>NC_135490.1:40274080-40987811 GCF_052094955.1 Ictidomys tridecemlineatus
TTGGGTAAGACTTATATTTGAATGTATTTTCTTCTGTCAGCTTTTTAAAGTTTTTTTAAAAAATCTATATTTCCCTAAACCCCTCTCTCAAACAATGTATTATCTTCATTTGCCAAATTCCTATATTTTCCCAAACCCCTCTCTCAATGTAATATCTTCTTGTGCCCTTATGTACCTTTCTCTGTTCTCCTCACTGGCATGCTCCTCAACCATAACAAAATTGTTTAGAATTTTAGCTTAAACTTGTTTTTACTATGTCTTTGCACTATTGATCCTTGCTTTTATATTACTTATGTATTATTTGGTTTGGGTCTTTCTTACCCAGTATTTATGCTTCCCATATATTTAGACAGTTAATTCCTTGAATTCATACTCCTTTGGACAAATCTAGTAATCTATTTTGGGGGGCTGGGGGAATGAGTTGGAAGCCCAGGCCCTAGATTCATCCTTGACTGCCTATTTATAAAGAAATTCCTTCTAGAACACAGGGCTCTGATGTTCAGTAGAGTCCTAACTCCTCAAAAAGGCACCTTCTCTCCCATCAATCAATGTTGTCTTTCAAAAAACCTTTTTTAAAAAATCTCAGAAAATCTTTAAAAAAATATCTCAGTTCAAGAGATTTTTTTCAAAGAATAGTCTGGGTGCATTCATCCAGATGGTAGACGGGAAAGGAATGCATCGTGGCCCAACTTCCAACACAGGATGATTCTCATCATCCATTCACCCACCAGCAGCACCTCCTTAATGCCGCCTCAGCAAGTTCAGAGTACTCAACTTCTCCTATCGCTTGATCACCCCCAAATAGAGCTGGCATAGTAAATGCCCATGGCACAATCAGAAAAGCTGATAAAGGGCTCAGTGTGACACCTTGTTGTAGTCAGCTTTTTCATTGCTGTGACTAAAGGACTGGACCAGCACAATTGTAGAGGAGAACAGGTTTAGGTGAGGGCTCCCGGTTTCAGAGATCTTAGGCCATAGAAGGCTGACGCTGACTCCATTTCTTAGAGCTCGAGGTGAGGCAGAACATCATGGCAAAAGAGTGACAGAGGAAAGCAGCTCCTATCATAGTGATCAGCAAGCAGAGAAGGAGACTCCACTCTCCAGATACAAAATATATACCCCATAGCCACGCCCCCATTAACCACTTCCTCCAGCCACACCCCACCTGCCTCCAGCCACACTCACTTAATCCCATCAGGGACCAATTTACTGATGGGGTTAAGACTTTCACAACCCAGTCATTTCTCCTCTGAACCTTCTTTCATTGTCTCACATGTGAGCTTTTGGGGGACACCTCACATTCAAACTATAACAGTCCTATTCTTTTCTACCTGATCATCATTTCTTGGACATACATTAGGACCCACTCACCATTTAGCAAATCACAGTGCAGTTTCTTGGGGTTTACATATTAGGTTCTGTGACAAATCAGTCACTCTCTTGTTTCTCTTATTCCTGGAATATCAGCCCAGGTTGTGTTAGTGAGTGGGAGTTAGCTGCTGTTAGTTTACTATCTTATCCTGAACCAAGGCTTTAAAATCCCCTGCCTTCCTAATAAATACATGTGCACAGTTAATAACTTCATAGCATCTATCCTAGAGTCCTGGTAAGATGTATATTGGGGGAAAAAAGAGCTAAGCCTTTATTGTGTATCTATTTCATACATAATTCAAATACATAAAATTCTTGAAAATTGAGACCATCTATAATTAACTGTTGGATTTTCCTAAACACCTGCCAAAATGCTTTGAACATAGAAGGTTCATCATAAAAGTGATTTGATTTAATGGGCATTTTCAGCATAACTTCAGGAGGATAGCTTTTTTACAAAGATATGGAGTATGCAAATTCATGCCATTTCAGATATACCATCCATATTATTATGCATATAAAAAATATATCCTCTATCATATGGTTTCTGAATGAAGTGTTTCCATGAATATTATAGCTTGAAATATCTCCATTTCATTAGTTTTAAGAACTCAAAGCAGAAATCTAGTGTAAAAATCTCTCACTGTGATGTTGAGGAGCTATATGCTGTTTCCTTTATGTTTTAAAACATAACCACACCACATGTTGAGTGCAGAAAATGCAATCATAAACTTGGTTTTGTAAGAAGTGGTGGTATAGTCTGGTATTAAAATCCTGGGTTTTATTTATTTATTTATTTATTTATTGGTTATTCAAAACACTACAAAACTCTTGACATATCATATTTCATACATTCGATTCAAGTGGGTTATGAACTCCCATTTTTACCCCAAATACAGATTGCAGAATCACATCAATTACACATCCACATTTTTACATAATGCCATATTAGTAACTGTTGTACTCTGCTACCTTTCCTATCCTCTACTATCCCCTCTCCCCTCCCCTCCCATCTTCTCTCTCTACCCCATCTGTTGTAATTTAATTCTTTCTCTTGTTTTTTCCCTTCCCCCTCAAATTCTCTTATATGTAATTTTGTATATCAATGAGGGTCTCCTTCCATTTCCATGCAATTTCCCTTTTCTCTCCCTTTCCCTCCCACCTCATGTCTCTGTCTAAAGTTGATCTTTTCCTCCTGCTCTTCCTCCCTGCTGTGTTCTTAGTTGTTCTCATTATATCAAAGAAGACATTTGGCATTTTTTTAGTGATTGGCTAGCTTAACTTAGCATAATCTGCTCTAATGCCATCCATTTCCCTGCAAATTCCATGATTTTGTCATTTTTAGTGTTGCGTAATACTCCATCATGTATAAATGTCACATTTTTTTTTTATCCATTCATCTATTGAAGGGTATCTGGGTTGGTTACAGAGTCTAGCTATTGTGAATTGTGCTGCTATGAACATCGATGTGGCAGTTTCCCTGTAGTATGCTCTTTTAAGGTCTTTAGGAAATAGTCCGAGAAGGGCAATAGCTGGGTCAAATGGTGGTTCCATTCCCAGCTTTCCCAGGAATCTCCATACTGCTTTTCAAATTGGCCTCACCAATTTGCAGTCCCACCAGCAATGTACAAGAGTACCCTTTTCCCCACATCCTCTCCAGCACTTATTGTTGTTTGCCTTCATTACTGGAGTGAGATGGTATCTTAGGGTGGTTTTGATTTTCATTTCTCTGACTGCTAGAGATGGTGAGCATTTTTTCATGTAGTTGTTGATTGATTGTATGTCCTCCTCTGAGAAGTGTCTGTTCAGGTCTTTGGCCCATTTGTTGATTGGGTTATTTGTTATCTTATTGTTTAATTTTTTGAGTTCTTTGTATACTCTGGATATTAGGGGTCTATCTTAAGTGTGAGGAGTAAAAATTTGTTTCCATGATGTAGACTCCCTATTTACTTCTCTTATTGTTTCTCTTGCTGAAAAAAAAACTTTTTAGTTTGAGTAAGTCCCATTTGTTGATTCTAGTTATTAACTCTTGTGCTATGGGTATCCTATTAAGGAATTTGGAGCCCGATCCCACAATATGTAGATCGGAGCCAACTTTTTCTTCCATCAGGCGCAGAGTCTCTGATTTGATATCAAGCTCTTTGATCCATTTTGAGTTAACTTTTGTGCATGGCAAGAGAAAGGGATTCAGTTTAATTTTGCTGCATATGGATTTCCAGTTTTCCCAGCACCATTTGTTGAAGATGCTATCCTTCCTCCATTGCATGCTTTTAGCACCTTTATCAAATATAAGAAAGTTGTAATTTTGTGGATTGGTCTCTGTGTCCTCTATTCTGTACTATTGGTCCACCCACCTGTTTTTTACCAGTACCATGCTGTTTTTGTTACTATTGCTCTGTAGTACAGTTTGAAATCTGGTATCGCTATACCTCCTGATTCACACTTCCTGCTTAGAATTGCTTTTGCTATTCTGGGTCTTTTGTTTTTCCATATGAATTTCATGATTGCTTTATCTATTTCTACAAGAAATGCCATTGGGATTTTGATTGGCATTGCATTAAACATATAGAGAACTTTGGGTAATATCGCCATTTTGATGATGTTAGTTCTTCCTATCCATATATATCCATATAATGTGGTAAATAACATTTATTGATTTCAATATATTGAACCAGCCTTGTGTCCTGGAATGAATCCTACTTGATCATGGTGCACAATTTTTTTGATATGCTTTTGTATTCGATTCGCCAGGATTTTATTGATGATTTTTGCTTCTAAGTTCATTAGAGATATTGGTCTGTAGTTTTCTTTCTTTGAAGTGTCTTTGTCTGGTTTGGGAATCAGGGTGATGTTGGCCTCATAGAATGAATTTGGAAGAGCTTCTTCTTTTTCTATTTCTTGAAATAACTTGAAAAGTATTGGTATTAATTCTTCTTTGAAGGTTTTGTAAAACTCCACTGTATATCCATCCGGTCCAGGGCTTTTCTTGGTCGGTAGTCTTAATGGCTTCTTCTATTTCCTCCTTTGTTATTGGTCTGTTTAAATTGTGTGTATCTTCCTGACTCAATCTGGGCAAATCATATGACTTAAGAAATTTATCAATATCTTCACTATCTTCTATTTTATTGGAATATAGGGTTTCAAAATAATTTCTAATTATCTTCTGTATTTCTCTAGTGCCCGTTGTGATATTGCCTTTTTCGTCCTGTATGTTAGTAATTTGAGCTCTCTCTCTTCTTCTCTTCGTTAGCATGGCTAAGGGTCTGTCGATCTTATTTATTTTTTCAAAGTACCAACTTTTTGTTTTATCAATTTTTTCAATGATTTTTTTTGTTTCAATTTTGTTGATTTCCACTCTGATTTTAATTATTTCTTGCCTTCTACTGCATTTGTTGTTGTTTTTCTCTTCCTTTTCTATGGTTTTGAGATGAAGTGTGAGTTCATTTATTTGTTGGTTTTTCCTTTTTTTGAGGAATTAACTCCAGGAAATGAATTTCCCTGTTAATACTGCTTTCATTGTGTCCCATAGATTCCAGTATGTTGTGTCTGTATTTTCACTCATCTCCAAGAATTTTTTGATTTCCTCCTTTATGTCTTCTGTAACCCATTGATCATTCAGTAAGATATTGTTAATTTTCCAGGTGATGCAGGATTTTTCCTTCCTTCTTTTATCTTTGATTTCCAGTTTTATTCCATTATGATCAGATAAGATGCATGGTATTATCTTCACAACTTTATATTTACTAATAGTTGCCCTATGGCATAATATATGGTCTATCTTTGAGAAGGAAACATGTGCTGCAGAGAAGAACGTGTATCCACTTGATGATGGTTGATATATTCTATATATGTCGATTAAGTCTAGGTTACTGATCGTGTTATTGAGTTCTATAGTTTCTTTATTCAGCTTTAGTCTGGAGGATCTGTCCAATGGAGAGAGCAGTGTGTTGAAGTCACCCATAATTATTGTGTTGTGGTCTATTTGACTCTTGAACTTGAGGAGATTTTGTTTTATGAATGTTGCAGCACCATTGTTTGGTGCATACATATTGATAATTGTTATGTTGTCGTGTTGGTGGATGGTTCCTTTTAACATTATATAGTGTCCTTCTTTATCCCTTTTGATTAACTTAGGTTTGAAGTTGATTTTATTTGATATGAGTATGGCCACTCCTGCTTGCTTCTGGGAACTATGTGAGTGGTATGATTTTTCCCAACCTTTCACCTTCAGTCTGTGTATGTCTTTTCCTATCATATGAGTCTCCTGAAGGCAGCATATTGTTGGATTTTTTTTTTTTAATCCAGGTGATTAGCCTATGTCTCTTAATTGGTGAATTTAAGCCATTAACGCTTAAGGTTACTATTGAAATATGGTTAGTACTACCCGTCATGCTTGTCTATTTATTTATTTTAATATGGCTAGTTTTTCCTTTTTGGTTATTTTTTTTCCTTCCCTTTACTGAGTTACCTCCCACTGTTAGTTTTGGGTGCTGTTTTTCAATTCCTCTTCTTGTAGTGTTTTGCTCAAGATGCCTTGCAGTGCTGGTTTTGTAGCTGTGAATTCTTTTAACTTTTGTTTATCATGAAATATTTTAATTTCATTGTCAAATCTGAAGCTTAATTTTTCTGGATACAGTATTCTTGATTGGAATCCATTATTTTTTAGTGTTTGAAATACGTTGTTCCAGGATCTTCTCGCTTTCAATGTCTGTGATGAAAAATCAGCCGTTAACCTAATTGGTTTACCCCTGAATGTAATCTGCCTCCTTTCTCTCATAGCTCTTATTATTCTCTACTTGTTCTGTATGTTGGATGTCCTCATAATTATGTGTCTTGGAGTTGGTCTATTATGGTTTTGAATGTTTGGGGTCCTGTAGGCTTCCAGGATTTGGCAATCCATTCCATCTTTCATATCTGGGAAGTTTTCTAGGATTATTTCATTCAATAGATTGTTCATTCCTTTGGTTTGAATGTCTATGCCTTCTTCTATCCCAATGACTCTCACGTTTGGTTTTTTTTATGACATCCCATATCTCTTAGATAGATTGCTTGTGTATTTTAAGCATCCTTTCTGTGTTGACTATATTCTTTTCAAGTTGATAAACTTTGTCTTCATTATCTTATGTTCTGGCTTCTACTTGATCTAGTCTATTTGTAATATTCTTGTTTGAGTTTTTAATTTGGTTTATGGTTTCCTGCGTTTCTAGGATTACTGTTTGATTTTTTTTTAAATCTCTATTTCCTGGGAGAGCTCCTTCTTTGCCATTTGAATTTGCTTATTTAATTCGCTTTCAAAATATACTTTCATTGTTTGAACTTGCTGTCTAAAGTCTTCTCTAAGATTCCGTTCCATCTGAGTTAGGTATGCCTTGAGTTCTTTCTCTGTCCATTTTTCTGATGCCTCTAGGTTCTCCTGTGTATTTAAGTTGTCCTGCATTGTTTGTACTCCTTTTTTCCCTTGTTTTTTTCATGGTGTTCATGTTACTTTCCAACTCTTTTTAACTGCTGTGTTTCTGTTTTCTCCTTTAAATTTGTTTTGGTTTTTATATTTCCACTATCTCTCCTTTGTGTTAGGAGACAATGTTTAGAGATGTTGGATTTAATTGTGATTTAAGGTAAATTCATTAGTTTCATTAAAGGCCTTCAGATATTGATGGCACATAGAGAATTGAGGTTTGGACTTAGGATTTTATGTTAAGGTCAGGCGATTTGATGGTATGGAGGTTAGTATATGTTAGCTTCTTTGGGGGGTTGCTCAAATGAAGGCGGATATTAACAAGAGAATAGACAGGAGTACTTGGGGGTAGTTAAGGGCTTAGGCAGACTATAGACCTATTCATAGTATTCATCTATTTGCATTTAGTAAGTTATATGTTATCTGGGTGTTTATGCATAAGAGGAAAGATGGGGAAAAGATAAGGATGCAAACCAAGAAAGAGAGAGGGAGAGAAAAAAGAAAGAGAAAAGAATAGAAAAGAAAAGAAATTATAAAATAATAATAATAATAATAATAAAATGCAGTAAAATAAAAATTACAATTGAAAAAAATACAATTGAAGAAAAAATAATTAACAAAAAAATTTAAAATTAAAAAAGTAAAGAATTAAAAAAATTAGAAAAGAGAAACAAACAAACAAACAAACAAAGGGCACTGTTAGTCTTCTATTTTCTTCACTTCCAGTAGGTGGTGCTGTGCCCCCCTGGTGTCTCTCAAAAACCTGTTAGCTTAGGTGTATTCCTGGCCTCTCATCCCCTGGCTTCTCTTGCTAGCCAGGCCTTCCCTAGTGTGATGCCTCTCGGCAGTTCAAACTGTACTCTGGGCCTGCAGTTTGCTGGGCTATTGGAACCGGCATCTTATTGTTTTGATTTTTTCCCACTTGCCCCTCCCCCAGAGCTGGCAAGACAGGTTTCGTTTACACCGCTGATGGGAGGGGAGTTGGAAGTCAGGTGCCTTTACCTTTCCCCATGTTTCTATGCAGGCTCCTTCTGATCATCCCTCCCCCGGAAAGCCAGGGAGAGATTTTATGCGAATTCCCTGCTGTATGGGAGATGGGCTGAATAACACACACTTGTTTTATTGTTGCAATCTGTTGGAAACTGGCGATGGTGATGTCATCTCTCCAAGATGGTGGCCACTGGCTTCCTTGGTGGACTGTCTGGTGTGGAGGATAGAACTGGACCTCTTCCTTCCCCCATCTTAAACCCTGAACTCAGCCCGGAGCTCAGTGAGGGCACAGCCGAGAGGACTCCACAGAATCCACAGAGCTGTTTCTCTCTGCTTGCTGGCCGTTTCTCGGCGCGCCCGCTGTCTGTAGCCGCAGGGTGGGCCACAGGGTGGGCTGCGGGGCGGGCTACGGATCAGTCAACCTGGATCCCCGCACAGTTCACTCGTGTTTGAGACCCAGTAACCGGTCCTTGGTGATGGAAATACTTCCTCTAGGTTTTGGTGCACCCCAATTTTTCTAGAAATTCCTAACAAGATAGCTTTTGGTCGTTCTAATTCGTTATTCACCTGCGCAGTGACACAGTACACGGGGGTGATGCACTCTATTCACAGCCATCTTCAAAATCCTGGGTTTTAAAACACAGTTATTTTTACAATCAAACTTTTCCTATAGGAAGAAAAAGTAGGGAGACTTTCAAGAAATCAACCCAACATATTAAATTAAAATGGAAAGCAAAAGAAAAAGAATAATCTAGAGTAACTTTAAGGTTTGGGGCCATTTGAAATGTCAAGGCAGAAACCTGGGAAAGTGAATAGCAACACAGAGTTTCTGATGAGGCCATATAACTATCACTTCCAAGAAATCAAATGGTTATTTACAAATGTAACTACTTTTTTCCCAATACTCTAAAGTTGCCTGACCTTCTGTTCTTTATTTACACCCTCAACTGTGTGCATTTTTGTTGTTGGTACTTGGATAACTCAATACAGTAGGGGAAATTATACAAAATGCATGGATACAACCATTTTCTCTTAAAAAAAAAAAGTTGACTATGTTTCTTTAATTAACTATTTCTTTAATTTAATTTATTTCATGCTCCCTGCTATGACAATTAAAAACTTTCTATAATTTCTTCACTCCTCCTAGCCTAGGCTATTACTAACTCTTGTCAGTATGATAGCCTCCTAACTGGTCTCCCCAATACTATTTTTATTCCTCTCAAATAATTTCTTTATTAACAGCTAAAGTGAATTTTATTTTTACTTTAATTTTTTTATTAAAGTATAGCATGATGTACAACAGTCCACACATTGTAAGATAACACTTTATAAGTATTCACAAACAGAAAACACCCACGTAATTATTTCTAGTCAGGAAATTGAACACTGATGGCACATGGCACATTTAATGTTGCCTCCTTTGTGCTTTATTTAAATATATTAATATAATATGTATTATTTGTCGACTGGATTGATTTTGCTGGACATTATGATTTTAAATAAATTGTTACATGTGGTTGTTTTATGATATTGTATGAACACACACATTGTACTATTATACACGCACATACACACAGTGTGCATGTGTGGATATACTAAGATATAAATATCTACTTATTAAGGCCCATTTATATAGCAGGCATTGGCTAGTTTTCAAGTCAAGTTTATCATGCAATAGTGTACTACCAGCACAGCTGTTAATATCTTTTGTTAAGCATTGTATGTGCCTTACTATTGCATAATACGTAGTACCTAAAAGTGTGCTAGAAAATGCATTTCTTCAGTTTTACTATATACTGACAGTCTACCAAAGTTTAATTTACACTAACAATAAGCATGTGAATGAAACCTACAGTTGCTTCAAGTTTTTGTCATTCCTTGATATTCAGTCTTCTTTGAACATTTTAATTGTTCACAAGGATTTGTAGTTGGTCTATTGTGGTTTCAATTTAGATTTCCTTGATATCCCATGAAGTTAAATAAGTTTTCATATATCTGCAGGACACTTCAATTTCTTCTTTTGTTAAATACTTGTTGAGTTGAGCCCACTGGCTTTCCAGTGGAGGAGTCCTTTAGATAGGACTGAGTCTTCAGTTAGACATATATATTGCAAATACCTGTCCCCATTCCCAGAGTTGGCTTTCACTTTCTCAATGGTTCCTTTTTTGGAACATGATTTCCTGATTTTAAGAGAATTCAATCTATCTCTTTTACCTTTTGTGAGATTTTATGTGTCATTTAAAAGAACATTGGCCTACTCCCAAATCACATTTTCTCCCTCTAAATGCTTTATTACTTTACTTATTACATCTAGATCTACAAGTTACCTAAGATTGATTTTTTTGCTTGTTTGTCATGAGGTGGGGTCAAGCCAAATTTGTTTTCTAAATTATATCAATTATTCAACATTAATTTTTTTAAAAAATGCCTTTCCACTGGCAGGTTGAAATGTTACCCTTGTTATAAATTAGAACACTAGTCACGTGTGGGTCTATTTCTTTTCCAATATTCAGATTACTTGTCTTTGATTCATATCAATTTTCTTAATTATTATGTTTTCTAGTTTGTCAGATTATTAATATTTGGTACAAGTTCCACAGCTATTAATTCTCCTTTAAGATTACTTTTCCAATTTTTTACTGGTTTTTGGCACTTTTCATTTCTATATAAATTTTAAAATCAGTTCATCAATTTTCTTAGGAAAAAAAGTCTGAAATTTTGATTGAGACTGCATGAAACCAAGCAGTTTGGGGAGAAGTAATATTGAACATTATATTACATGAAACAAGGTATATTCCCTCATTTAAGGAATTCTATATTCTTTGCTTTCAATAATGTTTGGCAGTGCTAAGTTAAAAAACTGCTGGTACATTAATTGTTAGAGTTATTCCTAAGCATTTGACTTTTTATGTTAGCGTTAATTATTTTATTTTGTAGTTTCCTTATCTCTTTGTTTCCAACATACAGAAATGCAATTGCTTTTTTATATTGACTTATACTCTATTACCTTGTTAAATTCAGTTATTCTTACACTGTATCTGCATGTCCATTTGGATACTTCACATACTCTATCGTGCTTTCTGTGAATAGTAATCATATTATTTCATTCCTTCCAATTCAAATTCTTGTTATTTAATTTTCTTGACTAACATTTCTAGTATAACATTAAATAGAAGTAAAGATAATAGGCAATTTTGTCTCATTTCTGACCTCAGTGGAAATTTTTCAACTTTTTACAGTTGATTAAGGTTTTCATTGAACACTATGCCTAACTGCATTCTAGTCAAAAGAAACCTGTCTGTTTCTGTTTTGAAATCATCATGTCATTAAAAGGACTGGGGGTGCTGGGACTATAGCTCAGTTGATAGCATGCTTGATTTGCATGCACAAGGCACTGGGTTAAATCACCAGCACCACCAAAACAAACCACAAAAAAGGGGGATGGGGAGCTTTGGGACTCTGTTTTCCTCAGCCAGATGCTTCTTTCTTGTGCCACTCCCTTCACAAGTGAGCAGGTAGAGTTATTTTTCAGGTCTCATCTCAAATATCACTCCCTCCCTTAAACATTTCTTAATACTCATGTAGTTTCCTCTCTTTCCAGTGAATCTGAAAATCTGGAGATGGTTCCTAAGATTTGCAAGTTTACTAGGTCCTGGACTTTTTTTTTTAATCTGCCTTAAAATTTAAGGAACTTTAAGTACTTTGATAGAGTAAAGGTTTACTCAAATTAAAATAGATAGTTATTAGTATTGGGAATAAAGAAAAGTAAGATACCTTATTTGCAGAGCATAGAAACATCTTATAAATCCCTTCTTGGGGTTTCTATTAAGTAGTTCCTTTAATCTTTTACTAATGAAACTTGGACCATCAGAAACCTGGAAAGTAAGGACAGCAACATGCACAACCCATTTTGGATGTATGAGAAATATATTATAATACACCAGAAAGGGCACAAACTTCTGTTAGATTGATTAGTGAGGACAACTCTGTACTGATAAGGCAACACTGTCCATCTTACAGGATCAAAGTTAGAATCAAATTTTGAAAAAAAAAAAAGAATGTGAATAAATTGTTCTGTAAACTACAAGATTAAAATCTAAAAGATTAACCACAGGTGATAACCTATAAACGCCTAACTTTTCTTAAAGCTGTAAGTGGGCTGAGAGGGCAGAAAAAATCTAAAGAATAGTAGACAACTGTAGGAAGACCAAGTGAAGGCCACATAGACACACCACAGCACTCACGATGAACCCCTAGATGCCTTCAGGTTGGAGGTGGTCCCACAAAAACTAATCATGTTGTTACAGAGATGAAATTTTCAGCTCCAACTCCCAATGTCCAGACAAGGGAAAAAGGGTGGAGATTGAGTCCCATCACCAATGAGTGATGATTTAATCAACCATGGCTACATAGTAAAACCCTAGATCAAATCTATGGACATGGAGGCTCAATGGAGTCTCGGGATAGTGAACAACTGATGTGCAAGGAGATTGTCATGACTGGATCCCCTGAGGAGAGGGCATGGGAGCTCTGTCTCCCCCCACCCCAGACCCCACCCTCTGTTTCTTCCATTTGTCTGTTCTTGATTTGTATTATTTTATAAATCTATAATCCTAAATATGGCTCTTTCAGTGAGTTTTATGAATGTTTCTAACCAATATTGAAAGTGAAGAGGGGAGTCTCACGAGAATCACCAGATAATTTAGCCAAGTCAGACAGAAGTATAGGTAACTTGGTACTGTGGACTAAATCACGTCACCCCAAATTCATCTGTCAAAGTGCTCACCACCAATGTGACGGTTTTTTGAGGTGAGACCTTTGGAGGTAATTCGATGCAGATGAGGTTGTAAGTATTGGGCCCACATGGTGAAATTTGGGCTCTTATAAGAAGAGATATCAGAGAACTTGCTCCCTCTCTGTCTCCACCCACATCCTCCTGACATGTAAGCACACAGCAAGAAGGTAGCCATCTGAAGTTATAAAGAGGCTGCCCTCATCAACTAACCAGGCTGGAAAAATGATCTTGAATTTTCCTACCTCCAGAACCGTGAGAAAATAAATTCCTGTTGTTAAAGCCAATCAGTCAGTGTATGTGGTATTTCGTTACTGTAGCCCACACAGATTAAGGCTCCCAGGGATTCCACTTGTACCTGACTCTGCCTAGGGACAGTCTCTCAAAAGTCTGTGCTTTAAGCTTGTATTGTCTACCTTATGTTAGGTAGTATCAGAATGGAACTGAACTGTATGACATTCTGTTGACATCAAAGAATTGATGTCAGATTTTAATATCAAATGTGGAACAATCTTAAATCTCCTTTATTCGATATTCCTGAAGTACAGAATAGGGTAAACAAAGACATTTAGTCTCTGAGTTTCATATCCACTAAAGAATAATAAATATCTATATAACCTGCAAACTGATTTCAGTTCCATGTATGCATCCTCAGGTATATCCTTAGAATAGTGCTAGCACATAGTAGAAGCTCAATAAATACTTGTTGAATAAATAAATGAATCAACAGATTTTTTCCCCTATAAATTTTAAGTGGTTATTCTTTTACATTTTCTTCCCTAGAAATTTTTTCTAAAATAGAACATTCACTTGTACTTACCCTTAAACTAGATGTAATAAGAGTTTTTCTCTGTTAAATCTGGGTAGGATTGTTTCAATCCCTTGATATTATATATAGTATGGCAAAGCCTTAAAATGCTACTCCCACATACAATAATTCATAAAACTGTTTTTCTGTGATTTTTCTCAATTACACTCATATATATATATATTATATATAATATATATATACTTTCTATTTTATCTTGTGCAATCCTTTACAGAGTTTATTCCTGTTGATCACTTCACACACACACACACACACACACACACACACACACACACCCTCTACCAAGCATTTTTCAAATTTAGTAACTGGCTGGGAGTCATATGACACAGTGGAAGGCCTTCTAGAGCTGTTCTTCCTCTGCATCCTGCCATCTCTGACATCCTGGTAGCAAGCTATGTCTATGCCCCACAGAGACTCATTTTCCAAACAAAGACAGCTTGTTCTCTACGTCGCTTTTTCCGTTCAGCCATGAGAACTCAATTTTCTCCCTCATTACGTTCTCCCGTGAGCAAGCCAGTTATAGGTTCTTGCAAATTTATTTTATTAATTCTCTACTTGAACCATAGGTGAGTAAAAGAAATAAGCCCCGTGACACAGGGTCACTCACTTAGCCCAGATTCTCTCTTTTCTTTCTGATGGAGTTGGGCAAAAATCTCCTTCCAGGCTCCAGAAAGCTATTGTTTCCAGAATTTTCCCTGTGGTCTACTCTCTTGCTCTTTGGGGGTGCCACTTGCCCTTAGTGGTCTTCCTCTGCATTGGAGACCAGAAAGCAGCTCCCTTCCCTGTCCTACAACACAGGACAATGACCGAGTAATGTATAGATGTATTTGATTCCAACAGAAGAGTTTTTAGATTCATAATTTAGGATTAAAAAGAGTTTTAAAAATCAACAAATTCCCATTCAGAATCTTTGAACACACTTACCTTCATTCACAAAAGACTCAAGGCCCCATTGCTCAGCTCCATGTGGAAGGAAAGTATCAGGAACCAGGGACATGAGCTCTTGCCTCCTTCTCCCTGAACTCCCCTTCCCGTCTCCAGCCTGGTTATCTGAAGATCTGCCTCCACTGGAACCTCCTCCTCTCTGAACAGAACCTGCAGTCAGAGTGTGCTCTCTGCACCTGCCCCTGAAGATGGCAGCCCGTTGGGCCTAGCGTGTGAGTGCCCATTGTTCCTAAAATCCCTATTTCCCAAAACATGCCCCAAGTGACAGCAAATTGTTGGGCTGCAAGTGAAATTCTCCTTGCTCCCGCCACCTGGGGTCTCTAGTTTTTCTGTATTTAACCTCAAGAGGCTGCAAATGCCCGTCACATCCAGCCCCTAAGTCTGAATAGAGCCTGTAGTCCCAACTCTGCAGCAAGTCTTTCCAGGATGGGAGTTAATGCTCCTTGCCTTCCTTAAGCCTCCTGAAGTAGCTTCATAAATACTGACATTGGTGGATGTGGGGGAGACTCCCCACTGAAATTAAGTTTCCTTCTCCTGAGAACATCACAGAATCCCCTGCTCCTATCCCTCCTCTCCAGAGGGCTCCAAGCCAAAGACAATCAGCACCTGCCATGTCACCTACACAATCCTTCTTAAGTCAAAGCTTGCAAGCCCCTCCCCTCCCCTCCCCTCCCCTCCCCTCCCCTCCCCTCTCCTTTCCTCTCCTCTCCTCTCCTCTCTCCTCCCTGCTTCTCCTTTTCTTCCCCTTCGGGCATTCCCCCCCCCTCAAATCTCTTGGTTGAATCTCCGTCTCAGGTGAGTCACTCACCTTTCAACATTGAGTTTACATGTCACTTGTGCAAAAGTTTAATATATAGAAGTCTTTTCTTCCATCTGTAAAAACAATGTGCTTAAAATTTAGATTTCAAAGAGCCACGTGTTAGTAATTTGTGGTCACTTGTAATCCTTGGAGAAAGTTCCTAAAACCTTTCTATCAGTCATCTTATGATTATCTTCTAACATTTTAGTGGTCTAGTTTTTCCTCAGTATCCATGGGGGATTATTTCTAGCATCCCTCTCCCTACCGTTTAGATATCAAAATCCACAGATGCTCAAATCTTCTTATATGGAATGACATATGTGTGTATAACCTACACACATATTTCTAGGTACTTTAGGTCATCTCTATATTACTCATAATTCCTAATACAATATAAATGCTATAGAAAGTGATATTATTATGTAGGGAATAATGATAAGGAAAAACACCTGTGCATATTCAGTAGAGAACCAATTTGGTTTTTAATAATTTTCAGTCTGAGTTTGCAGAACTCAAGAATATGAAGGGTCAACTATATATTCTTTTCTACTCAAAATCTTTCTCTCCCAGCTTCAGTGGAATATTACTTGTGAATGTCTCTAGTTTCTCAAAGAGCCTTAATGAATGCTGAATAAACCAAACCTCAATGATAACTATCCATTTTATGGGGATTAATTCACTGAAGCAGACCAAGGACCATTTGGGAGCCTTACATATCAGTCATTAATGAAAAGCTTGTTTTTTAAAAGAGATGATTATGCATCTTTTGATGCATGATGCATATTTGCTTCCTTCTTCATGGACAAATTTCCATGGATTTTGACACTCTTGTAAGCTTGTATAATAATGGCCCTTTTTTTTTTTTTAAAGAGAGAGTGAGAGAGGAGAGAGAGATAGAGAGAGAATTTTTAATATTTATTTTTTAGTTCTCGGCAGACACAACATCTTTGTTGGTATGTGGTGCTGAGGATCGAACCCGGGCCACACGCATGCAAGGCGAGTGCGCTACCGCTTGAGCCAAATCCCTAGCCCCAATAATGGCCTTTATCTATAACAAGCTGTCTGTAAAGCCATGCCCACTATCACATATACTCCCCCCCATCTTTAAACAGTATTACCCAAACCATCATAACCCATCCAGGGCTATTCCCTATTCCCTCAAATCCAAGTTCCCAGAATTTTTTTGAGTAATGTTGGCTCCTATGTAGCTTGTTGTGCAGATTTCATCTGATGCAAACCAGACATGTGTACTTTCTATCCATATTTCCTGAAAGAGTTCTGTATTAGGGTTCTGCCAAGCAACATAACCAGGAAACAATGCATTTATATAAGAAGGGGTTTATTACAGTAGCTCACACCATCACAGGGGCTGTAAATTTCCACAATGGCCAGATGCAAGCTGAAGAGCCAGGGAAGACATAGTGGCTCAGTTCAGACAGCTGGAAGCCTTATCAGAGGCTAATGGCTGGAGAGACTCTGGGAGGGCCACTATTGTAAGTCCCTGAATCCAAAGACCAAAGAACCTGGAGATGTTCAAGGGTAGCAGCAGCATAAAATATGCCTGCTCTAGAAAGAAGAGTCACAGATAGATGATTGATGATAGACAGACAGACAGACAGATAGATAGATAATAGATAGATGGATGGATAGATGACACAATTTTCTGCATTCTTCCTTTCTGTTGCATCTGGGACCCCAGCCAATTGAATGGTGCTGCCCATGTTCAGGATGGTTCTTTCTCAGCTTCTAACCCACATCCCAATCTTCTCCACCCAAGACTTAATAATTCTATCAATTCTAGGTAGCTAGGTGAGATCAAACTTTGAGATCAAAAGAGAGTAGCTTCAACTAATAACAGAATGTGGAAGATTCTAACCCACCTGCAGATGGCTCTTAATTCGTCTGTTCTCTTGGGTCTCCACTCTGGGCTCCTGAACCCACAGATGGAGCTTCACTTTCACCCCATGGCAACCGAAATGCAAGACCCTACACTCCTCACCTGTTCCAACATAAGTACAAACTCACCAAGATTTAACTTGTTACCATGTTTAAGGAGGTTTATTCTGCAGCATGAGCAATCTTGTGGAATTTCTGGACTCCCTCCCTCTCATCTTTCATCAAACTTCACTCCTTTCATTCCTCTCTCCTCACTCCTAGGAGAAAATGAATGGCTCTCATCTTCTTAAGCAGTGTAGTTTAGTTCTTTTACATGACGTCCATGCTCAGCCGATATTCTAAATGTAGCATTTTCCAAAGTCAATTTGCTCTTTAAATTAAAAAGTAATCCTCTTATTATAGGTAGAATGCATATTTATTTATAATCTTCAGAAGAGAACAATGAAGGAAGTAATTCTTAATCAAATTCCACCAACCAGCAAGAGCTACATCAACATTTTGGTGAATCTAATTTGCTTCTTTCTATAAATGCTTTTCACACTCATGCACACAACATACAAATGACATCATATCAGAAATTATAAAGTTTTCCAACCTTTTCATATTAAGAATATTTTAAATGTTCTTACATGAACTAAGGTTAACAAACACACAGCATTTCATTAGATGAATGTTCTTGAACTTATTGAACTAATACTCTATAATTGTTTCTTATTCAGATTTTTCCAAGTTATGGTGCTATAAGCAATGAAAAATAATGATCCTACTATTATAAATTGTCACATACAAAGATATGTGGATGGTGCCCTTTTAGATTTAGACAGAAAAATCAGTGCATTTGGTCCACTATGGGAAAGAATAGACAATATAAAAATCAAGGAAGAATCAATATTTACAAATTGAGTATCTTTAATACAAAGTCAGGGAATGTAAAGAACCGTTTCTTTGAAGGGATTGTCCCAGAGCATTTTTTTTTCTTAGTAGAGCAAAGTATTAGATAGCATGATGGATTCACTGGCAGATTTTATTTGAAGCATGACAGCTAAACCGTCTATAGATATTCACTGCAAACCACTGGCAGAATTTTGCGATACGTGTTTTAATAAAACGAGAGATCAGATTCCCAGAAGCAATTCTTTTTCTTTTTTTAAGGGAAAGTGATCTCTACAATACTACAGCCAGTAGGGAATTCTCCATTTTAGAGAATCTAAGCACTGAAATCTCTGAGATTCTGAGCAATGAAAGAACTCTGTTATGTTTTAGGTCTATGGCAGAAGGACCCAAATACCTGTGTGAAGTCACTGATGAATAGTTTGCCAGTTATTTCAGAGACTGTTATCTAGAGTTTATGATAGTTAATTAATATATCTAAATATTATTATAGGAAAATTATATGTACACGAACATACATACATCATGAAAATGTGATGTATAAATCAATGTATATGTAAAATATATGTATCTATCCTCCTTCAATATGGGAAGATAAGAGACTATGATATAATATATGTGCATCTGTGGGTACATAAGTTTTTTTTGTATTAAAGAAGCATAACAAAGATTAATTATATATTAAAGTTTTAAAATACCTAGTTTTCACCAGGTTGGAGATAATTTTTAAAAATAATTTTATTCCAGTGAACTTTGATATTCTTCTAAGGATCTCTTCCAGATTTCAGACTCTACAACAAATGAAGTTCTACCCTTTATAATGATTTTGAAGAAACACAGAGACAAATTTTAAAACAGGGTTGAACATTATGGCTAGTATTGGTCTTTCCATCTTCCTTGGTTTTGATTTTCTATTTTTGTTTCATTATTACTTGAATACATCTTGTTTAAGCCACCTAAAATTTTTGTCAATAAAGATCTGTAAAAAGGACAGATTTTAGTTTTAATAACGTTAGTTAGAAAATATTAATTATTCCAAAAGACATTAGAACCAAAATTTATGTCATTACCCTTGGATAAGGGTAATATAATCTTGAGAATGGTAATATAATCTTAAGAAATATTTCAGTTATTAGCAATGTAATTTCAGTAGTCATTCAGTATGGTTTTCTCTAAAAGTAAAACAAAAGCAAACTAAGTTGTATATCATTCTACATTTTCAATAATTTGGATTTATTTTTGTTTTCAATTATTCCCTTTAAGTATCAATATGACAATGAAAAAAGTTAGTAAGCTTTAAATAAAAGGTGCTCCTCTTAACAGATTATCTGTTCTTTTCCAATGTATTTAGATAAAACAAAATTCATACTTACAAAGATTTGGAAACATAAACAGAAGAGTCAAAATTGTGATCCTAATAATTCTACCCTTAGCACCACCAGACCATCTTATGCGTAAGTATTGGTTGGCCTAATTGATCAATGCAATTACTCAGTTAATGATTATCCTCTTTCTACTGTCTTCAGAGGTAATTATAATAATAGCATAGTAACAAACATACAACACATGTATATTGACATAAAAGAAGAGGGTCATCAGTGAAGAATTAAAATAGCTAAATGTGATTAAACACCAAAGCTTCTTGAAGCACTTCCCTCTGTTGTAGAAGAAGGAAAAGAAACAGATTCTGAGCCTGGGATTCAGACCAGGTATAGTGAATAATGGATGCAGACTGGGAGCAGCCTTAATTCTCCACCCAATTCTGCTAACTTAGCCCTCGTCTAAATAAAGAAGTATTGAATGAATATCTCTAGTCATTTAGCTCTTAAAAGTATGGCTAATTTGTTCTGGGACACAGCTTTCCAATAGTTTGCCTACAAGTAGTTTCTGCTGCTTCTCACACAGACTATAACACACCTATTGATTTTTGTAAGCTTTGCAATTTCAATTTTTCTGTCTACCATCTCTTTCATGCTCTGGCTTAGAACTTATCTCACCTGCTGGGCATACTGCTGGTGGAAACATTTAATCTGAACTTCAGCCATTTTCCATCTGGACCTCAAAGAAGAAAAGAGTTTTTTGATCTCCGTTCATTTATTTACTGGAAAAAAAAAAGTTAACATGTTGCAGAATTAACCCAAATTATGTTGAAATAGCAAAACAGATTTTGACGAGGTACTTATCATGTTTTCGGACAAGGGTGCTTTTTGGTACGTATGCAAACTGGCTCCTTTGCAAATTGGCCTGGTGAATTTACAAAAATGAAGGAAAGATAATTAAGACAAGATTTTCTTTGAGCCTAAAGCAACATTTAATTTGAAATGGAAAACTTTGTATAGTTAAAAAATAATTGTGCCAGGCAGTTGAAGAAAATTGAAAAATAAATTTCAATACTGATCTAATCTCTGAATATTGGGGTAGGAAATAGCAATAGAAAAAATCTCCTAAAACTTTCATACACCAATAAAAATAGACTGATAAAATACCTTTGTAGGCAATATAACAGTGAATACATTTATTATATTCTGTCTAGAGGGCTGGGTAAAGAGATGGAAACATAGCAAGCAACTAATATGTAAATGAAAAAGGAAAAATAAATAACAGAAAATATACAGTAGACAGATGGAAGTGGTAAATACAAGGACACATTTGAACTTTTATAGACCCACAGTACAGACTGCCATTTGACATCATTCTGGCCAAGTTCATTAATTGATTGTAGGATCACTGTCTAAGATTGGCAAAGTACAGTAAAACTGCTCGAGGCTCAATTTTGCTGGGGGAATGAAATCATTTGGAAAAACAAAAGGATATTTGTAATACCCACCAAGCAGAGAAAGGATGTTTATACTTGGGATGAGTCTTCCCTCAGGTCACTCATTCTGGGGAAATAATCTAAATGGAAAAAAGGTGCATATCCAATGATTTCCATAGCATTTAAAAAATAATAAAAACCTATAAACAACTTAAGTTTTAGTAATGATGTCATATGCAGACATTTAAAATAGTTATGCTAAATAACATACATTAAAAGTGCTGCTGGCCAGGCACAGTGGCACACTTCTGTAATCCCAACAGCTCAGGAGGCTGAGACTGGACTCCAGTTCAAAACTAGACTCAGCAAAAGCAAGATGCTAAGCATCTCAGTGAGACCCATCTCTAAATAAAATACAAAATAGGGCTGGGGATGTGGCTCAGTAGTCAAGTGCCCCAGAGTTCAATCCCCAGTACCCCTCCACAAAAAAAAAAAAAAGTGCTGCTGATAATTTTAAGAAAAACCTTGATACAAATTTATATGTATGTTTGTATATGATTTCAAATATATATGTATAAACACATAGAACTATATAGCTACATATACATATATATCAATAAAATTTTAGGAATGGGAACAAAGTTGATTTAAATATTAAATGATAGAAAAATGAAAATTTTAAATTAAATATTAGTACAACAAATATTGTAATTTTCAGCATTATTCACAAAAAGCATTTATAAAATAAAGCTATTGATTTTTTCTCAAACTCACATTTTAAGAGGCAGAATAACAAGCATTTTTCTAAGTACCATAATTGCTGTGAGTTCTCAATGTTTTCTTTGTAATTGACATATCTGCCAAATTGCAAATAAGCCTATTTTCTGCTTTTGAATAATGACAATATGAGAAAAGTATTTTGCTAAAATTAAGATCCCATATGTTTCTTCCACCCAAATGACCTTGACTCCTTTCTGAAGGGTGCTAAGCTGTACAGGTGTAAAGGGCATGAAAACTTTTAACAAGTGCATGACCTTGATCTGTTTTATTTAATCTGGAGCCTTAGATTCCTAGTTTAAAAAATGGGAATAATATTCTAAGCTTTTTAATATTCTTGTAATGGTAAATGAGATATACATAATTCCATAAAATAAATTTAATTTTTTTTTGTTTTAAAGTAAAGTAAAAAAAAAATCAAAACAGAGAAGAGAAGTTTATAATTCCTCAGCCTGAATGGAAACTGACCTGGCTTTTAGTCCATGAATGTTCAAATTTCCTAAATGTGTGCCCCCTGTATATTTATCTGGTCTCATCTTATTAATCTGACTTATAAAATGAAGTTGATCTGTTTAACTTTATTGCTTTCAAAAAGTGAGAGTTGCAAAATCACATGCGTAATTATATTTTCTCCCACATTTCACCTTAACAGACTTTTTACATAAAAGGATTAGTTTGGGAGACTAGGAATATTTATCTCTAATCAGGATATACTGCAATCTCACATTAACAAATGGAGCATGACCCTTAAAATTCCAGATAGCTAGTGAAAAACTAAACAACAACCATTGCCTAGGTGTGGTTTAATTTTTATTTATTGGACACAAGTCTGCACCAACTCTCAGAGGTCTGCATGGACAATGGTGGAGATCCATGTGAGGGATCTCTGGTCACTTCTTGCAATCTCCTAATCCAATCAAAATTGACCAGACACTACAAATAATATACTTAATTTTCCAATTACATAAAAAAATTCTTCCAAATAGCCAGATCTTACCTTGGAAGACTCAGTAAGTTGAACTATTCTATACTGGGATTTGAAGACAGGCTGTTTTATCAGCTGTAAACACAGGATTGTTCTGAACTGAGAACAGGAGAAAACTGAAAGGAAAGCAAAATCCATTTTCATAAGAGAGTCATCAAACCTAGTAGTAAACACTCGAGCTCCACTTGAAAGTCAGGCTTTCTCTCCTCAGTGGAAAAAAACAAAGATTTGAAGGGGGATTGAAATGTAAAGGGAAATACAGAAAGCAGATTTAGTCCCTGAGAAAAAATAGCTGCTTTATTTACTAGCAGAGCGTGGACTCAATCAGATGCCAACTGCATGGGAATCAAGAAGGATAGGGTGGTCCATCAGAGCTGACCTGGGCATGGGAGTAGTCATGTGAATCATTCTTAAACCAGAGCCCCACAAAGGAAGTTGCTATATAATGCAGGGTACAGAGTAAAAGTTCACAGCTTAAAGGACATTCTCCATGTTGGTGACAATGAGATGGAAAAATGAGAGTGAGGAAAATGTGCCAAATAGAAGCAGAAAAGGGAAGATTTCATGCAATGTTCATGTACGTATCATGGATATTGGTAGTCTTGAGCAGAAGGCACATCACTAACAAGGTCTTTCAGAGTGCACAGTATTCATTTTTATGATTTCCTTTTTTTATAGCAGATATTACCTAATTAGGAAAAAAAGATTTTATTGCAGATTTTATTTTACTGTAAAAGTCAAAGCACTTTTAGGAAATGAACGCATCATTTTCCCAAAGGGCTTAGCTAAATGAGGATTTAAAAAAAATTATAACCAGTAAAAGCCCTCCCCTTTCCTGTGAATAATTAGGCAAAGAAAAATAAAGAAGTAATTTTCAGTTTGAAAAAAAAATTCCTATTTATGTAAATTAAATCTGAAGAACAGAACTTGTGAAACTGTTGAGTGCATTTTATGTGAGTCTCAACCCACATAGGAATAGCAGATTTGAACTTACACGGTATTTATTCATTCCATTTTTATTATCTTCTGTGCAATAGCACTGTGTTCTGTGTTACAGATTCAAGGTGGCTTTTCTATGTTATTCGACTCCCTACTTGAGTTATAAACTCACAAAAAAGGACAAAAAAATTAAAATCATATAGACAGCTTAATTATTCATAAAGCTGATTTTTGGTGAATCTATTTTTTAGAGAATATTTGCAATAATATTCTCTAAAAAATAATATTCTCTAAAAAATAAGTGGTTTTCCTAATAACAAACACTAGAATTAAATAAACCTATCCCCCCAATTGTAGGAAATGCTAAATTATTACAAAGCCTCCCTTCTATGATTTTGGGTGGAAGCTTTCCCTTTAAGATATTCAGTATGGAGGAGAAATACAAACCTTTAACTTCCTATATCCTCTGGATACTAATGGGAAGAAGGAGGGCTAGTGACACATGTTCTTTGTCTCTCTCCAAAACTGTCCATTCAGTGGAGTTATTCTTCCTGCCCAGAAGAACAGTGCTTGAGAATGTTTAGAAAATCCATGAGTGAAACACCAGTGGAGCTCTCTTGCAGGGAAGAAATGGGGGAGAAGCATTTAGTGTTTCTCCCTTCACTTACAGATTCTCCAAGCTCTGAAGTACATAGTTCTTCCCCTTCTCTTCAGCCAATTCTCCACATTTTGGGTCGGCTTTCTTCCAATTAGTATGCCTGTCTCATGACCAACAGACCATAAGGGATATATCCTAGGATACCCATCACTTAAGAATTTCCACCAAGGCTCCTGCCTCACATCACAGACCCCATGGAGAATATCAACTGGTTGTTTTTTAAGACACATCAAGTGTAGACCATAAGTCTTTCACAGAGATACTAATAAAGCAATATTAATAAAATATGAAGGTTGACAGAGAGGGAAAAAGAAAAATGGCAGGAGAGGTCTTAGATTCCTGTACAACTGTGAGAAAGTACCCTCAGGGCTTCTGGGACATCCTTGCTGCCAATGAAAAGCAGAAGGAATGGGCCCTCAATGTATGCCTGCCATGTTTGGTCATCTGCTGGGATCTTCCCAGGCTACTAAGTTGTGTTGTGAACTGATAAATACAATCAATAAAATTGTAAGTTATAGATTATAGATTAGTAAAAAAATATAGATTATACATATGAGATGGTGATAAGTGAGATAAGACAATTATAAAGCAAGAACTGTCATATTCAGGCCTAAGACTCCATTTTGCTGCCTTCTATAAAAAACTGTTACAGGAGCTGAATCTGAGAAAATGAAATTGAAACTGTTTTCTTATATAAAAAAAATGTTTTTCTGTACTTTGTACCCCCCAAATTATACCCTACTCAGGGTGCAGTGGTGGTCATGGTGAGCTATATCCTGGATTTGAGTGCACTCGTAGGTCTACATGACTTTGAAACAGATTCTTGCCCCTGCTCAAACTCAGAATACGCTTGTCTGGCACCTGCTTGAACCCTGAAATGTGGTTAACTGAATTGCAAAGCTAATTGCTTTTCTCTAGGTTCTGTACTTGCTTGCTTGCTAACTGGAAAATTCCAGTCCTGCTTAGAGTCCACAGGTCCTGCTAATTACTGTTTTAATTTCTGTGGTTGGCTTGCTTACACGACACTTGCTTACATGACATGGTTTTTGTTAATAAATTCTCAAGGAACAGACCAGGAAGCTGCTGTTCTCCCACAGAGACTCAATCTCTGTGGGTGGGTGACAGTCCATGGCCAGGTAATAAGGCTCTCTTTGATATGAATTTGGACTTAGAGTGTTTTCTAAAGAAGCTCCCCATAACACTAAGACCTCAACACAAATTTTACGATGTCTTCCAGAGAGCAGTAGTGGGGACTTTTCTGTCAGCTATGATCCCTGAAGCAAGACACTAGGGTATTGGGTTTTTATGGTCATCATACATAATATGATATTTCTGATTATTTCCTTTTTCTCGCAGAAGTGTAGTAAATACAGTTATATATTGGTGGAAAACTGACTCAGCCTTTTCATCTATAAATGTTCTTATTTCACCCTGGTGCTTTAAATTTATTCACTGAGCCTCAATACTATACTGACATATAATACTTCTCAGTACCCCCAAAAACACTTCATAGTTTTCTAGTTTGTATTTTGTAGTAAGAAGTCAGCTTTCAGTTTAATTCTGCACTTGAATGTAAATTATTTTCTATGTGCTTTTAAAATTATTGCCTTTGATATTCTGCTATTTCACTACAATGTGCCTAGAATAAATCTGATTTATTTTTTATTAATTGAGATGTGCTGGTTTTACTGAATCTGGTATTCATTTCTCATACTGAATCTAGAGGTTTTATTTTATTTTATTTTTTAATTTTTCTTCCACGCATGTCTGTTATCTCTTTCTGGAACTCAAATTAGTATTATATTCAATCTTTCTCCAGTTGTTCGGGAGGTACATGGTATAGAAATTGTTCAACCTGAAAAAGAACTGATTAAAAATTAGATGTTTCTAAAGATATCCTCCTACCTTGCCTAAGGAGGTGCTGAGAATTTTGTTCTTGGTGCTAGGAATATTTAAGCAGAGTTTGGGCTACTTGAAAAATGTTTTCTTGCTGATATTAAAAAATATCCAAGGTGAATTTATGGCATGATCTTTAAGTACCTTTAAATCTTGAAATTCTATTATTATTTTAATAAAATAATGTTCAAATAATTTTACTTCTAATGTCTCAAGTACTGTTAAATGTAGTACTTGAATCTAAATCTAAATCTAAATCTATTTGCAAAAAGGGACTTCCTCACAATTCTTTCAGAAATGTTAACATTAATTTAAACCATTCTAGACAGCTGACCTTGGTGTTCACTCAGCATGAATTAGTGTCGACATGAATAGTACAGTTACCTGTCAAAATTATTTTAGGTTCCTTCAGTATACCCGTGAAGCTTTAATCAAGTTAAAAGAGTGTTTTAAAGAAGCAAATCTTCTTTACCTATAGTCCTATATATTTTGTAACTTAAAAAAAATCTTTTATAAAAGGACTTTTTGTACTCTTGGAGAAGGCACCAAAGACCAAGAAAAAAAAAAAAGAAGACACAATGGTAATAATTGAAATTAACTGTTTGATTCATAATTACAAATAACAAAGATTTCTCCTGTCCAAAGGTTGTCTTCAGAAACTATTTCTACCACCACCATTTCCTGTGCCCCTTAGGCTCATTGTATTATTCATATCAGCTTACTTTTCCTTGTACTACAAACCATCTTCATTTTCATTTTCTTCTAAATCAAACCAAAAATTAATTAATTAATTATCTGGAGCATAGTAAGTGTTCAAGAAAAGCTAAAATTCAACTGTAACAGAGCTCTCATATAGTACAATTTTTAGGGGTGCTGCTCCCATTAGCATCCAGGTGAATGACACACCCCAAAGTTATGCAGTGCTCAGCACAACCCATGTGGCTATAGATAGTGGCCCTGTGCTTTCATAAGAAAAAGTGATTTCATTTTCTATCGAGATGAGAAAAATGTTTCCCCGGATTTAAAGAAAAAGAAATCCAGTACCTATTATTATAATATCTACTTTTAACTACTTCCCAATAACATTAATTATTAAAATGCATCTGTTCAAATCAAGTGTAATACTTATCAATATGTGTATGTGTGTATATTAATACATAATTTCCAAGACGTTAAAGCAACCAATCTCATGTAAATACAAAATAAACATTTCATTTATTTTATTTGACTCAGGAATTGTTGTAAACAGGTAAGATGTAGACTAATTCCAAATTCAATCTGAAGAATGTATGTACACATACATCTATACATCTACCAAAACAAATAAGATATTTTGTGCTAAACTGCTTAATTCACCTCTGGGCATATAAAATGTGATGTTTGTGGTTATCTTTCCTGCAGAGCAGAAATAATTCAAATCTCCACTGCACAAAACTCATATGAATCACTATGGACAAATATTAGTTGCATATTATCAATTCTTTACAAATTAATTTCTGACAACACTATAAAATGGCCCACCAACGTAAAATTGAATAAACGTGCATGCACATGTAAAAAGGGATACCCATTCATATCCTTTGCTTATTTTCAGGTCTGAAGTCAGAGAACTGTAAAAAAAAATTAGGAATGTGCAAATTATAAACATGATTAAAGCTATAAGCATCATAACATCCTGCAGCTATTTCTTCTATGAAGACGAAATGAAAGGTTAAACACGAAAAGGTTAAATTTGTTATTTACTTATATATTAATTTATCAATCAAGATCTAAGTGTAGTATTTATTCTTGAATAACGATTTTTCCTTAAATAGTCTTTCTGGATTAATACTCTGTATAGGCATATGTCTATGTGGGCACACACACATGCACATTTGTATATATTTTCCTTTTTGTATGGAAGAAAGATCAAATTAAATAGGTAAAAATCCTTTCCTACCAAAACCCATGTAACTCCAAATAAACTTATTGTCCACTAATTCCATCTGCTGTGACAATTTATATAATGATTTCAGAGTATGGTCTTATTTTATTTTGGACAGTTAAACAGTAAATTTATTTGCAGATTTCTCCATAATGATAAAACATTATCCATGATAGTATATCTCCTCCCTGACACCTGAGCTTAAATTTAATTCAAACTGTCTCAAAACGTTGATATTTTTGTAAGAAAAAGTATTCTCTGTACCTTCTCTTGTCACTTTCCCCATTCCTTGATCATATTTTAAATAACTGTTTGGCCTATGTTTTCTATAATGGGCACAATTACTACACCCTGCAATGTACATATGAGTCTCTCTCCTGTTCCGGTGGACTACAGAAGGCATCAGTGCATTCTAGCTGCTGTAACAAAAGAACTTAGATGGAGTAATTTGAAAATAATAGAGATGTATTGCTCACAGTTCTGGAGGCTGAGAAGTCCAAGATCAAGATGCCTATATACTCAGTGTATGGTCAGGAGATACTCCAGTGGCGCAATCGGTTAATGTGCGGTACTTATACAGCAGTGTATGGTCAGGACTCTGTGCTGCATTAGAGGGTACCTTCTGTGTCCTCATAGGGCAGAAGGGAAAGGACTAACAAGCTCCTCCAAACATTTTTATAGAAAAGATACTGATCCCATTCATGAAGTTCCTGCCTTATAACCTAATCATCTCCCAAAGAGCACAACCTTCTAATACCATCACCCTAGAGATTAGATATCAACACATGGATTTTGGGGAGCGAGGAACACAAATATTCGGACCATAGGGCCAACTACCTCCTTCAGCAAACTGGTCATCACCTTGGATTGTGGGGCCAGGTAGAAGAAAGTAAACTAACAAGTTGAAGATTGAGGTTTATGAAAAGAATATGTCCTGTTCAGTTCCCACTGGCTGAGTGTTCCCTCTGTATTTGACCAGGGTCAAGTGTTCCTATTATCCTTCAGGTGGAACGTGGCAGCTGCTATTTGTCCTGGCAATGTAGCTTTGCTTCTTTGAGTTCCTAGTGCCCATGAGAAGACTTTGTGGAGGAGAAATGACAGCTAAGTAACTCCATTCACACACCAAATAGTTGTTAATATTGATTCTTTCTGCAAAATGCATATGTTGGTATCAATAGTTGGACTTTTACATCATACAGCTGCTTGTTTGACAAAGAAGATAATGTTGCTTTCTTTAAACAAAAAGAATACGAATGGAAAGAGATTTTACAACTATGTTTTTCTCTCTGCCCACAACAAACAAAAAGTATCATCAAAGTTAAAACTTAAATGTGGGAAAGAAGAAAAGAAAGAAAAGAAAAGTGACTGAGAAGACAGTTCTTGGATTTCTATGATGTGTCAGGAGCTCTGGCACAGCATATTGTGAGATAGATTCTGACTCAGTTCATCACCTTCTATTGCTCACTGTCTTGATAACCTTAGATCAATTATATAACCTTTCTGCTCTTTGTTTTCTCATCCGAAAAAAATGGAAATGATAATGATTGCTGACTGGATTAGGTAACCTACTCTATATAAAGCACATTGTAAGAAACGTGATTTTGTATTATCACCTTCAATTTTTGAAATCACCTTCTGAAAACCACTGAGTATTTCAATGAGAAAAAGTAATCAACATGAAAGACTACATCTAAATTAACACTTGGCTTCTTACTGTAATGCAAGATGAAAATTTGTGTGCATATTTTATATTTGTTACAAATGAAATAAAGGGTTTGTCCTAATTTGGAAGCAATCAAAAGGAAGCAAACATTAGTCTCTAAACATTTTGTTTATCTGTTTTTACCAAGACAACACTAATAGTATAGTAAAGAGAAGTAACATACTAAAATGACTTTCTCTATTTTTAAGAAAGACTGACAAGAAGAGATGTTTTACTTGAAGGAAAGTTAAATTCCTTTTTCTAAGTTCTCTTTTGTATTGTGATTCCTACGTACCTTTTCAAATTACTATCATGGATCGTGACATATCTCCATTTTCTGAGAAAATAACACTACTTGCTCTTTTCCCACACATGTCTTATTATTTCTTGTCTCTGTGATACATGTCACAGGATTGCACCAACCTTGAAAAGCTTTTCTTCTGTCTCTGAATTATCAGAATCTTCCTTGTAGGTCACAGAATGCAAACATTTCCAAGAAGACTTGACTGAGTCTCTCAAACAAATGTAATCTCCTCCTCCTCTAAACAGACTTCAGAATTGATCTGGATGGCAGTTCTAAGACTTTTCATAGTATACCTTTTGTGGTCAAGAGAAAGAATTGCCATTAGGAAGCCACACTGAATCTGACAGTGTTATTTAGTGTATGTGGTTATGTCTGGGGAATCGCTGACTCCATTAAGCCTGACAAACACTTAAATCTCCAAGGAGAACATTTCTTCTAAGAGAAAAAGGTACTGGGCATAATGAGGCTTTATTTTGCAGAAAGCAGTGAGCATTGCTTGATGTTGTTCCCTTGAATTTGGTATTGGATGTGTCTCTGCCCAAGATGTTTAAGAGAAACACTGGAGAGGAGGTTGTTAGTTAAAATGAGAAGATGCTTCACTAAAACTCTACAGGAGGTTGGAATATACATGACATGCTTTGGAATCTTAATCACAGTGCATTAGACAAAAATGGCCTTTTCCCTCATTATGCTTCAGAACAAGAAGTCTTCGTAGCTATGGTGCAGCTACATGGTGCCTGACAGGAATCTAAGAATCTGCCTAAATGTCCCACAAGCAAGGACGGTGATACCTGGAGATGCCCACTCAAAGAAGCTGTGGACCTTCGTAAAACCTCTCAGCACAGAGAATGTAGTACAACCCAGCGAAATGGGCAGAGATGACCCCCAAAACCCCGTTACCTGGAGGAAGCCGTAGTTACAACAGAGGGGACAGCAGTGCAAATGGAAGTGTCCAGCACCTATTAGATGTGGGTACATTTCTGATGAATCCTAAAAATATTTGGTGGTGAAGGATTCCATAGAGGGTGAGGTACTAACCTAGAAAAGAAAATGCTAGCAAATGTGATTTATAAAATAAAAGTAATAATAAAAGTAATAGTACTATACAAATCTTCTCTCTCCTACTAGGGGTATTAAAAACAAACTACATGGGTTATTAACCCCTGTAATAGCTAGTATAGTATTATTTTGTAAGCGACAATGTTCATAAAAATTTGAGCCTTGACTGAATGAAAATGAAGCAATATATAAGCAATGGGATTAGTAGTTTTCATGACAATAAAGGTGCCTGCTATGATCTGGATAAGTGTCCCCAAAGGTCCCTATGCTAAAGGCTCAACTCCTAGCTGGCTCTAATGGGAGGTGCTGTGGACCTTTAGGAGATGGGGCCTTATGGGAGGTTCAGAGGACATTAAAGGTATAAACTTGAAAGAATTGGGGGACTTTGTCCTCTTCCTCTTCTTCTCTCTCTTTTGCTTCTTGGCTAGAAAGTGGGCAGTTTGCTCCGCCATGTACCCCATACCAGTGCTATCTGGCCTACCTACCAGACAGCCCAAATCAAGGGTAAACATTTGTTCTTTATAAGTTAACTATCTTAGGTGTTTCAGGAACTTAGAGAAAGCCAACACACTGCTTTAGATATTTCAGTGTGTACAAATAACCGAGGAGGAAATTTATTAGGCATTGAGAGACACAATAAATTATTAGACTATTTGAAAACAATACAATTTACTTAAAAAGAAGACAACCCACAAGGAAATTAGAGTCAAGCAAACTAAATATCTTAGACTATTTTTATACAAGTATCTTTGTCATTGACCATAAATTTCACCCAATTTTCAATATATCAATAATTTAGGAAACACATGCTTCATATTTTGACATGAATTAAAGCAAATTTGAAAATTATTTTATAGTTATTTATCATTTATCAAATAATAAATAAATAATAATTGTTTTATGTAATTCCCCTCCAACTTGTCCAAAGTTCTACTTTCTATGGTTTTTAATTACCTGTTTTCAATCTCAGTCCAAAACACTAAATGAAACATTTTTTAAAAAAATAAACAACTCATTAGTTTAAAATTGTACATCATTCCGAGCAAAATGATGAAATCTCTCACCTTCCAGCTCCATCCAGCCCAAGACATGAATCATCCTTTGGCCTTTATGATTCTGAAAAAAAATTAACTACCCTTAATGTCTTGATATATGCATGAAAAAAATCAAGAATTATAAATTAATATAGATTAATTGAATTATCCAATAAGTTTCTCAAGAAAATTTAATAATTTGACATTTTTCTAAATGCTTGCCTTATAATACATCCAAATATACTAAATGTGTATTTTAGTTGAAATTTAAAAATGAATCCAGTGAACCTTTTTCAGCTAATATATAATTACAAAATAACTTATAGACATGTGAACAATGATATTTTTAAAAGTTGGGATGTCTGAATACAATGCTATAAAAAACTTTTGCATTGGAAACATTATAAATGAGACTAAAAGCAAAGTCAAGTTGAGAACCAGGCCATATCAGCAAAGAACTCAATATGCAGTTACTGACCTTGAAAGTAGAAGAAGGGGGCACAAGTCAAGGAGAGAAGGAGGCCTGGAAGCTGAAAAAGAGAAGGAAAATGATTCTCTTCTAAAACCTCCCAAAGAAATACAGTCCAGTCACCACCTTTGGACCAGTGAGATCTACCTGGAACTTCTGCTGTACAAAGAAGACAATAAACATCCTGTGTTAAGCCATTAAATTTGTGGTAATTTGTTATACTTCCAATAGAAAACCTATATACCAAATATAACTGAATGAATTTGACTATTTTTATTTCAAATTAATATTTCCCAAAGGTAAAATGTACTTATTCTAAAAAAGAGAGAGTATAGAAACATAAGAATCTTCTCCTATTTCTGACACAAATAGAATTGGAGTCTCTCTGAATCCTGGATTCAGTAAGACATCATGTGAGTCTATTTGAAGGTGTCTGTCATTAATGATAATTTAAAGAAGGTTTTATACACTGGGCAGGTCACTATGAAGAAGAACTGAGAAACAAATCTACTCTCTGGATACTCAAAATCCTTGTATGTCTATTTAAATATTAAATTAAGCCATTATTTTCTGTATAGTTATCTTTTAATTGCACCTTTTGGAGTACCTCAGCAGGAGAGACATAATTATAAGGTGTGATATGAGCAATTTCATTTTCTTTCTATTTATTCAGTGACTAAGAATGGTTGAAAATTGTCCTCTTATTTTCTCTGGTAGAGTATTCAGATATTTAGTCTGATTTGAATAAGACTGCAGAAGGGTTTCTGAGCAATTACTTTGCTCACACATAGAAACTACAGCCCTCATTAAAATATAATCATCAAGTTCTATTTTATACAAGAATGGAAACATACAATGCATTTATTGTCAATTTATAAGGGGAAATAAGGGGATATTTGTGGGTGAAAACCCACATCCTTAGGAGCAAATTACTGATGCCTTCTAAATCAACAGCATCCTAACAGCTATCCAAGTCTATGAAAAAGTTTAGATTGACCAGACTGGAGTGACTCAGGCTGACTTTCAAAACAACAGACCCATTTGCCTGCATACGTAGGCATATGAATTCTTGGAAAAGAAAACTATGCTTTTTTGAGCATCATTAACGAAGGTAATAGATAATAAATGTGGTCCATTTTATTCGCTGAAGTTCACCAATACAGCTCATTGCTTATGTACTTCACATGGGAAGCTAAATGATCCTGCAGAACTTCTAGAGTCATGGTGAAAGAGGACAAGCACCTAACCATTCCTATATCTTTGTTGTCAAAAAAGAATAGGTTCTTACTGTATCCCTCAGTTATTTAAAACAATAGGCAACTTCACAAACATGTAACTGTAATTTTGTCAAATTTAACTTTTTGATTTGAAGACTTCATCTTATTGAACATCAGTGAATATGTACTTAAGTGTATGTACATATATACACATTCACAAATGTGAATATCATATTTGTACAAACTCCAGCATACCATACCCCCTGACACACACAGATTTGATAATTAGGGTTAATTGTAAAAAGAAATATTGGAAGACAAAATTTATTCTAGTCAATAAAATACTATCTTTTGCAGAGTAAGAATATCATGCAGTGAAATGGTCTTACCCTATAAAAAGAAATCTAAGACTGAAAAATGTTATGAAACCAAACTGTAGAAAATTGTAACAAACTCAGTACTTCACGTGTTTACCCTGTTCTTAACCCCTTTTGCTTTATTTTCACTCTGCAAATAACATATATTATGCATGAATTTTATAGACTATAATGGTTAAAGTTTTAATGGCACAAAATCAAAATCTTTTAGAAACAATGTTGATATGTTTATAAAATAGATATGTAGACATATGTAAAAATTTAGAGTCTAGAAACTCATGTTCACACACTTGTCTTAGCTAATCGATGCAAGGACTTATGCACATATCGAGTAATATAACTAGGAAAGAATTATGTTTTAAACCCCATGGTTTAAAACTAATTATAATTAACTTGCTAGAATCTAATATAGCATTTTGCTTCTGTTTCCTCACTGATAAAATGTACTCAAAATCACAGAGCTTTAATAAGACAAAAATCAGAACAATTAATTATAAACAGTTTCAGACTTTATCCTCTTTCTGCCTCCTAAGAGGAGTCTGCCTTTGCCTAGCATCACTTCCTTTTGTTTCCTAACTTTCGTGAAAAGTATTGCCAGTAGTTATAAGTGTTGTAAAATAGAATTTGTAATACAAGGATAACACTTCCTGAGAGCAGGCTTAGCAGGCCCTCCATTCTCCCCTGGCTCAGTTTAAATTCCATGATCCATCACCCTTAATTCCCTAATCTCTCCTTTATTGTATTGGCCTGGCCAAACCGAACTCTAATTAATCCAATCTTTGTCAATTCCCCCACCCCCCAGCAGGTAACTGTGGATGAAAAAAACATATAGTCTCATTAATCTGCCTTTTTATTGTTTATAATACATCTTCCCTTGGGCTTCAACATTGCCCTTCAACCATTTATTTTTAGTCAGTAAACTCTTCAGCTCTCAGACCCTCTGCTTACCAGTTTTCAGAATCCAACAAATAGATAAAAATTGACTCTATTAATTGAACTGAAGAAGTTGCCATCTGTCTATTCAACCACTGGTTTGCCTGTGGACATATGGGTAAGGAAATAAATTGTGAGTAGGAGTTTATTATGAAATATGGACTGGAACATCTATAGAGCTGAACTCAGTATGCACAATGTTAATTCTCTAAATTGTACATTTACCTCCCGTTTGTTGTAAAGTATTCTTTATCATGTAGGAGTCAACTGGAGAACCTCAATTATTTCCTTAACCTCTAGAATGTGGAGGATTTTAATAATTATCCGTACAGGCTACTGACTTGCCTTAACTTAACCCTAAAAGATACCTGAAGAGAATTTCAGTAGCAGTGTACTTCATTATGTTCTGTTTTGGAGCTCTGCAGCATAAAGAACTAGGAATAAATATTGTAAAGATTGTTTTTAATTAGGTACAAGACAATGAAGAACCAAAGAACTAGCCAAAGCCATTTGTAATAGTCAAGTCAGCAATTTAAGAAACAAAGGTTCTATACCAAAATGACTAAGCCAAATCTCTTATTTGAATTAACTCAACATCTCTATTACAGAAAAACCTCTGCTAGTAATGCTAAACATCTTTATTAATACAGGAAACTGGATTACTTGGCTTGTGGGTTTCCGTCCACTGGTTGCTCTGTGTGATTTGGCCAATACACTATCTAGTGAGGAAGTCTGCCCTTTCTTCCTTCCGCTATTTTGACTAAGAAAATGAATTTCCCAGGAAGATAAGTACAGCTCTTTTTGTTTGTTTGTTTATTTGTTCAGCTATGTAATATAGATAATTGTTTCCTCAGTCCTAATCCCTAAATACTCCAAAGTAACCAACAAACTTTGCACTGCAGTGAGATTTGAATATTGAAAGAATACTTGCCAGAGAATGCAATTCCAAATGAAGTCATATCAAACCAGAATAATTTGTGTAATAAAAGAAAGAGCCATATTGAAACATTCTGATTTATATTAATTTAACTTTTTCTTGAAAGGAGAAAGAAAAATAAGAACCTGTCCAAATCAACAGCTAGATGCTACTTCTCTGGACATAAACACAGTTTGACAAATGTTCTACCTTCAAGAAAGCATCCTGTGCTGAGCTTTTCACAGCAATGGAAATAAGCTTGCACATTTGCATCCATACTCATCTACAGCACTGTGTACCCACAGACAATATCACACTATTTTGATTGATGCTTCCATTAGAATGGTTCAGGCTGTCCTTTGTGTTCTCATTCTTACCTAGACAAATAATTGATTTCTTTAGATACTGAAAAACGCAGAGAATATACAATGAAATCCTCTTTATACTACAATTATATGATTTTACAGGCATGCTGGATATTTTTGCAAAGGTTTCCCTATCTTGGTATGCACAGGAAGGTGGGGCAGGTGGCAGGGATTGAGGAACAATGTAGGTACTGTATTTCACACATGTGAAAGCAGTCTGTTCCTTGGAATCTTGGCCTTGCCTATGCTCTCTACTAGAAAACTTTCCCTCAAAATATGCCTGGCTCATTCCCTGCTTCTCTCCAAGCCCTTGCTAAAACCTCATTTCCCCACAAAGACCATCACTGATCATCCTATCTAAAATCTATGCCACATCACATTCTTCTCCATCCTTTCTTTATGATACTTCATAGGCTTCATCACCATGTGGCTATTCCTTTTCTTTTGCTTCCTAATTACCAGCCTAATTATACATACATACACACGTGTGCGACACACACACACACATACACACACACACACACACACACACACACACACACACACACACACACTACAATGCAGGTTTCATGAGCGTCTGGACCTTTTCTTTTTTCTTGCTTGCTGTGTCAGTACACAAAACAGAGCCTGGTCAGCAATTGCTGAATATACGAATAAATTTCTTATCTTTCCCCAAGTCATATTAAATCAGATCTTGATATGAGCAAATAAGGTACACTTTGGTAGACAATGGAGATAGAAAAGGCAAGGGTGATAGAAAATTCTTGTGAGTAGTTTTTGTAGAAACGGAAGGAAAGAGTAGAATCTTAAGGAGGGAGAAAAATTTGTTGTTTTTAAGATAAGAAAAATAGCATGCTGTTTTCTGCTGTAGTTTATTTCCCAGAGGCCAAATGCAGAAAAGATTTTTTTATGCAATTAAAATATTTATATAAAGGCAGCATTCATTTATTCACATTGCAAGTATTTCTTAACAGGAAGTACATTAATGTGTACCTCCTGAGTTCACACATTCCTTTGTACAAGGCGGCATTGATTTTCAACATATCAGAGGAGGAGGAGCTTAACATTGATGAGAAATCAATTTATTTAGCCAGCTGTATTTTATTAAAATCGAGTGAAAATGAGTATACTGAGCCAAAAGCCTCTAGAGCACTCAGAGTTTTCTCCTTGACTTAACTCTCCTTAAAACTGTTCTATAGCAGAAATGGAATGCTCCCTAGTACTTGGATTATGATAATGTCAATTTTTAAAATATTGGTTAAAGTCTCCAAACACCAACATTGGTGGATATTTTCATCATCTGACCGAAAGTACTGACAGGAACCATTTAGAGAGCTTGGCTTGGTGGCACACACCTGTAATTCGTGAGTTCAATGCCAGCCTCAGCAACTTTTTGAGGCCCTAAGCAACTTCAGGATACTCTATCTCAAAAAATATAAAGGACTGGAGATCTAGCTTAGAGATTGAGGACCCCTGGGTTCAATCCTTAGTACAAAAAAAAAAAATAGAACAACTTGGAGGAGGACCTTTTTTTATTGGTTCACAGTTTCAGAAGATCCGTCTACATCAGTTGACTCCATGGTTCTGGGCCCCAAGTGAGAGTGAGGCAGATCATGGTGGAAAGCCATGGCAAAGGAAAGCATCTCAGAACATGACAGCCAGGAAGGAGAGAGAGAGAGAGAGAGAGAGAGAGAGAGAGAGAGAGAGAGAGAGAGAGACAGAGAGAGAGAGAGAGAGAGAGAGAGAGCGCGAGCGCCAAGAACAAAACATAAATCCCAAAGGTGAGCCCCCATTGACCTACTTCTTCCAGCCACACCCTATCTGACTACACACATTGCTCAATTAATACATTCAAGTGTATTAATCCACTATTAAGTCATAGATTTTATACTCATCACTTCACCTTTGAACATCTTGCATTTCTCACACATTAGATTTGTGACAACATGTGCAAACTGTAATAGTAGAATTTTCATTGCTAGACCATTCTCCAATGCTCCTTCTCTGCTTCTTCTATAAAAACTCAAGGACCTGAGTTCATATTTTAAGTCATCTCAAGAAGTAAGACAGACCCTGGTTGTGAGTGTTGGGATTCCCTGTTTGGGTCCATATGATCCAGCCAAAACCAGCAGCAATCTTGAAGGTTTTTTCCTCACTGGTGTAAGTTTGAATACAAGAAGCGCTTCACCAAGGTTGTAGACCTCAATGTTTAGTATTCAGGGGCTACAAGACAGGTCCTCCTCCAGAATCCACCTTTCTCACGGGGAGCCATGTTTGATCAGGCACAAGTCTCTGAGACACTGAAAAAAATTTTTTTTTTCATTCCCACTTTTTGGAGGTTTGATGTCACCTTCTCAGAGTCTCGTCACCTCCAAATTATCTTGGCATTTAGATAATTTCAGTTCATAGGCTCAAGAAGTCTTAAGAACATGAGACATATGCTAATAGACTATCATCTCAGCTTGTTGTCTTCAGGTGGAAAATTCAGCGAAGCATTCTAGATTCTTCTCAGGAGGTCTCAACACAATCAAATGCTATGGAATGACCCTTTATATCAGTTCTTCAGTCCTCTCTTTGTCTTCTTCTCACAAAGGCTTCCTGGAGTTATAAGTCACTCTTCCTCAACTTCATATGTCAGATTCTGTTTTTTTACTTTTGGAAAGAAATCATACAGACTTTGTGCCAGGATTAAACCTAAAAAGTAGAACTTTGGAAAGAAATTCTGAATCTGGATGAAGCCAGATGCCTGACAAGACCTTTGGCTTGCTGAACCATGACAATTACTAATTGTCCCAAGTGAAATAGATTGAGATAAAGTACAGAGGGAAGAAAAAAATCAGAATGTATATAATTAGCTCCTCTGGTTTTCAGACTTTTGGATTCAGACTGAATTCTACCAACATGTAAATGGCAGATTGTGGGACATATCAGCCTCCATAGTTGATAGTTGCATGAGTCAAAAACACATAAATAATATTTGTGTCTATATGAATGGTATAAATGTGTAATAATATATTTGCATCTTCTACTGATTTTTTCTCTGGCTAATAGAAATTCTAAAATTCTGTAATCTAATTATAAGATGAAAATTGTGTTTGATAAGCTATGATGTCTTTGGACATCCCAAATTGTCTTTAAGCATAAAAAAATGCAAGTCTCTCATAACAAAAGATTCATAGCTGTAATGGCTCCAGGATATTTATAATCACGAAGGACAATGTTATCAAGGAGTAAGTTAGACCCTTTCTTTGCTTTATCAACTTTGTGATGTCTTTACCCTCGGATTTTTGCTCTTTATAGTTGTAAGAGATCTGTAGAAGCTCCCAACATTAGATCTAGATAGAGTATATTTAGATGGAACAAAAAGCACCTTTCAGGGTCTCTTTTCCAATAGTTAGAAAAATGCTCTTAAATACTCTTCAAAAGAATATTGGTCTTGGGGCTGGGGTTGTGGCTCAGCAGTAGAGTGCTCGCCTAGCACACTCGAGGCCCTGGGTTTGATCCTCAGCACCACATAAAAATAAATAAATTAAATAAAGGTATTGTTTCCATGTACAATTAAAAAAATTTAAAAAAAGAATATTGATCTTATATGAGTCACTTGCCCAACCCACAATTAAAGCCAAAGAAATCAGGCGTGTCATGTGATCTAATCATTACTATCATCACTAGTCATTACTATCATTCTGATTGTTGACCACAGAAACAGGAAGTAGTAGGCATGTTACCTGTTGTGTTAAAGCATAATATAACAACCAGAGGCTGTGACCTATGCTCAACATATCAGTGTATATACAGGTGTTTCCTTAAAGTTCCTCTGTTAATACAGCAATATTCAGAGGTAGACTGATTAGATTATTAGAGTTTTAAGCTGATTAGTCCATCCTAGATTGAATCCAGTGATGGGAGGTTGGTGGGGCATGGATGGAGGACTTGGAGGACTTGGATCACTAAGGACATGCTCTGGAAGGACCTGTCTTCCCTGGAGCGCCTCCTCATTCTCTATGTCCTGTTCAGCATGAACACAGCAGTACTTCTTCACCAGGTTTTTCCTTTGTGAAGTTCTGTCTCACATTTGGCCCAGGGCAATGGAGTCAGCCCACCATGAACTGAACCTTTGAAACCATGAGCCAGAACCTTCTTTTTTCTCCTCTATGTTGTTCTCATTGGATATTCTAGTCACAACAAAAAACTGACTAACACAGCAGGATCACCATGACAAAGGCTAACTAGAGTTGTATCTCACATCATTCTAAATGGAGTAAATTGAAAGCATTCCCTCTAATTTGTTTCTTCTGGGAGAGTTCATCTTTCCCAAGATGTGTAACTGAATAGTTGGAGGAAGAAAGAAGGGAGAAATTAAAGTGGGCCAGACAAGATGTTGTATATGAATGCACAGTTTTCAGTGAGAATGCTTATAACAAGGCCATGAATGCATTATCTAAGCAATGTTCAGTAAAATCATCCAGATTTCAATTAGGTGGCCCCTAGCAATGTGATCTAGTCATTACTATCATTCTGATCGTTGACCACAGAAACAGGAAGTGGTAGGCATGTTACCTGTTGTGTTAAAGCATAATATAACAACCAGAGGCTGTGACCTACGCTCAACATTAAAATCTGAATTCCATCTTTGAAGGCAATTGAGAATACCACCAAAAAGAGCAGAATAAATAATAATAATAATAATAATAATAATAATAATAGCAACTTTTGTTTTGTGCTGTTGGCCTTAGCAAATGTGTTTGGCATATCACCTGCACCTGCAATTCTATCACTCTTATATGGCATTAAAGACAGATATTTTTATATTATTCTGCACAGGAAGTTTTCATAATTTGCGGTCACACAAAACACCTAAGATAAACAGGGGCTATTTAGACTTGACAATGCGCATACAGATTTTGTTACAGCTTGCATAACATTTTGCAAAATAAGTGTGTGAAAATTATGTTGTATCAACTGAAATATGTGTTAAATTTATGGATGAGCTACCTTTTGTGAGAGAAAAACTGAAACAAGTAAATTAAGAAGATCTTTATTGTATTAATTTATTATCTATTCTTTTAAATTATACGTGACAGTAAAATATGTTTTGACTATCATAAATACAAGGAGTATAATTTCCAATTTTTGTGGATGTACATGACGTGGAGTTACACTGGTTATTTATTCATATATGAACATAGGAAAGTTATACCCAATTTATTCTACTATCATATTTCCATCTCTCCTCCCTTACCTTCATTTAGCTTTATCTAAAACAGTGAACTACAATTCTTCCCCCACCACCCACCCTGCTTATTGTGAGTTAGAATCTGCATATCAGAGAGAACATTCAGCCTTTGGGTTTGGGGGATTAGCTTATTTCACTTAGCATGATAATCTCCAGTTCCATACATTTACCAGCAAATGCCATATGTGGTTCTTCTTTATGGCTGATTAATATTCCATTGTGTACATGTACCATATTTTATTCATCCATTCATCTGTTGAAGGGTACCTAGGTTGGTTCCATGGCTTAGCTATTGTGAATTGAGCTACTATAAACATTGATTTGGCCCCATCAATGTAGTTACCTGCTTTCAAGTCCTTTGGATATATGCCAACAAGTGGGATAGCTAGGTCAAATGGTAGTTTCATTCTAAGTTATCTGAGGAATCTCCATACTGCTTTCCATAGTGGTTGCACCAATTTGCAGTTCTACCAGCAATGTACAAGTGAACCTTTTCACCCCACATTGTTGCCAACACTTATTATTGCTTATACTCTTTATAATTGCCATTCTATCTGGAGTTAGATGAAATCTCAGTGTAGCTTTAATTTGCATTTCTCTAATTGCTAGGGAGGTTAAACATTTTTTTATTTGTTTTACTTAGTTACACATGACAGTACAATGATCTTGATATATACAATTGAGTCAGATGGGATATAATTTATCTTTTTTCTGAGTGTACAGGTTGCAGAATTACATTGGTCTTGTATATACCCACAGCTATGTTTTTTTGCCCATTTGTATTTCTTCTTCTGTGAAGTGTCTGTTGATTTCCTTTTCCCAGTTATTGACTGTTTTTTTTCTTCCTGGTATAGGTTTATGAGTTCTTTATACATCCTGGAAATTAAGGAAGTATCTGAGGTGCAAGTTGCAAATATTTTCTCCCATTTTGTAGGCTCTCTCTTCATGTTCTTGATTGTTTCCTTTTCTGTGAAAAGATTTTTAATTTGACACAATTCCACTTATTGATTCTTTATTTTACTTCTTTTACTTTAGGAGTCTTGTTGAAGAATTTGATTCCTGAGCTGACATGATGAAGATTTGGGACTACTTTTTCTACTAGTAGGGTCAGGGTCTCTGGGCTAATGCCTAGGTCCTTGATTGATTAGGGTTGAGTTTTGTGCATGGTGAGAGATAGAGGTCTAATTTCATTTTGCTATATGTGGATTTCCAGTTTTTCCAGCACCAGATTTAATAGGCTATCTTTTCTCCAGTAAATGTTTTTGGTGGCTCTGAAGTTCTTCTTCAATTTCTTTCTTTATTCTGTAGTTTTCACTGTAGACGTCTTTCATCTTTTTTGTTAGATTGATTCCCAAATATTTTTATTTTGAGGCTATTGTGAGTGGGATTGTTTTCTTAATTTCTCTTTTAGCTGATCTATCATTGATATATAGGAACATAATTGATTTATGGGTGTTAATTTTATATCCTACTTCTTTGCTGAATTCATTTATGAGTTCTAGAAGTTTTCTGGTGGAAATTTTGGGGTTTTCCAAATATAGAATCTTGTCATCAACATAGAGAAATAGTTTGAGTTTCTCTTTTCTTATTCTTATCCCTTTAGTTTCTTTCTTCTAATTGCTCCTGCTAGAGTTTTAGAACAATGTTGAATAATAGTATTAAAAAAGGGTATCCTTGGTCTTGTTCCACTTTTTAGAGGGAGCACTTTAACTTTTTCTCCATTTAGAATAATATTGGGCTTAGGTTTAACATATATAGCTTCTAAAATGTTGAGGTATGTTTCTACTATCCTTAGTTTTTCTAATGTTTTGAAGATGATTGGATGCTATATTTTGTCAAATGCTTTTTCTGCATCTATTAAAATAATTATGTGATTCTTGACTTTAAATCTGTTGATGTGATGAATTACATTTATTGATTACCATATGTCAAAACAACCTTGCATCCCAGGGATGAACCCTACTTAATCATGGTGCACTATTTTTTAAATATATTTTTGTATGCAACTTGCCAGTATTTTATTAAAAATTTTGCATCTATGTTCATAAGGGATATTGGTCAGAAGTTTCCCTTCCTTGATGTGTCTTTGTCAGGTTTTGGTATCTGTGAAACACTAGATTAATAAAATGTCTGGGAAGATTGCCTCCTTTTCTATTTCATGGAATAATTTGAGAAGTATTGGTGTAAATTCTTCTTTGAAGGTCTGGTAGAACTCAGTTCAGAATCTATATTTTCCTTTTTGGTAGGCATTTGATGGCATCTTCAATTTCATTGCTTGAAATTGATCTGTTTAAATTTTCTATGTCCTCCAAATTCAAATTGAGTAGGTCATATGTTTCTAGTTTGTCAATGTCTTCTATATTTTCTATCATATTAGAGTAAATTTTCAAAGTAGTTTTTTATTATTATCTGTACATTAGTAGTGTCCATTGTGATAATTTATTTTCCATCATGAATTTTAGTAATATGAATTTTCTCTCTTTTCATTAGGTTGGCTTAGGGTTTATCAATTTTCTTTGTTTATTCAAAGAATCAACTTTTATTTCATTGTTTTTGTTTTTTTTTAATTTTTGTTTGTTTCAATTTCATTGATTTTAGCTCTGATTTTATTTCTTTCCTGACTTCTGCTTTTGGTGTTGGTTTATTCTTCTTTTTCTAGTGCATCTCAAAGATGTAATATTAGGTTATTTATTTGTTGACTTTCTATCCTTTTATTTATTGAGCTTAATGCAATAAACTGTTCTCTTACTACTGCCTTCATAGTGTCTCAGAGATTATGATAAGCTGTGTCACAGTTCTCATTTACCTCTAAGTATTTTTTATTTCATATCTGATATTGTCTGCTATCCATTGGTCATTCAATAGCATATTATTTCATCTTCAGTTTTTAAAGGAGCTTCAATTTTTATTTTATAATTGATTTCTAATTTTATTCCATTATGATCTGATAAAATGCAAGGTATTGTCTCTGTTTTTTTTGTATTTCCTAAGAGTTTCTTTTTGGCCTAAAATATGATCCATTTTAGAGAAGGATCTATGTGATGCTGTGAAGAAAGTGTATTCAGTCATTAATGGATAAAATATTCTATATATATCCATTAAGTATAAATTACTGATTATATTTTTTAGGTCTATAGCTTCTTTGGTTAGTTTTTGTTGGAGGATCTATCCAATGGTGACAGAGGTGTGTAAAGTCACCCAAGATTATTGTGTTGTGGTCTGTTGATTCTTGAAATTGAGAATAGTTTGTTTGATATGCACAGATACTTCATTTTTTTTTGGTGGGGGCATACATATTTATGATTTTTATGTCTTGTTGATGTGTAATTCCCCTAAGCAGTAGGAAATGCCCTTCTTTGTCCCTTCTGATTAACATTGGCTTGAAGTTCACTTTATCTGATACGAGGATAGAAACCCCAGTTTGGTTGTGAGATCCATGTGAATAATATGCTTTTCCCATTCTTTTACCTTCAGTCTATGGTTGTCTTTGCCTATGAGGTGAGTCTCTTAGAGTCAGCATATTGTCAAGTCTTGTTTTCTAATCCAATCTTCCAATCTATGTCTTTTGATTGATAAGTTTAGGCCATTTACGTTTGATGTTATTATTGAGATATAATTTTTTTCCTTGTCATTTTTATTTATTTCTGTTTTTAATTTGAATTACTTTCTCCTTTAACTATTCTTCTAGTGTATTTCCTCCTTTTTCTGGTTTTTACTTTTTTAAAATTTTTCTTCATGAAATATTTTATTAAGCATGTTTTTTAGTACAGATTTTTTAGTATTTAATTCTTTTCACTTTTAACATGGAAAGTTTTTACTTCATCATCATTCTGAAAATTAATTTTGGTGTGCATAGTATTCTTGGTTGGCATCCATTTTCTTTCAGAGTTTGATATATATTATTCCAAGAAGAATATTATTCTTTGAGGTTCTAGGATGAGAAATCAGACGAGATCTGGATTTTTTTTTTTGCTAAATGTGATTGGTTTCCAAATAATTGATTTTTCTGGTAGACTTTTTTTTTTCTGTATGTTAGGCATTTTCATAATAATGTGCATAATATGGGTTTGTTGCAATTTTGTATATTGAGAGTCCTGTAAGCTGCTTGTATCTGATTTTCCATTTCATTCTTTAGGTTTTTAAATTTTCTGATATTATTTCATTGAAAAGATTGTGTATTCCTTTGGTTTGTATCTCTGAGTCTTCATCTATCCTGGTAAATAATAAACATGGTCTTTTCAAGTTATCCCATATTTCTTGGAAGTTCTGCTCATGGTTTCTTAATGTCTTTTCTTCATGGTCAACTTTATTTTGAAGATTATATATTTTGTCTTCATTGCCTGAAACTTTGTCTTCCAAATGGTTCCATTGATTTTTTTAATTTGGTTTATTGATTCCTTCATTTTGAGGATTTCTGATTGATTTTTTTGTTTCTGAATCTGTATCTCTTTATTGAAGTAATCTTTTAGTTCTTATATATTCTCTCTGATTTCACTTGTTTCTTTGTTTTGACCTCACAGACTAGTTTAATTATGTACCTTCTAAACTTCTTCTCTTACATTTCTACCACTATAGTGTCAATGGATTCTTTTATTAAAGTATGCTTCTTTGGGGTGATTTGTTCCCTTGATTTTTCATGCTTTTTGTGTGTCTACCCATCTCAGAGTATGAATCTGAGGCAGTAGTTTCTGTCCTGTAGACTTATAGTGTCCTTGAATAGTTTCCAGTACCTCATCATTTTGTGATAGACAAGTAATCACAATAACGAATACAAACAATATACAGTGTCAAACCAAAGAGTTCCTACTATAATGTCTATAACATTGTCACAATAAACAGAAATGATATGAAAAGTTAATGCCTACAGTAATAGCAAGAAGTTTGCAAAAGGGTTTATTATTTTGAATGGTGGACAGAGAGAGAACAGAGGTGATGTAGGATGAGATGATTATAATGGAGGAGAAGTGAAGTTAGAAGTAAAAAGTTAAAGGACTAGTGAAGGATATAAGAATAGAGATTGGCTGTTAGTGGAAGAAAAGAGAAAAAGAGAATCAAGGGAAACAGATAATTGACAGGGAAAAAATACATATCGGTAAAAACTAAAAACGTAAAAATTACTGGGAGTGGCAAAATAATTACAGACTCCTTTGAAATATCCTAAGGCAGAAGCTGTGCCCTTCTGAGAACTCTTGGTGGAAACACGCCAATTGAGACTGGTCAGTTGCTAGTGACCCCTGTTCAAGGGGCGTTCTGTGAAGCTCACAGAATTTATTAGTTCACAGCCTTGAGTTCAAATGCCAGCAGTCCACAGGTAGAAGAGATATGAGCACAATCTGATGAGCCCCAGTTAGGTTATTTCTCTCACAACTTCATTTTGTGTATCTTAAAGCTTTCTCACAGTAAATCCTTTTTGATGTTTAAACCTATATAATAAACGTGTAGAACCTGCTGTGCCCCTTCTCACCAGGAGTTTGGTAGGTTCACTGAGTTCCACTTTCTCTATATTTTGTGTTTATTTCTCTTATTTCCAATCCTCTCACCACCCTGTATGGGAAACTGAATTACACACCACACAGGCCACAGAAAAAAAATAAAAATAAAAGAATCCAAAACAAACTGAAATATACTAATCAAATATCCTAGTACTCAAAAAACTAATCCATTAAAAATAACTGGTTTCCAAAATGCTGGAAGTGAGGAAAAAATACGAAGAGGAATAAATATCCATAAACAACTAAGGTCACAATTAAAAGGAGAAAAGGGGGGGGAAGCTAAAAGAAAACTCAATAAAATGAATTTTTTAAGTTAAAGAATTGTTTCCATTGGAGTTTAAAGATTCTCAGCTTCCCTTCTCGTAAGCAGTGGGGCCATCTGCAGTATGATGCTTGGTCCACCCTCAGGGTGGGGTCGTAAGGATGAGAGGTAATCCCATGGGAAGAAGAAGGCCAGATTTAGACTTAGGTGGGCTTCAGGCTCTTTACTGGATGCCATGGTCTGGAGATTTTAAATCAGCACACCTCCTGGGCCTAGCAATTGCTAGTCCACACTGGAAGACTGTACCCCAGGGATCTCCCTTGGCTCCATTGGTGAGGTGAAGAAGCCAATTCTTCATCCCCTAAATCACCTGTGAACTGTCAATCTCTTGGGCTCTCCCTTTCAAGTTCTTGGCCAGGTGCATCTCTCTCAGCTGGTCCTGTAAGCAGCTAGTTGGAGGGGAGGGAGGGAGCCGGGTGGGTTTCTGCACCCAGTTGTCCCCTGCGTAAACCTCTCTTCATGTTTGATTTTCTTCTGGTCACTTAGGCACACTCTGTATTGTGCAGTGTGGGTTTGCCAGGCCTGGTCCAAATTTGGATGTGCCAGGAATTGGCTCCTTCAGCCGCCAGTTCCCATGCTGCAGCTGCAGACTGGTTCCTTCCTCTGTCTTCCACACACCTGCCAGGAGAGATGCTGTTTCTTTTGTGTACAAAGATATTGTGCAGCTCACCTTTCAGTTTAGGCTGCGTTATCATTGAATCTAAACTCTCCGTAACAGACACGGTTTAGTTCTCCTAAAAATGCAGGTTCCTTTAATTCCTTTATCTGTGCTCATGAAGGGACTACTCTGGCTGGTGCCTCTGGCCGTGGCAGTGACTATGGTGCTGGGGATTTCTTCCTCGTTTTATTATAACCAACCTCCTGAGTCACTGATCTGCTTTGATTGTCCAGAATTAAATTCCAGTAAAGTCCTCCCACACACTTTTTTTTTTTCATTCACCCACTTTGCTAAGAAGCTACCTGTAATTTTTCTTGGTTTTGAGCCATGGAACAGCTAGGAAAGTGAACTTCTCTAGTTCGTTGTCTTGAAACCTCCAGAAAATATTTCTTTTTTTAAAAAATTTTTTTAGGATGTTGGTAGACCTTTATTTATCTATATGTGGTGCAGAGAATCGAACCCAGTGCCTCACATATGCCAGGCAAGTGTTATACTGCTGAGCCTTAGCCCTAGACCCCAGAAAATCTTTCTTGAAGTAAAAACCCTTTCTTAATTTTTCCTTTATGTGAATTGAGATTTATGCACTTTGAGGTTTTTTTTTCATATTCACTTAGACTGAATTTAAATGATCTGTGTAATTTAGAATATCTTTTTTTTTTACAAATAATTCAAGACTATCAAAATAGAATATATAAGAACTTCTGCCAAATGCACAATGGTATTCTGTATTCTTCCTGTTCAATGTTTCTGAGTGTCTTAAGTTAACTAGATTAAAAAATATGTTTATTGAGGGTAGAAAATTATATTCACAAAGACTGCAAGGTATAAACCAAGGTATAAACCAACATTTGGTATAAGGAGAATTAGTTTGAAATTGCTTTAGTCAATAATTTTCAAGTCAAACATCAGGAATGTGAACAGCTTTAAGTTTTAGTGAAAAGATAACAATTATTCTGAAAGACTTATCAGAGTTTTTGCCATGTTCTACCGTATAACTAAATAATAATGCAATCATTGTTCCTAATAACCATGTCAGAATAAAAATTCTAAGTGTAAGGGAACTCGGCAAACAAAATAATGATGAAATTGCCTCATTAGATCATTAGATCTAATTCCTCTTTCCTTTGGTTGAGTTTCTCTGGTACTAGGAAAGAATTTAAAATATGGAACTTTGTTTTCTGCTTTTGTTTTAATATAATATAAGTTATTGACATTATGTCAAAGCCCAGAAACACCAAAAAGATACCTAATTATTAAAACATAATCCATTAGTTTTAGGGTTAAAATTATCTTACTGAACTATTTCAAAATCCTTTCTTTTAAAAGATAGATTCACATGGCTAGTTAGGGACAGAGTTGAGATTCAAACCTCATTTTTCCTGTTACAGCCAAAGGCTTCATTATTTCTAGCATTCATTGAAGTTTCAAAAGTGATGTTTCTTAAAAACGGATTCAAGTAAGATCACTGACCTATAAGATATGAACAAGTATTTCATAAGAAAGTGATTCATGGGTGCGTAAGTAATTCTGGAACAACATGGGTCAGTATTAACCAGGTTTTGTTGCTCTTGTTGTTTCTATAGCAATCACAGAGCACTTATAATTTGCTCCTATAGACTGTGTCATTCTCATTGGTCGAGTATGTGTAAGATACAATTAAATTAAAAAAATTAAATGACCTCTATATTTCATGCTTTATTTTGTTGTAATTGATTCACTTATTTAGTGGTAGATTTTTTGGTTAGCTTGGTTTGAGAATCAAAACTCACCACAATAGTATTCTATGGAATAACAAAATGCTATTTGTATTTCTTAGCATTGGTCCTAGTACATGTTACAGAAAAATAAGGAGATTGAACTTGAACTATCTTACTTTTGCCTCAAACAAAAGGAATCTGGTATGTGCTGTCAAGACTGTGAAAGTTGCAGAGATATTTGGGTTCATGCCCTTTCCATTTTCTATTCTACCTCTGAGGCTATAGCTTCAGTCCTCAAGCTCAACTCACAGTTCACATTAGTTACCCAAAATTCTACCATTTTATTATCCAGGAAGCAATTGAACCAGCTTCTTTTAACAGCATTTCCGGAAAACCCACAAAACACATTTGCTAATGCTTCACTGGAATGAAGTATTAGAAAATGAAAAACGTTAGATGGACACATCTAAAGGAAATAGAATTTGAGTTATTCAACTCAAAACGAGAGCAAGGATGGGTACAAGAGTTTGGCAAGTAGTCTTTTCCCTACATTCCTAGAGCAAAGGTAGACCCAGAGGGAGAAAGAGAAGGAGCAGGAGGGGAGAATGAAGGAGATAAGGAAATTTGAATGCATTTTGAAATGTATTTTATTAACCCAACAAGTATTTTGCGATAATGGAGTAATTTATTTACTGCAGAGACTGTAAATGGGTTATCATTCCTGTCAAATGCAGATTTCTACTTAAAAGGATTTTAAATTTTGACCGACATCGCCAAAGTGCTCAAATCCATGGCATATCAAATAGTCTTTCTAACAAGACCAAACCTTTATACACTTTTTGTACACTTACCAATTGCATCCATTATCATAATGAATAAAACAAGTACATGACAGTTCAATTATCAGATATAATAGGGCCAAAGCGGGATAACTTGTAATCACATTGGAAAGTTCATTGTCTGACAGTAACATTCTAAACTGACAAGCTTCCTGATTGCCAACTAGTTTTCTGACATAAGTCAGATCCACCTCAATAAATAATAGAGAAAATAAAAATATCATGAGAGATTAAACTTTGGTTACAGGAGAGGTTTTCCTTAAATTTTCACAAGCATCTACAAAGGAGGCAGAAGTTAAGTCCATTTATAGTTTCTATGTGACTAGACAGCTACTGATCAGAAGTGCTTTAGATAAGTGTTCACATATAGTATTTTAAATGTTTACTTTATAGACTTTGTCTTTGATAAAATTATCACAATTTACAATTAGGGGCAGGAATCATAGCAACTAGTCTCCAAAATATATTTGGAAAGTGATTAAGGTCAATAGAAGTATGGTTTCATAGATTTTGATCAGCCATGGAGACTTCCCTCTGTCAGTTATGTTAAAATTGTTTTTCATGTTTTATTTTTTAGAGTACAATTTAGGTGGCCCGAGGGTGGTAGGGAAGAGGAGTAAAAAAATTTAAAAAAATGAAATATTTATCAGTGCGTCAGATATTATGTTAATTATTCTGCTTGCTTATCTTATATTTTTCTATCATAATCAATTCAGGAGCCTTTTTAGTCCCATTTTAAAGATGAGAAAAATAAACTGCAGACAGAACGAGGTCTTGTTTAACAGGCTTATGACATAAAGAAGCAGTCTGTGTTGTTCAGTGCTTGTCTGGTTCCCAATCCTTCCCTTCCTGTGACATCACACTGACCATCTCCATTTAGGTTGTCACTTCTCAGGAGTGACGCACTTATTTATAGTAACTGTTTCCTAAAAACAATGTAGAGACTGCAGGAGGGAGGAGGAAATGTAGTCCTAAGGAACTGCTTAGAGGGCACATTTGCTCTTTCCTAAAAAGCAAGGCAAAACCCCCCAGACCTTTGTAGATATGGAGCCAGCAAGACAAAAACTGACTTCATTCCATCTCCATGAGCAGGGCTGTATAGATACCAGAGCTTTCCCAAATATGCTCTAAAAAATCAAATTTCTCCAGTCTGAAAAATAAATGGGTAGCAGCTGGAAACAAACAAGAGTGAACTCTTGGTAAATAGGCTTTTAGTCAATGATGGTTGGTGGTGGTATATGGACTTGAGAATTTCTGACAATGGTAGAAAACATGAATTACAGACAGTCACCAACTTACAATGACTTACTTTATTTGGTGTTACAATGGTACAAAAATGATAGGCATTGAGTAGAAATGGAATTTTAAATTTTCTCCTTTTCCTTGGGTTAGCAAATGCAGTACTATGTTTCTGCAGTGCTGAGCAGTGGCACAGCACAAGTCCCAATTGGCCACCCAATGACAAGGGTGGACGATAAATTCCTGACAGTGTTTTGCAATGCCAAGCCGGGATGCTCAGGAGGTTAGGTGTGTTAAATCCATTTTCAACATGTGATATTTTTCAGCTTATGTTAGGCTTATCAGGATGCAACACTGTCCATAAATCAAGGAGTATTTGTATCCTAAGATTAACATAAACAATAAACCAACTGGGTCTTATGAAGGAAAGCAAGGAAAAAGCATGGTGTTACTAGAGTGAACTGACCAGGGGCCTGTGGGAATAGGCATGAACATGGAGCACAGTTTCTCTGGGTATTTCTGAAGCCTGTGATCCAGTTTTAAATATATGTACTTTAGAAGGAGTCTAAACATTTGTAATGGAGAGGCACGTGGAATTTGGAAGAGAAAGAAGAGTCCCTCCAGAAATTTCCCCATTCAGAAAAGTGTTCAGGTGGGGTTTCTAATTCCATCAAACCTGAAGTAAGGGGGCCAATTCTAAAAAAGAGGGCTTCATTACAGGACACACACAAGATGATGTCTCATTGTAGTTTTTATTTGCTTTTATCTGATAGCTAATGATAGCATTTTTTCATCAGTTTACTGGCCATTTGTATTTCTTGCTTTGAGAAGTGTCTATTCAGATCACTTTACCTATTTTTAAATTGAATTACTTATTTTTTTCTTTGTAGAGTTTCTTATTTCTCTGTGTGTGCATATGTGCATATTATCTCCTTATATACATGTTTTGAGTTCCTCGTTCATCGTATGTAGATGAATTTTCTCCCATTCTATCGGTTTTCTCTTCATTAGGATGGTTGTTTCTTATATCTGCAATAGCTTTTTATTTTGATGCATTTCCACTTGTCTATTTTGATTTTGTTTCTTGTGTTTTGGGGTCTTATAGAGAAAAATCATGGCCTATACCAATGTCTTTAATGTATTTCCCCTATGTTTTCTTCTCATGGTTTCAGAGTTTCAGGTCTTATATTTTGGCCTTTGGTCCATTTGACTTGATTTTTTTTTGTACAAGTTGAGAGATAGGAGTCAAGTTTCAATCTTCTGCATGCATATATCCAGTTTTCCCAGCACCATTTATTGGAGTGGCTCTCCTGTCTGCAATGTATGTTTTTGGTAACTTTGTTGAGAATTGGTTGGCTTTAGATGCACAGATTCATTTCTGGGGTCTCTATAATACTCAATGGGTCTGTTTTCATTTTTATAACTATACCCTGTTGTTTTGGTTACTGTGATTTTACCAGGTACCTTAAAGAAGGAATCGTGGTGCCTCTGGCTTTGTTTTTTCTGTTCAAGACTGCTTTTGCTATTTGAAGTCTCTTGTGCTTTCATATGAATTTTAGGATTTTTTTTCTAGTTCCATGAAGAATATCATTATTATTTGATGGAAATCACAATCATTGTGTACATTGCTTTGAGTATTATAACTATTTCAACAATATCAATTCTTCCAACTTGTGAACATGAGAGGTCTGTTCATCTTGTGTGTTTGTATATGTTTATGACACTTTTTGAATTATAATTCTTCAAGAAACTACTGTATTACTACATTCACTTAGTTGGTGGTTTATATATTCCATTTTCCAAGCAATTTGAAGTGATCTCATTGTTCTTTATTATTTCTTTGAATATTTCACATATTTCTCCTGTTTTTCCAGTTTTTATTTGACATAGAAAACCCATAAATAAATAACTGAAATTTTCATGAAAGTATAAGGGTAATTATTTCCACAATTCTGTGTTGAAATTGTTTCTTTGTCTAAAATAGAAAATTAGGGCAGCAACACTGCTTTCTGCATTTGGCTCACAATTTCCCATAAATGAATAGCTCTAAATAAAAGAATGCAGGAAAGAATAAAATCAGTAACAACATTTACTGAATGCCTTTTCCTTCTATAGTATTAGACTCAGCACATGCTGTGTGTGGAAATATAATACACATTGTGACCAAGGGCAACAGAGCATTAAAGTTGAATATTTTTAATCCACGCAAATAAATACATTTTATGTCCAGAGTAAGCAAACTAAATTTAATATTTAAGCAGTTTTATTCAAGACAGCAATTAATCTTATTGTCAGCAAAAATAAAATTTACTCCTAAGAATTCATTAAATCTCAAATATGATCTTGGAAAAGAAATGGCACAGCTACACTCTATGACATTGTGTACCCCTTTTGGTGCTACTGTTCTTCAGTCACAGCCAATGGCGTATTCACTATTTAAAAGGATAAAAACCAGAAGACAGCACAAATCCCATTTCCATTTCCTTATAACAAAGGAAAGTTGAATGGCTGGTTTGGAAAATAAATATGGTAGATCTAGAGCTAATGTGGCTATAAATGGATACAAAGCACCTCACATTTCCATTAAACAAACAAGAGTTTCTTTCCAAGCATTACTATGTGAAATGGGCACATAGTTCATTTACTTCAGCATTAGTAACACTGAACCACAAATAAATCCTGGTAAGACAAAGAACAGCTTATTATAAAACACAGGAACAGGTTGGGCTTTATTTTATTTATGAAACATACACAAATAAAAAGAAAACAAGTATCAAGAGATAACAATAGTAATAGAACTAGACTCAGGGCTAGAGTTACACACACAAGTCCTAAGGGTGGGGTCTGTGATAAAAGAGAGGAGTTTGCCAAGTATCCACTGGTTTGAGTATCCACATGTCCTATTCTTTGTAGTTAAGATGATCTGAGAACTCTTGGAGAAATGCTGAAGGAAATTTTGCATATTTGTATCCAGTAACAATGACTTTTGGACTTTTCAAACCCTGAAGTATGTCTGAACTTCAAAGTCCTCATCCTTGTAAGTAGAGGAATAACTACTTTAAAGGCTTTGAAAAGCCATGAAAATTTTATTTGGTCACTAATAAATAAGAAGTGCAGAATATCTAAATCCATTGTGTTTATTTGGAGGAGAAAAAATCTCCAATTTTGGGGAAAGGCACAAAATGATTGTGGACCCAGATTCCTATACCAACCTCAAGAAGACATTTGCTATAGCTATTGGAGCAAAAGAAAATACAGATACAAGATTGAGTTTGGATATTATAAACAAAAATGGCAGAAATGCTGAGAAACTCTCAGTTTAAAAGCCCAGGAACAAAAAGCATGAAACTGAGGATGGACCAGGAATACAGATAATCTTGCCACCCTCACCACCAGACTAGCACCAAGTAATACTCAACAGCATCTACCACAGGAGGGGCAAGAATGTGGAGGGAGGCTGGTCCATGGAAAATGCATGTAGTGATGGCTGAAAGTTGAGGGTTGGTCATAACCACTATGAAAACCCCTCCAGGAACCCAGATCCCTCCAAAAACACAATTCAACAGAATCTAATGCTGAATAAATGTGAAGTCTTGGCAATGATGCTTGAGCCAAATCCAAATGCAATAGATCGATTCAAATTGACTTGACCTCTCATCATAGTTATCTAAAGAAGTGGGCACATTCCCAGGTATAGATACAATTTACTTCTCTTTCTGCTTTCTACACACAGTATGTAGCATTCCTTAAAATTTATGACACACCCACAAAGAAAAAGAAAATGAGTATCAAGAGATACAATAGTAATAGAAATAGACTCAGAAATTATCTAGATGTTGAAACTATCAAACAAGGGTCTTAAAGTATCTAAGAATTGGAAACACATGAACAGACGGGGAATTTCAGAAGAAAAGTGAAAACTATAGAAAAGAGTCAAGTGGAGATATGTAAAAGACCCATTAATATTAGAAATAAAGAACATCTTTCATCATTGATATATTTGACATGGCTGATGAAAGAATCATGAAGGTCCAATAGAAATAATCAAGCAAGTTTAAAAATAGAAGATCTTGTCTTCCAAAAGTTGTGTCACAAAATTAAGTAACACAATATATAAGAACATGGAATCCCCCCCAAAAGAGGTAAAGATAATAGAAAAATATTTTAAGGTAATGATAGAGAATTTTCAAAAATAATAAGAGACACTACATTACAAATAGCACAATGTTAGAGAACCTAAATAAGATGAACACCAGGCATATACAAACAAAACACACACACACACACAAAACAAAATACCTCATTGTCCAGTGCTCAAAATTAATATAGATAAATCTTGAATAGAGAGGAATGATGAGAGGGGGAATGATAAGAATTACAGGAAATTTCCTATCAGAAAAAAAAAATCAAAGGGAGAGGATAGAGGGTCTTTAAAGCATTGAATGAAAAAAAAAGATGCCATGCCAAATTTTTATGTCCAGCAAAAATACATTTTAAAAATGAAGGCTTAAAAAAAGATATTTTCAGAAAACAAAAAGCCATAAGGTTTTATTGGCAGAAAAAAAAAATGTTCTGTGAAAAGTTAAAGGAAACTTTTTTGGAAAAGAAGAATATTATCAGTGGAAATTTAATGTGCATGAAGAAATGAAACATCAAATGGTAAAAATAAAGATTAAATATACTGGTTTGTTTCTTATTTTTAAGCATATCAAAAGATAATTTTTATTTTTTTATTTTTTATTTTTTTATTTTTTTTATTCCTTGTTCAAAACATTACAAAGATTGCAGAATCACATTGGTTACACGTCCACATTTTTACATAATGCCATATTAGTAACTGTTAAAACAGAAATATCAGCAATACAATGTACGGAGTTTGATCACCAGTTCTGGGGGGGGGGCGGGAAGCAATGTAGGAGTTTTTGTAAATAAAATGTATTTCAACATTGACTCTGAGCATGGAAAGGAGGAATTGGAAGTATATTATGGTAAGTTTTTGTTGTTGTTCTTTCGTTGTTGTTGCTTTTTAAGTTATTGGTGATTGAACTTAGGGGTGCTGTACCACTGAAGTATACCCCCAGCCCTTTTTCATTTCTTATTTTGAGACAGAATATTGCTAAAATGCTGAAGCTGGCCTCAAACCCACAATCCTTCTGCCTCAGCCTCCCTAGTCACTGGAATTACAGGAGTGCACCCCTGCACTAGGCCTGTTGTAAGTTTTTGTAATAATATTTACTGGACTATATTGTGATAAGTAAAAGATGTACATTGTCAACCATGAATCAATTACCATTACAAAAAGAGGTATCATAAGTCAATAGTGAAGGTAAATTTGAATTAAAAAAACAAAACCTCATTTAAACCAAAGACTATAAATGAAAAAAGAAGCAAAGAAAGAAGAGACAGAAAATAAACATCAAGATAGTATATTTAAACACAATTGCATTAAATACTTCACATGGTTGTTGTAAGGGTAACTGGGATTTGGTTCAATCAGCTATGATGCGTTAGACATGGAAATAACTGATATTCAAGAAATAAGAGGTTTAATTGCACATTTCACTAGAAACAGGACATATAGAACACCAGGCAGGGACACAGGGAAGTGCCAGGGGGGATCAGGAGGCAGAAAAAGAAAATGGAGCCAGAACAGGAGACGCTTTGTAGTGGTGTGGGGGCAGAAAGGAACAAGTAAGCCTGAGTAGTCAGGTTTAGGAGTGGCTGGTCTTAATAATTTACCTGGGCTCTGTAGCTCTAAGGTTTAGCATTTTAAAAGTCAGGTGAAGAACAATGGAGCTTGCTTTGTGATGCATAAAGCAGCATGATTTTCTATGACATGAAACTTTACCTCCTAACATATTTTCTGGAAGAAACCAAAAATTAAAGATGACTGAAGTAAAATCTATCTGTTGACTTAAAGAACACTGTAAGTCCGCATCTGCTGATTCAACCAACCCAGGATTGAAAGCATTTGAGGAAAGAAATTACACTGCTGTAGAGGTGACTGCAGTAGTTAGGCCTATGATAGTTATGTTTGTTTTAAATGTGTAAAGGATTTTTATTTTTCTTTTCATTATTCCCTAAACAATATAGCCTAACAACTGTTTATATAGCATTTACATTGTATTGGGTAGTCTACGTAATCTACAGATGATTTAAAGTATATGTAAAGATGTGTATAGGTTGTATACAAATACTGTGCCATTTTATTTATTATTATGTGTGTGTGTGTGTGTGTGTGTGTGTGTGTGTGTGTGTGTGGTGTGGGGGGGTGGGTACTGGGATTAAAACCAGGGACTTTCACATGCTAAGCAAAGCACCCTACTACTGAGCTATATCACCAACGCTTTTCTTTTTTATTTTGAGATATGGTCTCACTAAATTGCCTGGACTATCCTTATGTATCCAATTGTCCTGCCTCAGCCTCCCTCAGTAGTAGCTGAGATTACAGGAGTGTGCAGGCACATTTTATTGATGGGATCTGAACATCTCTGCACTTCCTATCTGTGGGAGTTCAGGAACCAACTGTTTAACAAAACTCAAGATGGAAAAATTCATTTCTCAAAAGTATTAGGAATTCCAGACAAACTGTGGTGATATGAATGTGTCTTGACTTCAAGAGAAAAAAAAATATATAAGAACTAATAAATAGCAAAGAGGTTTATATTGCTATAGGCTACAAGAGTTGGAACCAAAGGAATTGATTATTTTACCTTGGAGAACAAAAAAAAAGATTAAACAAAATATTTGGAAGACACTTTGAGGCTTTGAGGACATTACAAATATGTGCTCTTTTTTTTTTAATAAAAGGCATCCACATGATTCATATCAAAGATATAGAGAAATAATAATTTAAAGTCTGATTGCAAAATAATTAAAGAAGTCAGTGAGGATGGAATTGAAGCTTTCATTTACAAATTCCTCCTCCTCTGCACCAGCTCTATAGGCATTAATGAGATGCAGCAAAATCCAATACACATGGTGGGGTGGGAGAAGACCTGCTCCTCAATGCTAATCAAACAAACAATCTAGAGTTTCCAACTGTTGCAATAAGAAAAAATAAATTAAATAAGTATCAAAAACAGAAAACAAAATTATCATTTTTTCTTAGAATATGTGACTCTACCTGCAAACTTTAATTGAACAATTTAGAGACTATGATGATTAATATAATAATTCAGTAAGAGGAATGATTTTACCATAAAAACATAAAAGATTAATATGCTACTATGAGTAGCATATTAACTGAACTTAGAAATTAGAAGCAAGTTGAAAATAATATATTAAAACAGTATGTATGGTTATTTTAAATATTCAAATATACCATATATTCACTGTAAAACACACAATATGACATTATAAGTACTGGGTAAGAATACATATTACATAAGGAAAGAGAAGTAACCATGGAGAGGAAGTCAGGTGAAGAGATGAAGAGACAGAGGCATGTGTTATATCTGTTATGTTCCCTTTCTTTAAAGATTTTTAAAGCAAATATGGCAAAATATTTACATATGTTGCATCTAGGAATTACACGTATTGATAATTTGTTGCACATTGGAAAAACTTCCTACTTAAAAGATAAAATGAGGATGAACACTCCATTCACAATGGAAACAAAATTAAAATGATAGGAATAAGTAATAAAAAACATTATAGAGCTTGTTAAGAATATTTAATTTAGAGATGTAAAGCAATCCCATTGTAAACACCAACCATATTTCAGACAAATATAAGGCAAAGCAGTTGTAACTTTCTCTAAAAGAATAAATCTGTAAGACTAACCAATGAATTTTTTGACTCACACTACCAGACATCAATCATTTAGTAGATGAATAATTAAATAATGCAAAACTGGTATAAGAATAAAATGTTCCAATCAAAACAGAAAATTCAGAAACATGTTTAGGTATTTTATAAAACATTGTAGGTTAAAGTAAAGGTGAAAATTCAAAGCAGTAATAAAAAGATAAATTATTCAATAAATGCTGCTATGACATTTGTTTATTAGGGAAAAAATAGAGTATGACTCTGAATAATGATCTCACAATATAAAATGCAGAAAAATTAAGATTTATTTTCTATAAAATGGAACCCAAACTGAATTATAAGAAAATAAACAAATGCCTGTTTTCAATATATAATACATTTGAAAGGTAAATGTCTAATACTAGTAATAAATAATTTTATAACTATAGGTAATAGAGAAACCAATAACAGTAAATGACTATCCCACTGAACTTAGAAAATGACTTATGTAGATATATCATCAAAAAGACAAAAAAAGCAATAAAATTCATGTAAATATATTAAAAGAGATCAAATTAATATAAAAATGAAATATAAGTTTTATGTCAAAATGCCATCTTCATTTAGGAGTAAACACTCCATTTTATGTAAACAAGGTACATAAAATTCCCCTATATTTGAGTGAAACAATTGTAGAATGGCTCTTTCAAGAAAGCAAATACAGAAAATATATCAAACACAGTAATGCCATGCCTGTTGAACCTGTAATCTCACATCTAAATTTTTGCTAATGAAATCTAGTCAAAGATATTTACCAGACTTTATGTATAATAAAATTTGTCAAGTTATTTATAATTAATAGGGGAACAACTCAATACTAAATGATGAGCTAAACAAATAGTAATATATTAATGCCATGGACTATTACTGTTAATAATAATTAAAATATTGATTTTATAGAACAATTAATGATACAGGAAATTTAATGGCATACATTTCTTTTGTTGACACATATAAATAGGAAAATATGTAAAATATGCCCATTTTTTAGATAGGGATATCAATGAACTTTTAAATACCTTTGATAATTGAAATTAAATGAATTAAAATACAATTTTTATAAGAAAACATCACAGCATTCATTTATATTGTATCTGAAGAATTGCATTAGATTCCAAAATATTCAAGTTTCTCTAGTTGACTTATGTTTATTCTAGTGCCTTTAAGCAAAATTTTAGAAGTGGCATTATATTTTTAGCATTTATAGAGAAATTTGTGTTTACCTCATCTATAAAAGAGATACATATATGTTATGTCACTTAAACCCCACAGGAGCCTTGTGTCCCATGAGGGTTAAGCGACATGACACATATGTATGGGCAAATGATGGAGTTTATTATTTTTAAGTAATTCTTCATTTTTTTTCAATTAGAAAATAATTTATTTGACTGTTTTCCAGTAAAGTACATAGTTACATCTATCTAACAATAAAAATAATTAATAATTCTAACTTTATAAGTACCTGGTATAAAATTAAGTGAAATATTGTAGGGTTCCTTCAGTGTCTTAAAAGCATTTAATATCCATGCTAATTTAATTATTTTGCCACAAACATCTCTTTTGAAACTTTATTTCCTGGCATGAACCTGAAATAGTCATAACATTGATAAAGAATTGACTAACTTTACCAAGAAATGTATTAGGCAATATTTTATTTTCATAAAAATATATTTTCTTTGAAATATTCTGTAGCCAATTAGTTTATTAGACCAATGTGGGGACTAGCTCTTAACTCAAAAATCACATTTAAATGCTCAGAATCTATGATCAGTTTTCCAATATAAATAATTTTTGTTCTGAAAAATAATTCCACTTTGGGGTAATTAAGAAAATAAGATCCAGAATATATATTTTGAAAATTCTGTGTCAGTTCAAGTATGGACCAGAACTTTTCAGCCTGGTCTGTTATTCAGTATGGAAGGCTATTTGCTCTCCAAAGGCTACCATCATCATATGAGTTGCCTACCAAGTGTAGTTTAAGAAACACTGTGCATGGCCATTATCATTTGTCCACAAAACACTCACTAGATAGTTTGTAACATTCTGTTCCACTCATCATTTTAGAAAGCAAACTTTTATCATAAAACAGTGCATTTTATTAAAGAACATTCAAAAAAGTAAAATCAAAGACTCCTTTATTTTTCCAACATCAGAAATTCTTTTAGTTTTTCAGTATGCTAGTCATTTCCAAATTCAGGTAAATAATTCATATAAGTAGATTCTTATAGATCATCCAAACATGGCTGATAGTAAAAATTAGATTATCCAACTACTGTGTGATCTACATACAGATATTCTTCTCATGTCATTTTAAGAGAAATTAATAAAGTTTACTGTTCCTCAATTATCTACTCATATACCGAGTGGTGTTTCCCTTTACCATAGAGAATTCCACCTGCAACCAGTTTCTCACAAACCTAATATTGTTTTAAAGGAATACCATTCTATCCACACATCTAAGCACTGGCTTACCTGCTGTACTTGCCCAAAACAACATGTATGGGCTCAGAACACGGACGTGGGTTCCAGACCTGGTTTAGACTGTATGACTTTGAACAAGTCACCTTAAAATTCAGAACTCTCCATCATATGACTGAAGTAGATATTCTCTAAAATTTCTTGCAGCTTTAATTTTCAGGAGTTTGACTCTGAAGTTAGACCCAGAAAGTCTGGCAAGAAAAACGCCCAGTGATTACAAGATGTAAAGGTAAAATTTCCAAGCTGATTCTAAGCCGCAGAGCCTGAGTTAAAGTGTAAAAGACCAGGCATCCTAAAGTTTCCAAAGTGCAGGGATTGGGTTAAAAAGTAAAAGACTAGTATTGTTAGAGTCCCTCTGCTACCCCCAAAACCTGTAATCCCTGTAGCTGTTAGGACAATACTGGAACTTCCCAGTAAATATTTCCACTGACTTTCTGGTTGTTTAATAGCTAAGGGTTCGGAGTTGCTTGGCACGTAGGCATTGCAGGACCTAAACCAATCAGTTTGAATGTATACCCCACCTAGGAGCACCAATCACTCCTGCCCTGATTGTTCCTGCCAATGTATGCACTAATCCTGACTCAGGGTTGTTGTTCAATTTTCCCGTGCCTCATGATGATTTGTCCTGATGTATGCAAAGCCCCCCACCCTCTCCAAAAAGTGTACTTAAGCTCCACTTGAACTCTGCTCTGGGCTCTGGGCTGCTCTCCCTTCTTGAGTGAGCACGGAGCCCCAGCGCGCTGGAATGGATCCCCAATAAATATCCCCTTTTGCCAATTGCATGGAGTCAGTCTCTTGGGTGGTCTCTCCCTCCGACGTTTCACCAGACCTTTTACAAAGAGCCAGGGCAGAAAGTATTATCAGCAACGAGGTGGCCTGAGGTTTGTCACATTCTAAAGGATGGGCCTCAGAGTTAGAATGAATCTACCTACAGGTGAGGGGTGGCCTATAATTGTCACAAGGAATTGAGTTTAGGCGCTGCTACAGTTCGAATGTTTGTCCTCTCTTATTAAAGTTGTGTTGAAATTTGCCACTGAACAATATTAGGAAGTGGGACTTTAAAGGATGGTTAGGACAAGAGAACTCTACCCCATGAGTGGATTAATGTCATTATTGCAGGAGTGAATTCATTCTCACTTGAGTAGTTTTCTTCTAAAAGGGAAAGTTTAGCCCTCATTTATCTGTCTGTCTCTCTCCCTTTCCTCCTCTGTCTTGTTATGCCACCTTCTACCATGTCCCAGCTCAGGCAACCAGGCCCCTAGGAGATGCAAACCTTGATGTGTGATTTCACATCCTCCATAACTGTGAGAAGAGAAAGGTGGACCCATTGCCAACTTCATTTACTTTTGGAAATCCTGAAATGGCAGCCAGGTTTCTGTATTCAGGAAAAATTAAGATATGTAAGAAAATATCATGGTGAAATACCTGCTTCAGAATCCAGAAGTCTGAAATTTTTCTCAAATGAAAAAAAGAATTTTGCATCCTTTACATTCCCATGATTATCAGCAAAGCACACTTGAAAAACCAAAGTAATGTGTTTTAAAAAAATGCTCTTCAATACTATTTCAAAAATCAGGGAACCATGAAAATCTATGGTTCTTGCATGACAAATTTTCAACTAGTACTTTTGTAAGAAAAAAAATATGTATGATATTCTTTGTTATAGATAGTTTTCTCTTTTAGATAATTCCTCGGTAGCAGTAAATTTTACAGAGTGATTTAATAAACTATCTCAATTTAAATAGTTTTTCCTTGAAGGCCTCCCTCTTCAGTGATTAATGCTTAAAGAAGAGTGAATCAAATTCTGTACTCATCTAGAGCATAATAGAAACAAGCAACCAGATAAACATGATGCAAATTTTTAAACTGGTCTAAAGTTCAATCAGTCTTCTCTGGAGCTTTTAGACAATCAACAGGAAATTGTTATGAAACAAAATCAAGAAAATCTCAAAGAGTGCTCTTTTTAAAGATCTACTAGTGCACTGTATGTTCATATAATTTACAGCACAACCACATCACTGGGTGAAAGACAACAATTCCATAGAGCCAGGAAATAATATAACTGTGTCTTCATTACATGATGATCAGCTCAATAAGCCATCAGCACCTTATTCTTGAGCAATTGACATGATTGAGTTCCTGTTCTGAAATAAAATGATGTGTATTTGCCCAGAATGTTCCCATTATGTTATCAAAAGGGAACAGGATGCTAAAAAGTACTGAAATCAATTATAAGGGACATTTTTATTCGAAGAAGTAACACTTTTGTCCAAAACCATGACCTAAATAACCAGTATGCTTTTTTTTTGCTGACTAGATTTTGTTTGCACTTATTTGGTTGCATGATTACAATAAAGAAATGGCAAATCAAGCCTATGCCCTCAGTTTCTCTAAATAAACTGACAACTTTGTTGACTGACCTTTTCAGACTTCCTTCTTCTTCTCTTTCATGTTTTTTTCTTCTTAACTGAATACATTTTAGTGTTCATGAAAGTTCACAGACTGACAGCTCTGGAGACAGTAGCTTCTCATGAATCCATATGTACGGATTAGTAATTGGCAGTACTTACTCTGCCTAGGGAGATGGGTTCAACCCGTGCATCCATGAGCTCTGGATTTGCCAATGAAGTTGTTGACAAGGATGGCAATTAGTGTCAGGCAGAGAGAGGTTGATAAAATGATATCTAAGAGGATAACAAAATGTCTGTTTATTGTGTATACAAACAACAGAAATAAAAGCTGAGGAACAAAGGGATATCACTCTATTGTTCAGGCCACATTATAATGACAGACACTATGTGCCACATTGTCTTTTTTTTTCTTTTTTTATTATTAGTTGTTCAAAACATTACAAAGCTCTTGACATATCAAATTTCATACATTTGATTCAAGTGGGTTATGAACTCCCATTTTTACCCCGTATACATATTGCAGATTCACATCGGTTACAAATCCACTTTTTTACATATTGCCATACTAGTGTCTGTTGTATTCTGCTGCCCTTCCTATCCTCTACTATCCCCCCCTCCCCTCCCCTCCCCTCCCCTCTCCTCCCATCTTCTCTCTCTACCCCATCTACTGTAATTCATTTCTCTCTCTTGTTTTTTCCCCTTTCCCCTCATTTCCTCTTATATGTAATTTTGTATAACAATGAGGGTCTCCTTCCTTTACCATGCAATTTCCCTTCTCTCTCTCTTTACCTCCCCCCACTTGTCCCTGTTTAATGGTGATCTTCTTCTCATGCTCTTCCTCCCTATTCTGTTCTTAGTTGCTCTCCTTATATCAAAGATGACATTTGGCATTTTTTTTAGGGATTGGCTAGCTTCACTTAGCATAATTTGCTCTAGTGCCATCCATTTCCCTGCAAATTCCATGATTTTGTCATTTTTTAGTGCAGAGTAATACTCCATTGTGTATAAATGCCACATTTTTTTTTTATCCGTTCATCTATTGAAGGGCATCTAGGTTGGTTCCACAGTCTAGCTATTGTGAATTGTGCTGCTATGAACATCCTTGTAGCAGTATCCCTATAGTACGCTCTTTTAAGGTCTTTAGGGAATAGTCCAAGAAGGGGAACAGCTGGGTCAAATGGTGGTTCCATTCCCAGCTTTCCAAGGAATCTCCATACTGCTTTCCAAATTGGCTGCACCAATTTACAGTCCCACCAGCAATGTACAAGCATACTCTTTTCCCCACATCCTCGCCAGCACTTGTTGTTTGACTTCATAATGGCTGCCAATCTTACTGGAGTGAGATGGTATCTTAGGGTGGTTTTGATTTGCATTTCTCTGACTGCTAGAGATGGTGAGCATTTTTTCATGTGCTTGTTGATTGATTGTATGTCCTCCTCTGAGAAGTGTCTGTTCAGCTCCTTGGCCCATTTATTGATTGGGTTATTTGTTATCTTATTGTCTAATTTTTTGAGTTCTTTGTATACTCTGGATATTAGGGCTCTTTCTGAAGTGTGAGGAGTAAAAATTTGTTCCCAGGATGTAGGCTCCCTATTTACCTCTCTTATTGTTTCTCTTGCTGAGAAAAAACTTTTTAGTTTAAGTAAGTCCCATTTGTTGATTCTTGTTATTAACTCTTGTGCTATGGGTGTCCTATTAAGGATTTGGAGCCCGACCCCACAATATGTAGATCAGAGCCAACTTTTTCTTCTATCAGACGCAGAGTCTCTGATTTGATATCAAGCTCCTTGATCCATTTTTAGATAACTTTTGTGTATGGCGAGAGAAGGGCCACATTGTCTTTTTAATCTTTAAAATTCACTTCAGTCCTGGTAGGGGAGAAAAAGCCACTTCAAGAAAAAAATAGATTTAAGTGTTTTATTTTACTGTTTAAATCAATAGTTGGACTTCATCTCTTTTTCTTGATTCCTAACTGCCAGGCAGTTTTTAAAAAATACTCAAAAATATGAGGAAAAATCCGTATGAATTGTGTAATTAGGATCGAAAAACATAGTCAGTGGGCAAAGATGTGACTGTAAACAACCAATTGATACACTAAAGACCCTCACATCAGCCTATGCCTGGTTTTCTTTGTAAGCTCTCATTTTACTTCATTTATGCCAGTTCCTCCTTTATTCATTCATATCCATTACTTCTCAAAACGTCAATTTATTACAACTTTAAAATATCCAGTAACAGCAAGCTAGGAGACCCTTGCCAGGTTAGTAGATTGAAAAGACTACAAACTCAAATCAGTAGGAACCGAGTTTGCTAAGGCAGATCTCCTAATTCTAAAGGAATGACCTTGGGTGAATAATCAGAACTCGGAGAACATCTCTTTACCTACATGTAAAATGGAAGTAATATAATACAGACATTGAAAACTGAGATAGCTTTAGAAAGTGTTGCCATCCAACAGAGTGGTTGAGAATGTGATGTGCAATCCAATCTAAGTCCTCTGATGGTAATGTACCAATCTTCGTGGGTTCAATCTTCTCACCTAATCAAATTGTGAGCTTAAATTTGAGCATGTCAAAACAAGTAGCAGAGTAGTAAAAATACTGGTTAAAAAAAATAGAGAGAGGACAAGTCTATCCCTGCAGCTCTTCAAACCACCCATCACAAACCTATTCAATGAACCTGTGTTAACTCTGACATCTTGGTGAATGTCCTTTAGGAAATGTTGGGTTATGATCTGATAACAGTAGGCTAATTGTAGAGGAGTGTGTCATGAATACATGTTTAATAGGAAATGGTTTTAATAGTGTCAGCTTTCTGTTATAATCCATTTAATCAAATGATAAATAACCCTTGATAGCCTTACCTTACACTCTAAGCTCCAATATAGCTCTGCTCAAAGAACACACTGTAATCATATTCTTCCTCACTTTGCCTTGTTGAAGTGGTATTTCTGTGCTCAACTTCTGAGCTTATCAAGGTGATTTTTAGAGATGGATGAATGGCTTATCTAGAACAGATAGGTAGCCCAGGAACTAATGCTATGAAATCACTTATTGAGAAATATTATATTAGTGAAGGTTATATTATCATTTATGTAGAATTTGTATTGGATACTCAGAAATTGAATGGAATTGAATGATATGGAAGAGAAAAGAAATTCTTCTAAAATTAGCTTATGAAAACTGAGGTCCATTTCTCTTTATCAAATTATCCTGTTTAATTATGTCTACTTGATAACATAAAGCCCTCATCACACTGAAATTAAGCATCCTTTCTTTTGCTTCTTTGAACAATATTATCAAAAGCAACTTTGAGTCATGATTATGAAGCATAAAAATGCTCATAATTATTGACACAATTATTGTATACTTTCAAATATCTGTGCAAAAGATATACCTAAAAAGAAATAAAATATTATTATGTCAAAATACTGATTGCAGAGCTATTTATGTTTCTTAAAATTCTGAAAAAAAACATATATGATTCACAATAGGTAAATAGTAACATAAATTTAGTTTAATTCATACTTGAGAAATTATACAGCCATAGAATGATCACAAAAATTTATGACAAAAACATGCTTGTATTACAAAACTCAGTAAGAGAATCACAATAAATTTTTCCATGCAACATGATCTCAATGGTGTGAAAAATATTCAGAGAAAAAGATTCAAAGTAATACATTAAAATATTAATATTTATATTCTGTTAAAGAGAGATTATTTTTTACTTATTTGAATTCCTATGTACTTATTGTTGTAGTATATATTCCATTCTACAAAAGACAAAAGAATATGGGAATCATTTAGCTCTAGAAGAACTAACAGTTTGGGAAATTTAAAAATTGTATGATGTTTATAGGTTAGATCTCAGAGGAAATTGAATTTTTTAAATAATATCAAAACTAGAGTCTTAGCAAAAATGTTTTGATTCATTGCTGAGTTATTTCTTCTGTATACCTGTAGATCTGATAATAAGATTCTGAAAGTCTTTGAAACTTCTATATCAAAAGTATCTTTTCACCTCCTAAATCAACCTGAAATTTGAAGAAAAACATGTCGGTGATTTTTCAAAATGTATCAGTCTAGGTACCACCTTTTGAATGCTTGCTCCGATGTCTGACGTTCCAGTAATATATCACTGTGCTGTGTCACCCAGTGCAGATATCTTGATGAGAGATCACTTGCAAGACATTGAGTAGCTTCTCTAATAATATGCTGCTTGAACACATCCTTGATGTGACTGATAGCTGAAGCAGGAATTTTCTTTTAAAAAAAGACTTATGAGAAAAAATGCACAGTTTAATTTAAGTTGTATATTATCTTAAGAGTGAGAAACTTTAGCATGAGTGTGTATAGGATACAGGGGATACCTGACAATATAAAGAGCATCCATGCTGAAGTACGGGTCTGAAAGAAAACTGAAGTACCATCAACTGAGTAAAAGCTATTTCAAGTAGGTGAGAAACAATGACAAACAGGAAGGAATTCCATAGTATTGCTACTAACCCAGGACATCCTGAACATATCCTGTAGAAAGAAAGTTATTCTTTAAATAAAGGCAGTGGATTATGCATATTAATCTACATTGTCCCTCAGGTAGAACAACAAAAGTTACTTCCGTGATTGAGAAATAATATCTTCCTCCCAGTTGGTAGAATGTTGGGAAAATAACTTTCAAAATTAATGTATATACAATCTTTATATATAAGATATACATATGCATATATACATATATACAATAAATTAACATCCAATTTTACTTTATAAATTGTGTAGAGACAATAAGCAAATCAGTAGAGTTTTTAATGGAAGCTATGTGTAATAGAACTAAAACTTCTCCCCTCCAAAAAATTGTTAAACCCCAAGAAGCCATAAAAAGTTTTATTTTGTTTTATCTTGTTTTGTTTGTACCAGGCATTGAACCCAGGAGAAATTAACCACTGAGTCACATTCCCAGACCTTTTTTTTTTTAATATTTTATTTAAAGACAGGATTTCTGGCCCAGCACTGTGGCACATACCTGCAACCCCAGATACTTCAGAGACTCAAGCAGGAGGATTATAAGTTCAAAGCCAGCCTCAGCAAAAGTGAGGCACTAAGCACCTCAGTGAGACCTTGTCTCTAAATAAAATGCAAAATAGAGCTGGGGATGTGGCTCAGTGGCTGAGTTCAATCCTTAGTACCATACCCCCAGAACACACACACACACACACACACACACACACACACACACACATACAGTCTCACCAAGTTGCTTAGGGCCTCGCTAAATTGCTGAGGCTGGCTTTGAACTCACATCCTCTTGCCTCAGCCTCCCAAGCCACTGGGATTACAGACATGTAGCACCGCACCAGGCCCAAGAAGTGATGTAGGAGCTATTCATGGAACCACTAGTAAGCCCACTAGTAACTACATATTCACAAAGATATAGATGAGGAGAAAGAGAGAAGACTTTCCCCCAAAGATAGCTGGGAGAGGGTCTTAGTCGTAGACAAGACTCTTATTTTGTGTCTTGTCTCTCCTTCAGTCTGTCCACTGGTTTCTTTTTTTAAAATTGATTTTATTTTTTATTGATTTTTTAAAATATATGACAGTGGATGCATTACAATTCGTATTACATAAATAGAGCACATTTTTTCATATCTCTGGTTGTATATAAAGTATATTCACACCCATTCTTGTCTTCATACACATACTTTGGATAATGATGTTCATCACATTCCACCATCATTTCTAACCCCCTGCCCCCTCACTTCCCATCTCACCCCTCTTACCTATCTAGAGTTTGTCTATTCCTTCCATGCTCTCCCTCCTTACCTCTCTATGAATCAGACTCTTTATATCAGAGAAAACATTCAGCATTTGGTGTTTTGGGATTGGCTAACTTCACTTAGCATTATCTTCTCCAACACCATCCCTTTACCAACAAATGCCATGGCTTTATTCTCTTTAATTTCTGAGTAATATTCCGTTGTATATATATATATATATATACCACATTTTTATCCATTCATCTACTGAAGGGCATCTAGGTTGGCTCCACAGTTTAGCTATTGTGAATTGTGCTGCTATAAACACTGATATGGCTGTGTCCCTGTAGTATGCTGTTTTAATGTTCATCATCTCTAGCAATTAAAGAAATGCAAATCAAAACTTCTCTAAGATTTTGTCTTACTCCAGTCAGAATGGCAGCTATTATGAAGACAAACAACAATAAGTATTGGCGAGGATGTGGGGGAAAAGGTACACTCATACATTGCTGGTGGGACTGCAAATTGGTGCAGCCAGTATTGAAAGCAGTATGGAGATTCCTTGGAAAAATGGAAATGAAACCACCATTCGACCACACTGATTTCTTTTTCCATTATTGCAGACGAATGTCCTCACACGAAGGACAGTATGAGAGTCAACAGACTCTAAGCTTCCCTTCCGTTGTCCCACCATCAGACAAACTTCACCCTTTGTTCTAATGTGCAAATTCTTGGAGGAATTCCAGTGTTGTCACTTTAGTTCTTTCCAGATTCATCCTCTGTGGCTAGGCCAACTGGAGTCACTCCCATAGATAGCCGTGTTCTCTGTGCAGTGAAAAATTGCAAGAGAAGCTTTTCTGTGGGATTGTTTTCCAGCTTTCAAGAGATGGCACAGTTGGTGACTTGACAGTTGAACCTGACCAGGAAACAGATCACACCATGCAACCTGACCACTGCCAGCTTTTCTGCTTCAGACATTCAGGATTTATACAACACCTCCTTTACTAAGGCATCCACCTTTGCAAAGGATCAGTTTTGTAACATGGATGCCATTTCTACACCTTAATAAATACTGACATCATATATGAATCTTTAATATATTTTTATCCCCTAATCAGAAGGGAGATAAAATTCTATAGGAGAGCTGGCATCCAGGTGTGACTCCTCAAGCTGTCACCTGGAACTTACATGATGTTCCTCTCACCTGCTTTGCACCACCCTCTCATCAGGACCCAACACATGTCTGAACCCTTTTTCATTTATGAGGTTTTTGCCATGTTATTTCTGTTTCCTTATCTAGTCTTCTTACCAGGATTAGGTATTTGGAACAAGATATGCTTCCTCAGATGCACAAGTTCTTCTTCCTCTTCTATGTAGTAAATATACTAACCCCACGATTAAAACATAGAGATGCCAGTACAAAGTTCTTCTTTTATTTCTTCAATATGGCAAGTTTTTTCCTTCAATCCTGTGTCTTTTATCTATCCAGAAATCCATAGAATCATCATTAACCAGCCTTTTCACATATGGCACAATATTTGTGACAATATTTGAATGCCACACTGGGTTAGGGATGCTTGCAACCTGGAATATCAAGCCCAAGTATTACACCAGTTAAAGAGGACATCATTATCTATCATCTTGTGTAATCTACCTACTATGCCACTTTATGCATCACTGGGAATGTTGTTAGCTATGCCAAATTCTTAGTCCCCACTCCAGACCAAATGAATTATAAATGTTATAAATTATAAATGTGGGGGGAGGCCCCAGAAATACCCATTGAAACCAGCCCTCCCAGTGATTCCAATACATGTTAATATTTGAAAGGTTCTGTGCTATAATATTCTAACTGGGAAACTTTGTACTAAATTGCCCTCCACATTCATCCTCTAAGAAGACATTGAAAGTTAGTAAGTAAAGAAGAATGCAGAGTACAAGATCTGGATTGTCAGAGCTTTGGTACAATGGGTGACATTCAAAATCCCTAACACTTAGTAAGGCCTGTACACTACCCAATCACAATCACGCCACCTTTGAGTACTGGCAGGTTTCTGCTGCCTAAAACCTCTGCCTTCCTCAAGACTCCAGGGAAATTGTGATCCCTTCTCCATGATTCTTGGTATATATCTAAGAATTAGTACTAGACTTCGTGGGTTCTATTGACTAAACACCTCATCCAGTCAAAAGAATTTGATAGTCACTATGGCTCAGATAATCTGATAAAAATCAAATCTTCCTTTGGGACTAGGGAGGTACTCAAAGGCCTCAAACACTGGGTACTCCACAAATAATTCCCATATATTTAATTCAAAATAGTTTTAATGTATAAGATGAAATATGTTAATATTGGAAATTTATTAAACCTTATCCTAACTTTTCTCTGAGAGTATGATTTTGCTAAGAGTGAAAGACCATATAAACCCCAAGCAATTTATGGCCCATTGCTTTTACAAATGAATAAACCATTGGGAGAGAGTTCCTGGGGGATGTTACATATATACATTGATCAATGTCTTGCCTAATTTCAAATTAATTTACAGAACACAGGTATATACAACAAACTTCATCTAAATTTACCCTTCTTTCTACAATGCATCATTTTTGTGACCACATATAGACTTAATGCCATCTGAGGTATATGGGCAATTTGTAGGCTCTGAAATATTTGATTAATTATTTTAAAAAGATCAAATAATGAACACACCAGAGGAAATTCAGCAAGCATTCCTTTGAGAGTTGTTGCCCATACCATTCAAGAATCATGGTTTCTATGATACCAGGTACCCTTCATAATAGCCTTTCCACCTCTAAGAGACAGATGGCAAAAGTTAGATATAGCCCAAATTGAGTGCCAATATTTCTAAGAATTAAGACTTTTAGGTGTATCATTATTTTTCTGTGTATTCATCTTAGTTTTTTTTAAATTAAACATTTTATTTTGAGATTATCATAAATTCATATGCATTTCTAAGAAATAATACTAACAGATCACATTTACTTCCCCACCTCCAGATCCTCCCAGTGAAAATATCTTACAATATAGAGAAGTATCACAGCCAGGATATTGACATTGATACAGTCAAGATTCAGAACAGTTCCATTACCAAAAGGATCCCTCATGCTGCTCTTTCAAAGCCACATTCTTTCTTCCCAAAGCCTGGCAGCTATTAAACTGATTCATTTCTATTGTTTTTCAGCACAAGAATGTTGTGTAAGTGGAATCATGTTCTATGTATTTTTTTGTGACTAGCCTTTTCTCGCTTAGCATAATTGTCTTGAGATTCATCCAAGTTGTTGGATATAGCAATAGTTTATTCCTTTTTACTACTGAGAATATTCCATGATATGGCTGTACCAAAGCTTAATATGCCCAGTGATGGATATCTGCATTGCACTTTGAGTATATTAAACATAAAGCTACTATAAAGTTTTATGTAGAATTTTTTATAGGAACATAGTTTTCATTTCTCTGGGATAAATGCCCATGTGCAATAGTTAGGTCATATGGTGTTTGCATGCTTAGTTTCATAAGGAACTGCCAAACATTTTTCCAAGGTGGCTTGGCTGTACCAGACTACATTTCCACTGACAAAGCAAAGGTGATATCCTTAGACCTGGCATGTATCCCTATGAGCATTTTTTAGTTATCACTTTAAAACATTTTTAGTCATTTTCATAAGTACTCAATGATAATGAAGGCTATCTCTTTGTCACCTTAATTCACATTTTTTAGTGGCTAATAGTGTTGTTAATCATCTTTTCATTTGTTTATTTGCCATCTGTATATTCTCTTCAGTGAAATGTCTCTTCATTTTTTTGCCCAATATCTAATTGGGGTTTTAATTTTTATTTTTTGACTGTTGACTTTTGGGTTTCTCTTACACAATCTGAGTACTACTCCTTTGTCAAACATATGGTTTGCAAATATTTTATCCTAGTCCATAAACTATTCTCACATCTTAAAAGTGCCTTTCTTTCAAAAAGTTTTTTTTTTATTTTGACGAGGTACAAATTATGAATCTTCCTCCCAAGATGGAATGCTTTAGATGTCAGGGCTAAGCACTCTTTGACTAGACCCAAAGTAGTAAGTCTTACCGTTTTATGTTTTACATTTAAGACCATACTCGGACTCAACTTTCATATATAGTGTGAGGTTTCAGAACTTTTCTGCCCAAGCACCATTTGTTTCTGAAAATATCCTTCCTCCATTCAATTGTTTTTAAATTACTATTTTAAAAAATCAGTTGAGCTTTCTTGTATGGATTTACCTATTCTGATCCATTGATCTGTATCTATCCCAATCTTTCTATCCCAATAGAGCTATCTGCCAATACCATAGTCTTGATGCAGGCCTTAATATCAGCTAGAATGACTCCCATAATTTTTTTTCCTTTCCAAATTACATTTCCTTCAAGAAAAGTTCCAGTGGTTCTATAGCTTTTTCCTCTCCATATAAGTTTTAGAGTAAATCTGTCTATGTCTACATAAAGACTTGGGTTTTTGATACTGTGAAATTTGTCCATCACGCTTGAAAAAAATAAAAAAGAATCTTTCCAAGAGAAACAAAGTAGAACATAATTTTTAATACAAATTCTTTACCATTCTGTGCAACCTGGAGGTCTAGTATTTTAATTGCTTATATAGATAGAGCATTGCTTGCCTGAATCTCCATATTTATGCTGTATTGTAGAGGTTGGCAAACTTTGGCCTTTGCAGCCTCTTTTTAATGAGATAAGTGAGCTAAGTGTGTTTTTACATCTTGTTAAGGGTTGTAAAATCAAAGAAGAATATGTGACAGAGGCCATTATGTAGAATGCTAAGCCTAAAACATCTGTTCTTACAGAAAAATCTTGCAAACCTGTTCTATAGTACAGTAGTTCTATAGCATTGTACATTTGCAACATGGGAAATATGAGGAAACAAATTATTACAATCTTGAAATTGTACAAAGTCCCCCAATAATAACTATGTTTACCAATGTATATAACTCTCTTCAGCAAAGTTAAAAATTGCTGAGTAAATGAATCTCTAAGATGCTAAATGTAATGCACTAAAATTATGTTAACAGACAATTTAAATTTCTAAAATAATGTAGCTTTATAAACCGAAAAAACTAATATGCATATAAAAGGTATTACTTTCATTTGGGGGAGATGACAGTTGGATTGAACCCAGGGCGTGACACATGCATTTACCACAAAACTATACTCCCACGTTTTATTATTTATATTTTTAAAGGAAGATTTTTTTATGGAAGTATATTAGAGTATTTTTAAGAGCCTGTGTTCCTGCACCAACCACTTTGAGTGTGGATTCCTGTTTTTCCACGAGGTAACTGTGTTCTTAGCCAGGTCTAAGTTTCCTCATCTGTGAAATAAGGATAGAGTATATCACAGTATCACAAACAGTATTAAATGTACTCATACACATAAAGAGTATTATAATGGTTAAAACAGTAATCTGTGTAACAAGTGCTTCCTAGTAATACTACTTGTATTCCATACTATTCTTTGTTAACAGTTAAAAAATAAATAACTTTTTCACATCACCAAAATCAAGGATCTGATTTTTTCTGTGGCAGTTTTTATTTATAATTTTAAAATTAAAAGTTGTAACATCATTCTTCACTCAACAGATGTGTGTTAATAACCTAGTACTCTATTCAGCACAATGGGGGGGGGGAACTTACAGTAAGGTATTGGTCCTGCCTTCAAGAGAACTTTACAAAGGGTGTTCTTGAAATTATCATAATGGCAGAGCTGTGCATGTAACTCAGTATAAATTCAAGTAAATAACACATCTGTAAAGTCTAATTGCCAATATGTAAGTTACAATATAGTTAAGAATATCCATTATCAACATAATGGATTTTTATTACCTATAAATCAGAAATAATAAAAATATAGATGAAAACTTAAATTGCTCTCTGAATATGGAAATACAAAAAGGTTAGGTTTCTCTTTGCAGAATGAAGTATTACCCTAAGCTCTGTGGTACAGAGATGAATCACAAACCTTTCTAATTCTGACACAAAATTACTATATTCAATTTTTATATAACAATAGTGAAGCGACATGAAAAAGAATGCCATATTTGTCATTAAGTTATCTAAATTGCATCCACATAAAAAAACAAATTTATGACTATGAGAGCCAAAGTTACAGTGAGCTGATAAATCAGAGTAGAAAGGCAAACCGAATTTCTTCAATACAAGCTCAATTCTCAAGGGTTATCTAACTGCAGGCTAAAAATATAGCTAAACAAAGGAATAAGCTTTCCTTTCTATACTCTTATTTTTTAGTGTGGTTGGCTGCCTCTCAAACCCAGATTTGATAACTATTTTAAGGCTTAGGTTATGTATTACTCCATTGTTTGTTACTGTAATGAAATATTTGAGGCAGACTAATTTATAAAGAAAAGAGATTTATTTTCAACTCACAGTTCTAGAGATTCAAGATCAAGGGGCTACATCTGAAAATGACCTTCTTGCTGGTAGAGTCCCGGAGAATTGCCGAGCATTACATGGCAAAGAAATAGGAGCATATGAGTGTGTCTCTTTTAGTCTATCTTTTAGCTGGGTGCTGTGGCATGAGCCTGTAATCACAGCAGCTCTGATGGCTGAGACAGGAGGATCATGAGTTCAAAGCCATCCCCCCAACTTAGTGAGACATTAAGCAACTTAGGAAGACCCTATTTCAAAATAAAAAAAAAAATTTAAAAATGGGGGAACTGTGGATGAGGCTCAGTGATTAAGCACTCCTGGGTTCAATCCCTTTAGGTACAAAAAAAAAGCTATGTGGGACTCCACCCTGATGATTTTATCTAATTCTAATCACTGCCCAGTTCCCACCTCTAAATGCCATATTTAGATTAAGTTTTCACCTTTTTAATATCTCATAATGGGGAATAAATTTCAATGCATGAAAGCTTGAAAGGACACATTTATGCATATCTAATCCATAGCTGGTAATTATTTTTTAAAGATGAAATATTATACTTGCCTCTGTAAGAAACGAGGAAAACTCTTCCCTCTCCTTCCTCATCAGTATGTGCCTTTTCCACAACCATCCATTATGGCCAATGCCTTTCTGCAGAATAGCTAATAAAAACTTCCATAAAAAAAAAAACATTCTTAATACTAAAATATAAGCAATATATACATATGCTTGTGAGAATGTAATTTCAGGTGAAAGTCTCCAAAATTTCCTACCAGAGCTGTACCTCTTAGTAAGACAATGAAAGAAACCATATATCAGGTCCTGGTTTTTTTTTTTAAAAAAAAAGTCTTCTGTGCCAGATAAAGTAATACAAAAATATCAGAAAGAGGGGATCCAAGATGGTGGGCCAGAGGGAGGCCGCATTGTGCGTCACTCTGTGACCTGGGACTCAAGTTGTGAGAAGACTGCTTCTCTGTGAGTGAAAATTCCTAGTTCCACACAGGGATCAAGGTCACTGTGTGCCCATACAGGGATCCAAGCCCCAGCATCAGACTAGGTCTCCCAGCTACTCGACCATGCAGGACTACTGGGTGCTCCAGCAGGACCATCAGCATCAGCGGCTGCACAGAACTTTTGGCCACACACCCAAGAAGAAGTCCCAGATGCCACTCCCATGTAAGACAGCAGGCAGCTACCCACGCGTAGGAGCTCCAGCCACCACTCCTGTGTGGACCCCCATCTACCAACGTGGGGCTCCCCTGGTCACCTCCATCTTGGGACTCTGCAGCAGTGGAGACAGTCTCCTATGTGCAGTAGTCCGTACCTGGGAACTTCACAGAGGCTCTGAAGACAGTGACAGCCACACACTGCATGCCACAGAGCTCATCTCTGAACTCATAGTCCACTGCAATCACCTGGCTACCCCCACCCCACCAGAGACACCTCATCACTGAAAGCAGCTACCTCCACCTTGGGTCACCTTCATCATCATCTTTTGGGGGGGCAACTCCCAATTTGAAACTCCAGCTGGCCAGGTACCCAGTTTCTAACTCCTCCCACTCCCCAGTAGGCTGCTAACCCAGCACATGGACTGCCAAACACAACATAGTGGCAGGTGCAAAATGAGCCCAGAGTGCCATACATAAGACCCCCAGAGAGAAAAGTCACTTATTAGGAAGTAGTAAGAGAGAGGGTGTGTGTGATCAGTTTAGAGACTCACATAGAGACCAGGAAACAAGAGGTCTTCAGGTGAGATAAGGAAATAAGACCAGGCACACACATCATACCAGCGGGCCCAAAAAGAGATCCTTGAGGTGCAGTCTCCCTCAGGGCTTAGCGGGTGCCACACCCCACTTCCAGGTATCCTCCACCCAGGAACAACCCTCTTACCCTGGTTATCTTCACCATCCTGAGAGTTGAGATACCAGCTAACAACAGACAACACCACCGATTGGATGAGAAAGAAAGCAGGAGAAATATTGATCTCCAACCAAAACAATCCTTGTTTATTTGAGATTTTTTTTCTTGCCCCTCTTTATTTTCCCGCCTGCACATCCCCAACATATGTGAAACCAAATACTTTGCATGAATTAGGATTTACAGGACTGGGATGTCTGAATAGTAGGTTACAGTTGGGTTGTATATTCTTTTTTTTTCTTCTAATTTTTATGATTTTAACATTTTTATTTTTATGTACTCTACTGTCTTCCCACTTAATTGACTACCCAAAATTACTTCCTCTCTCTTCTCCTGCTACTAACTTTCTTCTTTGGATTTCTCTTTCACACTTCCTAAGACATAATAACTCTATATCCTCACCTCCTACCTCCTCAGCTTATTGTCCTACACTTCACAACTGGTTGTTTGTCCATCAGCAGAAACTGTAAACCCTTTTCAAACCTACTGATTATATTGTAGATAATAATTGAATTCACCATTCCTGTACATTGTGACCAAACTATAAACATCTTAATAGCAACTATTTGTTTTTAGGTTGTATACTGTTTATATTGGGATCTGTTAACATTCTCATTCCCCAAAAAGGACAGGTATTGGAACCATACAGAAACACTATAAGCCTTTAGGGTAAAAATAGTAATGCCCTGGATTCAGAGTGATAGAAGGGAAGACACACAGCAACATGAAAAGACAAAGGAAGAAAGTGCCCCCAAAACATATCAAGATATCACATTATTAGAATCCATGGCCAGCACAGCAGAACAAATGACAGATAAGGAATTCAGGCTGTAACATAATTAAAATATTCTGTGAATTAAAGGATGATATAAGAGAGCAAATTAAGGCAGCAAAAAAAGATCATTTGGACAAAGAGCTTCATAAACAAATACAGGAAGCAAAAGATTAGTTCAATAGGAAGAAGATAGAGATTCTAAAAAACAAACAACAAACAAAAAAAAATCAACCAAAAAAAAAAACCCAGAAATTCTTCAAATGAAAGAGACAATAAACTAAATTAAAAACTCAGTAGAGCAGTCGCCTCGGCAGCCACAGGAGGTATGTGTGACAAGATGAAGTTCATCATCCTGAAGCACTATTCACAGGCCAGTGAGTGGGCGGCCAAATACATCAGGAACTGCATCATCCAGTTTAACCTACCACCAGACAAGTCCTTCTCCATGAGACTCCCCACTGGGAGCACCGCACTTGGCTGCAATGAGAAACTGATTGAGTACTATAAGAATGGAGACCTGTAAATATGTGAAGACCTTCAACATGGACGAGTATGTGGTCCTTCCTCGGGACCACGCAGAGTTACCACTCTTTTATGTGGAACAACTTCTTCAAGCACATTGATATCCATCCAGAGAATACCCCACATTCTGCATGGGAATTCAGCTGACCTGCAGGCTGAGTGTGATGCCTTTGAGCAGAAGATCAAGGATGCAGGTGGGATTGAGCTGTTTGCTGGAGGCATTGGCCCTGATGGACATATTGCCTTCAATGAGCCAGGTTCCAGCCTGGTGTCCAGGATTTGTGTGAAGACAGTATCCATGGACACCATGCTGGCCAATGCTAGGTTCTTTGATGGTGATCTTGCCAAGGTGCCCACCATGGCCCTGACAGTGGGTGTGGGCACTGTCATGGATGCTAGAGAGGTGATGATCCTCATCACAGGCGCTCACAAAACTTTTGCTTCGAACAAGGCCATCGAGGAAGGGGTGAAACGTATGTGGACCGTGTCTGCCTTCCAGCAGCATCCCTGCACCGTGTTTGTGTGTGATGAAGATGCCACCTTGGAGCCGAAAGTGAAGATTGTCAAGTATTTCAAAGGTTTAATGCTTGTTCATAACAAGTTGGTGGACCCCCTGTACAGTATCAAAGAGAAAGAAATTGAGAAAAACCAGTCTTCTAAGAAACCATGCAGTGATTAGCCTATGCTGGGACCTACTTTCAAGTACCTCATAGGAAATTTTCTTTAGGAGAACAGAATTGCTTTTCTTTTGTCGAGGATGGTTACTGCAGTAAGTAAGTGAACTTACTCTTCTTGGTTCTGAGGCTAGAAGCCATGTCATGGAGTTCAGCGGTGGAATGACATAACTTAATCAGAGTCAATCTCTGAACAGTGTTCTCCGTCATTTTGATGTCCACCACTCCCATGTTAGGGCTTCTTGGCTTTTTTGTTCTGCCTTAGCCACTCTTCACATGTACAACACACTCCTTTCAGGAATTTCTATCCTTACGTGCACCTATTCTCCAGTGGGTGGGAATTAGAGGCTTGTGTATTTTGGACTCCATCTCTTTGGAGTCTTGAGACCTCCTCTTGGATAGGCCTGCCCCTTATGTGAGAACTGCTGCTTCAGGTAAAGGTGTGAACTTGATATCTAAATGACATACAGGGTATCAGCTTCTCTGGTCAGTAACAAGTATCACGGAAAGAAAACTGTTCTTAATCCTTTCTCCTAGTCGTTTTTCTACTCTCATGGTGGCTTTTCCATGAACTGGGGGGACTCCTTGGAGGAGGATTTGGGTGACTGGGGCTAAAGAAGTGGCTTTTGCTATTAACTCCAAAGCCTCCAGGGGTTCATCCATGACAAACTTCTCTCCCTTTGGGGACCCAAAAGGAGAGAGGTAGAAACCTTTTCCCTCTAGAGCCCTGTGGCCGGAACAATTAGATGAAAGAAATTAAAGAGATACAGATAGGAAAAGAAGGACTCAAATTGACACTATTTGATGATATGATTATATACCTAGAAGACTAAAAAAAAAATCCACCAGAAAACTTCTAGAACTAGTAAGATGAATTCAGCAAAGTACAGGATCCAAAATCAAAACCCATATATCAAAGGCATTTCTGTATATCAGTGACAAATCCTTAGAAAGAAAAATGAGGAAAACTACCTCATTCTCAATAGCCTCAAAAAATATAATAAAATACTTGGGAATCAATGAAAGAGGTGAAAGAACTCTACAATGAAAACCACAGAACACTAAAGAAAAAAATTTAAAAGATCTTAGAAGATGGAAAGATCTCCCTTGTTCTTGGATAGGCAAAATTAATATTGTCAAAATAACCATACTACCAAAAGCATTATTCAGATTTAATGCAATTCCTATCAAAATCCCAATGATATTTATTTCTCTTAGAAATAGAAAAAGCAGTTATAAAATTCATCTGGAAAATAAGAGACCCAGAATAGCTAAAGCAATCCTTAGCAAGAAGAGTGAAGTCAGTGGCATTAATATACCAGACCTGAAGCTATACTACAGAGCAACAGTAATAAAAACAGCATGGTATTGTCACCAAAATAGACTAGTAGACCAATGGTATAGAATAGCAGACCCAGAAACTAACCCACATAATTACAGTTATCTTTTATTAGGCACCAAAAACATACATTGGAGAAAAGATAGCCTCTTTAACAAATGGTGCTGGGAAAATTGGAAACACATATGCAATAAAATGAAATTAAACCCTTACTTCTCACCATGCACAAAACTCAACTCAATGTAGACCAAGGACCTAGGAATTGAACCAGAGACCCTGTGTCTAATAGAAGAAAAAATAGGCCTAAATCTCCATCATGTTGAATTAGGCCCTGACTTCCTTAAGACTCCTATAATGCAAGAATTACAATCAAGAATCAATAAATGAGATGGATTCAAACTAAAAAGCTTTTTCTCAGCAAAAGAAACAACCAGTGAGTTGAATAGAGAGCCTACAGCTTGGGAGAAAATTTTTACCATTCTCACATCAGGTAGAGCACTAATCTCTAGGTATATAAAGAACTGAAAAAGCTAAACATCAAAAACCAAACAATCTAATCAAAGGGCCCAAGGAACTGAACAGACACTGCTTAGAAGAAGATATACAATCATACAACAAATATACAAAAAAAAATATTCAACATCTTTAGCAATTAGAGAAATGCAAATTAAAACTACACTATGATTCCATCTCATTTCAGTCAGAATGGCAGCTATTAAGAATACTTGTGTTGGCAAGGATGTGTGGAAAAAGATACACTCATACATTGCTGTTGAACTGCAAAATGGTGCAACCAATTTAGAAAGTAGTATGGAGATTCCTTAGAAAACTGGGAATGGAACCACGATTTGACCCAGCTATCCCACTCCTTGGTCTATACCCAAAGGACTTAAAAATAGCATACTACAGGGACACAGACACATCAATATTTATAGCAACACAATTCACAATAGCTAAACTATGGAGCCAACCTAGATGCTCTTCAACAGATGAATGGATAAAGGAAACATGGAATATATACACAATTGAATATTTCTCAGCAATAAAAGAGAATAAAATCATGGCATTTGCAGGTAAATGGATGAATTTGGAAAATATAATGCTAAGTGAAGTTAGCCAATCCCAAAACAACAAATGCTGAATGTTTTCTCTTATATAAGAAGGCTGCTTCATAGTGGGGTTGGGAGGGGGACCATGGGAGGATTAGAGGAACTCTAGACAGGGCAAAGGGGTTTAAGGCCTAGGGCATGCAGTAGAAAATATGGTGGAATGAGATTTACCCTAAGTATATGTATGAAGTCACAAATGGTGTGAATATACTTTGTATACAACCATAGATATGAAAAATTGTGTTCTATATGTGTAATATGAATTGCAATGCATGCTGCACTCATATATAACAAATTAGAATAATAAATAAATAAATATCAGAAAGATTTAAATAAAACATCTCCAGTGGTATTTTTCTTAATTACATTTCTTTTGACATTGAAATTTTTCACTTGTATGTCTTTTGTGGTCAAAAGGCATGAGGTTGCTGACATGAGCACAGAGTCACAGAGGAACCAGATGGAAAAGGTCTTGAGAGCTTTGCATATGTGCAGTAATACTTTACTGGAGATACCCTTTTCCTTTGTGTTTCATAAAAGCTTCATTAGGATGTAACAGGAATTCCATCTTCTTTGTATGATATAGAAGACCTCCCAACCTCTGGAATCTCTAGATAAGTGTCATTCATTATGGTTTGGCTTAAATACAACATATTTAATCCTATGCCAGAGACATCATTCATGTCAAAGGAAGAATAATACATTGAGGAATACTAGTAAAACATTTCAGGATTTAACAAGCATCAAGGTTCTCTTTGCTTTAAAAACACCATTATGACTTTCTAAATGTGTGAGATGATTTTCATAATAAAGTAATTAAATGCCTTCATGAGACATACAACCGAATTTCCATGGTTTGTCAGACATTTAATGATCAAAGTTCATTTGATCTTGAATGAATTAGTGATAAGTGTACACTAGCTAAAATAATTCAGAAATATTTTTTTTTATTTTAGAAGCATCTTCTTAATCCCTGAATTCCTAAAAGATGTCTTTCTGTCACCAAATTGGAGGTAAAACAACCATGTGGTAATTTGTTGAAATATCTGTATATACTCAGCACCATAAATGCAGAGAAGCATAACAGAAAGTAATTACAGGCCTGTATTTACATTTGATTGTATTAAGACAAAGCATCTTGCAGAAGCAAGGGGTAACTACATAGTTTACATTTAACAAGTTATCACGCAGGCAGCTGTCATTCTAGTTAAGATAAGAGAGCCACACATCAAATGTAAATTACTTTTCACCTCATTGATCAGAGTCAAAAAGAGTACTTAAAAGTAAACAGCCACCAGGATGCTTAACTCTTCATATGATTAAAGTCAACAGTTAGCATGAATGCTGAAGAGAAGTAAGGAATTAAATACAGACAGCTCCCTCTTCATCCCTAAGAAATAACTTTCAGAAAGTTAATTCCATTAACCAGATACTGATTAAGCTACCATGGAGACAGCAGAGCAGGCCCCTCCCCATTCAAAAGTCTGCAGTCTAATAAGCAGGAGAAGGAAATAGGGTAAGAGTAAGAACAGGAGAGGAGGGAGAGCATTCATGTAAGAATATAAAATCTTTAATCACATGATAAAATAATGAACAGCACACTGAAAATTCAAGGAATAAGAGTCTTTTCCAATACTAATAAATATAAATAGCTAAGTCAGGCCTTTAATCTAATTTTAAGAAAATAAAGCACTGTGGCATACAAGATTTGACCTTCCATGTGTAGGCCACAGGTAAGTGCTGAATTTCAGGCAGTATCTACCTTAATAAGTCTGTTGGCTACTGAGATAACAATTATGAATTAAAAATATAATTTTTCCAGTTGAAGAAGTCTCTGCCAAATGATATACTAACATCTAGCTGAGCTTTTTATACCTTAAGATTTCAGCATTTGAATTTGGTGTGAGATGCACAAACATTTCATCAACAGCAATGCCTAAATACTGCTATTGTAGGAATTCGATAAGAATATATATGCTTAGGAACAATTTGAAAGGATATGAATATCAATGTTTATTTTGGAGTGGTAGAATTAAGAGTAATTTGCTTTCCTTTCCTCCAGCTTTTTATTTATAATGCAACTTAATATTAAATATAGCACAATTCTAATCATGATTATATATTTTCAGCTTTTAAGTTTATAACATACTGTTTTATTTGTACTTTATGATTTTCTGTAGACTTATATTTTAAATCTTAACATCTAATTATATCTGAAATAAGTTTTGAGTAAGATTTTTCTTGTTTTTTAACAATATAGGGCTTTATTATATATGGAATGTGATAGATGGACCTTGGAAACATGCTAAATAATAAATTTTGCCAAGTGATATTATACTAGCTATTTAAAATTCATGCAAACCACTCATAGGAATATTATTACTTTTTAGTCACTTAAAATGCATTATTCAGTATTAGTAGCCAACACTTACTGGGTTTGTGTAGAGAAGATGTCTATAGGCAAAGTAAATCCAGGAAGTGATAGAAACTATTTAAATAATTCAGACAAAATGACCACTTTCCCAATTTTCTAGACTATGGACAGCCTGTCTCTGAGCTATGTGCAGGTTTGAATACATCCTCCAAATACAATAAACAAAATAAATGACTCCTCTGTTCCCCAAAACCACTCAAAAAAGGTAACTGAAATTAGATACCATCTGATGTTTAACTTTGCTAAGAATTTTATGTCTTTATTACATGGGAGCAATATCACAAAAAGAGAAAATGTTGTATAAATTAGAAAAATGATAAAAGGAAAACAAACAAGTGAACAAAAATGACTCAGCTCCAAGTCGTACTGCCTCTTCACAAAACAGGCTGGGCCAATTACTATATTCTAACCAATTCACATGTGGGAGCTTGAGCCCTATATTCAGGCACCCTGAAGACAACGTACAGTGCTCCTACAGCAATCAACCACATATCCTTAAATTGAAAGAGACAGGGATGACAGAGGAGCAGAGAGCAAGCAGGAAAGAGAACCTGTATTTTTTAAAGGATATGGGCTCACACACAGTAATGCATAATTTTGTCTCTGATTCAAATATAAATAACTTATCTCTATTAAATCTCATTTCAAAAAAATAACCACACACATTTAATTAAAAGACTCTAAATAGTAACAGTCACTTAATGGATATGTATCCTATCTTCAACTGTGTAAATAATCTCTGCAAGAGATTTATTTTTATATCCTATTGTTAAGACCAGAGAGGAAGTTCTTCAGCATTCACACAACATCATTATAGTGCCTTGTGTAAACAGAATGCCCTCTGCCAATTCACAGGGGACTTCCTGTGTAATTAGAAGTGTGTCCTATGTGGGACTCAGCCTGACATTATTAATGCAGCTCGTCACTATACCAATTTCCAATGTACTTCATTTTATACTCAAATTTTTAACATTTTGCATTTTATCACTATACAATTTAAAAGATTCAAGCAGGTTAATAAAGAAAAGGTAAGATTATTTTGGATTGACAGTTTTGCCAAAGGAAGAAAACCTGTTACTACTAGGGAAAGGTGTTCAAAAGTGATACCATAGCTAAATTAAAAAGACAGGCTGCTATAAGCAGATATGTGATTATTAGGATTATAGTTAATGGGCATGGAGGAAATGTAGGGAACATAATGATATCAGAAAAGTATGAGAACTGGCTTGTTAGTACTTAATGAGGAAAATGGTTATATTCCCCCAAAGTCCTATCATGCTCTTTTCAGTGACTCTAATTGATTGGCTGGGTTAGTTAATGAGGTACTGTCTGCTAGTAATTCTAAGAAAAGACCTCTATTCTTATTTTATGATAGCACAGATTGATTTCAGAGTATTCACTGGAGACTGGCAGATGTTTCTAGATGTTTCATATATTTCATTTTATATCTGTGGTGCTGAGATATTGTTCTATGCTTGGAGAGCTGACATTGATACTATCTTTAACAGAAAATGTAGAGACTTTTTTAAATTTCTGACTTTATAACAGCATAGCTCTACATTCATTTTAAATAGAGAAACTTCTTAGTAAACATGTATTTAACAGAAATCAAAATGCATATTAAGAATGACTAAGAAACTATGGCACATATTATCTAAGAAAATGTGGCACAAGCTGTTGTTCCCCTCAAAAATTACAAAAGCATAGTCAGGTGTGTTAATGCATGCCTGCAATCCCAGCAACTGGGAACATTGAGGCAGGAGGATCCCAAGTTCAAGACCAACCTGGCCAACTTAGCAAGACCCTATCTCAAAATTTAAAAGATGAAAGAAAGAGGCTGAGGATGAAGATTAGTGGTAAAACATTACTGGGTCCAGTCCCCTGTATGACAGAAAAAAAAAAGTACACATGATATATTTTTAAGTGAAGGAAAAATAAAGAGAAATGTGATTGTAACCATTGGCAAGAATGGGCAGCTTAAAGTAAAAACTTAGTCACTTACTATTAATCACATAAAAATGTCCTAATAGTGAGGAACCTTATCAATGCTTGCTGAATATTTTCTCTTTTAATTCCTCTGGGGTTCCAACAAAATCCATAATTTCAAAAGGACAATTTTGTGACAATGAAAGGGTCAGATTCCTTGACTCTGAATTCTAGCTCCATGACTTGGTATGATGGAGTGCCCAGCATATATAAAGTACTCAAAATATATCTGCTATTTTAATCTATTGTTGCTACAAACTACAAATTTCACAAAAGATGAGAAAATATAAAACTATTTATGCTGGACATAGATATGATAAAACCCATTCCTTAAAAATAGATTTGGTATAGATTTTATTCAGCTTCAATAAAAAGGAAACTTGTTTTGATATAGGCAAGAATCTAAAGAATAATATTTTATAAATTCATATATTTTAAAATATTCAAATTGAATGGCTTTCTAGGAATTCATTATGCCCAGGTACAAAATATATTTGTGCATATTGTTTATCACTGTGAAGACAAATCATAATATTTTTCTCCTTCATAATTGCTTCAAAAATGTTATCAAAGTTAACATTCATTTAATAGAAATCCATTTTAATAGAATTAATATTTAGTACATTGAATAATTCACTTTCCTTCACTTCTTGGAGTCAGTCTATTCTCAGCTTTAAGGCTTAGGAAGAGACAAGATATTTTAACGTTTAAATGTTATCGACCATTGCAGTACTTCAAAAATACATGGGGAGATACTTTTGTTTCTAGAAGTTTCAAAATGGATTTTTAAAGTGCTGCATTCTCTAAGCACCTCAAGGAGCAGAGCCCACACAGACAGGAAAGCATTAAGAGTTTTCTTTGGTGCAGAGCTCAGAGTCCAGGATTGTTCTGCTTTGGGAATCTGTATGGAATTTCTGCTTGCTTTGATAGGGGTGGAGGAGTGGCAATATGGGGGTTTACTCTGCACAGTGCTTCTGGGTAGGGATGCTCCCCTACCTACTTTTTCCAACAGTGTCTCACCAATCAACTCTAAGACACTAATCGCCTTCATTTCCTTAAAACATTATTTTGGTCATATTCTCTGCTACATCATTAACTTATTTTTCCTCCAAATCCAGAGATTAGCATTTCTCTCATGTGTTGGGATCTCTTAGAAGATCTTGAGAGATTCCCATGCAAGGCATTTATCAGCAACTGCTCTTAGAAACACAAATGAGTGGTGCAGGCTTCAGGGTTTAACCAGAAGAGAAGTTGACTGAGGTGGAGTTGCAGTCGCGGCCAATCTCTTGGGGTGCTTTCAGCATGTTCTAAATGGAAGCTAGGAAAACTCCCAGGACCAATCAGCAGATATAAGCTGTTCCCAGGAAAGGAGCATAACCTTGGAAAGCAATCACTCATATCAGCATCAGGATATTCCTGGGGAGGGACTCAGATGGTCGCAGTTGGCAGCCAATATTCCCAGGTGCTGGGGAACATGAATGTGTTAATTAAATGGAGAAATTTGATTGTGTGGTTCATTATCAAGTGGCTGGATGCCACAAACCAGTATGGGAATTATGGGAAGCAAAGCAGATTTCAAGGCCAGTGGTTTGGTTGACTTTGAGGTAGCTGTAAAACAGCAAAGTGGAAATTTCTAGAAGGCATTTATAAATATGGCCCTGGGATTCCAGGGGAAAGAAATTGGTAGGTATGATACTAATCTCAGAGAAGGAGATTATTCAAGGAGAACACGTGGAAGGATAGAATATGGCAGTAGTTTAGAAGCAGTCGGTTAGTAATCAACTGAAGTGAATAACTAGGAGTTATCAAAAATATACAAGGTGACTCAGGAGGGAATGAGGCTTTAGACATCTAGGGAAATTTAATGATAGGAATGGTAAATGGAGCAAAAGGGGCAATATGGTAAACAGAATTGGAATTAAAATGTGTTCATCTGAACTAAGAGTTAAAGAGAAATAGAAATTTAAAGGCATTTGGATATAGTCATGGTGAATGGCTTTAAGGACTATTCATTTACTGTTCAAAAGGACAAAGATAGAAAAGGACTCAAAAAAAAAAGAGCATGGTTGGAACAATGTGACATCTTGTTTTATAAAATAATGTGCAGAGAGAGATACATTATTCTTTGAGGTATACCCACTCGAAATGATTCACTTGAATCTCATCTCGAAGAAACGCCAGAAAAACTAAATTGAGGGACATTCTACTAAGTAACTGGCTTGCCCTATTCAAAGATGTCCTGGTTAGAAAAATATTGAGGATTAAAAAAAATTCAAGCAATACTGCAAGCATATCCAAGATATGATGCTGAACTGGATTCTCCATGGAAGAAAATAACTCTAAAAGACACAGGAGGCAATGATAATTATTTGAATACAGACAGCGAGTTGGGTAATATTCTGTACGAATGCTGAAAGTTCCATTTCTGAGAATTGTAGTGTGGTTGTGTTTTTTTCCTAGAAAAAGTTCTTGCTCATTAGAAATAAATAATTATGTCAGGACAAATAGGTGCAATATCTCCAGTTTACTCTAAGTTCAGAAAAGTTACAGAAAGATAAATAGAATGAGAACTGGATCAAGCAAATAGAGCAAGCTATAAATAATTAATGAGTCTGTATAGCGAATGTATGAAGTTGTTGATACTCTTCTTGCAACTGTTCTATAAGTTCGAAATGAAACAAAAGTAAAAAGTTACAAAGAATAATCCTAGGCAATGTGACATGTTTTATAAATAAATCTCCACATTGGAACCTTTCACTAAACCCCCAAAGACATCAAGGTATAATAATAAGATTATTAGAGAATCAATACAAAAATGATGCTGGGGAGAATGGAAAAGGACTATTTAAAGTTGTAATGGGCAGAAGGGGATGGAGGAAAAGGTACATTTCAGGTGAACAGGGCCTGCACCGCCTGTTCAAACTGTCAAAGGTAAGTTGATGAGACTCATCAGAAAATTCATCCACAGAAAAATTTCTCAAACTCAAAAAGGATGAAATGAGATAATCTCACTGAGTTTTATAAGCCCTATCAATGCCATTTTCAAAGGAGGGACCATCAGGCATGTTTTATGTTTTCCTTGACTTTGTGGGGTTTGGAACTATTTCTGTTCAACAGTAATATTAATGTATTCTAATGGTGTCTGAAAAGAGCTAACATAAGAAAAGACAAGGGCTTATAAGAAAATGGCCACTGACTATGACAGGAATAACTGTCTAAAAACGAGATATTGACAACTTTTCTAAAGATCACTTTGAAAGATGACACAGACAGGTACAGAGCTTTTGACAGACATGGGTATGTTCAGTGATGTTCATGAAGCACTCTTCTTCCACCTTACTAACCTATTTTTATTCTCAAAGAATATCTTACAAAGTTCACCTCACTTATGAACTAGTAGCTTCAAAGAGTGAGTTTATTATATTTTAAATATTTGAGCTCTTTTTAAAGGATCCAACATCTACATGGCTATTCAACAAAAGGTGAAGTTTTTGTTAATCTAAGACTAAGCTAAATTTAGCATAAACCCTGGTACATTGTTAACAAAACTGCTCATCATGTATATTTACGTGTGTTTCATTTTGTGAGACACACATAAATATACACATGTGCAAACTGCTCATCATGTATATTTACGTGTGTTTCATTTTGTGAAACACACGTAAATATACACATGTGCACATGAGTGCATACACACAAACACACACACACACACACACACACACACACACACACTCAGCTTCCTAGTTCCTATCTAATATTGTTAATCTCCTGGGATTGAGTGCTATTTATTTATCTCTGTCAAGATTCTAAAATGAAATGCCCTATGTATAAGCATTTTAAGAATGTAGTAATAACAGGTATTTCATCATATAGACTGCATGCAAAATTATACCCATAGATTTTGTCATATGTTTCTTATGATTCTTTAAATTTATAACTAAGAGACATTTTTTTAAAAGTAGAAGTAGACTGGCAGAGGATTTAATATTTGACTTATGTTATAACACTGACTGTGTCCGTGTGAAACCAAAACAACGAATGTGAGTTTATTTTCCCTGGAAATTAGTGAAGATGCCATTAAAGCCAGGAAGAGCTTTGACTCAGTGGAAAGGAAACCTTTAAAATACATCAGTTTTGATTTCATTTCTTGAGAACATAGACTCGACACTAAGTATCAGAGCATGTGGTATATCAAAAGACAATTCAATGAACAAAGAAAATGCTGGAGACATTGTCTTCTTTGCTCGCTTTCATGATTTAATAAAATATGAAGTCAATGTTAACATGATTTTTTAGGTTAATATTCAGACTTTAAATTCTTGTTGAAAATACCTTCTGACTTATTTATCTGAAAACACTTGAAGGGTTACATTTAAGCACTTCTAAATCTTCCCCTTGAAACTTTGTTAACTGATTCATTTACTATTCTCATTGTCTTTATAAATTTTAAGGATTTTTTTTATATTTCCAGTTGTAGAAAGTCTTACTTTATACATCATGAGATTGCATGTATCCTCTGGCTCTCGATTCTACACCTATGTCCTGAGAAAAGATGTTAAGTGTTGTATACGTAGATGATAATTTCACTCAGGCTGAAATGTTTCAAAACATTCTTCTTTCACTCAAGTGAAATGCAAAGATTCTAACAAGAGTACTAATTTCACATATTAGTTACTTGGATTCATCTCAGAAATTTCTCATCTGAAAGTGTTGTCTCCTAGGCTGTTCAGCCTGCACTGTGATTTTGTGACTTAGTGGAAAGAAATATATGTAAAGGTGCCTTAGGCTTGTTTCTTACTCGTTCTTTCTGTTACTTTCTCTAGGGAAGGCTGGCAGAATAAAATAGGGTGTTTTTTTTCCCTGCCAAATTTATGCTGTTGAATCATTCTTGTTTTTCAAAGCTCTCACTACCTCTAGTTTTGGAGAAAGAAGTATCTGTGAACCATCTTGTTACAGGAAAAAAAATTATTTTCCTTTCTCTTAACTCTTAGAAATGGGATCACTCAATCATGATTCTTGTTTCAAATTAATATTCACATTTGTCTTGTTTGTTTATATATTTTGCATCCAAATTTCAATTCATTATTATGGTTTTACTTTTGATTTTAAAAAGGAGAGCATCAGTTATGATTAAAGAAACAAATATAATTGGGGGCATGGTCAGAAAGCTTTTTTATTATTTTTAATTAGCTGTTTCAGCTGATCTAGTAGAAGGATAAATAATGAAGTAAAAAATAATTATGATCCTATCACAACACAGGTCTACAATTTTCAGGTATTTGCCAACACTAAAAATTAGTAGCAAGCAATTCATTTCTATTAGTATATTGAATTTTTCATAAAATACCTGGATTACTAACTGGAATTTAGTGTTCTTTTACTCATAGAGCACAGAGAGATGGAAAATATGTTCAATCATGAACCAAAACAGCTATAACTTTGGAAGATGTATTGAAGTAATAAGAACATAAATCACTTGTGAACTGGGGATATTTGGATTTGTTTTGTTTGTTTCTGTGACTGCCACCAATTTGGTTGCTATGACCTTGAATTCTGGGCATTGGATGATATTCTGTGATACATTTTTCAGAAGTTATTGAAAATAATCTTTAACACCACCTTTACCATCTTGTGTTCTCTAATTTTATGGCAGTTTGCTTATGTTGATACTTCATTTCTGACCTGAATTGACATGCTCTCTCCTATCCCTCTATGAGGAAAAGATATTTTATGAATATATTGGATGAAGATTGAAAATTCAGAAATAATGATGAGTGCCCAGGGCAAAATTCTCAAGTAGCTAAAGTTCATTTTTAGAAGCCACCCCTCCTCCTTTAACACACTAGCTCATACTTTTTGGTTTCTCCTGTCCCAGATTCTATCACCTCCTCCTGTAGCTGACTCACATCAAATGCTCATCATCACCGAAGTACTCTTTTCTTACTCAGTTTTCCTTTCTCTTACATCTAGTCTTCTCTGTTCTATATCCCACTGCTTCCTAGCTGATTGCCATTTAGAAAGCAATCTGATGAACTCATCTTACTAGAAATATTAAAGGCTAGTAATGTCTTCCAAAATATTTTATAAATTTATTTGAGAAAAATAAGTTTTAATCTAAAGAAATGAACTACTAATGTTGAAATCTCATGCAGAACTAAGCACTATTGTATCTGCGCCAGCAAACGTTGTTTTCATGTCTCAGGTTATATAACTCTCAGGCCTGACTATATATGCCTGAGCAGTGCCTAAATTATTTTTTTTTTCAAATCACTTTCCTATGAATTGAACCTACAGTTATTTATAGTTTTGCCTGAACCTGGGAGAGTTGAAATATTACATATAAATATATACATAATCCTGCACCTTACTAAACTCATTCATAAATATTTTATTGGGTACAATTCTTTGCCAGAAATAGTGCTCAAATTTTTTAAATAAAGATTTTTAAAAATCAAGCAGCAAACAGAAAAAAAAATTCTCATTTTTATGAAATTCACAGTCTAGAGAGGAATAAGACACAAAAAGCAGCAGGTCAAAGGCATTGTGCTAAGAAGGATAAATAAAGGAGGAAAAAGAGCGTTGATGCTGCTTGGAGGTAAATGGTATTTGAAGTCTTGGGAGAGAATCCTAGGCAGAGTGCTATTTCCACTATTTGGATTATTATGCAGATGATAGAAGAGAATGTAAATGTGAGCAATTTGAAGGAGTCAATAATGGCTTGTGGTGGACACCATCATGTGCTGCCAAAATTCTCTTTCAAAAGAATAAAAAATGCTTCCCAAGTACCTGCCTGAGTGTTCTCAGCAGACAGCATTCAGCTGAAGATTGTCCAAGAGAACAGCATCTGCTTGGAGCAGCCTCTGTCCCATAACCAATCAGTACAGGGTCACATCGATTTCAGAGTCCCCCCACCATAGAGTTGTCTGAGGTCTTTTTTAGGTTGTATTGAAGAAGAGCATCTCTATTTCCCATCCCAGCTTCTTCAGTCCATAGTAAACTTCTAGAAAACTTATCTATTACCACAGTGTTTTAGTTAAGGAGACATGTGTCTCAGGGTGAAATATAAATTCCATGAAGATTCAAAATTTTAGAGGTCAAGTGGTCTGGGATATTCTAGCACCTTATGTGCTATGCCATTCTATGCCACTCCCACTGTAAGGTGAAGAAGCCCAATGCCTGCTAGGTCTCTTTGGGTTTTGGAGACCACCAATTTCACACCTGGAAACATTGTTGCAAACCATGTACCAGGAAACAGGCAATGCTGCCAGTTTTCTGTGGATATGGGAAAATAAAGGGCTCTGAAGCTATTTTAGGCTGTAGTAAAAGTAGCTCTACCACTTTTCCCATAAAACCCAGAAAATTCTACAATATTAGAGGGTATGAGTAGATAGAGAATTTATTATGTGAACTTTACTGCAGAGTCCAATTAGAGAATCATAGCACAGATCCCTAAATGTAAGTAACAGGACCATCTATGATGAAGAATTATTGAGCAATTAATAAAACGACTCCCAGAGTATTCCTGGAAGATGAACCCTGAAAGAAACAGTGTCCATCTATCTAGAACGGCCCAAGTTCCAAGATGAGGTTTGCTACTGGCATTCTATTATAATATGGAAAGATTGCTGCCAAGATTGAGCCTGGGAAAGGCAGGGGGCAAAATCAAGCCACACAGTCAAGTAGTCCAGACCCACAGGTTATCCACCACTGCTGTAACTCTCAGCTCAAATTAGGCCACTCCGTGACAGCAGGATATGACCTGATAATGGAGGAGGAAGGAAAAAAGCAAGCTTGGTTCATTAATGTGTTGGTTCAATATATGGATGTCAGCCACTAGTGGGCAGTTGCTATACTATAGACCTCCTCAGGTGTATGTGAGATTAAAATATATGGTAAACTCATGGGCAATAGAGAAAGGCTTATTCCATTTATTCAAGGCAAAAGAAAGACTGAGCACAAAAATATTTGGGATAGAGACATTAGAATGGACATAGGGGATTCTGATGATTTCTTATCACCTATTGCAATGGTCTCCACCAAAAAGCAGTGACCACAGGAGAGGCACCACACAACTAGACAAATAGACAAAATTACTTTACCTGCTTATAGCACCCATTCACCTACCATCATTCTTCAGAATGCAGTGTATGCTTGAAGTCAGTAGCCTGACTATGGTGACATGTCCTCATTAAGTAGATTTCATGTGTCTAGGAACCAAGCAGGTTGGCCCTGGTAACCATCACTCTCGGTGACTCACTTATGCTTCTCATCCTCACACATCTGGATTCTGTGGTATTAGACACCCTCATTTGCAAAGCAATAGTGCTTCTGGAGTATATGCAGAAAGAGAACTACTGAACCACAAACTAATGGCACTGTAGGAGTCTCACTCCAAGACACTTGCTGGCAAAACAAGGTGTCATTCTGGTAGATGTGATTGAACAAATCAACAGAGAATGTGATAGGAATGCACTTATAAACAGAGACAGGGAAGAATGTATTTTGCATCCTGATTATTCCCCTGAGTCTCCTTGGTACACCACTGCATAGATTTGACAATAAAATGTCAAGTACAAAAGCTATCACCTAAGAAGAACTTGGTACCAGGGACTCAGACTCCTCAATGATGAGGGTGTAGGACATGCCACTCAGTAAGCCACTGAGATCAGGAGAGGTATAGGCAAAGGGATGGCATCAGTTTGCTTCTCTAAGACCTTCTGAAGCATTGGGGCAGTAATTTGTTCTATTAACCTTCTCTTCTAAGTTCTCCATCAAAAGGGACTCTCCAAATCTTCAGAGGAGCAGCTCCCAGAATTTATGAAACATGGGTCTGAGTGATAAGCTTGGCACATGGTAGTGGACACTGTGATATGACACAGAGTCCCCTTGAGGACTTGAGGATTTATTCCATTAGCCACTGAGGATGTTGCTGGTAGGACCATTAGCTGTCACATCTCTTCAGGAAATGCCCTAGCTGAAGAGTCTCACCACTCCTGGGGCAGCCATATAGGATGGTTGCTGCAGGGACCACCTCAGCTTTGAGTTTGGCTGAGGACTAGATTGACATTGCACCTGTCATAGGTTTGCTGAATGAAGCTCTTGCTTCAGCATCCATTTTTAGACCCGAAATACATTGTTTTAAACCAAGTTGTTTAACCTGAATGTTACTCATTCCACAGCCTAGCATGTCCCACAGCTGCTGACAGTGGTGAAACCTAACAGTCCACCCCTGAATTATAGAAACTAGCTCTCCCATACCACAGCCCCATGTGAGTTCTTTTTATCTTTAATAGCGAATCCTCAATCCCCATTGGGAAAGCCTAAGGGAAAACTCTCAGTCAAGGCAAATTCCCACATGCTCCCCTCCCTCCCTGCCTGCCTTTTTCCCTTCACCCAACCAGTTGAGAGCCAGAAACCCCCAGACTTCCTGTAAGCCTCCCATCAGCACCCCTGAACTCTCTGGGACTGCTTAGTAATGAATCTCTCCTGTTTCATGTATTTTTGTATTTTATTTACTCGTGAGTCTCCCCTGACCAGCACACAGGCCTCTTAAGAGAGGGGAAATACTGGCAGGAGTAGATACATCAGACAGAAGCCCAACAGCATCTGCAAGTTCAAATAAGATTCCTGAGAAAGGGGCACCTGGTCATAGTTCCGATATTTGGACATCAGGCAGAACAGGGTTAAAGCATCTGGCCACTCAAAAGGCAGAGATCTCAAAACCAAGTTAGAGAGAAACTCTAACAATAGAAATTAAAACAGTACCAAAGTCCAATTCCTCTCTATTTCCAATTATTTTTTCCTTCTCTTTTTGTTATGGTTTGTATGAGTTATCTTGCAAAGCTCCTGTGCTAATGCAGGAATATTCAGAGATGAAATTGTTAGATTATAATTGCTGTGACCATATCAGCCTATCTAATTTGAATGCACTAAGTGGTAACTGTAGGCAGGTGGGGCATGGCCAGAGGAGGTGGATCACTGGGTTTGTGTTCTAGAAGGGTTCATCTTTCCTGAAAGCCCCTTCTCCCTTGCTTCCTGAGTCTGCCATGAACTGAGCAGCTTCCTCTGTGGGGCCCTTCTGTGATGACGTTCTGCCTCACCTTGGGCTCAGAGCAATAGAGTTAGGCATCTATGGACTGAGATCTCTGAAATAGTGAGCCTAAAATAACTTTTTCTTCTAAGTTGTTCTTGTCAGGTATTTTGGTCACAGAGACATACAAGCTGACTAACACACTTTTTTTCAGAAGCCGTTTTTAATAAAATCTCCACCCACTAATGTCTTAGAGTGTGCTTCCCAGGGAACAGAAAATGGGACCATCCCTGTATCACTAATATCTGATCATCCCAGTTCTCCGTATGCACTTTCTCCATAAGTCTCCTCAAAGTAACCCAATCCCAAGTATGAGGAAATTGATTTCACACATATCACATGCCCATTCTTTCTCAGAACCATTACAACTACCCCCTTCCTTCTAAAACCCTGGCAGTCCACTCCAGTTTATATGTTAAATATTCTAATTTGTTTATATCTTTTGTCCCTTTATGCTTTGACTACCAATAATACTAGAAGACTAAAAGAGAATTATATGAAGACCATTATTAAAGCCTCTTCTACAAATCCATAGGACAAATTGTTCCCTGACTTCTCCAAAGATGCTCTTTGACAAGCCTCCAGGACAGAAATATGGAAGCAAACCTGAGGCTCACCATGTCCCCATTTATTTCTAATATTCAGTGAGTGAAGAGTCATCAGATCTGTGGGCACTCCCAGGTCGGCTCAGGTTGAATTTTCTGAATAGTTCAAAACTCTTTGCCAATTGTATTAGAGACTGTGCTGGCAGAGTGTTGGAGGGTATGTTTACCTTTTGATTCTTTTTCATTTCTACTCTTTGTGCTCATGGAATAATTGAAAATTACCTGCTAAAATAATAGGGAAATCAGAAGATCTCTAAAACAGCAGTACTGAGGTCAAGAAGAAATATTTGGAGATAATGTGAAAAAAGAAGAAAAAGAAAACTACAGTTAAAACGTTAGCAAGAAAAAAGAAATCACTGCATTAAGCTTCCACTTTTTAAAAGGTAGTTCTTTTAGGTGACAGTGTTGCAAGGAAACAGAACAAATGTGAGATGCCTCGAGTATATATAAAACAAGAAAATAAAAGAGTGTGCCTAAGTATAGCATGTATATCGGTTGTGTGAAGAATGTGAGTTAGGCAAAGATAAACAGCTGTGCATTTACACCATAGCTTTTGCTTATGTCACTTTTAAGCCATTTCTGCTAGTGCTAATAGGGACCAGAGAAAATATGTGCTTAGAAACAAGAGTTGTGAAGTATCTAAGCATCTCATTACCTCTGTTACATGAAAATAACAATAGATTTGTAGGATTGTGGCTGCAATTTTGAATAATAGTATTTGAGGACCACTTAATAAAATCACGGAAGTGCAACCTGAGACACTGGAGTAAAGAAATTTGCATCATAAGTGTTTTTAGTTTTAGTTTTTTAAGTTGATAACTCCATCCTTAAAAAGAAATTGATTGCCAGTCCTTTGGATGCAAATCCTCAACCAATAACTAAGAAAATTCAATGTAATTAAGGAGAGATTGTGTTAATCTGTGGAGTTGAGTCTGTGTAAGAGGGCTGAAACAGGCTACACGCTGGCTTGGATACACTGGCTCAGTCCTACATTACCCTGTCCTGACTCTTCTCTTCCATTTCTGGCAAATTATTTCTAACTTCTTTCGTAGCTCTTCACCTACTCACCTTCTAAATATTTAAGGTCACCTCTCGATGTATAGGCTCTCCCTGGGTAATCTCATCCCATCCTCAAAGGTTCAATTACAACATGCCCAAATCTGTATCTCTGTTCTGACCTCCCTTCTGCAGCATACGATTCAGATATTCAACTGCCTACTGAATACATCTAATGGAAAGGCCCATGGGCAATTCAAATTAGAAATGAACAAAATCAAACTGACTTCTGATCCCTTTTCCAACTCGTCTCCAAACTGGCTATTATTCACACAGGCCTATTTCAGTGAGTAACATTAAAGAACCCAATTATATCTCCACCATTTTTTCTCCAGCCTTTCTCTTCTCACTGTAAAAGCTAAGCCTTTTTTATAGCAATTGTTTCCAGCTCTCATTGGACCATGGAAGCCTTTCTAACAGTTTACCCTCTTTGCAAATCATTTTTTTATTCTATTCTGAACCATCTGATACACAAACCCCCTACAATAACATCCTTGATGTTTTTACATTACCAGGAATAAAGCCCACAACACAAGTTATGACTTTCAAGACCCTTTATGACTAGACCTAATTGTTTTTTGAAAACCCTTTTGACATCATCTGCCAGGTCCTTGCATGCATCCCTGGGCTTCTGTGCTTGTAATCAGTTTTCTCCCTGCCGGTGGTATTTCTGTCCTTATTCTACCTTAAACTCCATAAATTACAGTTTAAACCTCAAGTTACCACCTCTATAGTGCCATGCTAAGGGACATGCTCAACTATCAGCACCTTCTGTAGCGTACATAATGTCATACTATATTGTACCCATTTGTTTTATAGAACCTTTCATGTTATAGTAAATTATATGTATCTCTTTCTCACTAATTTATCAGAAATGCAAGACCATGACAAATTCATATTTGTGTCTTTTATGTTCAGCCTATTATCTTGCTTATACTACATGCTTTTTGTATGCATTGAATACCTAAATTTACTTTTTAGTGTTGAAATAATTAAGACATTTTGAACCTAATATTTTGGTTGACATCATACTGTCCCACTAAAATAAACTTTGAAATCTATTCTGAATAGCTTTCATATCAGACTCTTGCTCTGCAAACTCTTAGGTGGCCCAGCCATTTCTAATTTTTCATTATCAGCCAGTGTCATTTACCTCATCATTCTATGCTGTCTTCAGTATCTTTGCTCCCTCAACTGCTCTCCCAGAGCATATTAAGATCCCATCCTTCGTGACATGCTATTTCCAAACCTATTCCAAATGCAGTTTACTATTTGTGATGCTTTACACCAAATGAAAAGAAATTTTAATTCCTTCATAATTACATTCATTACACAAACACATTCTTTGATAAATATGCATTTTGAGTTAAATGTTTTTTTGAAAATTTAAAAACCTGAAAAATAATGATTTATGTGCATATAATAGAAAATGATAATAGAACTCAACATTTGCATTTTCTACTCTGTAAACTGAAATTTGTTTTGACATAGTATTTCTCTCCTGATTGTAAGCTTATTCCAAAACTTTATATCCCTTGATATAAATTGCATCATTTTCAGTGTTGATGTACACATTCATATTCAATGTCTTTGTTTTCACATAATTAAGAGAACTTTTCTTTGTTTGCTATCATATTTTTCCTGTAATAAAACTGGCTTATTTCATAGATCTATTTCAAGTTTGGCATTACTCACTTTCATGTAATTCATATCAGTCACAATTATGGAAATTAAAATTTAAATATCTAGCAGAAATAATGTGGTATTCAAAAATAGTTATTCAAAATAAGAAGTCATTAATAACTTAAATTCTTAAACTATGAAGAGTTTAAGGTTAAAGTACTTCATAATGTTCTAATTATTTTGTGTATAACTATTTTGAATATGCTTTTTAACAATACATATCTCTAAATACATTTAGCTAGAAACACCACCTAAATTTTGTACAAATGATGTAACAGCTTATGAAAAAAAATTTCAAATAATGTATAAGATACCATTTGATCATAAGAATATTAAAATAATACACAACTCAAAATTATAGCCATTCTTGTATGAATAGGATTATGACAAATTAATAGCATTACGATAATCAAGCCAGAAAGTCTCATATTGCAGTATTATTCAAATGTAAATAAATACAAAACATTAATTTGTATAAAATATGCAAGCATTTCTAACTAGAACCAATGAATGTCTTGAACTAATTGCCTCATTTTAAATCATTATACAATCATGTTTGAATATATGCATAATTTGAGTTTTTTAATTACCTTTTAATGGAAATAGTAGCTATAGCATCTTCTTATTTCATTTCTTCTTCAATCTGCTTATGCCTAAAGGAGAGCAGAATGCATTTGAAAAAAAATTCTACTTCAGGGAAGGCAGTTTCAACTTTACAACAACATCAGAAAAGGTTAATGTGGTACTGTGTGGTTAATTAAAGCAAAATCCCCAATAGTCTACTTCTTAATTAAAGGAATGTTCTAAATAGGACACTCATTTTATCTTCTCTTCAGCAATACCCAATGGGCCTGGTTTGCCAGCCTAATGGTTAGAGAATAGATTCTCATCATCCTGTTCTCTGTGTGCCTTCACGGTCAAGGAAAATTTATTTTTCTTCTGAAACCAATGCCCTTACTTTGAAATCAAATGTTTGTCCTTCCCCACCAATTCATATGGAACTAGAACATATTTAGAGGAAAGGTGGACATTCATAAACACATCTATTGAAAACTAGCTGGAAACTTCTTGAAGGCACAGTTGTGTGGTTCATCTCTCTGGTACTTCATCACCATTTCCTGGTCCATAGAAGTAACTATTAAAATATTTATTTTAATTCAACCAATTGATGATAGAGCTAACTGGCTTACTCCAGCATACAAACACGCACATACACACACACACACACACACACACACACACACACACACACATACACGCCTTCATTTTAGACTCTTAACTCCAACTTTTTAGGTTGTGTATAGGTGATGATGTGCCTTGGTTTATTCTTGTTGTGATGCTATTATAGTTTGGATCTGGAATATCCACCAAAGGCTCATGTTTCAAAATCTTGGTCCCCAATGCAGAAATGTTCAGAAATGGGGAACTGGGGAAGTGATTGGATTCACAAGGATCTAACTTAATCAAACCCATCGATGGAGTCATAACTGAATGGACTGTTGGGAGGTGGTGGAAACCGTAGGAGATGGAAACTAGTTGAGAGATCAGATCTTTGGAATTGTGCCCTGTCCCAGGATCTCTCTAAAATAAACCTTTCTCTATGTTGATTTTCCAAGGTATTTTGTCACAGTGTTGAAAAGCTAACACACATGCCACAATTATTTTTAGAGGTGACCTTATTTAAAGAGTGTGATAAGCAGAATGATATGCCCCCCAAATCAAATTCCTAGACATATATTCCTGTGAATATATTATCTTACATGGAAAAGGGATTTTGCTGATAGGATTCACAATATGGATCTTGGGATGTAAAGAGTATCCTGGATTAACTTGGTGGACCCAGTCTAGTCGCATGAGTCCTTCTTTCCTATGAAGGTCAGAGAGATATGACAAAATGGAAAGGGGCGAAATATTTCAAGCATGAGAGGGTCAACTTCTTTTTTTCTGGTTTTCATGATGGAGGGCAAGGACCAAGGTCAAAGAATGTATGTAACTTGGAACAGCCTTCTGCTCACAGCTAGTAAAGAAATGGTATTTTTAGTATTACAGCCACAAGGGACTAAATCCTACCAATAACCCAAACGAGCAAGGAAATAAATCCTCCCTTAGAACCTCCAAACAGGAGCAACCCATCTTTACAGTAACTTGGATTTTAGCCTGGTGAAATTTTACAGTACTTTATAATGTCACAAAACTGTGAAGTAATAAATTCATTTCAGATGTCAAATTGGTGGTGATTTGTTATAGCAGCAGGGAAAAACTAATACAGACATTGGTAATATGGTCACCCCAGTTGGGAAGCTACAACAGGGCCAGAAAACAGGGAACCTGCAGAGGAGAAGCCAAAACCATCAAGTTCCTTCAATTTAAGAGTCAGAGAGCACAGAGTGTACAGAAACGCAGCCTCTCCATACTCTTGAGCATCTTTCATCATTCCCTTCAGGTCTTGGAGAATGGGAGCCTGTTTTATACACAGCAAGATATTAGGTAGGGCTCAGTTTATGTCATTAGAGACTGCAAATTTAATTTCATCTCTTCGGAAGAACTGGTTTACAAATGCATACAGAAATGACAATGTTGGCATTTTTTAAAGTATCATAATGCAGTTGAATGAATATGAGTTATATGAAAGGAGAAAGCACTTAAGTGTTTGAGGAAAAAGCTGCTTCAGCTGCTTTGGATTTCCACTGATTGAGCGCGGACTTCTGCAACTGCGTCTGCAGCTGTTTCAGGCTCAAGTGCTACTTTGTCTTTTAATTTGACATTCTGGAAATTAGTTACTTTGGTTCTAAACAGCTCACTTATTGTTAGGCAATAAAATCCATCTCTTCAAGAAATCATTTTTCTCCTTAGGAAACGAAAGTGCATAAGTAACATAAACATACGAGCTGCGTGCAAGCTGAGTGGCAATTTCTTTGCTGCTGGTAAAGCCTCCAAGGTCCTGAAGAAGGGCTCTTCCTTGTTCCAAGAGATGGACCACCTGGGGGAATCCACATGGTGGCAGGTTCAGTAATGGCCTGGATGGAGATGAGGAAAACTTTGAGGACAATTTTTAAATGACCAGAAATTGAGGAAGCCATTTCCCAAACACTACAGTTTTTCAGAGTGGTCCATAGACCACAGCAGCAAGTGGGAACCTGTTATAACAGCAGATTCTAGTATCTCCTCCAGTCTTGATCAATAATTCTGGGGGGAGAGCCCCAAACCCTACACTGTTACAAAAATCCTGCAAGGTGATCCATATGTCTGCTAATGTTTGAGAAACAGTGACCCAACAAAACCTCTCCAATCGATCACTTTCTAAATTTTTCTCCTAGCTTTCTCTGAAGTTTTCTTGTGAGATGCCTCCAGGAATTAAACAGAGGCTGTTCTTAGGAGGTGGCTGCCCATCAACCTAATTTCTTTTAGGGTACTGTGTATGAATGATAGTTCTCACTACATCCAACAAGATTCTTTATATGTCAGGTGCCTAATCAATGGAAAACAATTAAAATTGATGATACAGTCAGAACATGTTAATGAGTGGAAGTTCAAAAGAAGAGAAAAAGAATTCCATCTATTTGCTTTCAAATTGATTTCACTTGGTGTCTACTTTTGAGCAAATTCATTTGCTCCATAGCAGCAAAATACTGTCATGAACTACAGTTTGTAAACATGGATTCTTAGGCCTTTTCCTTGCATATTTACATAATTATATCCAACACTTATTTATTTTCCTAAGAGAGGTTTGACCTTTCTCACTTTTGCCTAGAACTTCAATAGTCTCCCAGGAAGCTAGGAGCATGCTTTAGAAATTAATCATCTAATCATCTAAATAATTGAAGCCTAATAACAGAGTTAGGAAATTTAGCAATTGAAAATAATTTTTAGAAAATATAGCTTGCTATCTTTTATGAGATTAGTTTTGTCAGACAAATGTTAATGGGTAAAAAAAAACTTCAGATAGCATAGGACTCACTGTACATAATTAAAATATTTGGGAAAGAATGGCTGCAAATAGGACCTATACCATTTTAGATTTTAAAAGCAGCTTAATCTTGTGGCTTTGTTTGTTTGTTTAATGTTCTTTAGACTGAGATATTATTTATACAATGCTGTTTTAAAGCATTACTTCACTGTGTGACATATTTGGTTATTTTAATTATTATGGTTAATCAATGTTGCTCCTAATTCTAGAAAAAGTATATGAGGGCTGGGGATGTGGCTCAACCTGTAACGCGCTCATCTGGCATGCATGTGGCGCTGGGTTCAATCCTCAGCACCACATAAAAATAAAATAAAGATGTTGTGTCCACCAAAAACTGAAAAATAAATATTAAAAAATTCTCTCTCTCTCTCTCTCTCAGAAAAAAGTATATGAGACTGAAAACAATGCCAATTCCAATCAAATAAAAATTACAGGAAAGTTTGAGGCTCTGAAATCCACTTCAAAGCTCCTATCCTTGAAAAATGTAAGGAATGAGGGTTCTTAGTGTGTGTGTATGTGTATATATATACACATACACACACACACACACACTAGTTCCATATATATATATGGAACTAGTTAATTTGGACTTCCCATATACACATGAGAAATTCTAAAGTAAGAACTGAGGTAACAGTTTCTACTACTTGAAATCATGCTTAAGACAGTGATGGAAAACCACAACTTATGGTTGACTTTTATTTTACTCATGTCTAAAACTTTTCTACATATTTTGTCATTTTGTAATAGCATTAGTCACTGAAGTACCTTAGTTAATTCTTTTTGTTCCTGTAGTTCATAAATTTGTCTTAAAAAGTACATAGATATGTATATGAAAAATGTCATTCACTGCTGGAAAGTATTTTATAAGACTTTCTGCTGCTTCTCAACTAGTGAAGAGAAACCAGTTTGCTGTTTAATTCTCTAGATGCTAGATAGACATTAACTGAGGAGAAGGAGTGAAGTTCAACAGAACTGCGTAACTCACTGGGTGACCCAAGGGCAAATAAACACGATTTCTCTGGGATTCTACTTCCACATCTGAAAAATAAGAGATTTGCTCTTGGACTATGTTGAAGAGCTTTATAGCCTATGTGTCTACTTCTTTGACTACATTAATTAAAGATGTTCCCACTGTGTTCCCTGATACCTAGAGTTTTCAGAACTCTTCTCCCTCAGGCCACACATTCTCTCTCAGAGTGTGTAATCCTGTCTACCAGTTTGTCCCTGTGCCTCTTAGGGGACTCTTGAATGACCTTAAGTCATAAGCTGATAAGGTGCTACTGACTCCCAGATGTAACATCAAAACAGTCTTTTTCATTTTCATCTTTAGAAGCTTCTTTTGAGAATAATTTCAGAAAGTGAACCTAATGTGGCTTCCTTGGGAATTGGTATAACAGATGAGAAGACTTTCAAAATACAAAAGTTACAGGAGATACCTTGGACAGAAACTGAATGGAAGAGAAATTTTTGAGGGAACAGTTCTGATGCATCTCAACTAGAGTTCTGAATGCATTTTATATAAGACTGGTTATATTTTCTGCTTACAGCACCAAGTATGTTTCTCCAAAGCCGAAAGAAACATCATGATAGATTTTACTTTTAAAAAATAGATGTTGGCAAAACTTGGAAATATTTACTTCTCTTTTTTACACATCCTCAAAGCTATGTGCAAAAAAAAAAATCTTGAATTCAAGTAAATCTGTTCCATATTTTCCTTTGGAACAAAAATCACTTTTAGAATTTCTTTTAAATATTTTAGCTCAAGTATCCATGAACAGCTCTGTTAACCTCCTCAGGTATCAAGAGCTCTGGTCTTTGCCAAAGGCTTTAGAAAGACTAAATGTCTGCTCTGATGTTTGTTTCTGCCTCTCACCAGAAAATATTTAGCAAGTGTTCTTTCCCAGGGGAAACTCAAGGTCAGACACATTCTTAAATCTCCATCAATGTGCTTATTTTGTTTGCTATGCAGAATGAGTTAGAAAGAAAATAAGAGCAGGAATGGATGTGTTTGAGCCTTGTTTTCCATAAAAGCTCTCTTCTTCCACCAAAACAAAACACCATCTTCTTGCAGGGAAGCACCATACAAAGCAAGACCTTGGTTTGCAGTCAGAGGTAGATTCATAGCCCAATTTCATATCTCAATTCTACCACCCCCAAGCTGTGTGATCTTAGGAAAGCACCTGACCTCACCAAGATTTTATTCAGTTGTAAAAGTGATACAATACTTAACCTCTGGAGGTTGATACAAAGTTTGAATGAAATAAAATGCATTGCACTATGGAAAATGTGTATAATCGAATATATTTACCATCTCTTCCAATAGTAATAAGTTAATGGATTCCAAAAGGTGTTAGAGTCAGAAAAACAAATAGCCTGAGGAAGACGGGATTTTTTTTTTTTTTTAAGAAGCAATGGGCCTGGATTAGACCCAAACCCAATTGTTTCTCTTGTAGAGAAGGCAATGATTATAATCTTGAGAATCTCTGGCATGTGAACAAGTGTGGGATGAGGTACATGTGGGAATGATGTGCTGAAATATGAAACACAACAGTGAAGGTGTGAAATTATTTGTTCTTTAATATTTTGGTAGTGGTCATTCATATTCTCTCATTCTCCCTCTTCCTTCTCTGGACTCCAGTTCCCCGCCAGGCTGAAGATCTCCTTGCACCATACACCATCTTTTTGTTGTTGTTGTTGTTTCAGTTGTTTATAGACCTTTATTTTCACTTATTTGTTTATATGTGGTGCTGAGAATCGAACCCAGTGCCTCACACATGCCAGGCAAGTGTGCTACTGCTGAGCCACAACCCCAGCCTACCATATGCCATCTTAGCAAGTAGTCATGATGTTCTGCCAGGGAACTCAGTAAAGTTTATCCCTTGCTTTAAAAAAAAATAGCACTTTCAAAAACAAATTCATCTATCTCTCTACACTGATTTTTGCCAAAAATAGCGTTGTCATACTACAGAGAATCTTCTTATAAGCAGAAGTCAAAATGATTTCTACTCATCTCTTTGTCTCCTTGGATTTTTAAATGCTGACATTTCTAGCATATTTTTCAAATCCTTAAAAACAGTTTTAATTTTACTTTGTATATTTCTCAATGTTAAGACCTCACTTTGACAAGGTAAGCATTTCCACCTATTCATTTAGTTCAAAGCAAATTTCTAATCTCCATTTACCTCGCACATTAAAAGATCAGGAAAAAAAAAAGGCTTTAGGTTGTTTCTTATATCCTTCAGAGACTACTTAACTCTGTGTTAAGGGAATGTCATATGCATTCTCTAAACTTGAGGATGCATCCCAATACCAAGTTGCCTTGAAGAAAATGAGACAAGAAGCAGAACTTGCTCTGCTAGGGCAAATTATGTAAAACTTATTTCTGCTTGGGAATCTTCCTTTGCTCTTCCAGTCACTCCACCCCTGAAAATTGTGGGTCAATTACCAGATTGTCAGTAAGCATACATTCTACTGATTTCCATAACTAGAACCACAGTGGTTCTATTGATCCAGCTCTCAAGGGCAGAGTGACTGAAAAAACAAAGTCAGATTCCTAAGGAAAAATAAATTTTACACGATTACCCCAGCAGAACAAGTTCTGCCTCTTGTCTCATTTTCTCCAAGGGAACCTGGTATTTGTATGCATCCTCAAGATCAGAGACACCATATGACATGCTGTCTCATTCCATCTAACAAAGAACTCAGGCTATGTTGAGATTAATCCTGGGCATTAACTATTTTCCAAACACTGTATTTCCCAGAACTTTACATGATGCAATGAGTCTTAAGCAAGAACTCATCCATAGTCAAATTCTTTTGGGAAACACCTAGTTGAACAAAGTTAAGAGATGCCTTTATTAAAAGACTTCTCAGAACCTTTAATCCACTAATGTGTGATATGAATTTCCAAAAGAGAAACATGGTAATGTAGTTCACAGCATATACATTTCATAGTTTTTCACTGAATATAAAGAATATTAGTAGGAAATCCATATCAATAGCACCAATATATCAGTTTAGAAATATTTTTAAGCAAAAATCTTTTTTAAATTTTTATTTGTTTTTTCACACCAGGGATTGAACCCAGGGATGTTTAATCACTGAGCTACATCCCCAGACCCTTTTTATATTTCATTTAGAGTCAGGATCCTGATGAGTTGTTTAGGGCCTCCCTAATTTGCTGAGGCTGATTTGAACTCACAATCCTCCAGCCTCAGCTCCCAAACTGCTGGGATTATAGGCATGCATAACTCTGCCCACATTAAGTAAAAATTTTTAACAAATACTATTTCAGCAGTTTGTTTCTATTGGTTCAGTAAGCACTAATTCATTTTTGCCAAAATATTCATGTCTTGTGGATCTAGAGTCAAAAAGTGAAAGTCATATAGCTTTGTTAAAAATAAAACATATGGTTGTCCTCTTTTTTTCCTTTTTTTTTTTGACACCTGAGATTAAGACACATCCCCAGTCCTTTATTTATTTAAGTTTATTTGAGACCGGGTCTTACTAAGTTGCTGAGGCTGGCTTTGAACTTGCAATACTCCTGGCTTAGTCTCCCAAGCTGCGTGGATGACATGTGTATGCCTCCATGCCCAGCTGTCTTTAATTATTATTATCATTCAACAGATAAGTCAGAAAAATCAATCTCCAAATAAAATTTGTATTTACTATCTTATTGATGTTATGTAAGTTTTATAGAACAATTGGTGGATTCAAAGAATGAAATAATTTTTTTATCCAGTTCCAGGTTGTCCTAGAAACCAAAATATTAGTCTACAAAGGCAGAATTGACATTTCTATAGGAACCATCTCTATGGAAATTTTCATAAGAGTGCAAAAAAATTATTCAGTAAATGGAAGTACAGGGTCATGGATTGTTAAATATTTTATTGTAAGTTATTTGAATTGTACTGTTTTGTGAATAAATAGCACTATTTTTAATACTAAGGCCTTAGTATATTTATATTAAAGATTTTATAAAGAATTATTCAAATAATAATCAAAATATGTGATTAGTACCAAATATGAAAAGTTATGAAATGACAGTATATTATGTTTTGTTGAAAAAGAAAGCCAAAGCATTCTGGTTTATTTAGTAGGTAGTTTAGAATGAATTTGAATTTGCATTTTATTTCTGCCTCTTTAAATGCTAAATATACTATGACTGTTTTTGTAAGTACATCTGAGTTTCAGAATTTTCCTATATTAACGAAAGATGATACCAAGATTGTTGTAAGAATTAAGAATGTATATAAGGAATATATTTCCTAAACATTCATGAACTGAACAAGAAAAAGATATAAATATAGGCATTGTCATTTTTTTAAAATGCACAACAACAGTGGAATGCATTACAGTCCTTATTGCTCATATAGAGCACATTTTTTGTATCCCTGTGTATAAAGTATGTTCATGCCAATTTATGCCATTACATATGTACTTTTTTGCATTACAATTCTTAATACACATATATACCACAATTTTTCATATCTCTGTTTGTATATAAGGTATATTGACACCCAATTCAAGTCTTCATACATGTACTTTGTATAATGATGACCATCACATTCCACCATCCTTGCTAATCCCCTTCCCCCTCCTATCTAGAATTAATATAATCCTCCCATGCTCTCCCTTCCTACTCCACTATGAGTCATCCCCCTTATATCAGAGAAAACACTCAGCATTTGTTTTTGGGGGGAATGGTTTGACTTCACTTAGCATTATCTTCCCTAATGTCATCCATTTACCAGCAAATGCCATGATTTTTTTTTTATTTCTGAGTAATATTCCATTGTGTATAAATGCCACATTTTTAAAATTATTTCATCCACTAAAGGACGTCTAGGTTGGCTCCAGAGTTTAGCTATTGTGAATTGTGCTGCTATAAACATTGATGTGGCTGTGTCCCTGTAGTATGCTCTTTTTAAGTCCTTTGGGTATGGTCTGAGAAGAAGAATAGCTGGGTCAAATGGTGGTTCCATTACGAGATTTCCAAGGAATTTCCATACTCCTTTACAAATTGGCTGCACCAATTTGCAGTTCCACCAGCAATGTATGAGTGTGCCTTTTCCTCCACATCCTTGCCAACACTTATTGTTGTTTGTCTTCATAATAGCTGCCATTCTGACTGGAGTGAAATGATGGAGTAGTTTTGATTTGCATTTCTCTGATTGTTAGAGATGCTGAGCATTTTTTCATATATTTGTTGATTGATTCTGAGAAGTGTCTGTTCAGGTCGTTGGCCCATTTATCGGTTGGGTTATTTGGTTTTTTTTGGTACTTAGCTTCGTTAGTTCTTTATATACCCTAGAGTTTAGTGCTCTATCTGATATGTGAGGGGTAAAAACTTGCTCCCAGGATGTAGGCTCTCTTCACCTCACAAATTCTTTCTTTTGCTGAGAAAAAAAACTTTTTAGTTTGAATCCATCCCATTTATTGATTCCTGTTTTTAATTCTTGTGCTATAGGAGTCTTATTAAGGAAGTTGGGACCTAATCCCACATGATGAATATTAGGGCCTTTTTTCTTCTATTAGACACAGAGTCTCTGGTTTAATTCCTAGGTCCTTGGTCCATTTTGAGTTAAGTTTTATGCATGATGAGAGATAGGCATTCAATTTCATTTTGTTTCATATGGATTTCCAGTTTTCCCAGCACCATTTGTTGAAGATGCTATCTTTTTTTCCAGTGTATGTTTTTGGCACCTTTGTCTAATATAAGATAATTGTAATTTTGTGGGTTAGTCTCTGCGTCCTCTATTTTGTACCATTGGTATACTGGCCTGTTTTGGTGTCAATGCCATGCTGTTTTTGTTACTATTATTCTGTAGAATAGTTTAAGGTCTAGTATAGCAATACCACTTTCTTTGTTCTTCCTGCTTAGAATTGCTTTAGCTATTCTGGGTCTCTTAGTTTTCCAGATGAATTTCATAATTGCTTTGTCTATTTCTATGAGGAATACCATTGGGATTTTGATCATAATTGCATTAAACCTGTATAGTGCTTTTTGCATTAAAACTGTATAGTGCTTTTTGCATTAAACCTGTGGGGCTCATTTTGATAATATTAATTCTGCTTATCCATGTGCAAAGTAGATCTTTACACCTTCTAAGGTTTTCTTTGATTTCTCTCTTTAGGGTTCTGTAGTTTTCATTGTATAGATCTTTCACCTCTTTTGTTAAGTTTGTTCCCAAGTATATATAAATTTTTTATTGAGGATATTGTGAATGGGGTAGTTCTCCTCATTTCCTTCTCAGAGACTTTGTCACTAATATATAGAAATGCCTTTGATATGGATGGTGATTTTGTATCCTACTACTTTGTTGAATTCATTTACTAGTTCTAGAAGTTTTCTTGTGGGGTTTTATGGGTCTTCTAGGGATAGAATCATATCATCACCAAATATTGTTAGTTTAAGTTCTTCTTTTTCTATAGTTATTCCTTTAATTTCTTTCATCTCTCTAATTGCTCTGGCCAGTGTTTCAAGAACTATGTTGAATAGAAGTGGTGAGAGAGAAGCATCCCTGTCTTGTTCCATATTTTAGAGGGAATGCCTTCAATTTTACTTCATTTAGAATGAGGTTGACTTGAGGCTTAGCATAGATAGCCTTTACAATGTTGAGATATACTCCTGTTATCCCTAATTTTTCTAGTCTTTTGAACATAAAGGGGTGCTGTATTTTGTCAAATGCTTTTCTGCATCTATCAAGATGATCATATGGTTCTTATCTTTAAGTCTATTGATGTGATGAATGACATTTATTAATTTCTGTATGCTGAACCTACCTTGCATCCCTGGGATGAATCCCACTTGAACATGATGCACAATCTTTTTGATGTTTTTGTATTCATTTTTCCAGGTTTTTATTGAGGATTTTTGCATCTATGTTTATTAGAGATATTGGTCTGAAGTTTTCTTTCTTTGAAGTGTCTTTTCTATGGCTTTGGAATCAGAGTGATATTGGCCTCACAGAATGAGTTTGGAAGTGCTGCCTTTTTTTCTATTTCCTGGAATAAATTGAAGAGTATTGGTATTGCTTTTTCTTTAAAGATCTTGTAAAACTTGATTTTGTATCCATCCAATCCTGGGCTTTTCTTGTTTGGTAGTCTTTTGATGGCTTCTACTATTTCCTCGCTTGATATTGGTCTGTTTAAGTTGTGTATATCTTACTCAATATGGGCAAGTCATATGACTTTAGGAATTTATTGATGCCTTCGCTATCTTCTATTTTATTAGAATATGATGTTTCAAAATAATTTCTAATTATCTTCTGTATTTCTGTAGTGACTGTTGTGATATTGCCTTTTTCATCAAGTATGCTAGTAATTTGGATTCTCTCTCTCCTTCTTTTCATTAGTGTGGCTAAGGGTTTGTCAATCTTGTTTATTTTTTCAAAGAACCAACTTTCAGTTTTGTCAATTTTTTTAATTGTTTCTTTTGTTTCAATTTCAATGATTTCAGCTCTGATTTTAATTATTTCTTGCCTTCTTCCGCTTTTACTGCTGATTAGTTCTTCTTTTTCGAGGGCTCAGAGATGTACTATGAGGTCGTTTATTTGTTGACTTTGTCTTCTTTTAAGGAATGAACTCCATGCAATGAATTTTCCTTTGGTACTTCTTTCATAGTGTCCCAGAGATTTCAATATGTAGTGTCTGTGTTCTAATTTACCTCTAAGAATTTTTTAATCTCCTCCTTGATGTCTTCTGTAACCCATTGTTCATTCAGTAGCACATTGTTCAGTCTCCATGTGATGCAGAAATTTTTATTCTTTATTTTGTAGTTGATTTCCAATTTCATTCCATTATGATCTAATAAAATGCATGGTAGTATCTCTACTCCTTTGTATTTGCTAATAGTTGCCCTGTGGCATAGTATATGGTTTATTTTTGAGAAGGATCCATGTGCTGCTGCTGAGAAGAAAGTGTATCTGCTTGATGCTGATTGATATATTCTATATTTTTCCGTTAAGTCTAAGTTATTAATTGTGTTATTGAGCTCTATAGTTTCTTTATTCAACTTTTGTTTGGAAGATCTGTCCAGTGGTAAGAGAGGTGTGTTAAAGTCACCCAAGATTATTGTGTTGTGGTCAATTTGACTCTTGAACTTGAGAAGAATTTTTTTGATGAACATAGCTGAACCATTGTTTGGGAAATATATATTTATGATTGTTATGTCTTGTTGGTGTATGGTTCCCTTGAGCAGTATGTAATGTCCATCTTTATCCCTTTTGATTAACTTTGGCTTGAAGTCTACTTTATTTGATATGAGTATGGAGATCCCTGCTTGCTTTCACAGTCCCTGTGAGTGGCATGATTTTTCCCAAACTTTCTAGCTGTAAATTCTTTTAACTTTTGTTTATCATGGAAGGTTTTTATTTCATTTTCAAACCTGAAGCTTAATTCTGCTAGATACAAGATTCTTGGCTGGCAGACATTATCTTTCAGAGTTTGAAATATTTTGTTTCAGTATTTTCTAACTTTTAGGGTCTGTTTTGAAAAATCTGCCATTATCCTAATTGGTTTACCCCTACATGTAATCTGATTCCTTTCTCTTGTGGCTTTTAAAATTCTCTCCTTATTCTGTATGTTGGGCATTTTCATTATAATGTGTCTTGGTGTGGTTGCGATTTTTCACATTTAGCATTCTATAGGCTTCTTGGATTTGGATTTCCGTTTCATTCTTCATGTCTGGAAAGTTTTCTGATATTATTTTATTGAACAGATTGCCCATTCCTTTGGTTTGGACCTCCATGCCTTCCTCTATCCCAATAACTCTTAAATTTGATCTTTTTATGCTATCTTATATTTCTTGGGTGTTGTGCTCATGGTTTCTTATCATTTTCGCTGTGCTGTCTATGTTCTTTTTAAGATGATATACTTTGTCTTTGTTGTCTGATATCTGATGTCCTATCTTCTTAGTGGTTTACTCTGCTGGTGATGCTCTCATTTGAGTTTTTAATTTGGTTTATTATTTCTTTCATTTCAAGGATTTCTGTTTGGTTTTTTGTATAACCTCTATCTTCCTGTAGATGTGATCTTTTGCTTCTTGGATTTGTTTATGTAGCTCATTGTCAAAGTGTTCTTTCACTGTCTGTATTTGTTGTCTAATGTCTTCTTTGAGATTCCAAAACATCAGATTCATGTATATCCTGAAATCTTTATCTGTCATTTTTTCTGCTGTAGCTGTTAATTCTTCTAATTAGATGTTGTCTTGAATTGTTCTTGGTAGTTTCCTCCTTTGTCTTTTCATGTTGCTTGCATTTCTTTCTTTCCAGCTCTGTGGGACTGGTATGTTATTGCTTTTACCCTATAGATTCATAGTGCTCTTATATAGTTCCAGGATCCCTCTTTTGTGGAGAAGGACAATGTTGATAGTTCCCAGTATCAACAATACATCACATATAATCAAATTAATGTTATTAAGACATTTACAGTTAGTCTCAATGTCTAGAAATGTTGGATTCAATTATTATTTAAAATATAATCAGTAGTTTCATAAAAGGTGTATAGTTTATGGTGGTGAATAGAGAACTGTGTGTCGGGCATATGATGTTATGTTAAGGGGGAAAGATATTAGGGTATGGGGTTAATATAACTTAGGACATTTGGAGAAGAACTGTAATGAAGAGGATTAGTAGTGGGGAATAGACAGCAGGTAATTTAGGGCAGACAAGTATGTGGGAGGACAGTAGAATGCATAAAAACAAACACATATGTATTTAGAAAATTACAAGAAGTAAAAATAGTAAAAATTAGGAGGTTGAAAGAGGAAGAGAGGGAGGAAGAAAAATAAAAAGGAAAGAAAAAAAGAAAGAGAGAGAAAAAAAGGGAGGGGGGCCTTATGTAATTCCTCTATATTATATTATTCTAGTGACTCAGTTCTTAAAGTTCTATTTCATGCAAAGTTCTTGGTTTTACATATGTTGGGGTTGTGAGGACCAGAGGAGGAAGGGTAGAGGAGAAAGAAAGAGGACAAAATGGAAGAGAAGAAAACAAAAACAAACAAACAAAAAATATTCTTAGAATTCCATTTTCTTCTCTTCTCTTCCAGTAGGTGGACTTATCTATTCCAGCTTGAGTCTCTGCCCTCAGGGTGGTAGAGGTAACCAGTGTGAGAAGACTTGAGCTCTCCCTCTCCTGCCTGGAGCCTCCCTAATCTTAACCTCTCTGAGTTGCTCCAGGTTTTTAGACCCCTCCTCTCTCTTGCTTATCAGGTCTCAACTGTGGGACCTCTAGCTCTCTGCCCTTGGTTCCCACCAGTGGGCAGCACCCTGGTCCACTATGCTCCTGTTCAACTGAGAGCTGATTTTGTGCTGATAGTTACTTTACCGAGTTATCACACCTTGGGGGAGGGGGAGTTGGAAACCAGGTACCTGTTCAGTCGCAGATCTGCGCTTGTAGCCACGCCAATCAAAAGACAGGGAGAAAGGTTTTCCAAGATGGAGTCCATCTGTTTCCTGTGTCGGGGTGTCTGGTGAGGTGGGGCATCTGGGATGTCCTTGTCCTGTGGCTAGAATGCGGTCAGGTGACCTGCATGGGAGTGGAGCGTAGTCTGGAATTCTGCCGCTCTGCAGAGGTGCTGATTTGGTGTTTCTGTTCTGCCTCTTGAGAGCCGTGCCTGTGCTCAAACTGCAGCCTTTGGGACCCGAGTCTGGATCTTACTGGAATGAAGAGGCTCTGAGTTCTCCTGGGTGCTCACAGCTCTGGTGGATTCTGGGAAAATCCACTGTATGGAGTCCTGTCACATGCTCTGAGATGTTGTGTTTCGTCAAGGCGAGACCCTGTGGAGAAGCTGCCTGACTGCTTTCTTGGATTCATGCACAGAACATCCAGAAATGGTATCTCCTCTACTCTGCCATCTTGGATCTCTGTCTTATGTTTTTTATTAGGTTTAGAAGTAACTTTAAGAGATTCCAACAAGGAAGTTAAATCAATAACAAACTTGGTTTTAGGATCTAAAAGACATGTCATATAAAACTTCTCCTTTATTCCTCAGAACACCAAAAATTATTTACTATAAATAGTTTTAAAGCTACAGAAATCTTTACCTCTTATTTTATGTGAAGTCCTCTCTAGTATAATGGTACATGAAAAAAATGAAAGCACATACAGATTGCAAGTAAATTGTCATCTATTCTCAGACAAAATGAATACTTAGAAAACCCTAAAGAGTCTACAGGAGAGAAAAAAAAAAAACTAGGACTAATAGGCAGATTTAGCCAATTACATAATACTGTATATTTCGGTATGTTATGATAATTAGAAAATTCATATTTTAAAAAATGTTATTTATAGTCTTATCTAAAGATATAAAATATTTGGAGATAAAATCAAAAAGGAAGGACAAGACCTTACCCAGAAATGTCAAAAATATTCCTATGATAAATTAAGATAAATAGAGATAAACTAATTTCATGGGATAAAAAACCAAACATTATTAACTTGTCAATTGTCCCTATATGTAGATTCATTGCAATTTCAGTTAAAATATGAGTAAGTGATAATGTAGAATTTAATTAACAATTTCCAAAGTTACCTGAAAATGCACATAACTTAGGAAAAAAGTTACAAGTCTATCAATATAAACCTTAAAAAAGTAAAGATGTACTATGTGTTTAATAATACAGATTAATAGTATAGAGTTTAGAAATCACTCAATGCAGTATTAAGCAATTTTCAAAATATATTCAAGATAATTAAATGAGGTTATGATAAAATCTTTCAATAAATGATGCTAAAGCAACTACATATCCATATAAAAAGAACTATGAATCTTGATTTTAATGTTCACATGATATTCAAAATTTAATTCAAAATAAGGCATAGAGTATATACAAATATTATAAAAATTCTGGAAGAGAACAGAACAAGATCTTTCTAACTTTCATGTACATAATCATTTCTTGGAACACAAACTATAAAAGGAAAAAAATAATTTAAGCCATTAAAGTTAAAAACCTTTGCTCTACCTAGTTTCAAGGATGATGTTGAATAGAAGTGGTGAAAGAGGATATTCCTGTCTTATTCCAGTTTTATAGGAAATTCTTTCAATTTTTCTGCATTTAGAATGATGCTGGCCTTGGGTTTAGCATATATAGCTTTTATGATGTTGCGATATGTTCCTGCTATCCCTAGTTTTTCTAATGTTTTGAACATGAAGTTCTGCTGTATTTTGTCAAATGCTTATTCTGCATCCATTGAGATAATAATAAGATTCTTGTTTTTAAGTCTATTAATATGATGAATTACATTTATTGATTTCCATAAGTTGAACCAACCCTGTATCACTGGGATGGACCCAAGTTGATTGTGGTGCACTATCTTTTTAATATATTTTTATGTGATTTTCCAGAATTTTATTGAGAATTTTTGTGTCTATGTTCATCAGAGATATTTGTCTGAAGTTTTCTTTCTTTTATGTGTCTTTGTCTGGTTTTGTATCAGTGTGATATTAATGCCATAGAATGAGTTTTATTTGTTTTAATTAGTTATACATGGAAGGTTTCCCTCTTTTTCTATTTCATGGAATACTTTGAAGAGTATTGATGTTAATTCTTCTTTGAAAATCTCCTAAAACTCAATTGAGAATTAGTCTAGGTCCTGGGCTTTTCTTGATTGGTATAGGCTTTTGGTAATGTTTTTCTATTTTATTACTTGAAATTGATCTGTTTAAATCATGCATGACTGCCTCATTCAGTTTGGGTAGGCCATACACTCTAGAAATTTGTCAATGTCTTCAATATTTTCTATTTTATTGGAGTATAAATTTCCAAAATAGATTTTAATTATATTTTGTATTTCAGAAATATAATTCCATTTCCATTGTGATATTTCCTTCACCTCATATTTTAGTAATTTGAGTTTGCTCTCTTTTTCTTTTCATTACCATGGTTAGGGTTTCATCTATTTTATTTACTTTTTTCAAAGAACCAGCTTTTTGTTTGTCAATTTTTTGAATTCTTTCTTTTGTTTCAATTGCATTGATTTCAGTTCTGATTTTAATTATTTATTGTCTTCTGCTTTGGGTATTAATATGTTCTTCTTTATCTAAGGCTGTGAGATGTAGTGTTAGGTCATTTATTTGTTGACTTTTTATTCTTTTAATGAATACACTCAATGCAATAAACTATCCTCTTAGTACTGTCTTCATAGTGTCCCAGGCATTTGAACAATTAGACAAAAGAAAGAAATTAAAGGGATATAAGTAAAGAAGAACTCAAATTACCACTATTTTCTGATGACATGATTCTATATTTAGAAGATCCAAAAAAGTTCTACCAGAAAATTCCTAGAACTAATAAATGAATTCAGCAAGGTAGCAGGATATAATATCAACACCCATAAATTGAACACATTCCTATACATCAGTGATGAATCCACTGAAAGAGAAATTAGGAAAACTACCCCATTCACAATAACATTAAAAAATACCTGGGAATCAATCTAACAAAATAGGTGAAAGACCTCTACACTGAAAACTACTGAACACTAAAGAAAGAATTAAAGAAAACCTCAGAAGATGGAAAGATCTCCTATGCTCTTGGTTAGGCAGAATTAGTATTGTCAAAATGGCCATACTAACAAAATCATTATACAGATTTAATGCAATTTCTATTAAAATTCCAATGACATTCTTCATAGAAATAGTAAAAGCAATCATGAAATTTATTTGGAAAAATAAGAGAACCAGAATAGTCAAAGCAATCCTTAGCAATAAAAGTGAAGCAAGAGGCATTACCAGACTTTAACTATACTAAAGAGCTATAGTAACAAAAACAGCATGGTATTGGCACCAATGATACAGAATAGAGGACACAGAGACAAGCCCACATAAATACAGTTATTTCATACTAGACAAAGTTGCCAAAAACATTCATTGGAGAAAAGATAGCTTATTCAAAAAATGGTGCTGCAAAACTGGAAATCCATATGTAGCAAAATGAACTTAACCTCTATCTCACTCTGCACAAAAATCAACTCAATGTGGATCAAAGACCTAGCACTAGAACAGAAACTCTCTGCTTAATAGAAGAAAAGTTGGTGCAAATGTTCACTGTATCAGTCTAGGATCTGCCTTCCTTAACAAGACCCCTAAAGCATAAGAAGTAATCAAGAATCAATAAATGGGATGGATTCAAATTAAAAAGCTTCTTATCAGTACAGGAAATAATCAGTAATGTGAGTAGAGAGCCTACAGATTGAGAGAAAATTTTTACCACATGCACCTCCAATATACTATTAATCTCTAGGATATATAAAGAACTCAAAAAACTCAATACAAAAATAACAAATAACCCAATCAATAAATGGGCTAAGGAACTGAATAGACACTTCACAGAAAAAGAAATATAATCGATCAACAAATATAAGAAAAAGTGTTCAACATCTCTAGAAATTAAATAAATGTAAATCAAAACTACACTAAGAATTCATCTCACTCCAGTCAGAATGCAATCATCAAGAATATAAGCAACAATAAATATTGTGAGAATGTAAGAAAATGGTACACTTATACATTGCTGGTGGAACTGCAAATTGGTACAACCACTATGGAAACCAGTATGGAGAGTCCTCATAAAACTTAGGATGGAACCAACATTTGACCCAGCTATCCCACTCCTTGGTTTATAGCCAAAGGACTTAAAATCAGCATACTACAGTGATGCAGTCATCAATGTTTATAGAAGCTCAATTCACAATAGCTAAACTCTGAAACCAATCTAGGTGTCCTTTAATAAATGAATGGATAAATAAAAAGTGATATATGACATATATATATATATATATATATCTCCATTCAATGGAATATTACTCAGCTTTAAAGAAGAATGAAATTATGGTATTTGCCAATAAATGGATGGAGCTAGAGAATATCATGCTAAGCAAAATAAGCCAATCCCCCCCCAAACCAAAAGCTGGATGTTTGATCTAATATGCAGATGTTAATTCACAATAAGAGGGGGGTCACTAGAGAAGAATAGAGATACTTATATTAGGTAGAAGAAAGTGAAGGGAGGTGAGGGGAGGGAATTTATGGATAGGAAGGATAGTAGAAAGAAACAGACACCATTACTTTATGTATATGTATGACTGCATGACCAATGTGATTCCACAACAAGTACACTCAGAAAAATGTGAAATTACCTCCCATCTGTGTATGATATACCAGAGTTCATAAATGCATTCTACTGTCATGTATAACTAATTAAAACAAATAAAAAATGAAAATGAAAAAAATAAAATAAAGTCTTTGCTCTTCGAAAAACAGTTAATAAAATAAAGGCAAACTATGAATGGACAGAAAATACTTGACTTATATTTGTATCTGACAAAAAAAAGCTACTGTATTTATAATGTATTGAAAACTCTTACAACTCAATAGCAAGCCAGAAATCTGTTTACAAAATTAACCAAATATTTGAACAGATACTTCACAAAGGAAAAATATATGAATGGCTAACAAGCATATGTAGGGAAGCTCATTATCGATTTCCATTAGGGAAATGCAAATTAATACCAAAATGAGAAACTAATACAGACCCATTAGAATGGCTACAATGAAACCCCTGGCAAGCATGCAGAGGAATGGAATTCTTACACATTGCTGAATGTAAAACTTCAATCAGTGGAAAACAATTTGATATTTTTCCATCAAGTTAATCAAACTCTTATCATCCAAACTAGAAAAATCAACTCCAAAGTATTTAAAGAGACCAAAAACTATATCCAAACAATATCTATATATAAATGCTTCAATAATAATAGCCCAAAACTGAAAGCCACACCAACATCAATCATCAGGCACTGAGTCAGCAAACTTGAGCGTATTCATGAAATAATATGGATTAAATAGCAATAAAAGACAATAAAAAGGAATGGAATATTGTTACCCTAAACAAGATGTAGGGATTTCAAAGTACTTATAAGAATAAAAGAAGTAAAACCAAGAGTACATATTATGTAATTCCATTTATATGAAGTTGTAGACTGGGCTAAATTGCAGTCACAAGAAGCAGATTTGTGATTGCCTAGTTCTGGGATTAGAGAAGTTGCTGATTACAGAGGATATGAGGGAGGGCTATGGAAATGTTCTATATCTTGATTGTGGTGATGATTATGTGGGTAATGAATATTTGTCAAAACTCATTGAACCAAGTACTTACAGGGGTGCATTTTATGGTGCATAAATTATATCACAATAAAGTTGATTGAAAGGAGAAGATGAGGGAGGAGGAAAAGAACAAGAAGCCTGTGCCAGATCAAGCTCCATAACAGAAGCTATTTTTTTCTGGTATATAAAGATAAAAGTAAAGTTGTACCTTGCTTCTTTGGTCCAGCACTGTGGAGGCAAGATGACCAAGGTTTATGGAGTGTATGGACACCGAGGGTCCTGAGAGTGTCACCAAAGTTCACATGCCCAGCATGGCTTGGAAGTAGCAAAAATTGTCCCCTGCCTCAAGGGTTATGAGCAATTAGAAAAAGCCTTGCAACTGCTTCTCAGGCAATTACATAACTCGGCATGGTGCAGAAGTAGCAGATAAATCCCTTGCTGAGCAGAGGACAACAGTACCTCTGACAGGAATGAGAGGTGACACAGCTGCAAGCTGTGTGTGTGGACAGTGGGAAACCAGGTATGTACCTGTGAAGCAAGTGCCTGCCTGTGTGTCCAGGGGAAAACCAGGATCAAGACCTCTCAGCACTGAAGGCTTCGATAACTAAGTCCCTCAGACCTAACACACAACACTAGGGAAGGGGACTGGAGACCCAACGTCCACCTTCCATGATGGGTGAAGGTGTAAGTAGTTATTGAGAGGGGTTATAGGAAATTAAAGAAATTGTACTTCTCACCTCTGAGATTTCAACTGAGATTGCTACTTCAAATATTTATGATCTTCAATTGAATGTTTATTTGTAGGTCAGTTTTCCTTTTTCTTTTAATGAGGAGCACAATAGAAATCACAAGCATTTTAGAAAAAAATATCCACTTAGTTTCTGATTTTCAAAAAATTATATTAACTGAACTGTGCCAAAACTTTTCTTGCAGTGCTGGGAACCAAACCTAGGGATCGGCACTTGCTAGGCAAGGACTCTGCAACTGAGCTACAGCCAAAGCCGTTGAAAACTTTAAAAATTTTATTTTTATGGCAATAAGACACTATCTGCTTCCATTTGGGTGCATATACTCCATGGGTGCTATACCAGGAATGCCTTTTGCTCTTTCTTCAAATGCTAAATATTTCATGATTTCATGTAAACATTTTCTTTCCTTGTATAAGATATGTTATGTGAAATAATAGATTCCTCCTTTATTAATTAAAGATATTTCCAAGATTATTTTAAGAATTAAATGAGATTTATAGATATATTTTCTAAACATTCTTGCATTGAACAAGTCAGCTGTATGAATTTAGACATTGTATTTTCACATCACATCTTACTATTTTCATGGAAACAAACAAACCTGGAGCCCTCAGGCTAATCTGAAGGGTCCAGAGGACCACTTTTCACAGCCGAGATGGAGCGTGGTCAGCCTGTTGCTGAAGCCCCTTAAGAAAAGTTTGAGACCAAGGAGGGAGAACCATGAAGGAAGAACAGGGCAGGGAATAGGTCTTGCAGGGATTTTTGAGAAGAACCAAACTTTGCATATCTTGACTCTCTGCCTCAGAAGGGAAAGTAAAAAATCTGTTAATGTATATCCTGCTCCCCACCCTCACCACACACCAAAAAAGTCAGTGTTACAGGGAAATGGGCAGAACTGCCTTTGACTATCTATAGTGAAGGTATTAAAGGTTCAAGAACCACCCATAAAAATTATAGCCCACAGACCATGGAAGCCTTAGACAGAAGCCAGAATTAATAGTAATGATTAATTTTGTAATTAGTAATTACATAGTAATTTTGTCTAGTTGTCCATTGGGCCATTCCTTCCCATATACTCCATTTCTTAGTTATTTCCATATGTAAAATAGTCAACATTGCATCTACATGGGGCCTGTTTCTTAGCTCATATCAACTTCTGGCTTCAGGCTCCTTATTTTTTAATTGATTGTCTAGTTAATAATGGAAAAACTGCCTTTTCTTCTCTTCTGCTCTATTTCTATATGAGTTATTTTATATGTGAACTGAAATTACGGTGCTTCGTAGGAAAGTGTTCCTTGAATTGACTGCAAGTATTTTATTTTTCTAATAATCACAAAGTCAAGCATACAGATAATTCTTCCCCCCAAAAAATAAAGTCATCTTAACATTTGCAACATTAAATGAGTCAATAGAATATGACCATTGTGAATTTAAAGACTTCCTTTTAAATTGAGTATGCTGAAGTAATGTACAGATTTCTAAGGTAGATAGATGAGAACGGAATACAAATATCTTTTCAATTTTTCCCATTTAAGACTTGAGACCTATTTTGTTATAGCAATGAGTCTCAGCCAAGAAGAGTAAAGGATGGAAGAGGAGGAATTGGGAGCATCAACATAAAGATGAAGTGTTAGAATCATACGGAGAGATTTTTCAGACTTCATGTGTCCTCTCCCTTCTCAGAGCTCTGGCTCACCTACAGGGAAAGGGTGTAGATACTAAAAGATCCACCCAGATCAGTTTAATATATATGTGTCTTCCACTCTGACCCTGCACCTCCCATCACCAGACTGAAAAGCACTATATTAGCCATCCTGCTTTACCCATTCAGCGGGCTTCACTGAGCATCAGGCAGGATGAAGGGAAAGAAACCAGGCATTCTGAGCACTGCACAAGTGTCAGTTGCTATGCTGGCTACTTTTCACACAATGGGGCTCAGGAGGGTCTGTAGCAGTGATATTTTCCAAAATCTCTAAGTTTAATTCTCTCAAGTAGGATTTAGGGAATATGATACAATTCAGTGATTCTAACAAAGCAATGTTCTAAGTTGTCCCCAAAGACACTGGAGGAAGATATTACTGGTCCCCAAATGGTGTAATTTTGCAACATTCTGTATTGTGGCAGTAAGCACTCTGAATGTGTCATGCTCTATGATTGACAGCCCTGGGACTATTTGCTCCGAAATATACTTTGGAGCAGAAGTGACCCATAAGCCATTGACTATCTTCAACCTGTTATTACTCAGAAGCACCGAATTACTGTTGCAAGATTGAATGTCTGGGGAAACATTCAGACAGTCTGGCCATTAGAGATCCATTTACAGAGTTTAAATATTAAAACCTTAGATAGGAGGGCGATGAAACAATTTTCTTTAAGGTTTGATTCATATATCTCTTATTCTCCAAGAGAAGAATCATCATCTATATATCTGCATCTCTTACCTATAATTAAAATATTTTAGGTTTTGCTGATGAGAAATGAGAATTGTAAATTAATTGCACATGTCCTTAAAGATCAGAAGTTGCAGATTGACAGAACACAGCCATGCATGCCTCACAGACCCATGGCATGTTTGTGTAGTATTTTGCTTAAAATATAAATGCCTTTCTTAAATTTCCATCTATCAATATCTTATTATATATTGCTAAAGATAAGGATGAGATTTTTCAACATAAACCACATGAAAGGAATTTTTCAACTTAAACTCATGAACTTTATCACATTTTTAAAACTCAATTCCTTAATAGTGAGAACCCACTCAGTATCTCATTAATATTATAATTTTTTAAGAATCAGAGGGATACAAATCCACAGATTGCTATTGGTTAATGTGTCTTTTAAATCTCTTCTTTTTTGTCTATAAATTCCCCTTCCATCTCTTTCTTTTTTTCCCTCCCTTGCATTTATCTCTTGAGGAAACTGTGTTCTTTGTCCTATAATGTCCTACAGCCTGGATCTGCAGATTGCATCCCTGTGGTGGAGTTTAACAAGTCCCTGTGTACCTGTACCTTTGTAAACTGGGACCTGGATCTAGAAGTGACATTGTGTTCACATTCTAAAAAATATAACAAAACAAACCATAACAAAGAAAACAGGACCACTTCATAGCCAGTGATTGTTCTGTTCTCTCTCTTTATGTGATATTAACAGCTTCTGATGCCTATGATGCTCAATGCCTAGATATGGAAGCATTTTAAATGAAGTTTTCACAGAAATATCTGGATACATGACACATTTACAAAACACATTAGCAAGAGCTAATTAGCACCCACCCCCTCTAGATGAGAAATGGATTCTCTAGATCCAGTAATTGCCAAAAACCCATGTTCCAATGGCCTATATTTGGCCCACTCTCTCATTTATATCCCCTGAAAATATCCTGTAGGGCTTTAAATTTGAAATGTTTCATGCAGAACTTTCTGCTTAAATGAAAACAACATAGTTGATTTTTTTTGTTTTAATTAAAGCAAGTAAATGAAGAGCAATTAGAATAAAATGATGAAGTATAGTGTTGGGAAAATAATTATATAGAAAAATAATATTTTGAATGGTAAAAGTTTAAAAAGTATATGTGTGAATGACTACTAAACCAAAGGTATAATGTGTAAAGAATTTGAAGTTTGACTATATACTGTATCAGAATGACAACTCAAGGAGAATATAGCAATCTTTCAAACATTTCCTAGCAACTATTGAAGTACTGTATCCATGTTTAGTCTATTTCATTTACTCCAGTCTAATAGTATCTAGGTATCATTTTCTAAATACAGTCTACCATTCTGAGATATAAATTATTTTAGTTTAAGTAAATTGCTACTCATCTGTCTTATCTTCTTCCTTCAGATGTTAATCCTGTACAGTAAGAGGCCTTTGGGCTTTCACAATAAGTTCTCTGATCATCTGAATCTGGCTTACAGTCTTATAGTTAAAAAAAAAAAAAAAACATAAGCAATGTCCTAGAAAAGAAAGAAAAAAAAATTAAGCATTAATGTAAGCCTAGTTAGAAAACTTGTGGAAACCCATACAAAGAATACAAAGACAAATATTCTCCAGTCTCATTAAACATATAGTAAAATAGTAAATGAATTTTGAAATGGTAAAATGACTTTGCTCCTAGACAATTTCATTCTACTTTATCTTGTTGTTTTTTTTTTATTTTCCAAGTCCCCTAGGAATAATCAAGTTCACTAATCACAACATACTCATAAAAAGAGGAACCTCCAGAGAAAATGAATCAATAATATTTTTTGAGCTTGGGCATAGTAGCCAGGCCAATCAGACATAGATTAATTCATTAACTAAGTGTTAAACATCTATTTTGTGATTTAAAAAAAAAAAGAAATCATGACACCTGTTTCTGAGAAATCAGGTGAGAGTGACAAATTCAAAGAACAAGTCACAATAAAAAGTGATAAATTTTCTAGGGCAGGGGATGTGGCTCAAGCGGTAGCACGCTCACCTGGCATGCGTGCAGCCCGGGTTCGATCCTCAGCACCACATACAAACAAAGATGTTGTGTCCGCCAGAAACTAAAATATAAATATTAAAACTCTCTCTCTCTCTCTCTCTCTCTCTCTCTCTCTCTCTCTCTCTCTCTCTCTCTCTCTTTAAAAATTTTTTTTTAAAAAAAAGTGATAAATTTTCCCAGCACACAGAGGAAAGAGTGAACTGTTGTCTGAGTGAATCAATGAAGTGTGCACAGAAGGGTTAAAATTTGAAATTGGACTTAAAGAATTACCAGAAAGACAGTACAAAATAAAATTAATGCACAGATCTGACACTGTAAAATACAAGGTTTTTAAATCAAACCAGATCTGTGGTTATTGGCATTGTTTGGGTGGCTCAACAGTGTTCAGCAGGCATCTCTAAAATTCATTCTCTCATGCTTGTAGTTTTGAAATCACAGCATAGCTGTGTAGCTGCAGAAGTCAAATACACCTCCAAGATGGGAAGAATAAATTACAGAATTTGTCAGCAATATCATCTTCTTTTGCCATGATAATAAAACCTTTCATAGATGGTAACCGATAGAGTCTTACCTACATTTTATTAACAAGAATTGTGCTAATGACTATCCCAGAAACAGTGAAGTCTAGGAATAAAGATATTTAGCTAGGATTTGGCTTTTATATCTTTTCTTAGCAAGAGAAAATGCAAAGATATATTTTGGATAGACACAATATACATGTTACATCTTCAAGAGGTGAAGAGAAAATAATGACAATCTGAAATTCTACAGCAAGTGACAATCTCTTAAAAGAAAGGGACAAATTGACAAGTGTAATCTCGCATATTGAATTTAGGATACTGACTATACACAGAAAAGAGAGAAAGAGTAGTGGTGGAAAGAGATATACAAAGACAACTTCGGCAGTAAAATAAAACAAAAGAAACATTAAACCAAATAATTGGGAAATGCAGAAATAAACCTCAATACACTCTCTGTAAAATAATCATCACAACTACTAATTTGGAATGGACTTAAAAACACATAAATAAATGTCTTAAGCAACAATAACATGAATGATTAAATAGGATAAGGAAAGCTAAAGCATTCTAAGTTTCTCATATTCTTCAGGTGGAAGAATATTTTATTAGTAAAATGTATACAAAAAAATTTAAGCATAGCAGTTAAATCAAAGTTTTCCTTCTTTTCGATGTTCTTCCCACCTGCTTGGACCCTGGGTGGGTCAGAATCTTGTTAATAATAATAAGGCTAGGAGAGAAGGACCCAAGGCTTCTCAGGAGACCCACCACACTCTTCCAGCAGAGAGTCCCATACTGGGAGAGGGGTTTTCTCTTCAAAGGTTGACTAAGGTGGAAATCAATATATTTGGATATACCAATTTCTATATTAAGACATTTTGTGTGGTTCCCAAACTCAGGGAAGATTTGTATAACTTGGGGAACTTATTAAAACTACACATACCAGGTCCTCTCCTGCATGAGTGTCTGCATTTTTTTTCTGGCACCAGTAAACTCTCCTCATTCAATCAAATTTTAATGGATAGTAGGAGACAAATATAAAGTTGCTTTCTGATTACAATTTATGAATGCTTATTCACTGACTCATTACACACATATGTTAAAAAATGTAAGAACAAGCTCTAGGATAAAGAGAAGGGAAATATATAACTTTCAAATTAATAGTAGAAAAATTTCAAAAATATTTAAATTATTTTTGAAAAAATACTGGAGAAATCTGTGCAGCACATTGTGGGGCTGGGAATATAAAAAGTAACTAAGACAAAACATATTTATTAAAGAATTCTAGCTGTGATATCTATCCATCCCCAATTTCAGGAACTTGAGCATTAAAAGCATAATTCTCACATAAAATTTCAAAACAGATGTTCCTGATCAGGCAGTTTTTCTTTAAACATTTACTTAGAGATTGAGGCTTTCTCTATCTTTTGAAGACCATCTGTCTTCCAGGGCCAGAAACTCACACAAGGACTGTTTTTGTTATTTGTTGCTCTGTAATGAATTATCCCTAGATTTAGACACCTAAAATAGCAACATTTATTACATCCAAGTACCCATAAGTCAAGAATCCATGCATTATAAACTGTAATCAAGTTTTTGTTTTGGATGGCATTTATATCAAGGCATGCGTGATCTCAAGCTTACTCCTGTTGAGGTTCACAGTTTCTGATCCCTCTAATGTTATTGGGCTCCAAGGCCAAGTTTCTTGTTGGCTCTTGACTGGTGGCCACCCTCTGTCCCTTGCCATGCGGGCCTCTCCATTGGGCAGCTCACAACCTGACAGTGTTATTATTTTGGTCACTAAGTATGTGTCTCTTTGCTCCAGAGTAACATACTATCTGTATCTTCCAAGGTTGTTCACTGTACTATCATCTTTGAAAAGTCAATAAATGAAGGCAGCAAAACACACAGAAATGTAAGAGGCTCCTGGGGTATTATCTATCAACAAATTATTAATTTTAAAGAAATGACAATTATCATTCCTTATCACAGGGTATATGCTACTTCTACCACTAATCAGGAAGTTGCAGAATCATAGGACTCCCACCACAGGGAAAACGTTCCAGAACAATCCACCTGTGCCATGATTAGGACACAGTCAAAACAGGAAACAAGAGTCAAAACACTGAATGACCCTAATGACTACTCGCTTCTAAGGAATTTAGCTTTAATGAATGTCAGATCTTTTAATAAAACTCAATTTACAAGATTGACAGTGATTAAATTACCTCCAGAACTCTAGCAATGAGAGTATCTGAGAAATGGAGTTTTTTAAATTTAGCTTTCTATTCCATAAAACCCAAGAAAACATGGCAGAAGGTATTTGAAATGGATGTTCGAAGGAACAATCCTAATTACCCACCACATTTTTCCATCTACTCAGTCACCTCTTTCGAAGCTCCTAGTCCACAGTTTCCTACTCCTTTCTTTCTCCCCACTCCTCTCACATAGGAAAGAATTTTAATCATGTTGGTCTATTTTTGAATCTTACAACATCAAGTAGTTTAGAAGTGAATGAATCCAAACCAAAGAAGGAGAGCCAAAGTATTGATAGGACCCCTTCCAAACTCTTAGGTGGACTTGTTCTAAACATTTTCTTCCTTCTCTAAGAGAGGAGGAAAAAGAAGAAACAAAGTAGCCTCTACTTATCCAAGGTTTGGCTTTCCATATTTTCAGTTACCTGTTGTCAACTCCTTGCTTCAAAAATAGTAAATGGAAAATTCTAGAAATTAACAATCCATAAGTTTTAAATTGCTTGCCCTCCTAAGTAGCAGGATGAAGTCTCACACCATCTCATTCCATGCAGCCCCACAGTGAATCATCACTTTTGTCTGGCACCTCATGTTAGTAACTTACTAGCCATCCCTACGATCAGATTGACTGTATATAGTGCTTGTGTTCAGATACCCTTATTTTAATAATGTCCCCACACAATGCAAATAGCCCCAAAATGCAAGAGAAGTAATGCAAAAGAGGTCCCAGGGAATAAGACATGTAAGGACAGATTAACTCTCATACTAGGTGGCAATGTTTCAGGGTTTTTAAGAAAAATACAATACCTATATGGTTCCACACTGTTTGCAGTTTCAAGCATCCACTACAGATCTTGAAACATACTTTCGTGGATAAGAGAAATTGCTGTGATCCTGTTACTTTTTTAATTATTGTAAGTTTTTTAAGTAACAGAGTTAGCAGCAGTTTATACCAGTATCTGCTAAATAGTATATTTTCATATGTTAAATTTTCCTATAATTAAAAAATATAAAAGCAGTTGATCCAATAAAAAGTTCAGGGCTTGTTTTCAATATAAGGCACTTGGGCAAAATTAATAGGGAGAATAAATGTATTGTTCCTAATAACAGAAAATGGAAATTATAAGATTATATCCTGGCCATAGTCAGGGTGCATCCTGCTTATCACTACAACATTCTCTGATATGGCTCGACTTCTTGCTTCTCCCTTTTAAAAGTAGCCCAAGTGAAGGCCAAATACCATTCATCTTAAAGGGGTTACCACTTTTGTCTTCCCCAATAGTTCTACTAACATAAGGGAAAGAGCCTTGATATCCAGACAGAGGAGACAGGATGGTATTGCTACTAATTTTCTTTTCACTGCTCTTTCAACAAAAATTCCTTCCCAGGGAGAATCTGGTTTTGTCACTAATTAATGTAGCTTAAGTGTTCTTCTATTCGGATTGTTTGGAAAAAGCCATAGTTCTGATTCTGGGTTCAAGGAAATAATTATATAAAACCTTCTCCATGTTTACTCTCAAGAAGACTTGTGCCATGTATGATATTTCTTTATTTAAAAAAATATTTTGTCAACACATGATTGTCTATATTTGTATGATGTTGTAATTCATATTTACATTGTATAACAATGAAATCAATCCATAAAGAAATGACAAAAGTCTAAAGTGATAGATATGCCATATTTCATTTTAAACAATGTTTTCCTAGCCAAGGACATCCTTCTCCCATCTTTCACAGTCTCTTCAAATATCTGCAGAACTCTGAACTTAGTTGTGCCTTTGATTCCTGAAGTTCTGTTTATCCATCTCTTTGTCCCTTGCCTTGAATATTTGCTTAAGATTATTCCTTTATTCCAAGCATCAATTTTAGGTGAATTTTGGTTGATAGTTTCAACTTTGCTTTTTATGGATGGAAACCCTTTCTGTGTTTCTCCACAATGTAACATTGCATGGGTTAGGAATGCATTGTGTTTGGGGAAGAGAAAATTCAGAAGGCTAGAGTCAGTACAGAAACATACTTGATACTTTAATCCCTACAATCCCTTTGGGCAGCTTGTCAGAGCCATAATTTCTGAGAGACAAAGCATAAGGGATAAAAGCATGATTGGGAGCCCACCATCCATCTCTCTTACTAAGAAAGAAGCCATGGCACAGGAGAAATAAGTAGATTACCTTATACTGGTAAGCCATCTGTAAGAGTTATCTGAATCCCCAGCTTCTGGGCTCCTAAAGAGCTTGCATTTTTTGACATAGTAGTGCTTTCTGATCCTGGCAAGGATATCCATAGAGGAAGCTCCTGCCTAGTAAGAAACTATAATTGCTTGGATTTGGCCTTCTTGCTCTAAGAGAAAAGACTCTTAGGTCTTAGCTAGCTTCAACAAGCTAGCTAAGGAAATCCTGCAGGAACTATCAAGTTCACAATTTTGCTTATCTACAACAAATATACTCCTTCCTTTCTCTCAACTCCATGGCAAAAAATATCAAAAATCCAAAATTTGAAAGACTTTTTATGATAGTCTAAGGAGACCTAGTGTTAATGGTTTGGATATGAGGTGTCCCCCAAAAGATCATGTGTGAGAAAATGCAAGGTTTAGAGAAATGATTGGGTTATGAGAGTTTTAATCCAATCTTTGATTTACCCCCCCCATGAGATTAAAGGAGTGGTGACTGAAGGTGGGTAGGGTGTGGCTGGAGGACATAAGTCATTGGGGGCATGCCTTTAGGGTATATATTTTGTACCCAGCAAATATATATTTTGTATCTTTATGCTTCCTGCTCATCATGTGAGCAGCATCCCTTTGCCCGCTCTTCTGCCATGATGTCCTGTCTTACCTAGAGCCCCAAAGAATGGGAAATTTTTTTCCTCTACAATTGTTCTGGTTGGGTCAATTAGTCATATCTATGAAAAAGCTGGAAAAAAAAAAACACCTAACTTGACCTAAATCCAAGTAGGAAAGTAGGAGACACTAAAGTTCATTTTTTTTTTTTTTTGGAGGTGCTGGGGATTGAACCCAGGGTCTTGTGCATGTGAGGCAAGCACTCTACCAACTGAGCTATATTCCGAGCTCCTGAGGTTCATTTTTTGTTGCTTGTTTTGACAAAGGGATAAGAAAGGGTTCTATGTAGCTTTTTAAGCAAACCGTCTATGCATTTAATAAACATTGAACACCATTCCACAAAGAGACACTAATCTTTAAAGCTACGTCTTTTGGCTAATGGCAGTGGGTGAAATGGTGTTATGGAGAAGCCCAAATGTCCAACAGGCACACAGAATCACCAGAGAGGTCTCTGTAGGCTTTCCTTCTTCTGATAAACTTCAGTAAAAAGGATGCGGATGTGTTTGAAATTCCCACATTAATGAATAACTTGTAATACTGGGAGACTACAGCATGACCCAGCAGAAATGAGGCAGAAACAGAGTGAAGAGCCACATTTTTAGAAGACTGTTCCTGAAGAATAACTAAATAGCAATTTCTACCTCTTTTAACACAATTGAAAGAAAAAAAAATTCTTTAAACTAAAAATAAAGCAAAAAAAAAAAACTTTACAATTTTTTTGACTGAGTATAATTTTCTTCTGTTTTCTCTTTCCCATCCTGATTATCTCTACAGCATTCTCTGATATGGCTGGACTTCTTGCTTCTCCCTTAGGTACAAAAGTGGGATATAAACCTTCCATCTATCCAACTCCACATAAACAAATAAGTCTCTAATGCTCTTCCAACAGATGAATTGAAAGAAGGCAATCTAATCTTGATAAATAAATATCATTAAGATGGCACTTCAAACTGTAGTATTTTTCCTCTGGGTCTAACATAAAAAGAAAACAATTGAGTATTTTATTATTTCAGAAATATTATTTAAATTTTATGATTTGTGTGTGTGTCTTAAAAGTTGTATTACTAGTTGCCCTCAAAAAATAATTTTTAAGTTCTGAACTAAATTGATGATTGTTAATTTGTACCACTTGATAATTCATCCTATGTGAATCATTCAAAGTTTTATAGATTTTGGGAAAACTAGAAAAATGCTATATATTCGTTGGGATTACCCCAGTGTGTAAATTACATCTGGGAGTCAATTAAGCATGTTGAGCAGAGCATTAACGCCTTCCAGCCACTAGGGTGTCATTGAGGAAATTACTGCTCGAGTATGGCATATAGCACCAGAGGGGCCAAAGAGAGTTAGCATATCTCCCCAAATGATAAAATTAACTCCCTAATAGCAATTTGTTCAGACAGTGTTAGTAATTTGCATTTTTAAGGTTGTATTGGGCCATAAGCACTTGCTTGCTCTTTTTTTTAAATTTAAATAAAAGGTTAAGCTTTTAGTGTCTAGTCCAAACTTGCTTATAATGCATATGAAGAAACATTAATTCCTCCAGGTATATCATCAAAAAAAAAAAAGAAGTGAGAAACATCTCTTGGTTAAAAAAACTTGATAAGCATAATGCTATGAAAAATTAAGCAGGCTATTTGAATGAACAAATTTGTACTATTTTAATAGAATATAATAAAATATATAGAGAGTTGAAATGTGTTACGTAGCATTTCTTAAATATAGATGATTCTGTTATTTTTCTTTGTTTTAAATAAAATAATTTTTGTGAAAGAGTTATAGCATTAACAGGGACCAAATATGTTTGTGTCTTTCCACAATGTCAGAGTATATTGAATAACAATAAATTCACAAACTACACCACTCTTAGTGGTAGCAATTTACCAAATTCTTGTGGGTCACCTATAATCAGAAGCCAAGCAATCACAAGTTTTTTTGTTCCATTCCAATCTTAATTTCTAATACCTATGACACTCAAGTCACACATCATACTTCACCCAGTGGTACACACCTTGATATATATATATATATATATATATATATATATATATATATATATATATATATATATATATATATCATTGGGCAAAGTGTGATGTGATATGTCATAAAAATATTAAGAAAGGGTTAAGGTGGCTACAGGATTACAGGATGTTCTGCCAAGAGCACAGGCAGAGAACAGATATGAATGCAGATTTAGAGTAACTGTAGATAATGAGATATGAATTTTAACACAAACTAGTTCCACAGAGGATCAAGGTAGAGGGTCCAGATGGATGGCAGTTTCTGAGTATCAGCTTGAGGTGTCAGCTTGGAGTATGCCATCATGGCACACTGGGCAGGAGATGTGATGGGCAGGAGAAACCACACTGTGCTGAGACATGAAGGAACAGAAACAGGTTCCTCACTGTAGTGATTTTCCTGGTCAGGGCTCATAATGAATGACCAGGTAACAGGGTCAGGATGCAGCAGTGTCTAGTCTGGTGGGATGGGGCTTCTCCTTTTATTATTCTTAGGTGATAGGGCTGCATCTGGTGAGTTTGATAAGTCCCTGAATCCAGTGTGCCTCATATGATTTGGAATGTCCACGTGTCCAGGTGCTCCTGATTTAGTTTGATTAGTTGGCACACATAAGTATGTGTCAATTTGTGCCTTATGGTTATGCCAAGCAGATGGTTGTTGTTTACTTGTAAGAACAAGGTATAGAGTCATTCTACCTTGGGATTTGTACTGAAAATGGAGTAATTCATGGCAAACTAATGTTTTATGAAATGGAATAACTCAGGGTTAGGCACAGCTTGAAAACTACTGTTTTATACATTATGAATTAACTCAAAGCAGGGTACAGCTTACTCTCCATGGTAATCATCATCTTCAAGAATACTAGGTTCTAGAAAATAATTGTCAAGAACAGCCAGCTTTATTATCACTTTCCATAACTATAAATCACAGTTACAAAGCATTATAGGCACCTATAGCAAAGACAGTGCTCATATTTTTCAGTCCATTCATAGATGAAGAAACTAATGTGTTTAAAACCAACCTAAACTTTTTTAATGATATGACAAAATTCATACAAGCAAGTGTAGAAAATAGAATTATAGACTCCTAATTCCATGTACGTTTAAGATATACTGGTAACATGTATATCAAATACTTCCCTTATATAACTTTTATTAGTCATAGTTATATAAGAGAAAATATTAAAAAGTTCATTTATATATCTTAGAATTCTATTTTAAAATATAGAGTTTTAAAAGTTTTAATAGATCCAATATGCTGTCTTTTAAGACTGGAGAGATAAAATAATAGACTGGATACAGGGTCTCCTGGCTTCTAGGACCTTTAGGTTCATTGGAGAGCTGATGCATGTACATAAGAATGTATATTAAGAATGGAAAATAATTTAAAATTGTTAAATTAAAACGTTATAAGAAATAATAAGAAAAACTGCTGCATTATTCTGGAAATGATAGAGGCTCAGTTTGGTTATTAAATAGAATGAAATTAGACTAGACAATGTCATTTATCAGACTTGGAAAATAAAGCAATATTGGTAGTGGGCTAGTTTTCAAGGAACTTATTTACATAGAAGAAATATTTAAATCATATGAAACTAAGATGCCAAGTAGTTGTGTTTAAAATCTCCAAATTAAAGTGACACAATATACTTATAGCTGAAAATGTAATTACTTTTGAGTGAAGTGGTCAGACAAGGCTTACAGATCAATGAGTATTTGAACTGAGTTTCAAAGAACAATTCCTTTGAGGTGATTAGAGAGTAGATGGGAAGACATAATGGATTGGTGAAATAGCATTTATTCATTCAAGAAATATTTCTAATTCACTACTGTGTCATTGATCAGTGGAGTCAAAAATAATAAGATATAGAAAATATATCTTGTATATTTAGAATTTATAGAACACTAAAAAAGACAGAATCACAAATAGAGGAAAGTGCAGAAAAGGTCATGCATTTGACAAGACTATAAATAATTAAAGCAGAAAGAATTCACACAAACGTGTAACCCTAACTGCTAGAAGAAAACATAGGGTCAACATTCCAACAGATTGGCACAAGCACCGACTTCCTTAATAAGACCCCTGAAGGTCAAGAAATAAAAGCGAGAATCTATAAATGGGACAGCATCAAATTAAAAAGATTCTGCACAGGAAAGAAAACAAGAGCATGGAGAGACAGTCTACAGAGTGGGAGAAAAATTCTTTGACAGTGTACTAATACTAGAATATGCAAATAACTCAAAAACTTAAAATAACAAATAACCCAATAAATAGACAAAACAACCAAATAGACATTTATCAAAAGAAGAGATCGGTGGAATAAAGACAGTGGATTATTAAAAAAAAAATACAAGGAAGACTAGTGGAGTAGAGGAAGGCAAACAGGTGGAGGGAGAAGGGACAAATGGGAGGAACTATTGAGGATTGAAATGGAACAAATTATATTTCATGCACTCAGGGTTACGTCAAAATGAAACCCACTATTATGCATAACTATAATGCACTAATAAAACATTTTTAAAGTATATGTCTATAAAATACTAGAATAGTAAATTATACCAATTTCAAATTCCAGCTAGAAAAATGTAGAATAAAAGCTTAAAGAAGCCACTGAAATTTTCTGAGTAGAAAACTTCTACATTTCTCCATAAATATATCTCAAGTAATTACTCTTTTCTAAACACTGTAGAGAGAAGTAAAACATTTTGTTTCCAAGTGCTTATCCTACAGTATAGAATTCACAATGTACACATACAAAAACACCATAAATGTCCTGGGGGTAGAATATAGGTGAGATTACACCTGCTCTGAGGTCGAGAAAAAGTGCATGGGAAGATGGAACTTGTGAAAACCATCAGATTTCAAGTCAAAAATGATAGCCTCTGAATCAGGATTTATTACAGAAATAAAAGTATTAAGAATGGAAAATCTAGAGTTGATTCATGGAAGAGAATAGGAGACAAGACAAAGGAAAATGGGTCATTGTAAAAAGTGTAACTTCATATTTCACTGAAGAGCAATGGAGAGCTACACCAGCTACCTGAAGTTTTCTGATTTGAGAAGAAGTATGATAAGTGGGTTTAAGATTATAGTAATGGATAAGTGCTTGTGTCAACTCCTTAGAACAGATATGTTGAACCCTAATTTCCAGTGTGATGGGATTAGGAGGTGGGTATTTGGGAGATAATTATGGTCATGAGTGTGGCACCCCATGAATGGGATGGGTGCCCATGAAAGAAGAGGCCAGAAAGATAGTCAACTCTTTTCTCCATGTGAGGGTACAAGGAGGAATTGGCAGTGCGGAACCCAGAAGAGAGTCCTTCTCAAAAGTCAACTATGCTGGAATGCAGATTTCCAGCATCCAGAACCTTAAGAAGTAAATTTCTATTCTTTATAGTATTCTATGACATACCAACCCAAATCTACTAAATTTTAATTTCCTAAGAGAGTTGTTTTAAATAATTAGTGATTTGGATACATGTAAAGAATTTGAAGTGATACTTAGCATATCATATATGCTACATGGTATTTTTATTTTGTAACTAATTTCCTATATTTGTTTCTCTTTTATTTTTCTTCACACAAATATTAGTTTTATCTATACAAAATTTAACTTCACTTATGTGTAGGAAAATTCCACTTTTTATACATGTGTGGTATGCGTACAAACTTACATCTTGTTTATGGTTATGTATCTTTTAGCATATCTGCATTGGAGCCTTGGGCAAGAAGGATTTCTCCTTGAGCTTGTGAAGTAGGTCTCAGTTTTTATTTTCTGAAAATGTCTTTGGTATTGCTATCTTATACTTTACATTTATGTCTGTAAATGTTCTAGGTAACTAGGCTTATTTTCTTCCAAATATTTGTGTGATTATCATCATTACATATTGTACTTTTTCTCTTTGATCTATCCTTATGCTAATGATGTGTTGATTTCATTACAGTAGATTATAGTTACTTCAAATATCAATTAATGAAAATCCTTTTCATGATTTTCTTTGTTAAATTTGAGTGTTTATTATTTAATATAAAATTTAAATAATTTGTCCAATTTTAGAAAAAAAACATTTTATAATTGGAATTACATTAAATCATTGATTAATTTTGGGAAAAGTAACACTATAAAATTAAATCTTCAATTGTCAAAGCATATTGGTCTTTTTACTTGAGACAGAACATGTTTATGTACTTCAATGTTATTTTATTCATATGTCATTAACAATTATGAGTAATATGGAGCATGGGTCTTTGCTTGATTTTTCATTTCCATGTACCTATTGCTAATATGGGTAAACTGAATTGATATTTGTGTGTCATATTGTGTTGACTACCTCAGTTGAATGATTTCTGTACAGGACTTAGCTATCCTCATATGTGACTACAGCTACCTAGGAACTCTGCTTCAGGGAGGTGACTTATCAGACTCCCTTATTAATTAGATAAGTTTCTTTGTCATTTTGTCTGTTTGTTTTTAGCTGGATGTATCCTGGAGTCACACACATATTATCATCAAAACAAAACTCATCTTTTTTTATGATGCTATTCTATTTATTAATTTCTTCTCCTTCTAAATTCATTGCTGATGCCAAGATAATTTTACTAAGGAAGAAGCTGACACTTTCTGCTTCCTGATTTTTGTGACATGCTTTTTGTTAGTTAGAAAATCATCTGTAGTTGGCAAAGTAACTAATTTTATTATATTTAGTCAATTTGCTTCCATTATCTCCTATTTTTCTAAGAGATTTTACATCCCTTTACATTTTCAAATTTGTTTCCAGAGCCTCCATATGGTTACTCACTTCTATATCAGGAATTTCACTTCCTTCCCCACTCTGAGTTTATTTATTCTTGCTCATTCCCTATTTTAGTTTCTTTTTTGTGGTGTTGGGGGACAGCATTTAGAGGATTAGGCACACACTGCTGAGTCACATGACTTGAGAGTTGCCAACATCCAGTTATAACACTTTTTATTGATTAGATGTTACTGTGAAAAAGCACACCCAAACTTAGAAACCTAAGGCAACAGCCATTAATATATTGTGATTCTCTGATTTGGCAATTTTAATTGGGTTCAAATGGGCTCACATATGTTAGCAGTAGTCACCTATATCTCTGCTTGGAGGATCGACTTGGGTATTAGCTAGGGTAACAGGATTGACTGGGCCATATACCTTTCATCCTCCAGAAGACTAGCTTGGGCTATTCCCATGGAGGCTCAAGGTACAAGGGAAAGCCCTAAAGCACATGGTTTTTCAAGCATCCCTTTGTGTCAAACTTGCTAAGTTTCCACTGGCCAAAATAAGTCATTAAATGTAGGTCAGAAATACAAGAACTACCAATCAGCACAAATAGAAATGGGAAAAGTTTGTGGCTACTGTTAAAACTAACTACATGGTATGCCTTTTACTCTTTTTTTTTTTTTTTTTTTTTTTTGGCGGGGGCTAGGTGTGCCAGGGATTGAACTCAGGGGCATTTGATCACTGAGCCACATCCCCAGCCCTATTTTGTATTTTATTTAGAGACAGGGTCTCACTGAGTTGTTAAGTACCTCACCATCGCTGAGGCTGGCTCTGAACTCATGATTCTCCTGCCTCAGCCTCCCAAGCCACTGGGATTATAGGCGTGCGCCATGGTATGGCTTTCAGAGCACAGAGGGTAAGTTGGAGGGCCTGTGAATTTTGATCCTGGATCAAGAACACTTAGAACATACAGCAAAATCCTTCAGTGTGAGGATGAAGAATATGTACTCCAGTGAACTACATTTTGAAAGGTAGAGAAGGGGAAAATGTCTCAATACAGCAAGAAAGATGTACTAGGGGAAGAAACAACTTCCTTCATTTATGGTGACGTAGAATAACGAGGAGTTCTCTAACCCCTAGGAAAATTAGAAAAGTAGAAACTACATTCTATTTTTAATTAACTTAGTCCTTGCCTGAGTTGTTTAAAAGGGCAGGAAAATAGGAAGTGTGGAAAGCATCCTCATTTTTTAATTAATTCACCTTTACTCTGTTATTTAAAAGGGCAACTGCTTTTTTTGGCAATCTCAGCATACGTGTGAGAGGCCTTGCACTGTGGCTGTGTTGAAAACTTGACACAAAAAGCCAGAAGTAAGGCCACAGCAAGGTTGGTGTGTCCTGTGGGGTGGCATATAATAGGCTCTTTTAGGAATTGAGATAATGCCTTGGAGATGTGACCAGAGTTGAGGCTCATATATTAAACTTTTCCTCAAGTGTATTTCTCTAAATGTGAGTTCACTTCTTTTACAACTGAAGAACAACTTTAAGAACAGCTTGATGTTCATAGCCTGGAAATTAGTTATTTTGGCCTATCTGAAAAACAGAAACCAGAAGGATTTTTAAATCATTGACTCCTTTAAGAGTACTATTTTAAACAAACATTGTGCTATGGTATAAAGCAAAACTTGTGTAAACTTTAAGAAATTATAATATATTTGTATGAATACAGTTGGACCTCTTTGTTCATAGGTTCCTCATCTGTGGATTATAAAACCATGTGTTCCACTAACTCTGGATGCAAAATATTTGAGAAAAATTGCACCCATACTGAACATACACAGAACTTTTTTCTTGTCACTATTCCACACATAATAAAATACAAAGTATCTGCACAGCATTTACATTGTATTAAGTATTATAAGGAACCTAGAGATCATTTAAAACAAATGGGAGGATGGACTAGGTTTATGGCAATACTACAACATTTTATATAAGAAACTCTAGCATCTCCTGATTTTTGTATCCACAGGGAGTCTTGGAGCCAAACTCCCATGAATAGCAAGGAGAGACAGTATTTTAGTATTTATAGAACTTCCACCCTCACTCTGATCAGATGCTTCTGATGGAATGTTACCAAGCACAGTACTTTAGTATCTCCAGAGAGGGGACCCAAGTGGCAGCCAACATATTACCCAATATCTTTTTTTATGGGAAATGGTTCAAGGAGAGACACATTCTGGAGAAAGAAAGTAGTCATTCTTACCTTTGCAGATTGTATGGAGCCCCTAGATTTTAAGATCATGTCTTTCCTTCTGTGATCTTGCAGAAGTCCATGAGTAACAATAAACATATTTGGACAGAAATAGAGTGTGTGGGAGACACAGAGAAAGCACTTATATATTTTTAAAAATATATATTTTTTAGTTGTAGGTGGGCATAATACCTTTATTTCATTTTTTAAAATGTGGTACTAAGGTCTGAACCCAGTGCCTCATGTGTGCTAGGTGAGCACTCTACCACTGAGCCACAAACCCAGCCCTGAAAGCGCTTATATTTTTGAGTCCTTGGATTCAGGGCTTCCTACATCTAAAGTAATCTTTTCTGTTGTCTGGTTTCCAGTTAGAAAAGAGAGTAAATTCCCCCAACTTACTTAACTAGTTCAAGTTTCATTTCTTTCACAGGCAAATGAATAACCTTAAGTTACATAATGGATATACCAGCATGATTTTTCCTTTCTGGAAAAAAAAAATCATCAGTAAATCTATTTCTATTACATGGTGCTATGCCTTCTAAATTGGGGGAAAGCTTCTACCCTTTACATTTGATGAAGGTCCCTCTTGCCTGCTAAAATCTGCAGCAGAAAAGGAATTTCTATCTCATACTTTGTGTCCAAGATGCTTGTTTACTGTTAATATATTTGCTCTTGTGTAAGACTGAGAAAAAAATGGAATACTATCACGGCATGAGTTCATAGCTTTCTGGTAATTGGCTTTATTTTGTTGGAATTTGTCTCTGGGAGATATTTTTCCCCTTCAGATATATTTAAAAATTAAAAGATGTTGTACACTTGCCAAAATCCAACATTACAACTACTAAAGTTGCAAAGAGACAGGTGGAGAATTTCCTCAAATACTTGAACCAGCTCATTTCATTTGACAGATTGTTGAATTTTGTTTGTTTACTAAATAGATGCCATATTTTGGGGTGGGGGGATATTATCCTACCCAATTTTGAAGTTTTCTTACATAGTATTATTAATTGTATCATTAGTATCCTATTTTGTGGTGTTGAAGATAAATGGCTACATATTATATTTCTTTAATTGTTGTACAAATACTATGATTGTTTTATATATTATATACTTATGGTATATTTTATTCCATTTAAAAATTGGGTATATTTTCACTAAAACTATAATGAGTGAAACTCTTTGCATTTTCTGTTACTATTCTGTTTGAATAATTCTGGCATTGTAATAGGTAGGTCACTGGAAGCACATTCTTGAAGAGTATATATCTGGTCTCTGACCCTTTCTGCTTTCTTTTTGCTTCACTGCCATCACAAGTTGAGAAAATTTGCCACATTCTAGTGCTATGATTTTCTTTGTCACCTCTGACCCTAAGCAATGGAGCTGGCCAACATACACTGTAATTGTGAACCACAATAAATATTTCATCCTTTATATTATTTTTTCTCAGGCATTTTGTTACAGCAATAAAAAACTAACATAGAGGGTATACCTTCAAAGGAGACTGTGGAACCCTGGTCTTTTCCTCTTTCTGTCTTGCTCTTTTCTTTCTGTCTCATGAGGTGAGCAGTTTTGCTCAGAGACCCAAAGCAACAGATTCTAGAACTTTTAAATCTTTTTATTAGGAAAACAAAAGCTCTCCCAGGACTTACATTCTCCAACAGAGTTGTACTTATGTTTACTTATGTTTCATTGGCCAAAATGAGGTCATATTGACAGACCTAGCTATAAATAAGCCTGAAAAAGTGGAGAACTAAGTGTCATGATTTCCACAACCCAACCAGAAATTATAAAAATCGATGCCTAATGTAGAAATGTGTTTCGAATTATGAAATACACTACAGTTGGTCCCATATACCCATAAGTACCACATCCATGGATTCATCCAACCACAGACAGATACGAATATTTTTTTTTTGAAATTCAGAATGTTCCAAAAAGTAAAACTTAAATTATCGTTCACCAAGTACTTTACTGAATCCACTCAAATGAAATGGTGTATAGGCGTTGCATTAGGTGTTATAAGTAACCTACAGATGACTTGAAGCATATGGGAGGATATGTGTAGGTCACATACAAATGCTACATAAGGCTTGAGTAGCATAGATTTGGATATTCACAGAGGATGCTAGAATGAGTCCCTTGTAGATATCAAGAGAAAACTATGTCTTTCATGTAACATTAAGTATATATACACATACTGTGTGCATCTACTCAAAGAAAGATAACTTAAGGTAAGATAACTACTTTAAATAAATTGACATTTGCATAATAACCAACTTACATTTTCTTTCCAGTATTTAAGTCAGAATATTTCTGTGAAACAAATGTGATATTTGACCCAGCTAGGCATAGTGGTCAATATTTTTCTATTTTTGTCACAACTACTCAGTTCTATTTCAGTATGACAGCAGCCAGAGACAATTTGTGAATGCGTGAGGCACTAGTTAAAAAAAAAATATGGACTAATTTTCACATGTCACTAAATATCATTCTTGGATTTTTTTTCACCATTTAAAAATGGGAAAACTATTAGCTCTCAAGTCTTACACCAATGTGCTCTAGGACAAAGTTTGTTGACCCTTGTCTTAAATCACTCATTTAGTGATGAGTCTTCTAAACACAAATATTTATGTTTAAATAGTTTAAAATGACACTTTCTCCTCTTTTCTTGTGTGTGTGTGTGTTTGTGTAGAAAAACGGGGAAGTTTCACTTTCAACTATTTATTCTAAAATTACAAGTTTGACATGAGTCACTGAGGACTGTGGTGATGGCCCTCAAGACATCCAGAATCTACTCTTGTGGTGTAAGGATTTTTTAACACTGAAGAATTTGAGAATCAACAGATGCAAGAAAAGCTTTCATTCTGAACTCTCCTCATCTACCTAATAACAGAGCCTCCTAACAGAATTGACCTGTTATTAATCCCCTCCCCAGGAATTTCTCAACCAGGTTAGATTGACTCTTGTCACCAGAGATGAGGGGCAAGAGAATTCAGGGTAATAAATCACCTGTACAACATTGTCACCTAACTACCAGGTCCCCATCTGTTCTTCTAAGAGGACTTTCCTGAAGGCCATTTGTACTACCATAAGTGCCCTTTCTCCCCCTTCTCTTTCCCTATTAGGATGGAACGTAAGTCTCAATTCTAACTGCTTTTAACTGCTTTCTATAGTCTCTTATGTACATACCAAGTTTACACTTTGTCTTTTTTCCTTACTAATCTGTCGTTTGTCAATTTAAAAATTCACATGCCCCCAAATACTGAACCTTGAAGGGGAAAGGAAATTTTTCCCTCCCCGACAGTCTACAGCAACAGTGACTGGCTCCACTCATCAGAGACGGCAACTGAGAGGACAGCTAAGAAGCTGTGGTTATTTAGGAATTTAAGAAGTTTCTCATACAAATCTCTCATCTTAAGACATTGGTTAATTCCTACAGCGTCCAGAACATGATGTGACAGACAAAATTTCTAAGTCTGTGGCAGTCACATGCCCTCTGTTTTCTGGTAGAATGGTATTTCATATTAATGATCATTCTGATAACCTTCTAATAATTTGGTCTCTACAATCTTGTTCCTCTAACTCGACTCTCTAGATGGTACAGGGAACCTTCAGAAAGCAAGTTGCTCTCAGGTTGTTATCCAGAAAGGAATTGCTGCCCTGCACATAGAAGGCAAGAAAATTGAAGCTGCCTAATGAATTAACTTGCCCTTTGTAAATTGTCCTTTCCAAAATTATGGGTTTTTTTCTTTACCTTTGCCCAACATTCTAAACTCAAAGCTACACCTAAATGTTTAAGATATTAACGGCTAGACTTAGCTATTCCAGAAAAAAGGCACAAAAGTAAAATCCATCATAAGACCTCCTACTAAGTAACAATTTTTTTTAGATTTTTCGAATCCAAAACTTATGATGACCTTCAGACAGCATCAGAATGTGTGTCAAAGAAGTGGACCACTGAAGGATTAACAGTTCCTCTTACACCTACCTATTGGATAAAACACACTTTCTTAAATTCCCTATGTAAGCTCTTTGCTCGTGGTTGTTAATTAACATGGTCTTTAGGACGATTGACCAGCAATTTTCCAATCACCTCAATCAAACTCATTATAACATAGTTCTTTCTCTACCACCACCTTGTCACTCAATTAATTGGCCTTCATATATGGCAAGTCAAAGGAGTCTTTGCCTAGTGACCAGATAGCACCATATTTCTGCAAAAAGAAAAGGCTTTATTGTGTGGTCAACTAAGAAGGAGGCCAGAAACTATAAAGCCTAATATGCTACCACTCTGTTGGTTGATAGCAGGTGGGGGGAATTTATAGTAAGGGAGAAGGGAGTCCTTGCTTTCCTAGTGGATGAAAGGTAGCACATATTTTTTGGGGGGATTTATATTCTGCATGAGAAAATTTGAGCTCATGACAACATTGACCCAATAACCTAGCTTCCTTCTGTTCATATCCATTCTTGAAAACCCAGTTCCAAACCATAAGAATTATTAGTGAAAGGTCTGGAATTCTTTTTCCTGGAAGACAACTTATGAACTTTTCTACTTAAAGAATTCATGTCCAGGTGTGTTCAGGCCTTAGTTGACTTCAATATTAATTCCCTAAATGGATTCCATTGTTGGAAGGGGAAAAAAATCTGCAGTTCCTGAAAGCATCTTTGAATAGGCCCAGTCTCAGTAATGCCCTAACAAATCAAATAAACTATATAATGTAGTGTTTTGTATTCATAAAGGTATATCTTCAGGGTAAATGTCTAGAAATGAGATTACTGGGTCAAAGAATAAACATACCTGTAGTTTTATGATACATTACTCAAATTGTATTCCACATATTTCCTTCAACTTCCAACAACTTGCCTATTTTTATACCATTTCAAAGTAAGAATATTTTATCAATTTTTAAATTTTGGCAATTGAACAAGTGAGAAATGTTTTTGTGTTTTATTTCACATTCTATTATATAAGTAAAGTTGAAAAATATTTGCCTTTTGGAGTGAATAGTTTTTTCATGTGTTTTGCCAATTTTTATGATTTTAGTCTTTTTAAATTAGTTTTTAAGAACTCTATTTTGGGAATTGGCCTTTTTATAAGAGGGACATAGAAGCTGCCTTTGCTAAAACACTGACTTTTCACTTGGGCCTATGGTTGTCCAGTTGTCACTGAAGGGAGTCTAAAGAGGTTCTGGAAATGGGGACAGACCTTAACTCTGGATGAGAGAGTTCTTGACAACAAGTATCTTTCCTGACTTCCACCATTACTTTTTCCTGTTGGTTTCTGGGACAAAGAGCAAGACCTGAGATCAGGTCCCTGCTGGCTTAAGATTCCAAAAATGTTTTTGTTATATGTTCCAAATATTTTGTCCTACTTTATATCATTTTTCTTTTGACTTTGTTGTTCTTTCTCTGAAAATGATTTTTATTCAATATATTCAATATATAAATCCTATTCTAATTTATAATCAAAAATACTTCTCTACTCTCAGATTATGAAGTTTTTATTCTTATTTTCTTCTAGTATTTATCGGATTTAGTTTTGTCCTCTAGATTTCTAGTTAATTTGGATCAGGTTGTGTTCACTCAGTGAGTTAAATAACCAATTGTATTGTTTCCACATATTTAGTGTGAACTAGCTAGACTTGTGTGAACTTGCTAATCTAACTACATATCCTCTATAGGATGTAGGGAAGGAGTAAGGATGCTAATATTTTATCTGGGTATTTGTTCTCCTTTTCATGGAGAAATCCAAAGTTAATATACAAAAAGTGCCACTGAAATGTTTGTGACCATCTGGATTTTCAGTAATCTTACACAGGCCATATAAAGTTTAAAATGTAAACTACACATGAGCAATGGGCAATGCAGAGGAAGTGATCCTGGAAGGAAAAATAGCAGAAAAAATAGGTAGAATCCTCTCAACTCAAATTCTTTCTAATTTCTTTTTTTTATTGGTTGTTCAAAACATTACAAAGCTCTTGACATGTCATATTTCATACATTAGATTCAAGTTGGTTATGAACTCCCAATTTTACCCCAAATACAGATTGCAGAATCACATCAGTTACACATCCACTTTTTTACATAATGCCCTATTAGTAATTGTTGTATTCTGCTACCTTTCCTATCCTCTACTATCCCCCCTCCCCTCCCCTCCCATCTTCTCTCTCTTCCCCATCTACTGTAATTCATTTCTCTCCTTGTTTATTTTTCCCGTTCCCCTCTCAACCTCTTATGTGTAATTTTGTATAACATTGAGGGTCTCCCTCCATTACCATGCAATTTCCCTTTTCTCTCCCTTTCCCTCCCACCTAATGTATCTGTTTAATGTTGATCTTTTCTTCCTGCTCTTCCTCCCTGCTCTGTTCTTAGTTGTTCTCATTATATCAAAGAAGACATTTGGTATTTGTTTTTTAGGGATTGGCTAGCTTCACTAATCATAATCTGCTCTAGTGCCATCCATTTCCCTGCAAATTCCATGATTTTGTCATTTTTTAGTGCTGCGTAATACTCCATGGTGTATGAATGTCACATTTTTTTTTATCCATTCATCTATTGAAGGGCATCTGGGTTGGTTCCACAGTCTAGCAATTGTGAATTGTGCTGCTATGAACATCGATGTGGCAGTATCCCTGTAGTATGCTCTTTTAAGGTCTTCAGGGAATAGTCCTAGAAGGGCAATAGCTGGGTCAAATGGTGGTTCCATTCCCAGCTTTCCCAGGAATCTCCATACTGCTTTCCAAATTGGCCGCACCAGTTTGCAGTCCCACCAGCAATGTACAAGAGTACCCTTTTCCCCACATCCTCGCCAGCACTTATTGTTGTTTGACTTCATAATGGCTGCCAATCTTACTGGAGTGAGAAGGTATCTTAGGGAGGTTTTGATTTGCATTTCTCTGACGGCTAGAGATGGTGAGCATTTTTTCATGTACTTGTTGATTGATTGTATGTCCTCCTCTGAGAAGTGTCTGTTCAGGTCCTTGGCCCATTTGTTGATTGGGTTATTTGTTATTGTCTAATTTTTTGAGTTCTTTGTATATTCTGGATATTAGGGCTCTATCTGAAGTGTGAGGAGTAAAAATTTGTTCCCATGATATAGGCTCCCTATTTACCTCTCTTATGAACATATGGATTTTTGTTATTTATTTGCCATTGAGAAGGCCAATAGTAATGGTGAGTACCAAGGTCACCAAGATGAGTGCGATTTGGTCTCTGCCATAAAGAAGCTCATTCTGAGAGAGACTGCACTTGGAATTTGAATATTAAAAGATATGAGTAATTACAGACATATCCCCAGTTTTATAAAGTTGCAGAGAAAGGAGTGTTCAGTAAGATGAGCAATACCAAGTAGCAATTGATTTTGTCAAGGAAGTTGCCACAGTGAGATGTTAAGTCTGCAACAAGCTTGCCTGAAACATCACTCCATTTGTTTTCCTCAAACCCATTCCTCCATTCTCCTAACTCCTGTTGCAGACCCTTAAAGATAGCATCCTTTTTTTGACTCCTTGCATTCAATTGTTTTTGAACCATTGCTTAAGCACTGAAATTCTATTTATTTTGTGTTTCTTTCATTCGATTTTTAAATTCCTTTAATACAGGATAGTATTCTCAAAATCCCCAAACTAAATTATGTCTCTATGTTGTGCAATAAATACTTATAAATGCACTGATGGAATGTTCCCAAGTCATTCCATGGAAGAATCAGGTTCTATATTTGGTAATCTTTACACTTTTATTTATTTATGAAATAATAAATTGCATTGCTTTGGAAATATTCCCTAATCAATATTCATATTCTGCTTTTGATACATAATTATTCATAATACATAAATTATTTCTCTCTTCCTTCAGTTTTAATCATTTAAGTTTATAATATATACATTGTACCACCCTAATTTTTGAATTTGTTTCATATGTCAAAGTAGTAGTAAATTGCATAAACTTTGTAATATCACAACAGAATTTCTACATAGAATAGACTTTTAAAAAAATATTTATTGTTTAGTTATAGATGGATACAATATTTTATTTTTATGTGGTGCTGAGGATTAAACCCAGTGCCTCACACGTGGTAAGTGAGCATTCTACCTCTGAGCCACAACCCCAGCCCTAGGCCTTTATATTTTAAAGCCCTTTACTTAGAACACCTCACAGTCTAGTAGAAATTATGAATAAATCAAGAGAGGACATAACACAATAATATTCAGGAACTGAGCAATGAGAAAGAGACGATCTGGGTTCTATTGCTTGATTTTATTTGAGTCTGAGAAAGTTGTATAAATCTGGATTTGTTTACTTATCTGTAAAACAGGATGGATAGGAAGATCAAATAATGAGTAGCAAACTGCCTGGGTGTGTGCATGTTAGGGCTAAGTCAATACTTTTTATGACATTGCTCATAAGCTACAATTTCAATATGGTATAGCAGTTGTTGTGAAAGAAAATACAGGATTAGGGTGCCAATGTAGCTCTGTTAGAGCAGTTGTCTAGTATGGGCTAGGCCCTGGGTGCAGTCCCCTGCTCTATGAAGAACAAGGAGGAGGAGGAGGAGGAGGAGGGGGAGGAGGAGGAGGAGGAGGAGGAGGAGGAGGAGGAGGAGGAGGAGGAGGAGGAGGAGGAGGAGGAGGAAATGGGAAGAGGGAAGAAAGGAAAAGATGAAATTAAAGAAGTTTCATACCTAATAGCACATACAATGCTTGTTTCATTACAAAATAAGAGCTTCAAATAGCTTCACAATTATAGGAAGATTATTTTCATTCTGCAAAAGAAAAAATGTTACTAAATTGTTAAATTTCACAAGAAGAAATCACATTCACAGGAGCAAGCCAAACTGTTCTGAAATGTTTTGCCCACTTTACCAGTTTCTCCTCTGATAAAAGTGAAGTGTGTGTGTGTGTGTGTGTGTGTGTGTGTGTGTGTTTTAAGATGAAAGTCAGTCAAATTTCAGCAAACACCGTTATTGACTGATGCATCACTACTTCTTAAGGAACAAAACTGCAGTTTAAAATGCCAATTAGAAATATATGGGAGATTACAAAAGTAGATTAAAAGAAATACTTGGCCATGATACTTTTTTACTCTGAGGTCAAATTATCAAATCATTTGAGAACCTGTAACTGAAGCTTCTACCTTTCTTTGAGAGCCCATTTGATACCAATCATCCTGAAAAAATAAAAGCCATCTCACCAGATCAGCTTTAATAATTTTAATGAATTTATACTTCTGATATCTTTATGGATTGGATCATTTTATTTATAAAGAGAAAATACAGGAAATCGATTTTAATCTTTCATAAAACCATTTTATAGTTTGGAATAAATCACAATGTTGTGGTTATCTATTTAGAGAAATAATTAGAAATGAGATGTGAATTCGCAACCACAGACCAAGAGGTTCTGGTTCCTATTATTCTTTCTAGGGTTAAAATAAGATTTTTTTTAAAGATTTGCTTTAGTACATTTCCCCTAAGGAAGTTACCCTTTAAGTTCTTAAAGATCATGTTTATTTCCCCATACTTTTACATTGTAAAAAAGAAATTGTTTTTATTAATTTACTTAAGAGTTTGGCCCATCAAATTCACAAGATCATTAGAGGTACCTGACATTTATATTACTCTTACTGAGTAAACAAAGTGTTCCTCATTCTAGATGTCATTCAATACATGACCAGGATAACTCTACATCATGTGCAACCACAAGAATACAACCCTAATTAGAATAAGGTATACTCAATATATGCATAATATGTACACTCTACTGTCATATATATCTAAAAGAAATTTAAAAAAATAAGTCATTCAATTTTTTATATAGAAAAGTATCATTATCTATTAAGATGAAGGTAACAATTTTTCTTATACTTTCTTAGAAAACACAATATAATTTGCAATGCCAAAATATTCTCCTTTTTAAAAAACTATTTTAACCACTTATTACCAAATCTTTGAATTTGTAAATGTGTGTGTGGGGAGGGAGTAAACACTTAACTCACACTAAAGGTAATTTTTAATACAATTAAGTCTATTTTCAGGAACAGACCATGTTATTCCAAACCAGCATCTGAATTGTTATTAAGTGGTAGTGATAATTCCCATTCTTAAGTCTTCAACAAATAATTCCCAAATTCCAAAATCATATTTATTAGCAGTAATTAGTTATAATCAAGGTTTTCATCTTCATCAAATGAGTATAGGAGTACAGCTCTTCTCCAGAGGTAGCTCATCCTCAAATTTATATTGATTAAATATTTGCTCAGCATTCTGTAGAAGAGGTGGGGGGAGGCCTCATGGATAGGATTAGAGGCTGAGGAAGAGGAAGAACACAACTACATCCATCTCCTCTAGAATTTAGCTACTCTGACTTTGTACCCCAAACTTGAATACACTGCTTAGCAAACCAAAAAGAGTCAACCAGTCTTGCTCCTTTGAAAGCAATTTAGCAATATTTATTTTGTGTTTGAGTGTGGTCCCAGATACTGGTTCCGACTCCCTAATCAAGTAGCTCATCAAAATCTTCCTTCCTATTACAAATATATAGGATCCTGACCAAAGTCTCAAGTGTCCCAGGATATTGTATTTCACCAACAGTGCTGTAGTGACACTTACAGAATAGTGCCATGGAAAACCAGTGAGCCCACCCCTAAATCCACTGTACCTGCACGCTACTGAAGACTCCCTTGAAATTGCTCTAGGTTGACCACCATGGCGCCATAATCTCCCTGTCTGACAATCCTGTTGTCTCCTCCACTAACTTCTGTTCTCCATTTCTAAATGTACTGGATTTACTCACATCCACTACTAAACACAGTTTTAAGCGGAATCCAAGGAGAAAGTTCCTAAAGGCTGTCCAGTAGTTCTAACCTCTGCTTCCCTTTTCCATCTGTGAAGCTCATCTACTCTTGTTTCTTTGGAGGTTATCAATCTTTCCTTTGAGTTCTTCAACTACAGACCTAATATCCACTTCTCTGCTGGATTTTGCCCTTTCATATCTCAGTAATGCATAGAGTTGAACATAAGTAAGCAAATTCATAAACTTCCTGCTAAAACCAGCTCCTTGTCTTACATTCTGTTTCTATAAATACCACCACCTTCTTAACAGACCAAGGTTGAGGTCATCTCACAGCCTCTCATTCTCTTACCCTTTACATCCTCTTCATATACAAGTCCTGTTTTTATTTTTGAAACTTTTCTACATCCGTAAAATCTATTTCTTCCTTTCATTTACTATACTACTCCTTTAGACTTCGTTATTTCTTGGTCACTTTTGTTCGAATGACCTCATTTTATTGTCTTCCCTCTAAACTACTGTCCAATCTTCTTAAAGTTTACCTCTCTCACTGATTCCCTTTGTGTACATGATAAAGTATAAATCCCTGGTATTTAAATCTAATACATCCATAGTGTAGTGTCATCTGCTTCTAGTCTCCATATAACCTAGGTTCAGCTTTGTGAGATGGTGCTGGCATGCATACCTTTCCACCCAAATAGTCTTTTCCTAATGCAAAAACCCAATGGCCTTTCTTCACCTTCGTAGACATCTTTGATCACATGTCCTTGAGACATTTTTTAAAATCATACTTTCTAAGTGGCCCCGGCACAAACACTCTGTCATTTTATAGAACAGGACTGTGTTTGCTTCCTTCAGAGCACTTTACATTCTGAAATTTTTATGAGTGTTCATTTATTTATTCTGTAAGCTTATAGATTCCAGGGGCAGGAAATGGTTGGTTTTCTGTTGGTGTTTCTTTACTTACCTTTATATTCCTAGTATGGAGAAAGTTTGAAAAAGATGAAAATATGTATTTCATTTCCATTATATGTCAAGTTAGGTGGAGAGAGACATTTTGGCTCCATTGTTTATAATTCCCAAACCGTTTTTAATATGGTATAATATGATAATCATACCTATATTGATAAATTTTCATCCAGAAGTTATTTCCTAGAAATAAACTGCATTAAGGTGATTAAATTTCCTGTTAATGATCATAAACTTATCATACTGTCGTTAATTTTTAGTAATTTACTAGAATCATTCTTCTCAGTTTCAATTTTTTCCATCGAAGAGTTCCAGCTAAGATTTAGTACTTATTCAATTTATTCATACCGAATTTTAGTTTCTGCTATTATACATTTTCTTTAGTGACCATTTTTAAATGCTGCATGTAAATCCTCCAGGTCACATTGTGGCAATTTAAATGTTGTCTAAGGTGTTTTTACCTTCTCTCCTATCTTTTATCATGAAGAAAATTTAAAACTTGTGGTTTTATTTAATTTTTTAAAAATTGTTTGTTGATTTTTTTTTGCCACTCATGATATCTATTATAGAATGGAACTAACAGATTTAAATGATTCATTAGGTAGTCCATGAGAAAATTGTGATTTGATTTGTTAGAGAGGAAGAAATGGGGGAAGAAGGAGATAAGATGTTAGGGAATTCCCAGGAAGGGAGTTGTCCTCTATACACAGAGAAGGAGCAGATTGGGACATTGCTGGTCACCTTGAGCTCTCTATTGCATCCTGCCTCCTCAGCCCCATTCCATTGTCCTTGATTTCATCTCCCTACTCACGAGCGCCTCCTATTGGTTCCATATTTCTGGAGAATCCTAACATCACACCATCAACTCTCATCTGGATTTTGTTAGCCACTTCATAGCTGCTCTTCCTTCTCACCTACTTGATTCTTTACAGTCTCTTCACTACCTAGCTGCTAGAATCATCTTTTTCACATACCTATCTCTGTTTGTCCGAGACAGGACAAAATCCACCACAGACATCAGGAGCTCACATGACTTCACCCCTGCCTGCGTCCAAACTTACCTCTTGTCCTTCTAGCTTCTGCTCAGCTGCCCCAGGTATCCCAGCATTCCACCTTATCTCCACAAGACACTTCCACTTGTTTCCTTTGCTGGAAATTTTCCTCACCCATCTCTATTCTCCTCTTGTGCAGGTACCTACTGTAACACTATTCCTCAAAGAGGCTGCCCACAATTTACCTATTCTCTTATCACTTGTCTTCCCTCACTCTGGACCAGCCATCATTCTTTATTCCTTTATTCTACCTTTTTTCATGAATTTAATACAATCTGAAATTATCACATTTATTTGTCCGCTTTGGGTTTTCTGTCTTCCTAACTAAAATGAAAGGCGGGAAAGATGTCTGTCTTAGTCCCCACGTACCTTTAACACCTAGGAAACACTTGGGGTACTCTGATAGCTAGATATTCATTTAGATGAGGGAATAAACTGCTTGAAATTTTTTAGCATGCTGCTTTGATAATATAATTTTAGAATTACCTCATTATTAGACTTAATATAACAAAGATGGAGGAGTCTCCATTTGAGGAATGTGAACATATTAACATAAAACTGCATGAGAAAATTTCTGAAGAAAAACATACTCATTTTTCAGTCTTATCTCACCTTGTATAAATCTGTGGGCTTTAATGGTTTGACAAGTTATTTGATAACATAGTCACAAGTACTGTACAAACCCACCAGAGCATTTTCTTTCAATATATTATGATCTCTCAGAAAGGGATATATTTCCATGTTTAAGTAATACTGAACCCAATTCACTTTAAGGTGTACATCAGCTTCTTACTTAAGAATTGGGCCATTGTTATCTAGATTGGCTGTCTACATTAGACAAATTGTCAATCATTCAAGTGATTCCTAGGCCAGAATATTACAATAAAAAAGCACTGGACTAAGACTCAAAATAGTGACTTTAGATCATGTATTATCCAAGCCATGCAAAACTAAGCCTCATGGAGCAGAGCATGATAGTCATAACTATACGATCCATTTACAGATGTGTGGGTGAGGGCACATGCATGAAATAGGGAAGTAGAGAATATCAAATGAGAGAACACATCAAGTACTTTGATACCTGGTACTTGAAAGTGGATTATTACTGAATAGTGAAAGCTAACTTCATTGAGTATGTATTCTGTTCTAGGATTACTCTAGATCTGACCTTCATTATCCCAGTTAGTCCCATAGCATGTGTGATAACAGCACTTGTTCTCATTATGTGTGTGAACACACTGTGAGGCATGCAGGGTTAAGTGCCCCTGTAGGGACTAGGGTCAGGCTCCAGCCAGTGGTGGTCTGAAGTTTGGGCTCCATTTTACACTGCTGCACAGACATGGCCTTAGAAACATTCCAAAGAGTTTTTCCTTTTCAGTTCCCTACTAAATGAAAAAAGTATATGACATTCAGCTCAGCAACTGACTCATGGTAGAGAACCTTAAATACTTATTCTTTTCCTTCTTTCCAGTATATAACCTGCCTCTTTTTGAACTTGTTTCTCAGTAAATATACTTTCTTCCTACAGGCATTTTAGGTCCCAGTGGATCATTTCACTGAAAACAGGTTTGTAATAAGATGAACTAGTGGGTGTTACTAAGAATAAATACCAGTAATTTTTATTACCTTTTCTACCAGGAACTGTGCTAAGCACCTTGCTCTGAACTCATTACAAAAACTTAAAATTAGTTTGTCAAATATTTTTTTTCTTAAGCTTCTTTAGAATTATATTGATGAGTATTCTAACATTTTTGTCCACCACGTGGACTTGCTGATTGTCATAAATAAATAGGAACTTATTGAGGACAAAAGGAAATCATGAAATCATTCCACCATACCCTTTTCTCCTCACTAAATAATCCTCCTAATAAAAAGAAAGGTAGATTTATTCCAAGTTCTTCTTTAAAAATACAATTTTTAACTTTTTTTCATTCTGAACAATAATAAGACTTTATTTCTCACTGTCTACACCTGTGGAAGTGACCTACCTGGATTTAGATTATATTTAATTCAAAATCCCTTGGATTCCTTTGGACATAGTTGTTCACTGGGACAGGGGGGAAAAAAAAAGCAATCTCTTTTTACCTGGAGTGTTGAGAGGAACAAGGTTTGATCATTTTGAGTATAGGTATTCTTCTGCAGTAGGTTATATTTTAAAAAGGGCAGTAACAATTTTGTTTCTTATTTCTTTATGCTCAAAACCTAAAACAGCTGAGGAAGACTATAGCACTACCTTGCAGAAAACACACAACAGTCTATTATAGGCACAGAGATTTGTTCCTAAATATACCTGGAGGGATATGAAACTCTGATTGTAGAAATTAGGTATTACACTATCTGAGCAAAGACTCTGGTTTCTGTCTCAATTGCAGTTTCCAGCCACACCCAGCATGGCAGACATTGACTGACAATTTACCAGAAGATCAGAGGTAGCATTTTCTTTAAATTGTGCATTCAAAAGACATCCAGAATCCTAGCAGTTTGTTCATTGCCTAACAAATGTCAAGAGAAAATGGAGGAGTTTTGAACCAAATTCCTAAATGCAGAAAGAAGCCCTTTGGGAGTATCAGGTGTGTCCAAGATCTTAGAAAAATATTGAAAGTTGCTGCAATTTGTTGCACACACAAAATTAGGCTTCCTCTTTGACATAGTAACCAAACATAAATCACATAAAGTAACATTTTGACCTGAAATGACACTGCGGGGCATATTGATGTCCTTATAATATACCAAATTACATTAAAAAAATTGAAAATATGAAGTTCTTACCATTTTTCTTCATACTGAGCAATTTTCTTCATTTATAAAAATATCAGATTGCATTTCTCCTTTGAATTGTCTATTATTTTAATTAGAGAACTGGGGAGCTTTCTTGCTTGCTAAATCTCATCCCTGTTGAACCATAATGAGTAGTTTCAAGCTGTCAGCACAGAAATGCTATTTGGAGCTGCCCTGTCACGTGAAGGGTCCTTTTTCTCCATGTCAAAGCCACATCTTTTTTCTTTTTACTCATAAGTGAGCAAATTAGGAGGAAGCTAAAATGAATAAATCCTCATTACATTCCAGAAAAGAGCATTGTAAACTGCTTACATAAGCTGTACCAGGCAAATTAAATGGAGAAGAGCTCCTTATTACACCAGAAGGTGGGATGACTCTTTAACAATTGGCGAGAGTCCCTCAGAGTGTAAATACTTTAATTTCACACCTGGCCCGAATATGTCAGGAGTGATCTACCTCTTACATTTGAAACATCACTCCGTCTCACTGTGGAATGGAGTGGGTTGCACTTGAAGTCAAATTCTTAAATAAAACTTTTTTAGACTGCTTAAAATTCTGCCTTCTCATGATACATATGAACTTGCTTCTTTTTCTGTAAACTTTTCTCTTCACCCACACCACACTTCCCTACTTGACATATATTAAGGAAAATAGGCTCATTTTTCTGAGAGCATTTCTATTCCAAATTTTAAATTTATAAGCATCAGGTCTTAGAATTTTTTGCCAGTCCCAGTGGTTTTAAGGCAGTGGTGTGAGACAGAAAACAATGCTAGTAAGGTAGCAAAGGGCATATTGCAACATTTCCCTGCATGTGAGTTCCACACATTCAGTCCTTTATAATTATAGGGTATTAGAGTAAAATTGTGCACAGATGCAGGCCATTATCACACACAAAATTTTCCAAGTTCTCTCTAGACTACAGCTACATTTAGGTTTGCCCAACACTTCTTTCCTAAAGCCTGATTCACAGACAACCCATGAGTGCCTGTGACATTCACCCATTTTTCCCTCTGTTTATCTAAAAATACACAGATGCAAAGAGATTTCTGTTGAATTCAAATGTAATATAGTTTATTCCATGAGATTTTTTCCACATACCAGTTTTTAATGTATTGTTGAAATTCATTAAATAAATTATGTGAGTCTTTAAAGTACAAATTTACTGATATTGTGTATAAATTTCTAGTTTTACTTTTATGTTTTCTCTCTTGGGTATCATTGTTGTCTATTTGGACGCAGGTGTTACACTTGTAACAACATGTACACAGAGGATAATGGTAGCTAAACTTCTAGGAGCCCATTAAATTTCAGAAATTGTAAAGAAAGTTTATCACTAATCCCCATTATAAAAAAAAAATAGGGGCTGGGGATGTAGCTTGGTAGAGTGCTTGCCTCACATGCACAAAGCCCTGGGTTCAATCCCCAGCACAACCACACACACACACACACACACACACACACACACACACACACACAAATAGTAATCATTATTATTTTGTGTATAAATTACTAGCAATATAATGCATTTGAATTGTTAAATGCTGACATAGTGTGATGGAGGAATTAGATTATTTAATACTACTTTATTTCAAATTACTGATGCTTAACACCCAGAATTATTCAAATATTACAGTGCTCTTTAAACTAAGATATGTAAAATATATTTTTTCTCCAACACTAAATCTCCATGTCTGTGATGTGTACCAATATCTGAGAATTTTTATATTGCAAAATATAGAAAAATTTTCAAATTTACAAGTCTTTAAAATATTCCAGTTATATATGGCAGCTATAAACTTAACTTGAATTTTCTGGCCCAAGTGATCCGGGCATCAGCTTCTCCTTGTCTCCTTGTCCTTCCTTCTCTTGTTTTTAAACTCAGAGACTGCAGTGAGAATAGGCACTAGTTATTGATGTCCATCGAGAGAGGATCCCCTATCTGGAAGAGAGTTCAGGCCTAAGGCTTCTCTAGGTCCTACCTTGACCCCGCTTCCCAACCTTTCACTGTGCTGCAAATTCCTACCTAAAAGTCTAGGTGACAAAGCACCACTTCCAGGCAATACTTTCCCAGTGCTAGACAACACCATGGTTGAGTTTTTGATTTGTGTGTTTTATTTAGGTCGCAGGAAGGATGAAAGTTCTTTTAGTCATTTTTCTTTCCTATTCAGCACACAACATCCATATATTTCACAAGGGAGATAAGTAATAATCAAAACTATAATTAGATAATATTTTGGAAGGGAAAAGAAAAAGACAATTAGAGGAGACCTTGATTGTAGGGTGGGAAGATTATAAATTTTAACAAGATAGTAAGGAAAGGCCTCAATTAAAAGATGACATTTGAATAAAGACTTCATTTTACTTAGAAATCATCAAAGTAAGGGGATTCTGAGGTATGACACATCCCTGAAAAAAAAGTTGAAATACTCAATTAGCTGGGTATAGCTGAATTATTAAATGTTTAGTATTCTGATAGGATAGAACTGATTTTTAAATATACTCAATAAATGCACATTCTTAACTTTTAAAGGATAATCCCAGTTGATCAGAGCTAGTCACGACACTTGTTTTCAAAGAATAATTTTCACTAAAGAAATGTTGTGTTAATACTAATCCATAAACATGGGAATCAACCTTTTTGGTAATCACACTCTCTTAAAGAAACAGTATTGCCAGTATATTTATATTTTTATTTGTTTTGGTACATCTGTCCACCACTGAAAATTCCTTCCCTGTGTATTTAAAGACATATAATTAACACCTTCGTCTCAAACCCACCAGATTCCATATGGAAACTACCTCAGAGCTTTTGGTGAAAATCCTTGGGTTACTCAAATTTCCTCCCAATTGAAGATTCATACATCTGCTTTAAAAGTTTTGAAGCAAAAAATGTTCCATTAACAGGAAACTAGAATAAGCATTATAGTTACTGGAAATATAAATTGAATGAAACTATCGGCAGATACATTTTTAGAAATGCATTTTGTTGTAGATACGTTATTGATTTCAGCTACAAGAAATCAATGGGTTATTAACTGTTTTAATTTTAACAGACTCATTTGATAAAACCAGCACACAACTTTGTTTAAGTACATTTGGAAGTGACTTTTCAAACACCTACCTTCCAGGTCTATAATGGTTTGGAACATTAACCACAGAACTCATGAGCAGGTATTGAGGGACTTCTCTTGACTCATAAAAGGAAAAGTCTATGGTCATCCACAAAGTAATCACAGTTATTCCTATATTGCGATCAACAAAAATACAGGGATGAGATGAAAAGAAGCTTTCTACTCCTCAATCCCACCTAAGGTGTGTACTGTCTTTACAGTTACTTTATACTTCAAATTTCTGTTTACTCAATGTGTCCTAATGTGAATTCTAACAAAAGAAATTCAGATTCCATTTATACACTACCTTGATTTAGGAAATACTACAAATCAGTAATGTCTAGAGATGTTGGAGAAATTGTTTAGTATCTTTTGAAGTTTTCGCTACCTAAAGTTTTGGAGAACCTTTTTCTACTGTATCATTCATCTACCCCCATGAATAAGCTGTATTGCTTCTGGCTGTGAAATATAACCCAGTCTACTGGGATTTTGCAGCTTTGCAAGAAAGGCAAAGTTATTTCTTGAGGACTCTGTTCTTTCTCATTAACTAGAGAGAAGGTTCTGGCCTTCATTGTGTGTGCATGTGTGAGCATGTGTGCGCGTGGGTTTTCTTGAAACCATAGAAAGGCATTCTGTTTTCTGAGAATGGAATTGATTAGTCCTGTCTAAAACAGTCTATCCATTTTGTTCTGTAAACTACAGGTATTCTATCAATGTCTCCTTTTTTGAAGTCTCTAAAGAAATTCACAGAAGATTTCTGGTAGCATTCCAGAAATATGAATTGATGCCATTTCTGCAAGTAGGTAAATCTAGGTAGGGTATGTGTTAAAATAAAGCAAGTATACTATACATTAAGCATATTTTAAGGCTAGACAAAGGAGCCATGTAAAGTATTTCAAGACAGGCAGTGTTTTTTTCAACAAATGATTTTTGCTTCTTTTTGCTTTTTTTTTTTTTTAGAACAGAGCCCACAATTGACTGTAGAAAAGTTATTTAAATTCACAATCTCAGTGAGCAGTACTGTTCTAAAATTGAAAAGGATAGTCTCTGAGGAGGCAAACTAAATATTGTGTGAAGAATTTATCTCTAGGGCAAATATTTCCCATTTTCAGTTTCTTACAACTAAGCCCTCTCCAAGGAAGTTTCCTAATACTTTCATTTATAATCCCAATGATATTTCTGATAGTATATCCACTTCCCTTGACCTGCCACTCATTCCTTGACAAGAGGTCATAGATGGTAGCGTGACCAGACAAAAAGCTTTCTCTGAATTTTGGACTTATTAATTTTACTGCAATGTAGCAAGAAAGTGGGGGGAACACATCATTTTCCACTTAGGTATGTACTGGTCTCACATCTTATTAATGTTGTTAACCTCTCTCTGGGTTGTTGGTATCACTACATCGTGAGTGTTAATGCTACAGCTTTTGTGTGTAATTTCATCCCCAGATCAATGTATCTGTACATAAGATACTCCTGAAAAGAGTTCACAGTTGCTTCAAAGTTTACCAAAGCACTGTCATATGTTTTTTACTTCTTTGACAAACTGGGAAGCAGGAAAAAAATGCTGTTATAACCCCCATTTACAGTTGGAGATGGAGATGAATGGAAGAGCAATCTCCATCCTAATGCAGCATCAAAATGCAAGACTACTCCTTTTCACTTCAAGTCTAAAATGTTTTACTACTTAATATTCTCAGGCCTGGTAGCATATAACTTGCTTGATATATACCCAAAGCATTAAATAGTAGAATGCAATATAATTAATTTATATGACCAAAAAAGATGTCAATGTACAAGCCCAATACTCATTGGCATTACTTACCTAAAATTCTAACTCTGTTAAAAAAAACCCACAATTATGCATGAGACATTATATGTTGTTTCTTTCCAGTATCTGTTCAATAGTATCTTTCCCATCACAATGCCTAAAAATCAAAATCTAACAAAATCCACACAAGGCTAAATACAAGGAATGCCTTCATAATCACTTATGAAATATCTGTATTCACATACCTATAAATATTAAATCTGTATTCAGATATCAGAATACTTATTCACTCATTAACTCTGTCATTAGTATATCTAGTAAACCATACTTGGTACTCTTCATTTTGTGGAATGTTCTGAGAGAACATGGGAATTTATAATTATAATTAAGGAACACAACAGAGTAAACCACTCACTACTTCCTGATGTCATAGAGAGGCACAGGGTTATAAATAACCAGGAGGTATGGCATGGCCAGAATAGAAATAATACATTTGTATTCAATTGTGATTACTCTCAATGGTTTTATATTGTTACATAGATCAAACTTTGTTATTTTAACTTATACTCGTATTTTTTTATTTTGAAAATCATTTTTTTCTGAACATGGAAACTATCATATGCCTTTCCTGTGAAGTAATGACAACAAATTCAGCTAAATTTATTTTCAAGATTTCTGAAGTGTTCCAATATGAGATGATTTATTCTACTCCAATGATTTGGCAGGTGGAAGAAGAAATAAGGAAAAGGTCTTTCTTCTCCTTACCTTTGCAGAACTGAAGCAAAATGGAGAAATGACAGTATTACTGGTAGTATAAGCCCCCCCAAAAAAAAACACTTATCATACACCTCCTAAAAAAACTTATGACCATTTATTTTTAAAACCAAAAGAAGTATGTTGATTAAAAATTCTCATGCAAGAAAAATCTTCAGGTTTTTCTGAATTGGGTTCTATCACCCTCAAACCTACAGTATCATTTGTTGCTCTATTTAAAGAGACCTTCCTAAAACGACCTGGCTTATAATTTTATTTAGGCACAAATCTTGAAAATATTTTTATTAGAAAAATTATCACATGCATTTTTTTACACTGAAAATGTTATATATTTCCATTTGTTTTCAAAAACAGAAATAGCTTAGGATAAGTGGCATGCAAATATCTTTATAGTAAAATGAAATTACATCAAAGTAACTCATTTAAACATTGTTTTCATTTAATTTTCAAAAAGCAAAAATTCTCATTATTGGAAATTACATGGTTCTGGAACTGGGTACAAAGGTAAAGGAGACCTATAGCATGTTACTTTAAATAGATGGTTCTTCTGAGAAATGCCTTTTATTCATACTTACAGCACCATTAGTTACCAAATTACCTGTGACCAAGTGAAAAACCCTGAACACTAGTGACATGCTTTCCTCGTTTACTTACCAAAACTATCCTAATGGCTGAAAGATTGGACTGACACTGGAGAGAAAAGAAAGCTAATGTGATGGACAGGTAGTGCTGTTGGAGAAGATGCTGGAATGCGCTGAGTCTATTTTTAACAGCTTTTAACTTTGACTTTTCTCATCACTTCTAGACTCAAGATTTGTCAAAGAAGCTACAACCAATTGGTCAAAAGAAATTTGAGTAGCTCCATTTGGATTAGATGTATAAAAGTTGTCTCCAGAGTTTAAATGTGGGAAAGTATTCCTGATTTTCAAATATGTTATGACATGGATTTAATTCAGTCAAAATTTTGCACTTGAAATTCTCTGAATGGAGGTAAATAAATGCATTAGTTGATGGATTTATTTCTCTTAAAAAGAAGTCTAACATCGTGAGACATGTTTTCATTGGTCATCATCACCATCCATCACTGACTAACTTCTATTAAATGCTTAATATTTAATATAGCATCATAACCTTATTTTCAATAATAGTGCTGTGTACTGTATCATGACATCTAGACATCTAGTTTTATATAGACACTAGACATCTAGACACTAGTTTTATATATATATATAAATTATAACTAAATTTAAAATATAACAAGCCCAAATACTTTTCCATACTGATTGTAATAATTGTAGCAGTCTCTATTATTCCTAAATTTCATGCCTCACTTTAAATCTAATATTTATTGTTATTATACAAATTAAAATTTTACCAGGTATCTTTGTTAGTTTATGTTAGAGTGCATAAAATATATTTTCCTCTAAAAAATCTATATTCTATTTTCCTCATTTCAAGGACAAATATACTTAATAAAAAAAACTAGACTTTAATAGTAGTTTTATGCTAGAGTGCTAGCATATAAATATACTAGAGAGAATATTGATCAAAAACTAATGAATACCATTTCCACGGCAATGACACTGACAAGATATGGATCCTGTTGATAAATGCTAATGGCAGGAAGGTTCTATTTTATTCTGAAACCACTAAGAAGATGCAATTTCATCAGAGAGGAATGCAATTTTTACCAAGAAATTATTATATTATTTTGTTTTTTTGTTTATCCAGCAATAATTGAAGATTTCAAAACAGGCACAAAACAAGTAAAAATTTAAAACTGAAAAAAAAAATCACAAACTCAGAACTTGAGACAATAAGAATTAATCCAGTAAACAGGGACATAGTAGCAACTCCAGAACTAATTATGACCAACAAGGGAAAACTGGTTTTTGAAGAATTTTCTCAGGAAGCACAAGAAAAAGGGATCAGGCTGTCTTTCAGTTTCTTAATACAAAGAATGGGATCTGGCTGGCTGTAAGGACCACGAATTTGGAAAGTTGATCTCAAAAACTTGAAGAGGAAGAAACCTCAAATCCTCTGGATATGAAAAATTAATTTAAAGGTAAAATCAACAATAGTAAAATAACTAGAAAGACATAAAACACATTGATGTTTACTTCTATGTGGTGGGAGGACTTTATGGAGGGGAGGACTTTTCTATCTAAACATTTTCTACAGGTTTCCACACTGCTTTTAAAGTTAGAAATCAATAATAAATGTTATTAGAAAATAAATATGAGAAAATAATTAAAACCAAACACAGGATGGTGGTATAGCATGTAAGAATTCTGTAAGGAAGGCTATAGTTTAATATAAGCAATCTTTGTGACAAAAAGAAAGAGTTTGAGTATAGATACAGAAAGGGGAAAGAGAAGAGAACAATTCAAGTATCCATGAAATTGAGAGATAAATATTTGTTGGAAATATGGATAAAACAGAATTTCTAAATCATATTTCTCTTTTTCTGTAAAGGAAGCAGATCTTTGCATGAGAACAGTTAGAATAAATATTGAAACGGTGTAAATGCAAGCCTAGGCTTAGAGAAGAGACTCCTCTCTATGTTTTCAAGTGCTCCACACCAAGGTAATGTTGACCGCAAGGCAATCTATTGTAATTGAGCAGGAAAATAGATTATATTTAGTACATAGAAACTGAATATCATAAACTCAGAGTTGCTATTGAGGAAAGCAGACAAGCTATATTGACTGGAATGTTCTCACAAAAATGAGACTTGAAGTTCATCTGCCTGTGCCACTGCTTTTAGAACATCCTAAAGGTTATCTTAACAAGGGGACTTCTAACACAGAGAGTAAGAAAGGAGTGAACAAACAATAACATGGGCTTCCACAATGCATGTTCTAATTAATTCCACTATGGCATAAATTCAGGGAAGGAGTTTAGGAAAGATCTCTGCAGTAAATGAAGGAAGACCTCAGGGATAAATTATAATAAATTCTAAATAAAAGGAAATTTTCTGAGCATTTCCATTCAGAGCCATCTAAATTGCTGATAAGTCTTTTGTAGCTCCTGTCTTTTGTGTCTCCTTGATCTGGGTCTTTGCTAGTCTCCATGGCCTTTCTCTGTCTTGGATGTGCATGGTTGTATGGGAAGGAACCTCAGTTTAGGGAAGGGGTAGATTTCATTTTCCTAATAGCTTCAGATAACAGTCAAACTTTAGTTACTGCAATGTGGCAGCTTGCTATGGTCATTTCCTTTCTTCTGTTTCTTTCTGCCATAGGAAGTTTAAAACTACCAATGGGGATTTGGAAAAGTAGTCAAGGAAGAAAAAGCTTATAGGTTAGTTCATGAACCCAGTATTTTTGAGAAATCTTAGCAAACAGAAAAGGCACTGGAAGGTTGTATATTAGCAAATTTTGGCTCAGTTTAACAAACTTGGGAGAAAAAGTAACAAGGTAAACTAATATCTTTGAGAGCATTTAGAAGTACATTAAATAATTACATTCTTGTGGGTTTGACTGTTGAAATGATGTGAACTTGTACAGAGATCTCTAGATTAGAGAATTCCAGCTCTCTATTCCCAAGCCTATATCCCTGGATTTAGATCAAGAATGGGTTTACCAAATTAGAAGTGGCAAGAAGCTAGGATTTGAGAATCAATATCTGAAGATACTATTGAAATTATCACTGATAGGTTCAATTCAATAATAGTCTCTTTATGCAAGAACACCAAAGCTTAGCACTTGAATTGGTTACAGTCTAGTTTTCCTACATGGGTTTTAATAGTACACAAGATGTTTTGAGAAACCTTTTTTTTTTCAAATTGTTTTATTGTTAAAGTTCATCATGTTCAGATTTTTACTAGATACACAAGTACATCTAAGCAGGAATATGTATTTGTTACAATGATTATTTTAAGATGACAATTTGGAAAAAAGTATCTGTTGACACCTTAAAATAGACCAGTTTTTAAATGGTGGTGATGGTCCCTGTATTTATGCATTTACACCAATGTTTATAAAGTGTAAGACCCTTCCAAAGGAGTAAAATAATTTTGCAGCTGAAATTTTCAATAAGGATTCTAAACAAATTACTGTTGAACCTTTTGAAATGATAATTTCAGGTGAACTTGGGTTTATATAACTAGTTTAACAGCACCAGGTTCTTAATGAAAGAATAAAATTACATAGTAAAAGTTTGAATCAAGGAGACATTTTAAACTAGGGATTTTAAGATAGGATAGTTTTTTGAAGTACTTTTTTAAAACACATAACAACATGCATTTAGTTTACTTTAAAAAATGATGCAGACTTTCAAAAATGGCTAAAAATTTTCTTAAACTTAGATCGTTACAATAAGACCAATGGATGAAGAGATATTTCATGTTTATGAGAGGCAATTGTGATCACTAGAAGAATTATTCGTGTGAAAAGAGAATTTCAAGATTCCAGTAGAAGAGAAAACATGTTTGTGGTCATGCAGCTTTGTGGACAAGGAGGGGCAGAATGTGGTCTACAGAAGGGAAGACACTTCTGACTCACTGTCAAAGCCATATACTCCAGTCTCTATTGTGGAAATTAAGTGCATTTAAAGTACATGGGGCAAAATAAGAATTTAAAGCTACATAGTCATAGATGCTAGCTTCAGCTTTGAAATTTTTCTATTAGTTACTGCTATTAGTTATGTTATGGTAAACATTTTACGACAAAAAGCTTTGGATGTCACCACCAAATCATTCATAGTTAAGGAAAAGGAAAGAGAAATAAGTCAGTAATATTTAAGTACCTACTGTATTGTAGGAACATAATAAATTACCACATTTAATACTCACATGTATTCATGTTAGGAAGTAGTAGCTCCACTTTACAAATGGAGAAACTGAGGCCCTCTCAGACTCTAGTTTTCAATTCAAACACATTTATGAGATTCCAATGAATTATACTTTATATCTGACAATGGCAGGTTCGAGTCCATTCTTGAACAAGAAAGTCATAAATAATTTTGCACTTAATTTTAAAAATATAAATTGTGAACTTGGGCAGCTACTAAACTTTCATATGTGTTTCTTTATCCTAAAACAGGGATGACAATAAATATCAATTATGGCAGATAATTGATATCATTTACATCAATTATTGATAGTAGTTGATATCATTTATATCAATTTGATTGTCACAATGTTATGAAATGTTTATATTCATTATCCTCGTTTTAGAATGAGGAAACCCACATGCAAGAGTTGGAGCTGCTGAAATTCACACAGCTAATGTGATGAAGCCGGATTTTGATTTTGAGAGTCTGATTTCAGAAGCTCAGTAAGAGCCACTCTAATCCACAGCCTCCCTAGTGATGAGTTTAAACACGGTGACATAAAAGAAGATGTTCATGAGCGGGAGCAGTTTCTTTTAAAAGAATCTCTGAAGAAATGATTATTTATGCATAATGTATCCATGTATGAATATTATATAAACAGAATATTAGTTATAGCCTAGTAATATAATTATCAAACACTCATTTTTATTGATGTTTATGTACCCCTTCCTACCCCCCAGTTCCTACATTTGTATACCTCCTTTTTATTTACATTCCCTTGCTCTGATAATTTTATTCTAAGCAAGTAGAAACTACAAACCCAAACAGTCTGATGGATATGAGGCTTCAGGAATGATTTTAAAAGGTTATTGGCCCACAGGACAGGAGGATTTGCACCTAAGTGGTATCTGTGCTGATGACTGAAGCTGCTGCAAAGCCCAAAAGGGCCCGATGGTCAACAAGTACAAACTGATTCAAGATTTAAGACCACTGGGTCAGATAAATAATTCTGAGGCTTTATCAATAACAAAAATCATTGTAAATAGGTAGCTGTTTTATCTCCCTTCATTCTCCTCTGCTTATCTTGCCAGCTTTGTGTTCTCATCTAAATAAAGTTGCTAGAATAAAGGCTACCCTCATATCACCATCAAAGGCACATAAAGATTAACCAAAATACTTGTATTTACTAAAATTCACAACCACAAATTTACCTGAAGTAGGTTTTGGTTTCTCGGCTCAATGCAATGGAGATACTTGTAAGCAAATGAAAATTATTTTTCTCTTCTGAAAAAATTTTTTCTACTTCTGTAGTCTCAGAGGGGGAAAAAAAAGTACTGCTTTTTACCAGTACTATGGTACTACTGCCAACTTAGAGTGGTCTCCAAAGCAGTTGTATCAAGTAACGATGGCTTTGCCCTTGGGGCTGGCAGCAGGAACAGAGCTTCCCAGACTAGAGACTACTACAGAGGGGCATGTTATGAAGCACCCCCACTCAGCCTTAGCAGAGTCATGAACTTCAAGATAGACTTATTTTTAGTGCAAACTTTATGATTCCAAAGGCACTGTTCACTCAGAAGTAGACTAGCTCATGGTAGTGACTGATCATCTCTCTGTAAAAATGCAGTAGAAAATCTGAAGGAAAGCGGAGCTTTTATCTCAAAATTTAACTACAAATAAACAAAATAAAAAAGTCCAAAGTTTATTTTATAAATGCAAACTCATTATATCAGAGGGGAAAAAATTACCTGGCATGAAAATTTTAAAAACAAATTTAAATACAAAACTGAAAGTGATTGACACAATCAAATAGGTAATTTTCCATTACATTTTGCTGGAGATTTACATAATGGGCTAATAATTTTTAAAAAATGCTCTCCTAGAAAAATAATAAAATCACAATGAAAATACATAACACTGCCTATAAGGTATTATCTTCAAACAACTGAAATTGAATCTGATTAAATGTCTAGATTGAAAAGTTTGTTTATAGGAATAAAGGACAGAGAAACATGCTAAATGATGGCAGGAAGGTGAATTCGCAAAATTCCAACTCTGAGAATCATCTGAAGACTCAATTTCTTTAGTTGGTAAATTGCATGGGGGGAAAAAGATTAAGGGAAAACTCAGACACAAACCAAGAAATTTCATGTACAGAACATTCTAACAACTTGTAAAACAATTTGTTAAGACGTGAATATTAATTAGATATTTGATGCTATTAAGAAATTACTTTTTTAGCATAATGGTTTTCCTTGCTATATTCCTCTCTTTCTCTGATGTGGCATTTATTCACTTGTAGTATTCCCTTTTGTTTGTTTTTAAATAATTTTGGTATGTGCTGAAATTGCCCATCTGTTCATGTGTATTGGTAACCTCTATTTAATATGTTCTTCAATTTGTCTGAAAGTTTTAATATTTGGGCCACCATAGGTCTGATTCTATAGACCCACTTTAAAAAAATGGGTTTAGTTTACTCATCTCAATGTCTCACAATGTTTTATGGTGTGCCAGACATTGCATATAAAATATCAGTGAAAATCAAAGTAAAAATCCTCAGGAAAAGGGGTGCATCTCTGAAGTTGCTGGTGTGGGGCAGAAAGAGGTGTGGGGTTGCTGACTCAGCCTCATTGGGTCTTGGGCCTTGTTGCTTTCAATTCCGCTGATGATGGGCTCCAGGTGACTGGTGGCAGGAGAAGAAGCTTCCCTTCAGCAGTACTTTTACTATGACCAGGGAGCTGTCAGTTCTTTTGCCCTGCCCCCAGCCTCAAGCAAGCACAGGGTGGCTCCCAGGGGAAGTTTTGGGCCCTCCTGCTTCTTCCTCAGCTGTAGGCCTCCTCTAACTCATGCCCTGGGTACTTTCTCTCAGTTCTCCTGCCCCACCTCTAATTTTCTGTGTGAGCAATGAATGAAGAACAAAGGGAAAGAATCGAGAAGTGAGCCCAACTATATTTCTCTTGCTGGAGCTTCTAGGTATTCTAAACTATTGAGCCTCCCATCCTACTTTCCCTTCCAAAAATTTGCGAAATTGTCAGGTGATTTCTTTTCACTCTATCCGTGGTGGGTTTTCCTCCCTCCTCTCACTGCTCAGTCAAAAATGATAAGAAACTGGGATCTTTTCTCTCCTAAAACAGGCTCATTTTCTGGAATTCTTTATTGTTTGTTACTTTGCCTCCTTAGATATAATTTAAGATGGCTTTGTAAGTTATTTAGTTTAATTCTCTTTTAGCCATATTGCTAGACATCTTTCTACCTTCCCAGGGCAGGGAGAAATTTCCCAGTTGAATCTTTATTCTTTAGAGATGCATATTGAAATAAGTGCAGATGATATCTGAAAATATCTGGGAATTGCTTCAACGTGGTCCAAGGGGATAGAAGAAAGTTTAGGTGGGATAAATAAGTGTGTCCATAGTAGGTATTATTGTTGAACTGGGTTTTTAACAAGTGGATGTTTATTATACCTTTCTCTCTACTTTTGTATATGGTTGATTATAGTTTCCATAACAAATAGGGCTTCTACAAAGATGTTAATACTTGGGTTAAGTAAAATCATAAGAGATCATGAATTTGGACTGGCAACTTGTACTGGGCCCAACAGACCAAACCAATATAGTTTAATAACAGCAACTGAGTTTGGGTTGGTTGCATGAGACCCAAGAGCCCATTAAATAATTAAGCTGTAACCAATTTGACTGATTGGTTAACTAAGGAGTAGCCAATCAAGCTCTTTTCTATTACTTCTCTCCATTATGACACCAATACCATCTGGCCTTGGCTGGAGTTCTCAGAACCTGCTCTGGTTCTAAGAGTTGTTTGATTCTCAAATCGTATTTTGTTTAGTGTATATTTCTCAAATATTATTGATACAATTAGCCAAAGAAATTTCTCTTTTCATGCCTGTGGGGATGGGAAGGTTTCAAAATTATCTCCCAAGTTTTTCAGGGACAAGAACAAAAAGAAAATAATACTCAATTACAGAATTCAAAATGTCAATAAAGAAATTGGGAAAAACGAAAATTTTTAGAAGTTTCTTGTTAAGACCAGACAGAAAGCTTTCCTGAGGATTCTCATAAAGAGAACATTGGAAAATATAATAACAAAGTAGTGTCAGAATAACCTCTTCTCGCAGTAAACCATGATGAATTTCTTAGAAATTTTATTACACCATCTTTCAATAAGGGTAGATGGTATCACACAAAAGTGAAAGCCAGCAAAGATAATTTAACAGAGGGCCTTGTAATTTGCTCTACTTGCCCAGACTCTCTGTGAAAATATTAACTTTTGATCCTTCAGATTTTTCTGTGTGTTTCTTTCAAGGCTGAGTTCTTATCCAATAATGCTTAAGTATTATTCCAACCTCCACCTCCTCCTAGACAAGGATCTAGATACACAGTGGACGTTTATATAAAATCATGAGGAGGGATACAGGCATGTGGCCCTCCTGCTGTTTGGTTCCCATGGTGTTGTCTCACTCCTTCTTGTCTGACACCCCCAGTATGGGTCATTCTCGTTCCTTGGAGAGATGTAGGGATGGCATTGAAGTAGCTCAGCCCCTTTATCTCTTCCTGGTTCTGTGACCCTGAAACAGCCACAGGATACCACCAGTAACTGGCTTTCAATGGTCTTCTCCTTTGACGGTTTCATCTGGGAGAAATATTGACTCTTAATACAGTGCCCAGTACCTTCCTTGTAGTTTTTTTCTGCCCTGAACTTAGGGAACCCCAGTTGGAGAAGAGAGAGATGCCCATAGCTTCTCTTTGGGAGAGCTCTTCTGAAACCATTCTTAATTGCTTGTGATGATACGAATTTAGAGGGCCATGGAATTTCTCAAGAACAAAAGTCCTTTTTATCTACTGATCCTATGAACACAGTGCTTCTATCAATTTTCCCTCTTTCACTCACCTACCCCCAACTAATTTAATTCTGGTAGGAAAGAACCATAAATCCTTTTCAGAGTCATTCACTCCCATGTAAAACCTCACCCACTATCCAGGAAGGGTTTTCACTATAACCTTGACCTTAAAGCACATTCCAAATCTTCTCTAGACCATGGGAAAAACACAAATTTTTAGAAGTTTTAAAATCTTGCTCAGAGTTTTATCATTCACTTCAGAAAGCACTCAGTTTAAATTTCATCACTGATAAAGTTGATAAACATTATATTAAATGGTGAAATTCTAACAATATTCCCTTTTATATTGGGAGTGAACAGTGGTACCATAATCAGTTTCATTTAACATTAGACTTTAGGTCCTTATTAGGTCAGAAAAGGAAAGGTAATAAACATAAAAATTAGAAAGAAAGGAATGACATCGTATCTATTTATACATGGTATTACTATATAGAGAGATATCTATAAAGGAAAAATTAGAAAATTAGTGAAAGATTTTCAATATTAAAATGGTATACAAAACTTCATTTTTTAGGAATTAAATTTCTTTATTTTTATTTTTTATTAATTTTTTATTTATATGACAGCAGAATACATTACAATTCTTATTATACATATAGAGCACAGTTTTTCATATCTCTGATTGTATAAAAAGTATATTTACACCAATTTGTGTCATCATACATGTACTTTGATAATAATGTCCATCACAATCCACTATCATTTCTAACCCCATGCCCCTCCCTTTCCCTCCCTCTTCTCTGCCCTATCTTGAGTTAGTCCATGCTCCTGCTCCCTAAACTATGAATCAGCCTGGTTATATCAGAGAAAATATTCAGCATTTGGTTTTTTGGTATTGGCTAACTTCACTTAGCATTATCTTCTCTAACTCCATCCATTTACCTACAAATTCCAGGATTTTATTCTCTTTTGTTGCTGAGTAATATTCCATTGTGTATTTATGCCACATTTTTTTATCCATTCATCTATTGGAGGGCATCTAGATTGGTTCCACAGTTTAGCCATTGTGAATTGTGTTGCTATAAACATTGATGTGGCTGTGTCCCTGTAGTATGCTGTCTTTAAGTCCTTTAGGTATAGACCAAGGAGAGGTATAGCTGGGTCAAACGGTGGTTCCATTCCCAATTTTCCAAGAAAGTACGGAGGTACTGCTTTCCAGATTGACTGTACCAATTTGCAGTTCCACCAGCAATGTATGAGTGTACCTTTTTCCCCACATCCTCGCCAACACTTGTTGTTGTTTGTCTTCATAATAGCTGTCATTCTGACTGAAGTGAGATGAAATCTTAGAGTAGTTTTGATTTGCATTTCTCTAATTGCTAGCAATGATGAGCATTTTTTTCATATATTTGTTTATTGATTGTATATTATCTTCTGAGAAGTGTCCGTTCAGGTTGTTGGCCCATTTATTGATTGGGTACAAAATAGAGGACACAGAGACTAACCCACATAATTACAATTATCTTATATTAGACAAAGATGCCAAAAACATGTATTAGAGAAAAGATAGCCTATTTGATAAATGGTGCTGGGAAAACTGGAAATCCATATGCAACAAAATGAAATTAATCCCCTATATCTCACCATGCACAAAACTCAACTCAAAATGGATCAAGGACTTAGGAAAAAAACCAGAGACCCTGTGTCTAATAGAAGAAAAAGTAGACCCTAATCTTCTCATGTGGGATTAGGCGCCAACTTTCTTAATGGCACAAGAATTAAAATCAAGAATCAATTAAAATCAAACTTTCCTATGGCACAAGAATTAAAATCAAGAATCAATAAATGAAATGGATTCAAACTAAAAAGTTTCTTCTCAGCAAAAGAAACAATCTGTGAGATGAATAGAGAGCCAACATCTTGGGAGCAAATCTTTACTCCTCACACATTAGACACAGCACTAATCTCTAGGGTATATCAAAAATTCAAAACTTCATTTTTAAGAGATGAAAACTAAAGTAAAATTAACTTACTAAAATATCACTTAAAATAATATCACATATATCAAATAATTCTCAATAAACCAAAAGATGTTTTGATGTTGGATATCAAAATACAATCAAGTTATAAAAGTTAAAAGCAGATGGCAGGAAGAGTAGACAATTAGATAAATTTACTAGTAGTCAACAGAAACAGTCTGTAAAACATATGTTAACTTTTTTATGGGAAAGATAGTAATGCAGAGTAGGAGGATAAAGATCAATTTTTTAAAATATTGATCCTAGGATAAATGCTTATTCGTAAGGAGGAAATTTTGAATATTGAATTCTATGTTACATCATACACTAAAATCAATTCCAAGTGGATTATTGATTTAAATGAGAAAAAAATCATAAAATGTATATCTGCATGAAGTCAAAATGTTCCTTCTTAAAATCTTTCTTCTTAGTTCCACTAAGTAGAAGGAAAATATTGTTAAGTTTGACACATTAAGACTTTTCCATGCATCAAAAACAAAGTAAGAGAGTTAAAAGGCAAGTTTTCTATACCTGACAAATGACCTACATCCAGAAATTTTAAAAAATGACAGATCAAGGAAAATACAGACAACCTAGTAGAATAATGAACAAGAGACCCAGGTTAAAATTTAACAAAAATGGATCTCCAAAGGATCAATAAACCCATGAATAATCAATTAGTCACCATAGAAATATATAAGGTTCAATGAGATACTATCATATATCTAGCCCTATACCCAGAATTGCTAAAAATTAAAAGAATGATCAAATTATCAATACAGATCTAGAACAAAGTGAATGAATTACAAGGTTAGAAGAATTATGTAAATTAGTACTAATGTCTGCAAAATTGTTTATCAACGTCTGCAAATGCTGGATATAGATGCAATTGATAATATAGCAATACTAATTCTGAAAATCACTCAACAAATTGCACATGCCTGAAAGAGAATGGAAAAAATTTTCATAATAATCTTATTTGTAGTCTAAAACCATAAAAAAGCCAAGATGTGCCTCAGCAACAGAATGAATGAATATACTGTGCTATGTTTATCAATAGTATCCTGTATAAGAACATTGCATATGAAGGAATGACCCTGCCACTGTACTCATCACCACGACTAGATTTCACAGTCATGTGGTTGAGCAAAGAAGCTTACAATGAAATATTGCATGTCATAGGACTACATTTAAACTATAGTGTTTAGGAATACATGTTTGGGAGACAAAGCTGTAAAACAAAGGGAGAAAATCAACATTATGGTTACCTGTGTCAGGGAAGAAGGTGACTAGTAATTGGGAGGGCACAGGAAGGAGCTTTCTTTGATGCTGACAAATATTCCCTCTTTGACTTATGACACAAATATGTGCTTTGTGTAAACCTGTGAGAAACACATTTTTTTGTGAACTTTTCTGTTAGCTCTATTAAATACACACACACACACACACACACGAATAAACACATACATCACAGAAAAAGCATGTCACTGAATGTTTCTTTATATTATGATAGAGGATTTAAAAGTGGGAAATTGAATGAGAATAATGAGTTGAAAATAATTTCAACCATTTGTAGGCATCGTATATAGTTATTAGTTGAAATATCAATGAAAACAAATCTTTTTACCAATAATAAGGTAAACGTGAGACTTGTTCAAGTCAGGGAAAAGCAAATGTTAGATTTGATCCTGGTGAAATACTATTAAGGGAATGGATGCTACAATGAAAGCACACATGAAAAGGAAAGAACAGTTCACATTTTAACATGGGCAATGAATTCCATGCAGGCTTTTCACATTGAGGACAGATCTTTTAAGTAAATGCCAACTCAGTTAGAAAGGTTCATTCCTGAATGCAAATGAAAATAACCACGAAAATGTGAAATAGAAGTGGATTTCATTTGGGGAAAAAGAAAGGGAATAGAATAGTCATTGAAGACTTTCAAAGGAAAAAGATATGTAAGATTTGATGGAGCTCGCAAGTCCTGGTCATATCTAGGTTGAGCTCCTAAACTGTAGGCAACAAAGAAAGGAAGATAAAAGTAAGTGCCAATAGTATTTTGTGAATCATGTGACTAGGGTGGGGGGCACGTGTAGCTCAGTGCTAGAGCATCTGTATAACATGTGTGAGCCCTGAGTTCAATCCCTAGCACCACCAAAAAGAAATGGCAAGTCCAGAAAAAATTATCAGGGAAAACATATCAGTCAAGATATTAAATATTTATTAAGTCCCTGTACCTGCTCTCTACAAAGCTTTGTGCTAAATACTAACGAGGAGAGGAAGATAATATATATGGGTGTTGAGAGAGAGAGAGAGCGCGCGTGTGTGTACATATATAATCACCACAGAATCCACAGTATATTCTATTGTAATTCTGAAAGAAATATGCTTTCCCAAGACTTATCCGAGGTAAGCAGAGAGAATTACTGGAGGAAGTAAGATTTTGCTTGCGTCTTTGATATACTGTAAGGTAGGTGAGAACTTGAAGGCAGGAAAAATCAAAATGTACTTGAGGTTCAATAAAGGAACAGATTTTCCAGAGCACATATTTAACCCAGGAGATGTAATGGGGAGGGCGGTAAATTAGAAACATGCATATGTGTATGAAAAAATTTTAATGTCAACTAAACAATTATAATACTTCTTCCTTTGGAAGCCTTTTTTTTCTTCCTCCAGGACTGGAGAGCAAACCCAGCACCCCTCCCATTCCAGGCAGGCACTCTACCACTAAGCTGCAATCCCAGCCCACTCACTTAAAATTTTTGAATGGAACAACATTATAATATTGTATTTGTCTCTTCAAAACTATGACATACTTTTTCCTTATGTGTATTAAAAATTATACTCAATTATATTTATTTGTGTATTAAATAGCTGTTTATTCACCTCCATGTTCTCTATAAACAGAAATTGTCTTTAATAATTCTGGGTGCTATAGAGTCTCACACACGTCTGGCTTATTGTGGTAATTTTTAAACAGTAAAGAACCTAACACAAGAGAACCATCAAGGGACGTTAGCAGTTCTTTTTTTTTTTTTCTGATTGAGCTAGAGTTGTAGACATTGAAATAACAGTTCAGCAATGGATAAAAAGAGGCATTATAAACAGCTCTCGAATTTATGCATCAAGAGATGGCCCTCAAGTTAGACATCATTACCCTAAATACATGTATGAAGACATGAATGGTGTGAAAATACTTTGTGTACCATCAGTGACTTGAAAAATTTTGCTCTAAATGTGTAATATGAAATGAATTGCATTCTGCCATCATGTGTAACAAATTCTGATACAAACAGAATTCTGATACCAACACACAATGATAATTTTTCTTCTATTAAAGATAATTTGCATTTATAAGGGTATAGCCCCAGGAATATCAGTGATGGAAGAAATGGTATTTATGAGTTCCTAAAACAGGGTTAGTCAGCATTTTGTCACCATGACCAAATCACCTGAGAAGAAAAATTTAGAGGAGAAAAAGTTTAATGTGGGGCTCACAGTTTCAGACTTTCAGTCCATGGCCAGCTGATTCCATTGCTCAGGGGAATGGCCCAAGTGAGGCAGGGCATCATGGCAGAAGGACATGGGGGGAAAGAGCTGCTCTGCTCACAGCAGCAGAAAGCAGAAAGAAAGAGGAACCAGGCGGCAAGATAAAATACCCAAAAGCACATCCCCAGTGAACCCCCTTCCCAGCCACATCCTACCTGTTGGCAGTTCACACACAATTATTTCAATCAAATTATTATTACAAAAGTGGATTAATCAATTCACATAATAAATTGCAGCTTTCATAATCTAATCATTTTACCTTTGAGCATTCTTGCATTAACAGGGTGCTTTGGGCGAATACCTCAGAGCCAAACCATAACAGACATCAGGCTGGTATTCAGTAAATAGATAATGAGTAAAAGCATGAGAAAGTGGCTATTTTACTTTTCAATATTCTCTTCCTCTTATTGGATTAGTCTTAATCCAGATACATGCCATGGCTTAATGAAATTGTTGTAAACCACAGTTCAAATGATAGAAACATTTTTTCTTCTTACATAAATATATCATAAATATTTTTCTCCTTGAGGAATATTTTTCAATTACCAACATCTATTGAGTGCTATTTTAAGTACGTTGATATGTTTTATTATAACTCATATAACATGTATATTACAATTGAACTTAAGCCCTTAAATTCTTACAAGCAAGAAAAACAAATATACACTAATCCTTATTTACACATACTTTCTTTTTCTGTGAATTCAGTTAACCATGATTAACCACAGTCTGAAAACATTAAATGTAAATTTTCAAAAATAATTCACAAGTTTTTAATTGCACACCATTCTGAGTAACATGATAAAATTTCATGCCATCTTGCTCCAGCTCACCAGGGACATCAATCAGCCCTTTGTTCAGTGTATCCATGCTGTTTATGATACTTGCCTTTTACTCACTTAGTGGACATCTTGGTATCAGATATATCATGGCAATATTTCATTTATTGGTGTTCATCCTTACTATGCCTAATGTATAAATTAAATTTTATCATAGGTATGTATGTATAGGAAAAATATATTGTGTATGTATCTCTGGTTTTAAGCATCTACTGAAGATTTTGAAATGTATCCCTCACAAAAAAGGGACTTTATTATATACTGTTTGTTTTCCTACATAATAAATCTGCACAGAGATGAGTCAATTTTCAGCCTATATCCATATTCTGGAAACAGCTACCATATAAGGGGAAATGGCATAAGTAGAGTTGTGAGGAATTAAAAGTTTACTATTCATTTATTTTTCTTAAAAAGAATTTTTTCAAAATAATTCATGAAAATATCAATAATAATGAGAAATAACCCATGAATATCTATGATATTAGAAGAAAGACATGATTTAAACAAAATAGTTTAAGATTTGAACACCAGAAAAAAACTAAAATTGAAGTCATATTGTCATACAACTAATGTCTTATGGAATTGAAATCAAATATTAATGAAAAAACTTAACAGAGAAGATAAAAATATAAACAAAATAAATAATAAACTGAATCTTAGAATATATTATTTAAATGAAAACTGAGAAATAGAGGAGGAATGAAAAAGAAAAAAGGAAGATTGCTGAATTTCCCATGGATCACAGGGAGTATTGATATGTTCTGCTTTAGCCTTAGAGTTGAAATAAAAATAAAGCAAAAAAGCAAAGGTTAGAAGACTAATACCATGTTTTTCTAATTATATCTAGTTGCAGTTTTTTATCTTCAGTATTTTACTATTTTTAGAAATGTTATGGGTCTTTCCCGCTAGCTACTTGTACAAAAGGCTTATTTAATGTCTTTAAGAATGAATGCCATTCATTGTTTACTAACTAAAAACATTAAGAGCTCGAAAATAAGCTTTTACTATATAGTTTGACATTCTCATACTCATTAGTCCCTCTCTTTAATATCATTTTTATTTAATAATTAGAAACAGAAAAGCAATTCTTAATTTTTAAAAAGCGCAAATAATATAGAAGCTTCTAAAACAAAATTCCTTGCATGTTTCTTCCTTTTCAATGTCACCATTACTTGTGATCTGGTGGGCATCAATCCATAATACTCTTTGCTTATACACACACACACACACACACACACACACACACACTCACACACCCTGCACACACATATGTATATATATTTTCCAAAATTTAGGTCATAACACATTTATTGATTTATATTAATTTTTTATTAACAGGCATCAAGTTTTTTCACTCCCTCATGCCATACTTTAACAAATCACTACAAAGCAACTCTTATTATATATAATATATATTTAATTATTATACATAATATGTACATTCTGTATATCATAATTTATTGAGCCATTTTACAATAAAAAATCATGAGGTTTTCTAGGTTTTAATTATTCTTAATTTCTGAATGATCTATAAATTGCAGATTTAAATTCTTGTGTCAGGAGGGCTTTGGATTAGTTTTTTTGTTTGTTTTGTGGTCCTGGGGACTGAACCCAAGGGTACTCTACTACTGAGCTACATCAACAGCCCTTTTTATTTTTTATTCAGATATAGGGTCTCACTAAGTTGCTGAGGCTAGTCTTGAACTTAAAATCCTCTCATCTCAGCCTCCCAAGTTGCTGGGATTAAAGACATACACTACCATTCCTGGCATTATTAGGAGGATATTTTAAATTTTAACGATATAATATTTTTCCAACATTCGGAGAGTTTACACATCACTTTGTTTTTGTTGTTGTTGCTGTTTTCTAATTTGGTCTTGAGGTCTGTGTGAGAGTGGCTATAAATTCTAGCCCTGAACTTCTGGATCTTCAGGGACTTTGGTCATGGATGTTTACAATGCACCTCTCACAGATGCTTCTTTATCCTGGCCTCTGGCCTAATTCCTAAGTATTGGACCTGTAACCAGGTATCCTAACAGAAAATGTACTTGTACAGGCAGAAAACTTTGCAGCTCTTATATGACCTGTGTTACTTATTCCTGCCAAGATAGTCACTGTCTAGAAAGAGCTGACTGGGAAAGGAACTCCAACTAAGGAAGACTGGGTGTCAATGAGATGAAACACAGAGGTAGCCACTCAATCATACAAAAGACAACAGAAGCAACTTATTGCTTACAGATTCCAGGAATTAGAGGGCAGTGTACTTCGCAGGGCTGCCTGAAAGGTAACAGACTACCAGGATACATGTCCTCAGTGAGCTGGTGGAGAACAAAAAGAGAAATGAGAAAGAGGAACAGGGGAGATATAGAGAGTGAGGCAATTGAGGGGAAGGGGAGTCAAGGACTTTATTTTGGTCCATGGTATTACCCAAGCAGATTTGTTGTGGGGAGTTCTCATAGGTGTACTGAGTTCCACAGAGTCATGGTGTGACTAAGCAGTGATTACTACACTCTATTTCCACAGTCCCTGCAGAATGTGGGGGTCATTGAGACAAATCAAATAGGCTCTATCTAGCTATCCTGTAGGAAGGTAGATATCAAGGAGACAGACATCTGGTTTGACTACATGGAGCAACTGAGAGGAGGCAGAAAACTGAAAAATGGTAATGTGACTAAACCCTTCTTCAGGTATAGCAAGTTAAAGCTATATTCAACATGAATGTGTGCTGAGGCAAAACAAAATTATAAGATTTCATTATACATAATTTATAGTGGACAAAATTCAACATACTTTTAATATCAGATTTATGTTTTATTTTTATGCAACTCCATCTATTCAAAGACTGAGGAGTTATTCAGCAAATGCTTGTTTCATGTTTTATTGATGTTTTGTTTTTTAATACATAAGAATTTTTGACTGATTTTTCTTTATTATGTATAGCACATTTTATTGACAGCAACATGTCTCTCTTACATAGCTTCTGGTTCTAAATTCATTTCTTTTTAATTTATTTCTTTTTTTAAGAGAGAGAGAGAGAATTTTTTAATATTTTCTAGTTTTCGGCGGACACAACATCTTTGTATGTGGTGCTGAGGATTGAACCCAGGCCGCATGCATGCCAGGCGAGCGCGCTACTGCTTGAGCCACATCTCCAGCCCTTAATTTATTTATTTTAATTGTAGTTGTACACAATACCTTTATCTGATTTATTTATTTTTATGTGGTGCTGAGGATCAAACCCAGCACCTTGAACATGCTAGGCAAGTGCTCTACCGAGGAGCCACAAGTCAAGCCTCTCTAAACTCATATTTAACCTATAATTATTGCCAACCCTATTCAGTTTACTGTGTATTTTCCTTTTATATATTTACCTGTGCCCTTACTTAAACCTTTATTTCAATAGTATTTCTTTAAACAATATAGAGTTGAACTTATTTGACAACATCTGAGAATCTGTCATATATCAAATAAGTATGTCTATCCATGTGGATTATTATTACTGAAATGTTCAGTCCAACTCTTTTAACATTTGCATTGATTCCACTGCTTCCTGTTTCTTGTTTTCCAATATAATGATGAAGTAGGTTTACTTTTTTCTATGGAATATTCACATTGATTAAATGGAGAGATATCCTTCATTTGGATGGATGATAAAAATATTTAATAGCATATATATATATATAGAGAGAGAGAGAGCACTCTTCTGATTAATTTATAAATAATATGTGATTTTAGCACAAGTCTCAATGAGATAATTTTGATGAAATGGATTTCAATATTTTTTTTAATTTTCTCCATAAAAATATACAAGTAGAGCAAAGAAAACTTTGAACTAGGAAAAGGTGTTTTTCTAAATATAAGTTAAAATTTATTACACCTAATTTTCTTACAAATGTGTTAACACATTATGTTTTATTGCTAAAAATATTTTATTATATTGATATTCTACACGTACTTATCCATTATCCATTAATGGATGTTAAGTATTTACAATCTTGGCTATAATGAATAATGTTGTGATGAACATTCATGTATACATGTTTCTATGTAGTAATATATATTTAATTCTCAATGAAATTGGTTATATGCCTTGACATGAAATTGCTGGGTTCTATGTTCAACATTTTGAGAAATGGCCAAACTGTTTCCAAAAAAGATATACCAATTTAGAATCTCAACAGTAATGTATAAGTGTTTCAATTTCTCCCAATTCTCACCAAAACCAACACTTTTTAACATCTTTCTTATTCTGGTCACCTGAGTAAATTTGATGTGGTATACACTGTGATTTGATATGAATTTACCTAATCATTCATTAGAAAAATTAGATGTTTTCCATCTTTTCATATGATTTTTGTCCATTTACATATATTTTTAGAGGACTATCCAAATTCTTTGCCCGCTTTTAGGTGGGTTATGTTTCTATTATTGAGCTGTTAGAGATTTTTATATTCTGGACATGAATCATTCATCAGATATATGATTTGCAATTATTTTATCACATTCCATGGGTTATGCTTTCACATGGAGGCTTAAAGTTTTAAAAACTTTTTAGTCCAACTATTTGAACTTTTGTTACGTGTGTCTTTGGTGTTATATCTAAGAAACCACTGCCTATTTAAAGATCAAAGAGAGTTAGTCCTAAATTTTCTTTATAGAGTTTCATAATTCAGTTTCTTACATTTCTAAAATTATTTAGACAGGTCTCTCCATTTAACCAATGTAAAAAGTTTAAAACTATGGTAAAAAGAAAACTTCTCTCTTTGTTATACTGAAAAGCACAAAGTCACTTTAGGTATTCTAATAATCCATCAAGAATTATATTATGCAAAATCTTAGTAGTCCCCACTGATGACTATTTTTTCTTCTTCTTATAACCAGGAATGTGAGAAAATAAAATCCAGCTTTCATTGACTTGAGAATGCATCTGATTATTAAAATGTAAACACAACACAGAAACCACCCTTCAAGAAAAGTTTCCTGAAAGATGTTCTGTTTCTTCTTGAGTCAGTTTTGATGGTGTGAGTCTTTGTCAAGACATTTTGAGTCAAAGGATGGAGATGAATTTAGTTTCCTAGAAGATAATGTTCACAAAGATTATGGAGAAATTCAGCTGGATTTTGTTGTTTTCTTGTATGTAAACAGCCAGTGTTTTATTGGATCAGGGTTCACATATTTTCCTTTCTACCTCTAGGTATACTCTTCTTTTCATTTTTAATACAATATCATCACTTGAATTAACAGCATACATTAATAAATAGTGCCCAAATAGATCCAAGGCTCAGACCTTCTGCCAGTGTTTAATCAGATGTTGAATTGCTTTATGTGGCACAAATACTAACATGTGTAGATATTTCATAACTACCTACCATGCTTGAAACTGGAGTCCTGAGCTTCCCTCTGTTATTTCATTTTTGGATATTTTGTTGCATGTATGTAAAAATGTAATTAATATTTGTACACTGATCTTATACCAGAAACTTTGATGAATTCATTTGTTATGCTTTTTTCTTTGTACAAGATTATGTCATCTGTGAATAGAGATACTTCAACTTCTTCCCTTTCAATCAAAGTGACTTACTTATTTTTCTTTTCTAATTGCCTGGCTATGGCTTCAAGTACAACGTCACATTTAAGTGATGAGAGATAACATCCATATGTTACTTCTGATCTTAAAAGAAAATCATTCATTTGTTTAACATGAAGCTTGATGTTAGCTGTGAGTTTTTCACATATGTGCATTTCAGATTTTAAAATTTCCCTTCAATTGCTAGTTGGTTGAATACTCTTGCCATTAAATGGTAGTAAATTTGGGGAAATGATGTTTTCTTGTGTCTACTGGGGTGATGATGTGTTTTCTTTATTCTGTCAAGTAGGTGTAATAAAAAGGTTGATTTTCATATATTTAACTAATCTTTTATTCTTGGAATGAAGCTCAATTGGTCATGGCCTATAATACTTCTTATAGATTGCTGGATATGTTTGCTGTATTTTTTATCAGTGTTTTTACCCCTATGATAGCAGGCATTGGCTTGTAGTTTTATTTGTCTGTGATTTCTTTGCTAGTTTTGCATGAAGAAATACTGTCCTTATAGTATGAGAAGATAGGTATTGGAAGAGTTTATGAAGGATTGATGTTAATACTTCTTCAAATATTTGATAAAATTCTCCACTGAAGCCATCTGTGTATGGGCTATTCTTTGTGAGAAGTTTGTCATAACTAATTCATTATGTAATTGTATTAGATTTATTGAGATTTTCTCTCTTCTTGAGTTAGTCTTGAGGGTGTGAGTCTTTCTAGATATTTGTTCATTTTACTTAGACAATCTAATTTAAGGGATACAATAGTTTATAGTATTCTCTTAACACAATTTTATTTTTGTTAAGTCAATAATGATACCCCTTCTCACTTCTGATTTTAGTGTTTGAGTCCTATCTCCTTTATTCTTTGTTAACTTCTAAAGTGCTGAAGTTTTGTCCATTTTCTTAATCTTTTTGAAGAACTAACTTTTTATTTATGTAAATTTTCTATTGCCTTTCTCTCATATATTTACTTTTTTCCCCTCTTTCTCTAATTATTATTTTCATATTTCTGTTGCTTTGGATCTGGTTTGTTTTTATTTTCCTGGTAGTTTAAATAAATCATCAGGTAATTGAACTAAGGATTTAAAAAATATGGATTTACACATGTAAATTTTCTTCTAAATACTAATTCTGCTAGATCCCATTAGTTTTGGAATATTTTATTTCGTATTTTTTTCAAAAGATTTTCTAATTTACCTTATGATTTCTTCTCGATCATGTTGTTAATTAGTGTCATTTTGTTTAGTTTCCATGTATTTGTAAATTTACCAATTTTTCTTCTCTTATTGATTTCTAATTTAATTCCATTGTGTTCGGAGAACATACTTGACATTATTTCACTTATTTTAAATTTATTGAAATTTACTTTTTGGTCTTACAGCCTTCCAGCAGAATGTTCCATGTGCTCTTGAGTATATTCTATTGTTTTATAGTAGGGTCCTGTAACATCTGTCATCTGTAGTTGATTTATAGTTCTGTTTTTCAATTTTGATTTTCTTCTACTTTGTCTCTCTCTTGTTGAAAGTGGTTAGAGTCACCAATAATTATTGTTGAGTTATCTATACAACCCTTGATTCCTGTCATCTTTGACTATATTTTAGAGTTGTGTTAGTGGAAGCATATATTTTTAGCATTTTTATGTCTTTGTGATGGATTAACTTATCATATAATATCCTGTTTCCAAGTGAAATTTTTGTCTAAAAACTATTTTTACTGCTATTGGTGTAGCTACTCCTTTCAGCTTATGTTTACATCTTATTATTTTCAAACTATTTTTCTAAAGTGTTTCTCTTATAGACTGGAGGTGGTGACTTCATGATTTTTATCTATTCTGCCAATCTGTGCCTTTTGATTGGAGAAATTATTCAACTTATACTTAATATAATTACTGATAAGATTTCCATCTGCTATGTTACTGTTAGTTTTCTGTCTCTGTGTCTTTTTGTTCCTCTATTCTCAGTTAATGCCTGTTTGGTGTCAAATATTTTTAGAAAACTATTTTAATTCTCTTCTTTTAGTGGAGGTTTTTGAGTTATCATCTTAGTTCTTCATTTGGTGATTCATAGTGATGTTTTAATTCAAGAGAATCTCTTTCATATTGTAAATTGATTTTAATAGCATATGAAAATTTATTCCTTGATAGTTCCATTTCCCCCCTTCCTTTGTGCAATTATAGCCATACCTATTTTATTTGTATACAATTATAAGTTTAATAAGACAGTTTTATAATTATTTATGCATGTAGTTGTCACTTAAGAGGAGAATGAAAGAATTTAAAATACAGTTACCTGTTTATATTTACCTATGTACTCAACTTACCATCTTACTCTTTATTTATATAGATTTGACTTACTGTCTGTGATACTTTTATATTAGCATTATTAGCATTAAGGACTCCCTTTATACTTTTTCAGCACATTCTGCAGGGGACAAATCCTCAAAGATTTTGTTATCTGGGAATATAGATATTTCCTTTATTTGGGAAGAATAGTCTTGCCAGGCATAAAATTCACAATTAACAGTTGTTTTTTAAATCACTTTGAATATAGCATCACACTTCATTTTGGCTTCCACAGTTGATAAGCAGATAAATATTACTGGGAATCCCTTTTATACAAAGTTTCTTTTCTCTTACTGATTTTGTGATTATATCTTTGTCTTTCCACAGTATGACTATGTGTCTACTTGTTCATATCTTTTATTTTATCCTAAATGGAGTACACTAAGCTTCTTTAATGTGTAGATTAGAGATTCTCATCAAATTTGAGGAGTTTGGAACAATTCAAATATTTCATCTGTCCCTTTCTATTCTCTCTTACTTGAACTCCACTATGTGTATCAGTGCACTTAATATCATTCTACAGGTCTCTATGGTTCTGCTAATTTTTCTTCTTTTTTATTTCTTTTCTCAGATTGGATAGTTTTAACTGAGGTGCAAGTTAGCTAAATCTTTCTTCCACCTGTTCATATTTGATCTTGAGCCCTGTATTTGCAGTCTAAGACGGATGCTGGAAGTATCATAAACTATGTGACTTAAATAATTTATTGTCTCACAATTCTAGGGGCTAGAAGCCTGAGACTAAGATGTCAGCAGAGTGGATTGTTTCTTCAGAGGTCTTTTAGGGAAATTCTGTTGTATGCCTCTCTTCTCTTCTGGTCATTTGTTGGCAATATTTGCTCTTCCTTGGCTTGTAGACATATCATCCTGCTCCCTGCCTTGATGTTCTCATGGGTTTTTCTATGAGTGTATCCTTATCTCCAAATATCACCCTTCTACACAGATATCAGTTGGATAGGACCATGCCTAATGACTTTTTAAACTTGATAACCTCTACATATTCTGTCTCGGAATAGGGTCGCATTCTGAAGTACTAGGGGTTAGAACTACATTGTATAAACGAAGGAGCACAATTTAACACAAAACAAAATGCTCTCATGTTTTTTTTTTCTCATTTCAATTATACTTTTCAACTATATAATTCCTCTGTAGTTTTATATTATTTATGTTTCTTTATGTTCTCTACCTTGTGAGCTACCATGCTTCTATTTTTCTTAAGTTTGTAGACACGGTTTAGATTAGATTTCTGAATAAATGATAGATTTTAAAAGCTTTTGCCCAATAAATCCAATGTCTATGATTGCTCAAGGAAAGTTTCTATTGGCTTTTTTTAACTGTGTATGTGCCATAGTTTCCTAGTGTGTTTCATAATCTTTGGCTTAGAACTGGAAATTTAAAATAATGTATTATGTCAGCTCTAAAAATCAGATTCCTCATACCTCTCCAATGTGTTTTGTTATTATTGCTGATTTTTGTGTAGTGATTTTCCTGAAATAAGTCTATAAAGTCTGCATTTTCTTACACATAGCGTCAGCAGTTTCTGATCAGTTAGCTTAGTGTGTAACAAATCATCAGAGAGAGGTTTATTTAAGTGCCTTGAACCAATAAATACTTGGGCTTTGCCAAGGGTGTGTGTGTGTGTGTGTGTGTGTGTGTGTGTGTGTGTGTGTGTGTTGAAGCATGTTTCCAATGCTTCTTCAGGAGGTTTATGACTCTAGTTGGCTGTTTCTTCATGCTGCCAGATCATTAAGACACCATTCCCAGTTTCCCTTGGAATTCACATACCCCTGCATATGTTCATGGCCTTCAATTTTCTTAGCAATTTGTCAGAACTTTTCAAACTTCCTATGAACATCTCATTCCCTAGGTTTCCTTTTAAAGATTTTGTTCAGTCTCTTATTAGTTCCACCTAGTATTGCTGCCTTAGGCAACTATGCTATTAAGCAATTGTCACTGGTATTTTCTAATAAATGTCCCTAGGATATGGCTGATCACATAGAGAAAGCTCTGAGTCAGGTCAAATAAAGGGTGTGAGATTTTCAGAATGCTTCCAGGCAGGGAAGTAACAAAAGAGTAACAAATTTGTTGAAATGAACTTTTTGGGGATGGGGGAGGCTCTAAACCTGTTCTGTTCTATCCTGTGGCTGCTAGGCTACTGGTCTCCACAACCACCATGTTCCAATGAGTGTTGGTTTTAAAAGCTGCTGCAGAGTATAGAACATAGAAATGGGAATAGAGCAGGTTAAAAATGCTATGTTCTTACTGATATTTATCAGCTTTTCTCAAATAAATGTTCCAAGACTTGTTGCAGACTCTTGGGTTATTTCCAAAGTTCTGAGAAAATTGTTTTTCACAATTATTGTAGGGTTCTGGAAACACTTATTCTTTAATTCCAAAAGTGCTTCAAACACAGCTATTTTTAAAGAAACTCCCCTATATCATCATTCTATAATAATTTCGGAATCAATTTAAGTTAGTGTGTGTGTGTGTAATTACAAATTCTCAAGTGTTTAGATATGGTTTAGTTTTATACACACACACACACACACACACATATATATATACATATATATATTTGTAATTTTATGAGTTACTTTATTCTTAACTCATTTTTTGTTTATATCAGTTATTGAATTAAAAATCCATATGTACCTATTTAAATACATGAAAGAGAAAGAACCCTTAATATATTGTATTACAAGTGTTTCTTCCCTTAAGGAGACAAGTGCCATATTGTTAGACAAAGTAAGAAGTATTTTACAGGGTTTTATTGTATAGATTTGCTGTATGTTATGGAATGGCAGTACTAAATTCATATATTACATGCATATGTTTAGAATGATTATGGTATTTTTTAAGTAACCAAAATCATTTACCTGATCCAACCAGTGACAATAAAGAAAACACCATATTGGGATTGTGACGTTGGCTTCTTCCAAATGCATTCCGTTGGCCAATCTTTCCTTCCCTGCCCCTTTTATTATATGTACATGTCCCTTTTTTACTTCTAAATCCTAAACTTCTTTGATGGTAAGGAATGTTTGCCTAACACTAGTTTAGAGCTTTGTCATCTAAGTGTATCCACAAATACATTTATGTACACATACTTCCTTGAGTGTGAGGAAATAGATGTGCCAAAAGGAGTTCTTATTATGATTTCATAGTGAATATTCCCTGTGGCCATAACATGAAGCTGGAACTTGAAGAGTTAGATGAAACCGAGAGAATAATAGTTCACTGAAAAAAAAAACTTCAATTCAGAAATGAATTAGAAAACAAAATGGCATTAAGGAAATAAAAATAAGAAAGATTCTTACTATGTCTAGATTTTAATTTCACTGCTTAGAATCCACTTGAGTGATTTTTATGTCTTTCATTATCATTCATACTTCTCCCAGATCTTTAATCAAATGATTTTATCAAAATTACTTTAAATATATAAAAGAAGACACGTATATAACTGAAAATTGTCAACACACTTGCATAGAATGTACAACTCTTTTGACTTAAAAACAGTGATGGACAAGTTTTAATTGGTAAATCAACATGGAGATTCAATGTTGGCTTCTAAAATTCTATTCACAGTCTACACAGGGAACAAAAACACTGTGGGTCATGGAGTTAAAATTACATTCCAAATTCATCATGATTTACTAGTAAGAAAACTAAAGCTTTTAACAACGTTGTCCTGAGTTTTCGAATTTATAGAGGCTTGTGTCTGCATTCTATTTTTATCATTAAATAATGTACATTTAATTCATAATAAGTACCTAATTATTGCCTCTATTTCTTTATATTGTTTCATGAAGCAAAATTGATTTTTTTGCCTTAACAACATAAGATATTATGTTGAAAATGTCATAAAGATATTAACTTGAAAATCTATTATGGGTATTCTAACTAACTTCAAGTTAGATATGTGCTTTTCAGATAGTTTTATAACTTTGTGCAATTGACTAAACCTCTCCAAGTCTCAGTTCACTAATCTAAAAAATGGAAGGGATACACAAGAGGATTTCAAATACGCTGAAAATCTGTGTCATGGTTCTCTTGGTTGCATATCACAGAAAACCACATCTATCTACTTTAAACAAACAGAAAACACTTTATCAAAAATATACTGTAGTGTATCATGAAATAAAATAAACTGTTGAAATGCAGGACTCAGAAAGGGTAGGAACCAGTTGGTTCTGGAATGGCAGGGTCAGAAATCTATATTTCATTGTACTGCTGTTAACATGACTCTTCATACTGAACCTATGCACCTTTAGTTTCAGACTCTCTTGAAAAAGAATCTGATCTGCTCATCTTGTGTCTCTCTCACTTCTAAAGAATATATATGAGAGCTTAGTATTGATATAGCACACACATTAACTGCCTGTGTCTACTGCTATACCTACTCCTATTAGGGGAGGGGAGGTATATTTTTCAGAGAAGTGTTGTGTGTTAATGTCTCACGCTGGAAAGCTATCTTCTGCAGTGCACTTCTTGAACATTCAAAACAGATAGGCTTTTCTCTCTATCTGACTCCAAACTTATTTACTATGATGCACACATCTAGCCAATAAAATGCAATGAGATATCATTGCCTTTTGGAAGATTTATCATTGAAGAATATCTCCTGGAGTCCATAATTTCTAGGTGATATTCATTTTCAGAACATAATTTCATGTCAGGTGCTCTATTATGTTGTTATCTATGAACAAAATAATTTAAACAGAGGAGCAATGAAACAAATGTACAGTGTATTTGTGAAGCAAGTCCCTTTGTTCTTCTGTAATCAATGTAATTACTTCTTCAAGTAATAAAGACAAATACAATGTTATCCACAAAGAGTTTTTACAGAATTTGACACCTGAGGTTTTCATAAAATTCTGAAAAATGTGCATTTACCTTTAACTTCTTAAAAATAGAACACATAGTGTAGTCTCGGAATATACCAATATTAGCAAACAAGAAAATAAAATATACCTTGAAAAAAACTGTTTCCCTGATTCTTTTCACCTCTACCATACCATGTAGAACATTACAAATAGTTAGAAAGAAAAATAAACATTGATTGATAAGAAGCCAAGCAGTAACAACTGAGACTATTGTCTGAAGAAAGTCAGTTGTTGATTTTTCATGAAAGCAAACCATCCCACTTGCAATTTCTTATGGTTAGATTCTTTGAGTTTCTTTAAGTTAAAATCCAATTTTCCTTTTTATAATAATATTATTATCTACATCATTAATATAAAACAATATTAGCAAACATATTCTTCTAATATACAATACTGTCCACATTTAAATGAATTCCAAGGTTGAAATGGTAGTCACCCAACCAATATTCTTTCCCAGTTATCTTCAATCTTCCTCACTCTTCCAAATTGCTATCTAATTTTGTTCTATGACCCTTTGCAGAATGTCTTTTCAGAGTCTAAACTCTATGCCTGCTACACCAGTGGCTAGCATTGGTTGAACACTGGATGTGCACTGATAGCTTTAAAAAGTACTGATACTGGCATTTCATCCCTGGAATTTCTAGTTTAATATGGAGTGCAGCGTGGACACTGGAATTTTTATAGAGCATCAAAAGATTCTAATATAAATACAAGATAAAGAATCTCTATGTAGGAAACAAAAAAAAACTTGAAAGTTTTTTTTCTTTTATTCACCCATTTTTGAAATAAGGAAGATATTAGGATTTTTACCTGTGAGCTACCAGGAATATAGCCAGAGTTTTCAGAGGAGTAGAGAGGGATGAGAAAGACAGTAAAAACTTCCTATGAAAATGGTAAAAGGAGTGACTCAAAGTACCTATGTTGAGCTTCACCCTATCAGGTCATACAGCGGGGCCATGAGATTCAGAGAAGCTTGTCCTACAGCCAGCATCCCTGCCCTGCCTCCAGCTCCCATCCATATAGTGTAGAGGAACTCTATCTACAGTACAGGAAGGTGACCCTTTTGCCTGAGTCCTCTCGATATTTCACTCAGTTGTCACCACCAATGACCCACTCCATTTCATGTCTGTCTTTGCTCTATTCTTCACCACCCTTTGAACTACATGGCCATGTGTTTGAGAGTAGCTACAGGAGACTGAAAGGTGATGTGCTTCATTTAATCTCTTATGCCATTTACTTATTTAGCCAGAGATTGGTGAAACATAAGCATCAAAAGGGAAAAAAAAAGGGGGAGAGAGGTAAAGAATATCTTCTGAGAGACTTGGGAGTCCATGGGGAAAGGTATTCTCCATGAATAAATGAAGCACACAGGAAGTTGCTGTTTTCTTTCATCAGATATTTTCATATCAGTGTGTGATTCGCTTCGTTATGTACCCAGGAGCCATTATATACTCAAAAAGGAGGCAAGCCCTTGATGACATTCTTGAGCTGTTGACCTTGCCCATTCTGGAGTCTCTCTACATGAGGATATTTTATAATGTGGAATGATTCTTTATGTTTAAGCAATTTTGAATTTGAATTTTTAATGATATACAAAGATATCTGAAATAGTAAAATTCATATTACAGGTTACATTACAGAAAGTGTATTGACCTTAGCAATGAATTGAGTCTACATTCTGCTTCTTGCTCACTATAACTGATTTCCATTTTCTCTTCAGTTACATATTTGCATTTTTTTACTTTATATTAAAATCAGAAAGTCGGAAAAAGAATTCCAAGTAAAGCTCAGCCCAACACCTTATAATTCACAGTACTACACTTTATCTACTCAAAATGTTGGCCGAATCTTTTTAAATGTCCACGTAAGAAGCCTCCTAATAGTTTTTCCTATAGCATAGCATAGTCTCACCACTATTTAAACTTGACACTCAGGAAATAATTTTAATTATAAAGCAAGAAAACACAAAAACAAAGAAATCAGTCTTGCATAGTTCCCTTCTTCCCCAGAAGGCAATATTTTAACTATTCCAAACAGTAAAAGTTGTATTTGAAAGAGTCTTAAAGATTGTTATGTAAACGTGCAAATATGACACAGTGAATGAATCCTCCTGTTGTGTATAATTTCATTATATCAATAAAAAATCTGAATGCAAAAATTTTAAAAATAAAATGCCAAAAATATTTTTTTAAAAGAAGACCGTTCTACAATATCTAGCTAGAAGTTCTTTTATCTTCCCAACACTTTAAATGATTTAACTTGTAAACAGTTTTACACACATGTGCCTTGGAAAGGAATACAAAACACACAAAATGTTTTTTTTTTTTTTTTCTCGGCTGTGCTGTTAGCTCTTAAACTTTCTAAAGCTTGTCAGTCTCTTGGGAGAATGTGATGTGAGAAGCTAATGGTTTGCATACGATTTGACTAGAGTCCTCCTGTAGTTGTGCAGGACTCTCCATCTCCACAGAAAAACCAAAATAGCTCCAGTTGTTTCAGACTATTCAAAAAGAGTAGACTAGATTTAAGGGGGAAAAGTGCTATTCCAAATCCTTTTGAAAATCCTTAATTGGGGCCAGTGGATGGGTCTTTAACAAACTTATCTTGAAAACAATTCATAGCAAGGGCCCAACCATTTGATGTCTTTAAAGCCTTAGTGAGTGTGTCCCATTTTCAGTGAGATTATGAGACAGTGAAATATGGTTGTTTTTGCTGTCAGAAGAGAACATTGGTAAACTTAGCCATCATTCCTTCTTTTAAAAACTCCCAACTGCTTATAAATGAAATGAAGTCCAACATGTACCAAGTTCAAAAGAGGAAGGAGACCTTGCTCATAAAGCTCAGCTGCTGAAAAGTCTAGGGCTGTGGCCTTGTATGTTCAAGGGAGGACAAAGAAATAATTTTATCAAAAGCAGGGGATCATTTTGAATAACGAAAATAACAAAATTTTAAATAAACATGTTGGGTTATTGTAAGGAATTGAAGTATAGAATAGCCCCAAGGGTAAAATTAATCATCCCAAATTCACAAATCTTCCACAAGTATGTTGTTGAATAAATACTTACTAAGAAGGAACCAAGAAAACAGGGAGATAAAATGGTGGTTAAGTCCCAAAGTTCTGCTGAAAGAAAGTACTTGACCTACTTCAAAGCACTTAAAACTCAGTGAAATAAGACTAACTAAAGTAGCAATCCAGGCTCCACCCAGCTTATTTCTTCATAAGATTAAAAAAAATTAAAATCCTTGGGTTTCAGTTAACTAGGGCTATGTAGAAAAGCAGAGATTTTCTTGAAATTGATGCTTTGGCCCCAAACCCATGTTTCAAACCCTCAAAACATTTGAAACTGGAAATAAACTGAAATTAAAGTTGCAACCCATCCCTACCCAATATAACTCCTGATACATTCAGAGATCTCACCCTACAGACCAATGCGACCTCCCGGAGAGGAGACAGACAGACAGACAGACAGCTATTGAGATAGACATAAATACACATATATATTTCAAATTTAATCTCAGCTATTGTTTTCTTCCATAGTATCTAGCATACAATAAACATTTTGAGATTTGTAAAGAAGCCAGCCAAATCAAGAACCAAAATCAAGAAAACAGAAATTGTCAGTAGAAACAAGTCAAGAGATGATCTACATGATTGAATTAGCATAGGAAGTTTAACAAAAACTAACATAAATATGTTAATGGGTATAGAAGAAAAGATCCAGAAGAAAATAGGTAAAATTGTCATTTTATATATAGAAATGGAAGTTTATTTTAAAAAAACTAAATGATTATACAACTGAAATATACACTTTTTGAAATGAAAAGCATATTGGGCAGGTGTAAAAGAAAATTAAACATAATACAAGAAAGGATTAGTGAATCAAAGTCAATTTGAACTACATAAACTGAATCAAGAGAAAAAAAATAGAATATCAGAGATGTACAGGATAATATAAATAAAACAACATTGGAGTCATAAGAGATAAAGCATGGAATAAAAGAAATGGATGAGAGGCAATGATTGACTTTTTTATAAAAATTATACAGTATCCAAAAATCCCCAAAGCTCAGTGAATTTGGAGCAGGATAAATACAACAAAAACCACATCGAGGCATATAGACATCAGAGTTAACCTGTTCAAACAAAACATCTTAAAGTGAAGAAAAAACATTAAAAGCAGCCAGAGAATAGTCGAATTACTAAATTCAGTTGAACAATATGAAGAATAAAAGTTGACTTCTTGAGGCTCATTAAAAACAATGAAAGCCAAAAACAACAGGGTGATATTTTTAGTGTACTTGAAAAAAAAACTATCAAATCAGATTTAAATAGTCAGAAAAAAATATCAGATTTCTATAGTCAGCAAAAAAAAATTTATCAGATTTCTATAGTCAGCAAAATATTCTTCAGAACTAAAGCAAAATAAAAGCTGAGTGAATTTCTCACAGAAGGCTCGTAACACTAGAGGAAATTCTTCAGGCTGAAGGTAAATGGTCCCATACACAGGTTACATCTTCAGGAAGGAGCAGCAAGAACAGAAGCAGCAAATATACTGAAAAATATAAATATATATAAATATTTTAAAGTGTTTTTAAAAAAATTATTACTAACTGAAACAAAATAGTAAAGGACAAAGTTCATAATGTATGTAAATATTAAATAGTACAAACAATAGAAAGAAGTAAATAGAATTATTCTGTAGTAAAGTATTTATAGTGGATTTTGATAAATTGAAGAGACATTTTAATCTCTAAAGATACCTCCAAAATATGTGGGGGTCGGGGAGCTATGGATAAGAATAGCTAAAAATCTAATAGAAAAGGAAAAACCAAAGAAGAACAATGGGAACAACCTAGATGAGATGAACAGAAAACAAATAGCATAATGGCAGGCTGAAGTCCAAGCATGGAAGTCTAAAATGGGAAATTGATGCCCACTCCAAGTTTGTATCAATACAGTGGATTCTGCTATAAGATCAGTAATAAGAAGTCAGTGTGTTTCCACCTACATTTTCACCACAGTATTTCATTTTTATGGGTACATTTAGAATTCTGTATTTCTTCTGCCAGCATCCCCCCCACTCAGTGTTAGTATTTCAGTAGAAAGACTGTCATCAATACAGAGTCTGTTGGCTATTCTATATAGATTTCCAGACAAGTCACATTGAGAGCTTTAAATATCAGAGAATAAAAATGTAAGATTTTTATCTACTCTAACCTTAAGTACAGAAAATATTTATTTTTACCATGGAAATGTTTCTGCAAATCAGGTCTGCAAAGCAGGTCTGCAAATCAGGTCTGCAGGTTCTAGTTTAAAATTAAAGGTTATCTCCAAGAAAAAAGCATAAAAAAAAGATGCTACATACATCTGTAAGAGGAACACATGCTACCAATTCTCCTCTGAGAGTTGAACAGAATGTGGAAAAAAAATTCAGTAAGGATACACCATTTAATTCTGATATGCTAATATTTGTAAACATCATTAATAATTTATTATATTTATTCAGTATGAGCCTGATTATTCTATAGCAAAAAATTAGTCTATGTAAGTAACTATTAATCAAATGCCAAGTAGAACATAACAAAGCTTTCCTTCCTGATAAATGTATGGTAGTCTAAAGACATTAACTTTTCTGCCTTTTGGATATTGCTTGTTCATGTTGGATCGTATGTGACCTAGAAATGAACTTTGGTGTCTTTTGTCCACTGGAATTTTGGAGGGAAGTTGCTTGAAAAGGTAGTTCACTCTAAACAGAATTGACAGTTACATATTACAAAATGCTAATATACCAACTTGATTAAATGTGAATTAATTATTTTCATAAACATAAAGATAGCTCTTTAAGGAGAAGATCATTGATGCTCTTATAAAACTAATGAGTGACAGTACCAAAGGATATAGGTTTAGCATTTGATGGATAGATAGTTCTCCACAAGACAATGCTGTAATTGACATATATGGGGCTGACAGGTTCAGAAGCTCATGCCTATAATCCCAAAGACTTGGGAGACTGAGGTAGGAGAATCTCAAGTTCGAGGCCAGCATTAGCAACTTATTCCTGTCTCAAAAAAAAAAAACCTAAGCTAAAACTACTGGGAATGTAGTTAAGTAGTAAAGGGCCCCTGGATTCAGTCCCCAGAACCAATAAAAATAATAATAATCCTAATGAAATATGGAGGCTTGTAAGCAGGGAGAAGCAAGTGAGATCCAGTTTAATTAGAGAACTCTTTTCTATGATTAACGAAACAAAAGCAACCCATATTAGGTTTATTATTTAGGTTTATTATGACAGTTTTAAAATAAGTGGATAATGATAATTTTTAAAAGGCTCAAATCCCACTGCTTGAAAAAGCCTCTTATTACTATGTCCAGGTGGATTACTGAGACTTTCCCCATGTCCACTGCTATGTTTCTCATTATAACAAGGGCAATTAAAGTAGTAAAATCAGAGCCGACCCTTACCAATACCATCCATTCATACTGTTTCAAAGCCTTTCTGTATGCTGGGTCTTGGGAATACAGAAGACAGACCTTGAGCTCAACAGGCTAACAGGTTATAAACCACCGTAGTGTGTGACACTGGCAGCACACACCCAGCAGAATGCTATGGATATGTGTAATATAAAGGTTGTAGAGACCCATTTATCTGGATAAGGGGGGAGAGCCCTGGAGAAAAACTTGACCTTCACATTACCTCTTTCTGAAAGTCAAATTACCGGAAATATATCCTAGATACAATAAATTATACAATATCATGTTCTATGGACATTGTCTAGATCTTTGGAGTTTTGAGACACTCTTTATGGTTTATCCCAAAATTCTTATGCCCACAAATGCTATTTCTGGCTAACTCCTAAACCCCCCAGATTTGACAGGTGTCATAATCACAAATGATCAAGGAGAGTTTTACATAAAGCTACTCAAATTTGAAAGAGTCAGAATATCTGATCAGAGCAGGGCCCAGATGCAGGCCCAAATGTTCCTGTTTAAACAGAAGCAAGATTGTTGCTTTGCTTGTTTCTTAAGTATTAACTTTTACCACAGATACAAATTTCTCCTTACCATTATAAAAACTAGACAGGGCTAACCTAGATGGGAATTAACACAGATTAAATAAATGGAAGGGGCAAAATTAGAATTGAGAACAAGTAAGTCCGTTAAAAAGTTGCCTCTGAGGACTTTGGTGCCACGTTGTCTCCATGGTAGCAGTAAATCCACGTGAAGAGACCAAGTCTACCTTGATTCTGTGAAATGCAATGATAAATAAACTGTCTTGGTTGGTCTCACCCCAACTTTCTAAGTTTCCATGTACTTGTAAGGACGGACGAAAGAAAGAGAGAGAGAGAGAGAAAGAGAAACACTGGGTATACTTATTCCAACAGCCTACATTTTTCATAATAAATTTGAAAGACTTTTCATGAATATCAAAAACTCATGGTGTCTTCAGTATCTGATGCCAATACACCTTTGTGGGCTAATGAAGAATGATTTCTGCTGGATCCTGAGGTGATTTAGGTAAGCTTTGGAAAGATTAAGTACCACATCCAAAATTATATAGCTACTAAGTGACAAACCCACAAAATATTAGATTCCAAAGTCTGTGATTAGTTTCACTCTATTACACTCCCTCATTCACTACAGCAAACACTCAAAAGTCAATACTTAAGCTAGTTATCATAAACAACAGAATCACTAATGGGAATAAATATGTATAGAGTTTTAAATAACAAGTTGATTTTCTGGTCAAAATGATGATTCATAGATAATCATGAAAGAGAAGTTGGTATTGTTTTAACTATCAACCCAGGAGAAACCACATAGACAGAGGTCACAGAGCATCCCCAGAATCTTGGATTCAGAGAGGTAGTTAAAGGGAAATTTTGATCCAGAAGGCAGTTTATTCCCAGGGAAGAACATTTGGTAAGAAGGATTGTTTCCATGTTGACTGATGAAACATCTGTCAAAGTAGAAAAATGTGAACTTCTAGCACTTGGCTGGTCTTTGGCTCTTGGCTCACATGGAGCCCCTTTCATTTGGGAGCAAGAAAATAAATCTTACACATAAATCAATCTGTGGGCCCTACTGAACAATATTTGCCTTTGGACTCTTGCATAACATTGAGGAATGGAAGCGGTTCATTAACGTCATTCCTTTTCAAACCATTTATTTTTAAAAGCTCCTTCAAAAGAAGATTCTTGAGCCAGTTTCATTCAGTGGGGTCCAAGAAACAAAGATGAGACTATCAGGAACACATGTTATCATGGGCCAAGGATGATGAAACAGGTGGGCACATTGAAATCACAAATTCATCCTTCCACCCCTTCAATACAGACTATGTAGAGTCAACCGAAATTTGAAGTTCACCAAGATTATTTTTCTTCTTGATCTACTTAAAATGCCACAGAAGTTTTTTATGATACTGTGCAGAACAAAGGAGGGAAGTTCATAAGCTGTTCATATATTAAAGTTTAAAACTATCTCATTTATTCTAAGGTAATATTTCTGCAATCCTTATAGTATTATAATGGTGTGATTAATTTAAAGGAAGATCATGTACAGCAATAAATGGAAAAATGACTATATTCACCATTATTTTGTTCTTTTTGTTTATTGGGAAATTTTGTGCTAAATTTGACCAGGTCTATTTCTCTTTATAAAGGTAACATTAATATGATCTATTACCCTTATAATGAGGGACATTGTGTTCAGGAATAGAACTGCATTATACATCTTTTCTTTTGCTTATGCAAATTCTAACAAAAGTAATTTGATGTTTTCTAATTCTCACTGTTATATTTATGAAAATGTAATAATTTATTCAGCTATGAATATGTATGAATAAAATTATTTTTTCCTCTCTGAAAAAAAGGAGTGGCTGGCTACACAATTGTTTGTTACAAGGTCTTTTGACACATCTTTTTATGTTCTTTCTAAAATATCTGTTGTTACATGACAATTCAATTGCTTCTTACCTACTTTTTTTTTTAAAAGCCATGAAAATATTTTAAATGAATTTATACTTTTATAGCCCACAGTGAAGGGATTAATAATCACAACTGTGTTATTAGCCTGTTCCTTTTCTATGTCTCCTATCCTCTTATTAGCCTGTTCCTTTTCTATGTCTCCTATCCTTTTGGTCATGCTGGGCAAGGTAGGCACTAAATGAAAGGAGGTTGAGATGGATTGGCATTGTGGAGCTTGAACCATGAGGGGTGTTTCCTGTACTGCAACTGAAAGGAGAATTTAGAACCAACTTCTGAACATACATTTAATGTCCATATTTCTTATGACAAAAGGCAGACTCACTTGACCCCTTAGTAACTGGTGGCATCGGTGTGTGAGATGGTTGTCAAATAAGGGGGTGAAGGAAGTTGACTAAATTGCAAATCATGCCTCCATCAACCCCGTCAAGTACCTGGTAAGGGTGACCAAAGCTTAGCCAAGTTCAGAGTCAGGTAACAGGATGGAAGAAACATGAGCATTGCAGACTTCAGTTTCCAAGGCTGGAATGCAAAGGACACCTTCTGCAGACTTGTTGTGTTTTAACACAACATAAAGCTTATTTGGCCAATATATTTTCTGAAATAGACTGCTTAAAGAGTAAAGAGTACTAGAAACTGAACCTATCACAAGTTGCATAAGGTACCAATTTTTTTTATTTCTTTATATTATTTTTAAATACAGAATTGGAATTCCCTTCTCCACCAGGTCAAGCAGTGACACCCATGCCTATCAGGGTGAGGAACAAGGATGGATTCCTCATAGTGACAGGGTGAGAAATTGTAAAAATACCTGGGAATGTCACTAGCCCTAGGCAGCTACCCAGACACATCATTTGTTTTTTCTTAAGTTTCCTCCCTTTCTGCAGATTGCTGTATCGATAGAGGCAGCAGAGAAGTTTGCAGTTTTGGATCTAGGTTTTCTGAGATTTTATCTTGCAATTTAAATCTGTAAAATTTGGGGCAATTTCCTTAACCCCCTTATGCCTTCATTTCTGCATCTACAAAATAGGAATCATGATAATATTTCTGTTTTATAATAATATAACAACCTACTTCATCATGTTATGGTGATGATTGAATCAATACTTTAAAAATGCCTAAAACATTGTTTGCATATTGTTAGAATTCAGTACATGTTATTACCTTCCCATCTCTCCTTTTCATACAAAATCAAAAACAAATGCTGCTCTCTTTGTTTTTGTTAAGACATGGTAGATAAAAGCAAGGTCATACATAGATTGTTAAAGATGAATTTTCACTGTACTCCAAAATAGCAAGAAAGTGAGGCTTGGGCTAGAGTGTTGGTGAGTTGGCTACAGCAAACTGGAATTGAACTGGAATTGGAGTCAAAGGAAGGGGAGAAGATAGCATAAGGACCTTTACTAGAAAAAGAGAGCAAGTGTCACAGGAGCAGAATTAGGAGGGACTAAATGATTTCTTTGATTTGCCCTTCCCTAATTCCTCATCACTACCTGTAATGCCAGTGCACATCTTCCCTGGAGCAGTTCTGGAGTGAGATGAGAAAGAGAACCATCAGGTGTGGGATTAAAGGCAAAAGTAAGGCTGTGGTGAAGGAAAGGCATAAAGTGTGATATTTTAAGGGGATGGAAGTGGAGGGGTACAAAGGGGAGAGCAACTTTCCAAAGGCCAAGGATCTTGAAGAATGATTTTTGTGATAAAGAACAAATATGGTATCTTAAGCTGTCTGCTGTTCAGATTGAACTTTTATTTATGAGAGTTGTCTAGCTTATAAAATTTTGGAAATTATGATTATTAAAATAGTACCTTGCAAAACAAGTCACAATATAGGGTGCATTACATGCTAAACTTTGGGAGAAGCAAGACTGCCACAAATAGGATGATCAAAGGAGTTTTCAGGGCTGGGGTTGTGGCTCAGCAGTGGATCACTTGTCTAGCACATGCGAGGCCCTGGGTTCGATTCTTAGAACCACATAAAAATAAAATAAAGATTTTTTTGTAAAAAAAGAGTTCTCATAGAGTTATAGTATTTAAACGAGGTTTCAAAATTAAAAAACAAACAAACAAAAACAACAAAACCTTACATACATGTGAAATAGACCAAGAGGTAAGATAGGTAAGATTTTCATGCTGTAATGGGGAGGATTAAGAATGATAAAAATTGGTGGGTGCGGTTGCACAGACCTGCAATACCAGCAACTGTTGAGGTTGAGACAGGGTAATCACAAGTTCAAGGCCAGCCTTGGAAACTCAGTGAGATTCTACCTCAAAATCAAAATGTAAAAAGGCTGGGAGTATGGTTCAGTAGTAGAGCCCTGGATTCAATATCCAATGCTGAGAAAGAAAGGAAGGAAAGAAGGGAGGGCAGGAGGGAGGGAAGGAGAGAGGGAGGGATGGAAGAAAAATGGTAAAACTTGAGTGGAAATCCTGAATATGGTGACTATAGAAAGTAAGATTGAAAAAGTAGATGGAGATGACATCAAAAAGACCTTAGAACATCAAGACAAGGTGCTAAAAACCAAGGTGCGCACAATGGAAAGCTGAGGAAACATGAAGGGTGCTCTGGAGAGGCAACATCAGAAACAGGCACAAAGCAGGGCTGGAAGGGCAAGTAAGGAGTCAGCAACCTGCCAGCTGATGTTAGAATGCTGTCAGTGAAATGAGCAAGAGTCAACCCAACTTGTCAGAGAAATGCAGAAATGAAGTCAGTGTCCCTTGATCTGAGAGGCACTGGATCACCACACTCATAATTTCAGGACTCGGGGTCAGAATGATCAGGTTCAATCCCTGGTCAGCCTTCCCACTTGTCCACTGACCTTGATCAAAGTATTTGGATCTCTCTGAGCTGAGTTTCATTATCTGTGAAACGAGGATGACAACACTTTACAGTTGTGGGTATACGCGCACGTGAATTTACATTATAAGTATTAATAATTCACCACAATTCACCATAAAGGTGCTCATTATATATAATTATCATTTCCATAAAATAATTACCACTAGTCTTTCTCCTTTTTCTAGAATGCAGGGTCCATAAGGCAATTTTGTCTACTTTCTTAATATCCCCTAGCACCTAAAATGATATCAAGCACACTGCAGATGCTCAATAAATAATGTGTGAGTGAATTGTTGTTATTGTCACATGGGAAGATGGAACTGGAAAAAAAAACAGCTTTGGTCAAAACAGAGGTAAAACTATTTTATTTTATTTTATTATTGGTTGTTCGAAACATTACAAAGCTCATGATCTATCATCTTTCATACATTTGACTCAATTGGGTTATGAACTCCCATTTTTAACCCCAAATACAAATTGCAGAATCACATCGGTTACACACTCACATTTTTACATAATGGCATACTAGTGACTGTTGTATTCTGCTACCTTTCCTATCCCCTACTATCCCCCCTCCCCTTCCCTCCCATCTTCCCTCTCTACCTCCTCTGCTGTTTTTCAATTCTCTGGTAAAACTATTTTAGAGGCCATATGAGGCAACATTTTTAGATCACTGATTCTGAGCTGTCATTGAAAGTGCTAGCTTCTGTCTATTGACTAATATATGTTGTACCTGTTATCAGAACCAATCAGGAAACCTACCATCCCCATGAAAATAAAAACCCAAGTTCAGTAAAGACTATGTTCACCAGCTCTTGGTCCTCAGAAATGATCTCCCTTTATGTAAGGGACCAGTATTTGATAATAAAAGGAACATAGAGAACAGAAATTTCAAAGAGGTTTTGAATCGTAAGTGCTTGAAATGGAACCAATCTGCTTCTCAAGACTATGTGGCCCTTTCTGTTGCTCACACTATACAGTGAACATTTTTTTTTTTAGTCTTAGTATCAGAACTTCTATTTGAAATTCTTTGTACAGTAGACATTGAAAGCTAGTTGCTTATCATTTTCATTCTCCCATTTATTTCCAAATTGTTTCATTTCTTTCTTTTAATTAATGTGGGTTTACAAGTTAGGACAGACAAATAGAATTTCTACAAAGTCAACAATAATTCATGGCTAGTGAATTGAAATAGTGGGACAGAGTTGATAAGAGTGAACCTTTTCATACAGTGATAAGACCGAATATAATATATGAGAAATCAGAGAATCAAAATATTTGAGTAATGAGTGTACTAGAAAAATATCAAGAGTTTAAAAAGCAGGCAATATATAAATGTCAGCAGGTAATTTTTATTGTATAGGGAACAGCATAACTAAATTGTCATAGCCATTTATACAATCAACTGTGGCTGAACAAATCTAAACTGGAAAGATTTACTGAGAACAAATATGTACTTTGAAGACACTGACTCAAGGTTCCTGAGTGTAAACAGTTGTTTCCTATCAACTGTAACATTACATAATAACAGCTGATTTAATATTTAATTTCAGACTTTCACAACAGCATCATCTTTACTTAGAGAGACAGGTTGCATTGGGCATTTCAGAAATTTAATATTTGAAAAATAGGGTAGCCACCCCCCAACACACACAAAAAGAAGTTCTAACACATACACACACACAAAAAAAGTATACACACACACACACACACACACACACACACAAGTTCTAATAGTTTGATAAATCACTACGATATGACAAAGATAGCAGATGTAGGCATTGAGGCCTCAAGGAGCCAGAGGAAGTTGAAGATGAATTGTATCAAATGTTACCTTTAATGGAAAACAACTTGGACAAAATGCTAGAAACACTTGCACTTTTTTATTGCAATTTCCTTGAAACCCTTGCCTTGCCTTCCACACTTCAAAAATGCTGCTCAGAATCTCTGAAGCTCATCACTGGGGAGGGTCACACAGATTTTTCAAGATGCTGATTTGTATTCTAGAACTTTTACATTCTAGAACCCCCAGGCGTCAGAACGGTTCACCATGTCAGGACAGGAAGTAGAGTCACTCTCTGACAATCCACACTAGACTGGCCTCTGTAGATGCCCTCTTTCACCTCCATCCTAATCCTGAAGTGTCTCCAACAGGGTTTGCAGGTGAAAGAGCGAGACTGAAGGATGTAGAAGACTCTGCCCAAGGACAGTCAATTGAGTCACATTTTGTTATAGGGGAGAAATCCTAGTTGATTTTGATTTAGGCTCCATGGGGTTTTGTTGTTGCTATTTGTTTGTTTTGTTTTTAGTTTATCTTTCGTGGATTTAACACAATACTTTCTCTCAGATCCAAATATGATTAATTTACAGTTTCACCATGTGGAAACTTTCTTATTTGGAAACTGATTGACCTTTATAAGAATTCTAGAGCTCTTGTAATTCTAAGAAGTTCAAGTTTACCCCTGTACATGTCCCTTCTGTGAAATAAATGGTATTTTTCATATGATTTCAGGTGTAAAACAGCACATATAGTATAATGAGACCCAATTGTGTTGATGGAAGTAGAATATATCACTTTTTAAATGCACCAAACCAAATGGAACTTAACCAATTGGAATATATTCGACTTTTAAGTCTTGGAGGTTGTTACATAAATCAGAAAAAAATCTTCTTCCTCTTGCTAATTAAATAATAAGGTGGGTTTTACAATGTAAAATAGGAAACTCACTAGAGATCAACTATTTTAACCTCTTTGTTTCATGGAAGGGAAAGATTAGTACCAAAGAAATTATCTCCAAATAAACACTGAAACCTATTCAAACCGATGTATCCTGGCTTCAGGTTGAGGGCTCTTGCCTCCAGCCTTACTCTTACACTGCTGTCAGTAACAGCAGGGCCTGAGGAAGGTTAGCTGTCTACTGGTGAGCAAGACAGAGCACACACATAGAAATTACACAAAATGGATCTATTACTTACAGACTCATACCAAGGGACAACACAAGCCTTGGATTCATTGCAAGGCAGTTCTCCAACACTCAGGCAAACTTCCTAGGGCAGATAGAATCTCATCTGTGCAGGACCCACTTCTACCACAGCTAAAGGATTCCAAAAACCAGTTCACCCTGGATTTTATACCTGAGGACAATAGAACATGCTAGGCTAAAGCACTGAAGGATATCCTGTTTCTAGGTATGGGCCAGAAAAAAGCCTGGGCTTTGCTGACCAGTCCCGATTTTTAGCTCAGGATTTTGCATTCCCAACATATTCTACAGCTGTTCTTGAGAACTGTAAGTAAGAAAATAAGGAGTCCAAGGCCATCTGGAGAACTGTCCCATGCAGGGAAGAATGAAGGCAGGCCCTTGATCCACGACAGCTGAGGTGTCATGTACGTTGGCCTCCTGTGGTTGACCACAGACAGATGATATGCACTTACTTTACTTGTGGAGAAGCTGAGGATGACAGTACAACCGGCCAGAACTGACACTAGGAAGAAAGAGGAATGCTCCCCCAGTGAGTCATGGAAAGGAGAAAGAAAGGAAATATGGAGCTAACACACTGTCTGTCCACAGAGTCCCGGCCTACTGATGAGTGATTGTAATTCAGCAGTTAATATTAGCTAAAAGAATGAATGAGCTCGTTTATTTCTCACAACAACCCTGCAAATTTTGCTACTGAGCTTTCTGTCACTGGGACAAAAATCCCTGCACAAAATAAGAGAGGAATGATTTATGTGGGCTCATGAATTTAGTCCATAGTCACTTTGCTCCATCACTGTGGGCTTGTGGTCATGTAGAACATCATGGCATTGAATGTGTGTTAGAATAAAGTTGCTCATCTCATAGTGGCCAAGAAGCAAAGAGAAAGAGAAGAGAAGGGTCCCAGGACAAAATATACCCATCAGAGGCAGGTCCCCATTGATCCATTTCCTTCAACTGGGCCCGGCTCTTTCACAACTTCCCAATAGCGCCACTAGCTTTGGAACAAGCCTTCGACATATGAGTCTTTGGGGAATATTCCAGATGCAAACTGCAAGTATGATTATTTCTAACTTCAATAAATATATTAAGGCCAACTTGCTCAGTCAGGAAATGTTTATGTAAGCCTACTGGGTGCCAGGCTTTGTGTTAGACTTGGGAGTACAATGAAGCTCCCTATTCCTACTACTTTAGAAAGAAGACAATATTGGAGCTTGAAACTTCAGAATTTGTATGTATTGTCTGCCGCTGAGCTGTATTCCCAAGAACTCAGAGGAGTTATATAACGTTTTCAAGTCCACAAAGTTTAAAAATGGAAAATTTAGCTTTCCAAATCAAAGCTTTATAAAAGTGCTTTTAAATTTCCTACTCTTTCCATTACAATTCCCAGTCTGGCAATTGAGAAGGCGGTAGAAAAAAAAATATGATACTATCTAGTATAACTTACTTTAGTTAGAAAATATAGGCAGGTGAAAACAGAAGCCAGTGGGGGTAGGAACACAGAGAACAGTGTGTCCAGGACAAGGACACAGGAGACAACTAGCTATTTAAGCCAGTTCAGACCCAAGCATCCTGAGAAAGATATGCAAATTTAGGAAGATACTTGGAGAGGAATCAGATACCGTGTCCAGAAGATCAAAAGGGAGTAAAGAGAAATTAACTCAGTGCAACCACCATCATTTTTCTTGACTGCAGAATTTACATAAAAATGCATTTTCTTCTCCTCTCATCTGTCTCCCACATCCTCTCACATGCATGCTAGGAGCTGGTGGTTCAAAGCTCTCCCTCTGCTTCTCCTTCCTATCACCAACCCCTGAAATTCGTGCAAACCTGCCCCAGATTCTCTTTTTGAAATGTATCAGGCAGCATGAAAGGATAAAGATGTATCTAATTTCAAAATCATGAGGCTTTCTCTGTGCTTTTTTTCTGGGCTCACACTGAAATAGCCCGGAGAATCCTCTTGAGGATCAGGGTCTCTTGTGTGCCCAAAAGTTGGGCATGAACATATATATATATGTGTGTGTGGGAAACAAGAAGAAAGTATGATGGAATCCTTTCCCTGCTCTGGTTTAGATTTTATCTGCTGGTGTTCACAATTCTTAAGTGAGGCACCCTTTTAAAAAATCGAGTCCTGTCTACTAGGGCTGGATATGCAAATGCAAGAAACGCAATCTTTACATCTAAAAGAACTGCTGTGAGAAATGGAATTGTCCTGAGAGGCGTTTTGACATTCTCCTGAAATGCGTACTAACAACGCTGGCCTAGAATGTTTTAATACACAAAGAACCCTGGTGAAATAAGTAAACTGAAAAAGAGTAACGGTTTATGGCTACTGTGTTCACTTTTCCAGACCCCTGGAGCGGAACAAAATACTGTTCCCCCTAAAATAAATGACACCTCGAGGCTTCAAATGGGCCTGGTGTTTCGAGGGACCCAATTTATTCCAAATACTTCCTATTCCCTGAGAAAATGTGACTTAAGAATTAAACGGTAAAAATCACAGAACCTTAAAATGTTTTAGACTTGAGAGGAAATGTTAAAGATCATCTGTTTCAGTAGTTATTAACCTTTTGGGAATGAAGAGAATCTAATGTAATTCAGGGAGTCTTCCTGAAGAAAAAAAAAGAATGCACATATGCATATTAATATAACTGCACATAATTTTAGAGTGTTCAGACATTTCTTTAACCCCTTGTAACCAGATTAAGAACTCTAGAAACTAGAAAAACCCTCAATTAAATCAGAACACCTCATTTTTCAGAGCTCAAGTCCCTTGTCCTGGGTTGTGGCTAGCTGGTGTAGGAGGAAAATGAGGATAGGTGTCCCAATGCTTAGCCCACATCTGATTAGAGTTACCGCCTGAATCACAGCTCTCATCCAAGAGAGTCAGGTCACCTGCTTAAGTTAACCACAGGGTTTTCTTGTTGTAATTCATGATTATGCTCATTAGTTGCCTTCCATATGGGTTTACATTAATAGAGATTTTTAATTAGGTTATAATAGTTCTATTTGATTAAATTTTGTGATGTTTCCCTAGATTTTTTTTAATTTCTAAATTTTTTCTTGTTGTTTTGAAATGTCAGGGTAACGTATTTCTTTAAGAGGCGACAGAAAAAAATTTAAGATCACTCATGATCATGGTAGGCCTACTTCTCAGAGTATCAGATATTCATGCTGCTCCATTAAATTGCTTTAAAGTAAAAGGAATTCTAGAATAAATAGGCTTTAACATATCTGAACCAGCATCATGTCTATTGAAATTCATAGGATGGTTATCTAAAGTAGGTGTTGTCAGGTTTTCTGAAGAGGTAAACATGCTTATCTTAATATACTCAGATTTAAAGACTGATTTTCCTAGGACTACCAGACCCCAGGGTTGTGACATTTTGAATCCTTGCAATGAATGAGAGATTATCCATGTACTAATAAGTAGCCTTTATCTCGTTCTTTAGCAACATCAATGGGCAAGAAAAAGTGACAAAGTTCTGAGTCATGGACACAGGGTCTTTTCTTAACTCCTTTTCCCTCTTTTCAGCCAGCATTTGGGTTCATTGCACCTCTTCTATTACCCCTTTCTACCTTGAAAATGGCGCTGCCCTTATTAGGCCATATTTTATTTTTCTGTCTTCTCAAATAGACTGTTAGCTCTCGTTAAAAACTGAGGCTCTGTCGTATTCTACTATGAAAGTACAGTAAGCAAGACAATACCTAACATTTTTTACTGGCTCTTTTTACTTTTACATGGCAGTAGAATCCATTTTTATATACAAGCATGAAACATATCTTTTTTCTAATTAGGGCCCCAATCATATAGAGGTACAAGATGGTGGGATTCATGGTGCTGTATTTATATATGTACATAGGAAAATTATGTTTGATTCATTTCACTGGCTTTCCTTTTCCCATTCTCCCTCCTTTCTTTTTATTCCCCTTTGTCTACTCCACTGAACTTCTATGTCTCTTCCTTTATTGTGGGTTAGCATCCACATATCAGAGAAAACACTTGATCTTTGGTTTGGGGGGACTGGCTTATTTCATTTAGCATGATAGTCTCCAGATCCATCCATTTCCTGGCAAATATCATAATAAAGTCATTCTTCTTAATACTTAATACTCCACTGTGGATATATACCACATTTTCTTCATTCATTCAGCTATTGAAAGGCACCTAGGTTGGCTCCATAGCTTAGCGATTGTAAAAAGTGAGCTGCTATAAACATTGATGTGGCCGCATCACTTTAGTATGCTGATTTTAACATTAAGTGCTCAGTAAATATCTGTTGAATTAACCACTGACTAAAGAAAGTAAATAAATGAATGTTTTGCATACTCCCATGGACTGGGGGCTTAACCAAACATCACACCAAAGCTTTAGTCCTAACATTCCAGAGAGTTGTTTTGTTTTGTTATTTACTCTTGTTATTTTTGGCCATGCTTTCTTTAAAAGAATTTGTTGTAGGGAATTCAGCTATACCTGCAAAAACAAAGGGAAGAAAGGAATCATTGCTCTTTCAGAAATAATCTAGTTTCAGAAAGTAAAGAAATTATAGCTTCACTGAAGTTAACAAGAATACTTGAGAAAGATATCTAATGGATTTGACAGAAATTGGATTTCTAGCCCTCAATAAACCAAGAGATTGATTTACTCAACAAAAATGCCACAAATAGGGATTAAAGTAGGATTGTCTTGAGGTTTTATGCGGTACTTATAGAAGGTTTGATTAACAGATCAGGACAGATCCTATGGATAGATCAAGTATTCAAGGGCAAAGCCATGTTTCATAAAACTCTTTGTATTTCACAAACTAAATATAGTGTCTATCCCATAATAGATTTTAATGTATATTTTATATATAAAACTTTGTTAACATGCATCTATATGTATATGTTCATATATTATATTTTATTGAATTGATGAGTTACTTTCAAGTGATTGTTGAGAAAAGTGCTATGACAGTCATACTGTCAAATTTTTCTCTCCTATCAAATATATAAGAATCTGAGACTCCATTGTTATAGATTCATTCTTCTAAGTTTGGCTTCTTACAGTTGGAGTTTTTGAAAACTGGGATCAATCACATTGCATAGAATTTTTTACAACATGTAGCATGATTTTTGTCTTGTGATTATCTAAGAGAGAAGATATATGCCATAGGTTTTTTCAAACTTATTTGACCCAGGAGCTTTTTTTAAATTTTTTATTTGTTTTAATTAGTTATACATGACAGTAGAATGCATTAATACACTTTGATATATCATACATAGATGGGATATAGTTTCTCATTTTTCTGAGTGTGCATGTTGTAGAATCATATTGTTGACTCAGAAACTTTTTCAAAAAAATATTTTTCAACCAGTGTTGTATAAAACAGCCATTTTGTAATGGATACTCTGAACTAATTTGCACTAATGTGCTATGGTTTTCCTGCTAAAGACAAAGTTTGATGGCAGGGTATGGGGAGCACCTCATGTGTACAGAAATCCCTAAGAAGATACTTAAAAAATAGGAAAAAGGAAAAGAAAAAAAGATTCTGAAGGTAAATGTCATTATTTTGCAAAGGATGGATCATTATTGGAAAGTCTTCTCTTCCTTTCTTTGGGAAGAAAGATTATGGAACATATACCCATGTTTTCATGCTGTATCTGCTGCTAATAATGATAACAACAATAATCATTAATATTTACCAAGCATGATTTTAAAATAATGTGTATATTTTCATGTTCAACATGGTTGTTGCTTTCTGAGCCAAAACACTCTCAATCTGGTTGAAAGAATATTTGAAAGAAAAAGCTTGATAGTAAAACATCTTGGAGAGTTATGGGGTGGGAGCATTTGTTTACGTACCAAAATGTTGTAAACACCTAAGGACCGATCTCTTCTTTTCCTAGGGAGGATTCATTTGCTTTAGAAAGCAAGCATAGGTTTTGCCTCCTTCCTTAGCAGGGAGGCAAGGTACACGTCTAGTTCCCAGAAGATCTGAGATCCTAGTTTTAGGACTTCTTTCCTGTATGCAAATTCTGTTTTGCATGCACAGGAAATATCTGCCCTTACCATGTTGCCCTGTCGGGGACTGGGGGCATGAAAAAGCAATGCTAAGATCACCAGTTAGTAAATATTCTGCTTCTGATCTAGAACTTTGTTGTCAGGATAGAACATAGATATTATAACTTATCAAGACTTTATTGTGTTCCAGTGACTATGTTAAATGTTTTGTGACAATATCATACCTTATAATAACTGTATAAAGTTAATACTGGCATTGAATTGTAGATGAAGACACTAAGGGTCAAAGCTATTAAGTGATCAGACCAAGTGATCAGACCAAGGTCACACTACTCTATGTCAGGTGGGATGCATTTCTAACACAAGACTGACTCATAATCACTCTGTTAGGACATTACTTCTTAAGAGCTGGGATTTTATATTTTTCTCATTGATGTATCCCTATAAACATTTGTTGAACAATTGCTGTAATACTATCAGGAGTTAGGAATATGAGTAGCATTCTTGGGAATTAAATTTCAGTTTGCAAGTCACTAGCAAAGACATCTTATGAGACAGATTTAATTCAATCATGCATTCTTTTATAGTTTTCAAAGAACATATTAAGGAACTATTAAGAATTTTAAAATCACTCACATGTAGGAAACAATTAGATTTGTTACATATGGCTGGTGTATAAACTAAATTCATTCTAAATGGATGAAAAGCATTTGTAGTTACACACTAAAGAAAGTACGTTGCTGTCTCCTAACAGTAAAGATTAATTTTTAGCATCATAGTTTAACAGTTTCCTCAGAAATTAATGAAATTTATGTCATTTTTGCTGATTATACTAGAATAAAACTTAAATGAACTAAATTTCTATGCAAATTGAAATGAGAAAGGATTTGTCCTTAGGTAGTATATTTACTGCATGTTTGCATGAAATCCATTAATCACCAAAATGAATTATTTTAAAATACAAGATCCAACTCCTAGCCTACTCAATCTACAGAATATAAAGTTTGGAACCATGTCCCTGGATATACACAAACTAAAAAAACCTTATTTTTAATATATACATATATGAACAATAAGATTAGTATATGCATACATGAATAAGAAGATTAGTTCTATGTAGTTTTATAATTTAAAGCAGCTAAAGAGATAAACAATAAATTTTGATAATGGCTACATGGCTGTGATAATTAATGCCAAACTAGGGAACAACTTCAGTTAATAAAAAATATAAACAGAGGTTTTAATTGGACTAGAGGGACTCCTAGTGCTATTAATAATAGATATTGAAACACATAAAATAAATGTCCTCTAGCAAATGCTTTCAGTGAAGCAGACTTTCAAAAAAGAATTTTTTTTGTTTCAAACTTAATTCATTTATGATCACTTACCATTAAGTTAGTGACTTTGCCTCTTATTTATTACATCATTAACTTAAGCTCAGAGGGGCCTACATACATTTTTAATAATTACTTTGGCATTGGCATACAGGTAATTACATGATTAATTTAGAAAGACAGAGCTATTATTATTTCTTTCAAGTAGTAAAAATCATGGGCATGATGGGATTTTTTCTAGATAAACATAAAAATTATTATTATTTTTTTCTTGTGAGCAGGATCTATCTTTTCATATCTAATTATAATAAGAAATTTAACACTAAAAAAGCCCAAAAATTAGAAATATATGCATCATTCTTCTCCTCACTATTACCATCTTGTGCTTTCACTGCATTTACATTTTAAAATAACATTATTTATCACATTCCCCAGACCTTACTCCTAGACTTAGAGTTTCACTCTTAACAGATCTCTCTCTGAGATTTTTCATTGCTTCTGTTCTCCCATTTTTTTTTTTAATGAAAAGTTTCCATAGAAAAACAGGTCAATTTCCTGGAAATATAAATAGATAATGATTTGGGTCTAATTATGAGGACACTTTGTCCCTCAACAATCTGGAAAGACAAATAATGGAAAAAGGTTGTCAGTGATTAGGATACATAGCTATATCTGAACTATTGTGGCATTACATTTGTGGCTTGATTAAAACAGAGATTACCTAAAACCACAAAATATTTGGGACAACTTCCAAGCATTGATGTTCTAATGGCTACAAAATGAATCAAAGAAAGGCCACATTGGTGAGATGTCCCCATAAATGCACAGAAGTATAACTCTCAAAGGTAAATGATACAGCCTGTGCATCATTTACATCTCTGATCTATAATGAGAGCTAAGCAAATGATACTAAGATATATTTTCAGAGCACAGACAATAGATATTTTAGACAGGCCACACTGGCAGGATGGTGTGTTAATAAAGGAAAGGGGAAGAGACCAAGATTTCACTTTATGAGCAACTGTAGAGTTGGCTGTACCCACACAGTGGGGAAGAAGTATAAAAGAATATTAGGTCATAATTTAAGTTCCTGCCAGCCTAGAATGCAACCTTACACTCTTCTTTCTTTCAAACTTCTGGTAAAATATTGGTTGAAAGAAAAACTTTTTTTATTCAAAGATAGATAATATAAGAAAGACCCAGAATAAGATATAATCAAAACACTTCAGAAAAACAGGATGGTTGGGGTTGGAGGGCAGCAACAAAAGACTATTCTCCAGAAAAAAATGGTTATTACAGGTCAGACACAAAGACACAAATTATAATCAAATGTCCTCCAGGAACATTATTTTTTGTTGTTACCAAAGATTGAACTCAGGGATGCTTAAACACTGAGCTACATCCCAGCCCTCTTTTTATATTTTGGTTTAGAGACAGGGTCATACCAAGTTGCTGAGGCTGGCTTTGAACTTGTGATCTTTTGGCCTCAACCTCCAAAGCGGCTGGAACTACAGGTGTGCACCACTGTTCCCAGCAACTTTTTTATTTTTTAATTTGCATTAATTGACTCTGAAGCAAGAGTGCTAAGCAAAGACAAAGAAATTTAAAAAGTAATAGCAAGATAGCAGAAAAAATATTAAATCTGAGCTGGACTGGAAAATCATAGAAAAGGTGTAGAAGGGAAAATCCTTTGAACTTAGGGAGAAATTTGAAGTAATATAAGGAAAATTGGCATTGAATAAACACAGTAAGGATCATGGGAGAAAGTAGAGAATCTGCAGAATTAAATGGAATTTAATAAAGAATTTAAAAGAATAAAATAAAATGATATGAAAGAAGGGCAAACAAGGTCCATCAGATGTATAATTGATCTAACAAAAAGAAATAATAATGACAATAAACCATATATATTTAAATGTATGATACAAATAAAGTTCATCAGAAATAGAAGCATACAATTTATAATGTGGAAAAGCACACTGTGCCATAAGAGAAATTAAATGAAGAGTGTACTTAATTTTTAAAAAAGACATTCCTTTTCAAATCTCAGAAAAATTGAAGTAATTTATAATAATAAAAATGTATTGCCAGGCTCAAACTTATTCCCTGTAATATTCAATACTAGAAGATACTAAAAAGTAGCTTCCGAATATTCCTCAAGCAAATAAAAAATAATTTAAGAATCCTATACTCAGAGAAACAATAGTAAAAGAATTTAAAAATCAGACATATGTTACTGAACATAGGAAAAATCTAGTTATTTATATTAAGTAAATTCAACTCTAATATTCAAATAAATGTAGGAATTAAAACTATATAACAGGATTTTGTACAAACAAGAGGTAATAGAGCAAAAAGTGGGGTAGAGAAAGTAGAGAAAAAGTGGGAGTAAATATAAAAATACAAAATTATTCATCTTTTTACAACTAGAATTAGAAGTGTTTCATGAAGTTAGAAGTTAAGTAATAGAGACAAAAGTATATTTCACAGTAAAAATGTAAATACTTGGGTACATAGTGGAAGGCAAAAAATAAGGTAGATATGATACTCTTTCATAATAAGTCAACCAGATTGAGTCTTGAAAGTTTTGTAGATGGTGTCCAGATCAGAGGGACTAGGAAAGTGTGGGGCAGGAGCCTCTAAACTATGTTATATCTTCTACTGGTCTCATAATATTTTTAAAGTGTGTGCTCATACCATTTGGTAAACTTAACATAAAACAACAATATAACAATAAACTCAGCAAAGAAAAACAAAAGGAAATATGACGGGCATAAGTAAAACTGCTCAAAAATTCATAGTCACTAGCAATATTAGTGAAGAAATAAAAATAATTAGAAAATCAACTCAAGAAATAATAGGATAAAAAGAAGCAAAGAAAAACAGAAGGAATCAATGAGATACAAAGACAAAAAATATGTACCAATAACAAATTCTAATTATTTTATTTAAAAAATCAGTAAAACAGTTTAACCATCATCTAAATTAATAAAAGGAAGGAAGACATAGAATCTGAGACATAAAAGAAATTTTAAGAATCATAGAAAATAACTATCAATTCTGTATAAATAAGTATAAAACATAGGAAATGGGTAATTTGCTAGTAAGATATGAATTCCAAAAGTGATTTCTAAAAAGATAAATCTAAAAAGATAACGGTTTTTTAAAAAAGTTACTAAATACTTCTCAGAAGAGGATATAAATTCAATCAACAAATATATGAAAAAATGCTCATCATCTCTAGCAATCAGAGAAATGCAAATCAAAACTACTCTAAGATATCATCTCACTCCAGTCAGAATGGCAGCTATTATGAAGACAAACAACAAGTATTGGTGAGGATGTGGGGGAAAAGGTACACTCATACATTGCTGGTGGGACTGCAAACTGGTACAGCCAATTTGTAAAGCAGTATGGAGATTCCTTGGAAAACTGGGAATTGAACCATCACTTGACCCAGCTATTCCTCTTCTCAGACTTTACCCAAAGGACTTAAAAACAGCATACTAGAGGGACACAGCCACATCAATGTTTATAGCAGCATAATTCACAATAGCTAAACTGTGGAGCCAACCTAGATGTCCTTTAGTGGATAAATGGATAAAACAAAATGTGCCATATAACATAATGGAATATTACTCAGCATTAAAAAAGAACAAAATCATGGCATTTGCAGGTAAATGGATGGCACTGGAGAAGCTATTGCTAACTGAAGTCAGCCAATCCCCAAAAAACAAATGCCAAATATTTTCTCTACTATAAGGGGGGTGACTCTTAGTGGGGGATAGGGAGGAAGAGCATGGGAGGATTAGATTAATTCTAGATAAGGAAGAGGGGTGGGAAGGAAAGGGAGGGGGAAGGGGATTAGCAAGGATGGTGAAATGTGATGGTCATCATTATACAAAGTACTTGTATGAAGACTTGAATTGGGTGTCAACATACCTTATATACAGAGATATGAAAAATTGTGGTATATATGTGTATTAAGAATTGTAATGCAAAAAATAGTACATGTGTAATGGCATAATTTGACATGAACTTACTTTATATACAGAGATACAAAAAATTGTGCTCTATATGTGTTATAAGGATTATAATGCATTCCACTGTTGTTGTGTATTTAAAAAAATAATAAAATCAATAAAAAAGTTACTGAAGAGTAGCATAGTTATGTTTTTCAAAAATCATTTATGAAAGAAAGCAACAACATGGTAAATTATACATGTGTATAATACAAGTGTATACTATTAATGATAGCACACAGAAAAAGAAACTACTTTTTATAAATAATTAGGAAAATAATCCAACAGAATATTAAAAGAATGATACACTAAAATCAGAAACAAAAAATTGTTTTGAGAAATATAGGACATATTCATAGAAAAAGAAATTCAATAATGATTTACTCAGATGCTAAAAGGGACTATAATGAAATTTATTGCTATTTTGATTTTTAAAAAACTGTTAATACAATAGAAATAAGTAGACACTTGCCTCATTAGATTAAATGTATCTATTTCAAATCTAAAGATAGCATTGTACATGAGAAATGACATAAACAGTCTCACCAGAGGCAATAACAAGACCAGGGTACCATGATGACCACTGTAGATTTGTTCTGGACCCACTAGTCAATATAATGAGGCAAGAGAAAGAAACTGAGAATACTGACTGAAAGAAGAAACTTAACTTATAATTTCTGCAAACCTAGAAAGTCTAGGAATAAATGTAATATGAAACATACAATGTCAATGTGTCAAGAACCAAATGTTCTATTAATAAATAAAAATGACTTGAAAATGAGAACTTATATCAAGTCCTCAACTAAGAAATCTCAGTATCATAAAGAGTCTAATTTTTTAAAATTAAAATCTTGCAAAAGAAAGCAATGAGAAGGTTTTGGACAGTTCTAAAAAAATAAATATAAAAACAAAAAATTGTCTTAGTGTGGTAGTAGGTTTTGAATTGTATGACAGACAAATTAAACTAAAAAGAAAGTACAATTATACAAATCCAACTATACTTAGGTATTTATTCCATAAACCTGACACTTTAGACTAAAATGGACAAGATGTACCTGGTCAATAACTATTATTGAGATTCAAGGCAGCCATCTAAGAGAAAGCTATCTGAATTGGATTTATACCTCACACTTTGAGCTGACTCAAAATTAATTAAAGATTTTGTTTTTAAAAATGAAAATAAAACTAGACAAATATAAAACAAAATCAATGAAAAATATTTTCTTAATCTCACAATTAAAGATACTTTAAGTATGATACAAAATCCAGGAATATTGACAATAAGATTGATTTTTTTATGGTTTACATATAAGATTTCCCCATAAAAGCTCATATGTGAAAGACAATGCAAGAATTTTCAGAGGTGAAATAATTGTGCTATGAGAGATAGGTATAACCTATCAGAGGATTAATCCATTGATAAAATATTAACTACAGATAGGGTGTGGCTGGAGGAGGTAGGTCCCTGGGAATATGCCTTTGGGGTTTATATTTTGTTCTTGGTGAACAAAAATCTCTCTGCTCCCTGATGTCATGCCCTTCTGCCCTGATATTCTGCCTCCCCCTGGGCTCAGAGCTATGGGTTCAGCTCACCTGACCTGAACCTCTGAAACTGTGAGCAAAAATAGTTTTGACTTATTCTTCCTCTAATTGTTCTTGTCAGATCTTTGGTCAGAGCAACATAAAAACTGAAACAATTGAGAAATATAAAAATTAAGAGATTTGCATAGAAAATGTACTGTAATTAAAGATAAGGTAAATGAAAAATTCATAAATACATTTGTAACTCATGCTACAAAAAAATTATATAAAAATATTTTAACATTACATATAGTAAGAGAAATGCAGCCACATTGCTATGAGATGCATTTCCTCTTATCTGGTGACAACAATTGTAAAGTTTGATAATATATGTTTAGGTAAGAGTAAAAAGACAGTCCCTCCTGCTCAGCCTCTGTGCAAAGCACTTTGACAGTATGTCTGAAATCTCAAAGTACACAAAACCTTCATCTAGCACTGCCACTTCAAGGATTCTATCACACATATATGTTGAAACATATTCAAATATGCAAATTAACATTTGCAAAGGTGTTTTCAATAAAAAATAACTAGAAACAAAGTATCTTTAATAAGGAACTCCTAAAAGACATAACACAGCCATAATAAAAACTATATAATGTAAAGGTAAAATTTCTAACCTGATTCTAAGCTGCAAAGTCTGAGTTAAAGTGTAAAAGACCGGGCATTGTAAAGTTTCTAAACTGCAAGGCCTGGGTTAAAAAGTAAAAGACTAGGTATTGTTAAAATTCCCCTGCTACCCCCAGAACCTGTAACTATTAGGACAATACTGGAACTGCCCAGTAAATATTTCCACTATTTCCACTGGTTGTCTAATAACCTGGGACTCTGTGTAGTATGTACGTAGTCCTTGAAGCCCTAAAACCAATCATTTTGAATGTGTACCCGGCTTAGAAGGGACCAATCACCCCTGCCCAGACTGTTCCCGCCAATGAATGTACTAATCATGTCTCAGAGTTGTTGTTCAATTTTCCCATGCCTCATGATGATTTGTTCTGATGTATGCAAAGCCCCCCGCCCTCCTCAAAAAAGTGTACTTAAGCTCTGCTTGACCTCTGCTCTGGGCTCTGGGCTGCTCTATCTTCCTGAGTGAGCCTTGAGCCCCAGCATGCTGGTTCAATAAACTCCCTCCTGCCAATCGCATGAAGCCAGTCTCTTGTGTGGTCTCTTTCTCCGACGATTCGCCGGACCCTTACAATAATAATAAAAAATGGAGAAAGAAAAATGGCAGATATCAGAACAATACACAAATGAAAATTTGGAGACAATAGAAAAAAAAAGAGTGTGAGCTGGGAGGTTGGCAAAAATTCTGTTATCATTAGATGCTTTTGCCAATCCATACTTTTGTCAACACAGGAAACTGCCATTTCAATATTAAATGAAAGCATGTGGGCTTTTTGTTTTAGCCTTTACCACTCCACCATACACACACACTCCAAAATTTGTTTGCTTGGCTTTCCTTCCTCCCCTAGTGACAAAACAAATGGCACAATAAACAAGACTTAACATACAAAGAAATAAAAACAAAGGAAACTGTTTTCAGCTTTATTGGATTTGTAAGGCAGCCAGCATCTAAGATAGTTGCTACCAAGATATAAATAAGCAGCCAGCCAGCCTTTCCAGCCTTCTGTTTCTGGTATTACGGTTTAACTGGAGTCAGGCATTAGATGGTATCTGACACTATGTTTTGCTCTATTTTTCCTAAGGAACATATTATTTCCTATTTGCTCACATCTTATTGTTTCTTGACCCAAAAGCCATAGTAAAGGCAGGACCTTATAATTCGGTTTCTCTTGTAAAAAGTTCTCATTTTTCACTATGTAGTAAAATGAAAGCTCACTTGAATCCTTTAGCTATGAGAAATTTGCAAGAGCAGCTTGAAGAAAACCATAAAGAGGCGCTAAACAACTCTGAGAGTCAGATAGATGGTAAAGGGAGCTGGGACATTGCATGGAAAATCTAAGAGAATCGACCCATGTTGACAGAAAACCCAATGACACAAATTGCAGATTCAAAAATGGCATCCAATTCTGTGCTGGTTTCCTAGGAATGCCATAAAAAGCACCAGGAACTCGATGGCTCAGAGAGGAGAAATTCCTTGTCTCGCTCTTCTAAAGGTGAAAGTCAAAGTGTTGGCAAGACCACATTCTTTCTGAAGGGCCTAGGGAAGCATGTGTCCCAGGCCTCTTGCCCAGCTTCCAGCAGCCTCCCAGGTGCCTTGATTTAGGGTGGATTTCTTCTCCCTAGGGCATCTTCTGAGTGTGTCTGCCTCAGTGTCCAAAGTCTAGAGTGGAGTTCTAGAAACCAAAGCCAGGACCTCATCGTAGGCTAGGTAAGTGCTTTATCACTGAACTACACCCTCAACCCTGAATTTCCCCTTTTATGGAAATACCCATCATATTGGATCAAAGTCCACCCTACCCACTTTAACTTGATTGGCTGTAAAGACCTGGTTTCCAGATAGCCTTACTTTCTAAGGCACTGTGCATTTTGGCCTTCCTCCAATGGGCTTTGACTTACTTAATTAAAAATAAAGGTTGTGCATTTATTAAAGCACCTTGTTGCCAGCCTAAAACATAGTAAGTGCCTAATTTATAAACATGGAGTGAGTGAGTGAATGAATGAATGAGTAGAATGATCATAGTCCTGCACTTCTTTACCTTGTCACTAAATAGAATCTCTGGTAGTAGGAACAGGAGTGCTTAAGAGGACACCTAGAATAGCCAGAGGATTTGGGTAAAGCTTAGTTACTACTCTAATGAAGATGAAAGAACCTTCAAATGGAGTTGACTTTTAAGTTTCTAGTTCAGCAGCATCAGATTTGTAGCACATGATATTGTTACTGAATATTGAATTTCACCTACAGAACTGACAGGTGGATTTAAATTTGTGATGGGAACTCTATGATCATTACATAGAAAAGATATAGGGCAGTAAACATTTGCAAGGATTTTAGAGTCCCAGCACAAATGATTGTCATTTTAAGCCTATTGATGGATCCTCCTATTTTGCTGGTGGATTCACCTGCTTTAGGCAGACATTGCTGAGTGTTAAGCCAGTTCATCTGTACTCCATGTATTACCAGATGTTTGAAAATGCCATAGTGGGAGATGGTGTGCAAATGATTTATCAGAGAATAATTGGATACTAATAATAAATAACAAGATATCATCTGCATATGTGATTAGTCAGCTATATGAGATAATAAAAAATTCTCAATTCAGCTCTATTATGAATTAGGGCCACCACATCCTTATTGGATCTCATCTTCTCTCTCCAAAATGCGGGGCAACTATGGTTCATTTCTAAAATATTTCTTGCTTGAAATTTTAAAATTATTTCTTTAAAAATCAAAATATTATAAACTGATTTAAAAAAACCTTACAATTGTTCTTTTCTTAATTCTTTAGACACTATAAGAATGACATAATATTTAGCTTAAGATCATATTTTTCCTTACTGGACATCACAGCAGTAAGTAAAATTGTTTTATAGAAGATATCTCTTACAGATAGTTCCTTATTTACTACTAATATACAATAACCAGGGTGATGATTCTTAAATGAACTTTTTAATTTCAATTTGGCTGCAGAATCAGAAACCTGACTTCTGCACGCACTATTAGTTTCTATACAATTGTTCCTTTTTTCTAAATAATAGAGACGTTTACATCAGCTTTGCAATTATATACAATAATCTTTGCCAAAATTTCTGTTAATTCAGATTTTTGTAAACCAAATACTTCAAACATGTGATGGGTTCTTTTATTTCAAAGAATCTACAATAATGAATAAATAAGAATTATCACTAAACAGTGACTACAGTATGAAAACATGGAAACTCATTTGAGAAAGTAATGTTGCATGAAAGCTTTGCAAATATCTTAATGTCAAATCATAAATCATAAAACTTTAAAGATGAGCACAACTTAAAATTGCACAGTCCAAAATTTTTACATACGACAAAACTGAGGTTATACTGCTTCAAAAATAAACAAAAAAGATAAAGATAACATTGGACTTCATGGGAAGATGGACATCTGAAAGAGTCACCACTGTTTAGATTAAGCTTAAGTAGAGCTCCAGAAAATCCCTTCTGTTGACAGAGCTGGAGAGGATCAGGATCAGAATAACTGCACAGTTAAACTGGCATTAGAGACTGATCTCATAAGCATGAAGCTAACGTATTGGTTTGAATTCTAGATTTTTATCTATAAAGAGAACAGAAAAATCACACTGATTAACGTGCTTTCCTCTTCCTTTAGAATATCTACCAGGAACAGTGATGTTAAGCATAACATATGAGCACAGTATTTTAGGGCCTGGTGTCATTGAGATACAGGATTGATTAATCTGACTACATTATAGGAAAATTAAATCTATGACAAGCAAGTTTCTGTCTTTAAACTGCCAACAACACTGATCCTTTCAGGATCACCAAATAATCTTCTTATTGTCATTTGCAATAGTCAGTTCTTGAACTATCAACAATAAATGACAGCTGATAAATGCTCTGCTTTGAAACAGTTTTTTCTAGGACACCATTTTCCTGGTTTTTCTAAACCACAAGATGCTCTTTCTGTTCTCTTTTGCTGGTTTCTTATCTTCTCTCTGATCTCTTAACACAAGTTTCCTGGAGCTCAGTCCTTGAACATTTTCTCTTCTGTATCTACATTCACTTCCTAGGGCAGTAGATCTCCAAGTGCAGTGCCCAGACCAGCATCATCAGCACAACCAGGAAACTTGTAAGAAATGCAAATTTTCAGATCTCTCCAGAGACCTAATTAATCAGAAACTCTGGGATTGGGGCCCAGCAATCTGAGTTTTAACAAGCACTGCAGGTGATTCTCTTGAATACTAAAGTTTGAAAAGGATTTCCCCAGGACATCTTTTAGAGGCTGAACTCTTGATGCCAACTGTGAGGTGTGGACTCTAAAATTGTTTTTATATATACCTGACTCCCCTCCCTCTGAAGACTAGATTTCTACATCAACTGCAAATTTGAACTCTGCACTTGAATATATAATAAGCATTTCAACTGTTATGTGTCAAAGATAAAGATTAATACCCCCTGCTTTTTATTACTTTACTTTTTTAAACTTATATCCTATTTCAGCTAATTGCTAAAACTTCCTTCAAGTTGATCAAATCAAACTTCTTAGAGATATCATTGATGTTTCACTTTTGTCTTTATTTTATATCTGATTTATCAGAAAATCCTATTGGATTTCATAATGTATCAAGAATGTGACTACTACATCTTACTGTTTCCACTGCTACCAACTTTACCAAATCACCATCATCTTTCATCTAGATATGTAATAACATTCCAATGTGTCTTCTTTCTTACCTTTCTATAGTCTAGTTTCACCATAGCAACTAAAGTTATTCTTCAAAAATAGAATTTGGACATTCAGTTCAACTTGATGGTATAAGCCCACTAATTCAATCTGCTTGTTAATTACAGTAAAAATTTCATAACAAAACACAAAGATAAATGTAAATAAAAGAAAACTATATGTGGACTCTCAAAAGCAAATTAAGAAGTCAGATTGTGGAGGGAAGCCAAAATTTAGGAAAAGCAACTTGGTTTTATGGTGATTGCTTTTGTTTGTTTGATTGTTTGTTGCCGTTTTGAATGAAGAAGGGGTTTTAGTTATAGGATTTGGCATCGGGGTATCAACATGGTTAGATAAAATTCTTTTAAAAACTCATCTTTCTGGGAAATAAGAGAGGGAGTCTTGTATAGGTGGAATAAAAATAGCTAGTCCAATTCTGTGTATGAATCAGCACAATCTAAGTAAGATTGGGGAGAAAAGATATCTTGAAGATAGAATAGTAGAAAACTTCCAAATTGTATAGAAGGCATAAATTTGTAGCTCAGCAAATTACAAACAAAAATAATTGAAAGAAAACTTGCCTCAACATATTATCATCAATCTACTAAATGTCAAAGATAAAGGAAAAACAAATCAAATGCTTCTATCAAAAAGACATGCATTACAAACAGGGAAATAATTTTAAATGACTAAAAATTTTGCATCAAAAATCATGGAAGTCAGAAAACAGTGAAACAACACTTTTAAAATAATGAAAGAAAAGAACTGTCAACCCAAAATTACATGTACATTGTAAATATCCTTCAGGGATGAAAGCAAACTAAAGGTACTTCAGGTGAAGGCTGAGATAGGCACAATGGAAGTTCAAAACCAGCCTCGGTATCTTAGCAAGGCCCTAGGCAACTCAGCAGTCCCATCTCTAAATAATATTTTTTTTAAATTGTTTAAGTCACCAAATAAATAACCTAACTTTATATCTCAAGGCCCTGGAAAAAGAAGAACAAGTCAAAACCAAAATTAGTAGAAAACCTGGAATGATTAAACTCAGAGCCAAAATTAATAAAATTAAAACAAAGTTCTAGAGACATATGATCTACCCAAAATGAATCAGGAGGACGTAGAAAACTTAAACAGATCAATTTCAAGCAATGAATTTGAAGAAGCCATCAAAAGTATACCAACAAAGAAAAGCCCAGGACTAGATGGATTCTCAGCTGAGTTCCACCAGACCTTCAAAGAAAACCTAACACAAATCTTCCTCTAATTATTCCATGAAATAGAAAGGGAATGAACCTTCCAAACTCGTTTAATGAAGCTAGTATCACCCTGATAGCAAAACCAGACAAAGACACATGAAGGAAAGAAAATTTCAGACCAATATCCTAATGAACATAGATGCAAAAATTTTCAATAAAATACTGCAAATAACATGAAAAAATATATTAAAAAGATAGTGCACCATGATCAAATGGGTTTCATTCCAGTGATGCAAGTTTATTTAAACATATAGAAATCAATAAGCATAATGCATTACATCAAAGAATCACATGATTATCTCAATAGATGAAGAAAAAGCATGTGACAAAATACAGCATCCATTCATGCTCAGAACACTACAAAAAAAAAAAAGGAATAGTATTAATGTACCTCAGCACTGTAGAAGCTATCTATGCTGAGCCCATGGCCAACACCAATCTGAATGGAGAAAAATTGAAGCATTCCCTCTAAAACAGGAACAAGATAGTGATGGATATTGCACCTCTCCTATTCAACATAGTCTGTGAAACCCTTGCAACAACAGTTAGGTAAAAGAAAGAAATTAATGGGATCCGAGTAGAAAAAGAAGAACTCAAACTGTCCCTATATGTCAGCGACATGATTCTATACTTAGAACACCCAAAAACTCCAACATAAAGTTTCTAGAACTCATAAGTGAATTCAGCAAAGTAGCAAGGTATAAAATCAACACCAATAAATCAGTTGTATTACTATGCACCAATGATGAATCAGCTAAAAAAAGAAATCAGAAAAACTATCCCATTCACAGCCTCAAAAAAACAAACAAACTTGTGAATCAATCTAACAATAGAAGAGAAAGACTTCTACAAATGAAAACTGCAGAACACTAAGAAAAAAAATTAAAGACCTCAGAAAATGGAAAGATTGTTCATGTTCTTGCATAGGCAGAATTAATATCATCAAAATGGCCATAATACCAAAGCATTATACAGAGTCAATGTGATTCCTATTAAAATTCTAATGATGTTCTTCATAGAAATAGAAAAATTAGTCATGAAATTTATTTGGAAAAAAATAAGAGGCCCAGAATAGCAAAGACATTTCAATGAAAAAAGTGATGTAGGAGGCATCACAATACCAGACCTTAAATTATACTACAGAGATAGATATAGTAACAAAAATGGCAGGTACTGGCACACAAACAGGCATGAAGACCAATGGAACAGGATAGAAGACACAGAAACATGCCCACATAAATACAGCTGTCTCACACTAGACAAAGGTGCCATAAACTTATATAGGAGAAAAGAAAGCCTCTTCAACAAATGGTGCTGGTAAAACTGGAAATCCACCCCTATCTTTCACCCCACACAAAACTCAACTCAAAGTGGATCAAGGATTTAGGTATTAGACTAGAAAACCTGTGTTTGCTAGAAGAAAAATTAAGCCCAAATCTCCATCATCTCACTTTAGGATCAAATTTCTCAAAAGATTCCTAAAGCACAAGAAATGAAAGCAAGCTTTGTATTAAGCTAAAAATCTTCTTCACTGAAAAGGAAACAACCAAGAATGTGAAGAGAGAGCCTACAGAATGAGAGAACATCTTTACCACTTGCAGCTCAGATAGACCATTAATCTTTAGGATATACAAAGAACTCAAAAAACTTAAAATACCAAAAAACAAATAAACCAATCAATCAATGGGCAAAGGAACTGAACAAGCACTTCACAGAAGAAGATATATGAATGATCAAAATATATATGAAAAAATGTTTAACCTTTCTTAGCAATTAGAGAAATACAAAATAAAACTATACTGAGATTCCATCTCACTCTAGTCAGAATGGCAATTATCAATAATACAAGTAACAATATTGGAGAGGTGTGGAGGGAAAGGTACTCTCATACATTGCTGGTGCAACTGCAAACTAGTGCAACCACTATAGAAAGTAGTATGGAGATTCCTTAGAAAAATTGGAATAGAACCACCATTTTATCCAGTTATCACATTTCTTGATTTATACCTAAAGGATATAAAATCAGAATACTACAGTGACACAGCCACATCAATGTTAATGGCAGCTCAATTCACAACAGCTAAGCTATGAAACCAACATAAGTGTCCTTCAACAGATGAATTGATATAAAAAATGTGATATATATATATATATATACATATATATATATACAAAATATCATCAAAATGGCCATAACCAAAGCATCATACAGAGTCAACGTGATTCCTATTAAAATTCTAATGATGTTCTTCATAGAAACAGAAAAATTAGTCATGAAATTTATTTGGAAATATATATATCACATTTTTTAAATCCAGTGGAAATATTACTCAGCCATAAAGTAACAGTTTAAAAAATGTGTGTGTATGTAATATATATATATATATATATGTGTGTGTATATATATATATATATATATATATATATATTTATTTATTTATGGCTGAGTAATATTTCTATTGTGTGTGTGTATACACACACACACACACACACACACACACACACACACACACTGGAAATATTACTTAGCCATAAAGTAGCAGTTGCTAGTAAATGGATGGAACTGAGATAAGCCAGTCCCAAATAACCAAAAGCCAAATATTCTCTCTTGTATGTGGATGCTAACCCACAACAAGGGAGGGCAGGAAGAATAGAAGTTCAATGGATTATTCAAAGAGGAATGAAGAGAAGGGAGGGGAAAGGGAATAGGAAAGACAGTAGTATTAATCAGACATAACTTTTCTATCCTTATATGTGAATACATAACCAAGGTAACCTCACATTATGCACAACCAAAAGAATGGGATCCTACTTAGAATAAGTTATATTCCATGTATGTACAATATGCCAATATACACTCTGTTGTCATGTATATCTAAAAAGAACCAATAATTTAAAAAAAATTCAGAAGATATTTGCAAAGTTATTTACAAAAGACTGTCAGCATTAATAAATGCCCAAAACCAATGGAGCATGCTCCTCAGAAGGCTGAGGGATCCTAGAATACTCTCTTTAGCTAAAGTACAATTCAATGAGCAGAAAAATAAGAGGGTTTTGTTTGTTTGTTTGCTTGTTTTTAAGACACAAAGAAAGAATTAAAGTCAGTATGCTATAGTGAGATACAGATATAGATAAAGATATAAATATAGTTAACCAGATTTTTGTCACTGTGCCCCAAAATACCTGACAAGGACAACTTACAAGAGGAAAAGTTTATTTTGGCTCATGGTGTCAAAGGTTTTATCCATGGTAGTTTGATTCCATTGTTGTGGCCCAAGGCCAGGCAGAACCTCAAGGTGGAAGGGTGTGTCAGAGGAAAGCTGCTCAGCTCCAGTGGCCAGGAAGCTCAGGTAGGGGTGGGGGTGAAGAGGGGCCGAAGGGCAGATGAACCCTTTTGGAGCATGTGTCCTGTGACCTACCTCCTCCAGTCAAGTACTACCTGGCTTCAGTTACCACCTAGCTAGTTCATTCAAATGACCATGGACTGGGTAGGTTACAGTTCTCATAATCTAATCATTTCAGCTCTGAATATTCCTGCATTAACACAGAAGATTTGGGGAACATCTCAGGTCCAATCCATAACAAATTCCCATGTGTATAGCAGCACACTCCCTAGTACCCAAAATATGGAATCAGCCTAGATGCCAGTCAATGGATGAATGGATAAATAGAATGTGATATATATATATATATATATATATACTACAGCATTTTATTCAGCCATAAGAAGAATGAAATTAGGTCATTTGAAAGAAAATGAATGGAGCTTGAGAATATTTGAAATGAAATAAACCAAGCTCAGAAAGTCAAGGTTCATATATGTGGAAGCTAGAGAGGAAAAAGGAAAAAAAATGGTGGGGGGAAATCTCATCAAAATTGAAGGGAGGTCAGTATAATAAAGGAAAGGGGATTAGGAGAGAGGGGAGGGAAAGGAAAGGGGAAATTCTGGGTAACAATATTGACCAAGTATACTATAATATCATGTGCATTTACTTATATGTAACAATGAGTCCCACCATTCAGGCTTTTTTTTTTTGGTGGGTGGGGCAGTTATCAGGGATTCCCTGGCCATATTTTGTATTTTATTTAGAGACAGGGTCTCACTGAGTTTCTTAGTGTCTTGCTTTTGCTAAGGCTGGCTTTGAACTCATGATCCTCCTGTCTTAGCCTCCCAAGCCACTGGGATTACAGGTATAGGCTACCATGCCTTGCTCCACTGTTCTGTATGGTTATAACACACCAATTAGAAATATGGGAAAAATGAATTGTAGAACCTATGATACCATTAATAAAATACTATCTGAAATCATTAAAAATAATGTATAGGCCAATATCCTTTATAAATATGCATGTAGAAGTTCTTAACAAAATACTAGTACATTGATTCCAACAATATATCAGAAACACATAATACATCAAGCACAAGTAGTGTTTAGCCCAGGAATATCTGTCATTCAAAAGTTTATCAATGTATCAATGTTCAGCATGTTAACAAAAAAGGAGAAACACCCTATGATAATTTCAGCAAATGAAAGAAAAACATGATAATAGTTAGCAGCAATTCACAACAAAAACTCCCAGCAAGTTAGGAGCAGTAGATCCTTTCCTCAAATTCATAAAGTCCATCTATGAAGAACATACAGCCAAGATCACAGTTGGTGAATGATTGAATATTTTTCCCCTGGAATTAGGGGAAACTTCAATTCAATTCAATATTCTACTGAGGGTTGTAACTATTGATGTATGAATTGAGGGGAACATAATGATCAGAAAGGAAGGTAGCCTTTTTTTTTCTCTCTTTTGTAAATGATTTGATTGTTCAAGTAGAAAATCCCAAGCAAGTGAAAAGATGAGTAAATTTAATAAATGAATAAAGCAAGGTAACAGGAGAAAATATTGTTATTTTAAAAACATAAATTATAAACTTTAGCAGAACATTCAGTATCCAAATACTTATAAAGATAATTATCCTCAAATTAAACTACAGAAAAAAAATATAGGAACCATAATAGACAAAGCATTTTTTAAAAAAAAATGAAAGATAAAGTTAGAAAGCTACTATACCTGAAATTTTTAGTTTTATTCTAAAGTTAGAGTAATTTAAAAGTTTGATACTGCTTAAAATTTAAGCATATAGATAAATAGACTAGAATAAAATACTCAGAAATATTTGGTCAGTTGGTCTGAAATGCAGAAAAGCAATTCAATGTGGGAATAAAGTCTTTCCAATAAGTGTTGAATCAACAGCAACACACACACACACACACACACACACACACACACGACACTTATCTCACACCATACATAAAAATTGTTTAAAAGTATCATGGACTCAAAGAAAAATTGTGAAAGAACAAAGGAGAAAAAATTGTGAAAGAACAAAGGAGAAAAAATTTCCCTACTTGAGATAAGCAAAGCTTTCCTGGAGAGAACACCACCACCATACAGAAGAGAAAATAACTATAAATTGATTTCACTAAAACCTTGTCCTCTACAAGAGATGCCATTAAGAAAATGAAAAGGCAAACTACAAATTGGGAGAAAATATTTACAAAACATATGTCTGATAAAGGGCTTGTGCCCAGAATATGAAATAATCTCTGGTAGCTCAATAATAAAATTCTAATACATTTAAAATTGGACAACTAATTTGAATAGTTTAATCACAAAATAAGATACACAAAAGGATGAACTATACCTAATATGTTCTATATGTTAGAAACACAATGAGGTACATGCTCATTAGAAAACCCCAAAATTCACAGTGATTGTTCATACCTAATGTCAATGAGGATGTGAAACAATGGGAATTTATCTTGCACTGCTAGTGGGAATTTAAAATGATAAAATCATTTTGCAAAACAGTTTAGCAGTTTTGTGAAATATTATACATGAATTCCGTATGCCCCAGACTTTCAACTCCTAAGAAAAACTGAACAAATGTCCACCAAAAAAGAAACCTGTAAGTCTTCTCTGTAACGTCTACTCCAGCTGCCTTATTTAAAATTGCAATTTTTTTCTTCTTCCCTGCAGTAACTGTCCATCGCACCTACCTATTTTACTTTTTCCTATAATTATCTGGGGAACGCTAAATAAATGTTACCTTATAACATTTATTTTGTGAATTACCTGTGCAAATTTACTTGACCATAAACTTCATGAGTTCAGGGATTGTGTCTACTTTATACATTCCTGTATTCCCAGAATCTAAAATAGTGTCTGGCACATAGAAAGTACAAAATAATCTCTGCTGAATAAATGAATATCCATGAAAAAGTAGCCAAAGGATCATGTATCCTGAAACTGTGAGAAACAAATTGATAATTAATGCTTCTTTAGAATCTCCACTTTTGGATTCTGTTTCCCCTTTAAACTGTTATGTGTAATGTTATGGTTTAGATATTAGGTGTCCTCCAGAAGTTCATGTGTGAGACAATGAGACAATGCAAGAAAGTTTAGAGGTGAAATGACTGGGTTATAAGAATCTTAACCTAATCAGTGCTTTAATCCCCTGATAGGGATTAAATTGATGGTAACTGTAGGCAGGTAGGGTGAGGCTAGAGAAGGTAGGTAGGTCTTTGTGGGGAGTGTCCTTTTGGGGATTTATATTTTTTGTTCCTGGAGAGTAGAGTGTCTCTTCTCCCCTCCCCTCTCCTCTCTTTTCCCCTCCTTCTCCTCTTCCTCCACCTCCTCCTCCTCCTCCTTCTCTTCCTCCTCCTCCTCCTCCTTCTCCTCCTTCTCTCCTGGCTCCCCCTAGTGGTCATGTTCTGAGCTGCTTTCCTGGTCCCTGACCTTGGGCCCACAGCCATGGAGTTGGTCATCTATGGACTGAGATTTCTGAAACTATGAGCCCTAAAAAAGCCTTCACTCCTCTATATCGTTTTTGTTGGGTCCTTTTGCAAAGCAGTTTAGCAGTGAAAAAGCTGACTAAATAGGTCAGATTATACCTCTGTGATAATCCTAGTTTCATTGAATTTTCTTTAGATAACATCTTAGTCATCTGAATTTGAGGTAATAAAGGTGGCACCAACATTGATGATAAGAGGCAACATTCATTAAAGGCTTATTCTTTGTGAAACATCCTATGAATGCTTTACATGCCTTTTCTGTTTTGACCCTGTGAAGAACCCCATACATGTTTGTCTTATCACATCACAGATGAGAAAAGTGAAGTATATGAAGGTCAAATAATATGCAATGTCAGAGAGAATGTGTGATTTTGACTGACCTATGAATTCAGTCCATATTCCTCAATAAATTACAGACTCTAATGGGTTTCTACTGACATAGTCATATCAAGTAAATGTTTTTAACCATTTTAACTTTCAAAAACTCATCTTATTTAGTAACATAGTCCAATTAATGTACCCTATAGGACTAAAGACAGGTAAAGTCACCAAAGTCATACAAATAGCTGATGACCAAGCCAGGTGAGGTTTTTTTTTTTTTTTTATTCTTTAAACATCTGAAATCTCCTTTTCCATAATACCTCAATTGACAGAAATCATAATTCATTTAGGATGAGTAGGTTTCTGCCTAGTTACTAGATAACTGAATATGTTTTTGACAAAAGACTCCTGAATGACTTTGATTATCACCAATAATGAAGTGGGGTCAAAGAAAGTAGACAGAGCCATACTTGATTTGCAAATGAACAACTTAGAGAAAGTGATGTCCTTGGGATAATGTAACAAGTCAGATTAAAACTGACGTGAAATGTTCTATTGTGGCAATACCTGTTTTCATTTTATAATCCTACTAAGAAGGCTGAGAAAGGATAAAAATACCATTAATATTAGTCATTTTAGCTATACTGGGCCTGGAGTAAGTAAAATGATTTTTGAAAGTTGCCTTTAATCAGGTGCTATGCTTGAGATAAAACCAGTTGACTAACAAAAAACATTTGTAAAAGGTAATAAAAACTAAAAACAATATGACAATGAAAGAAGACAGATCCCTCTGTCCTTTATAATAAATAAGCCCAAATTCTAGAAAATTTCAACCTCTCTAAAATGCCCACATTGTGACTTTTAATTGGAAAAAGCATTACACAGCTACTCTAACATTTGACTTCATCTTTATAAAATGGATATTCATTTAGACTGTTATCAGAGACAACACCAAATTCAGTCAAAGTCACTGAACCAAAGTTTCATTAACTTCCAATTCCATACACTGACTACACATTGAAAGACAAACATGAGAAACTTCACCATCTTCAAAGAGATTATTTGTTAACATGGAAATAAAGGAGTCGATGAAGTCATCAAATTATAAAACATTGATGGGCTATGCTAGTGGATATGCTTATGATGGATAAAAATTAATTCTAACACTCAGCAAAAGTAAGTTGTAAATATAAATTAGTGATCTTCCCAGAAGGAATGAAAGAAGAAGATGGGGTGATGGAAAGAAATCAGATATAGGAAATTTACTAGAACCCAAATTAGAAGTGGATGTAGAGTGTAAATAGTAAAATATTTCACTATTGTATATGTAATGTGGTGTGGATGTGAGGTGTCCCCAAAAAGTTCACATGTGAGAAAATGCAAGAAGGTTCAGAGAAGAAATGATTGAGTTATGAGAACCTTAACCCAGTTAGTGAATTCATCACCTAACAGAATTAACTGAGTGGTAACTGAACATGCAGGTGGCCTGTGGCTGGAGGAGGTAGGACATTAGGGGTATGGTTTGGGATATATATTTGTATCTGGTGAGTGGAGTCTCCCTCTCTTTTTGCTTTCTGATCATCATGTGAGCTGCTTCCTTCTGCCACACTCTTCCTCCCTGATGTTCAGCCTTACCCTGAGCCCCATGAAATGGAGTCTGCTGTCTATGAATTGAGGCCTCTGAAATTGTGAGCCCTTAAATAAACTTTTCCTCCTCTACAATTGTGCAGGTCATGTCATTTAGTCACAGCAGTGAAAATGTTGACTAAGACAGCATTAGTATTTTAATTTTGTGAGATTAAGGAATAACAAGAAGTGACAAATATGTGAAGTGGTACAGATTGGAGACAGAGATGAATCAAAGAAAATGGCCAATATCCAATCTACTGGCATTATATCTAGAAGAACATTCAATTGTATTTAGACATGAACTTCCAGAGAAGCATCAAGGAATTTTGATGATGGAAGATGTTGAGACTAAAGTCTAGGATCAAGAATTATGTGAGTTTTCAGCAGATGTAAGGAAAGATTTTGCCCATACTGGCTTGTCTTTTTAAGAAGGACCCGGATGGAACTTGAGACCACTGTGTTAAGCAAAGAGAGCCAAATGCAACTCACCGGTTGTATGTTTTCTCTCATATGTGGAAGGTAGAGAGGAAAAAGATAAATAAAGGTCAGTAGGAGGATCTAATGAAAATAAAAAACAGATCAGTAGAGGAAAGGTACCATGGAGAGGGAGGTAGGGATGGAGGGGCAAGTGTTGGGGAGTGATACTCGCCAAATTATATTGTTATATTGTTTGCATGTATAAATATGAATCAACAGGTCATTATGTAAAACTATAATGCACCAATTAAAAACAGAGGAAATAAAAGACAAGGTGAACCTATCAAATATTTAAATAAAGCCTTCACAATTAAGTTAGCAAAGTACAAAAATCAGAATACAAGTATGTAATTGTGCTGAGTTAGGAAAGAAACCATTCAGTTCATATTTTTAACACAAGTGACAATGATAGTATTTAGTTCTTAAAGAATAAGTAGATTGGAACATACATACATCCTAGTGTGTAAGACATAACTGTGGTTGCCTTCCGCATGTTTGTACTAAAAAGATGAGGTAATCTCATTTGTACCAATAAACTTAAATTTCCTCTTCTGATCCTCAGTGTCAATCATAAAGGATTTGAGAAATGAAAGATTTCTATTAGAAAACCATTTTTAACCACCTGTCAAGTACATTAGCTGAGTGATAAGAATGAGGAAAATGATTAGATTCAAGCTGTTCAATCAACGGATCTAGGAACATTCAATTTTGCCAATTTTGTGAAAATTAAAAATAGAGTATATTTGAAATATTTTAAAAAGGCAATGAAAGTACAACAATAATTTATACAAGAAAGTCAGCTCTAAGGAAAAAACTGAAAAGCTGCTAGGAAAAAAAAAGGTTTCTATTGAAGTCATATAATGATATGTGAAATCTTTACATGATGTTTGCCTCTGAGACATGCTCTCAATCACCGAAAAGAATTATTATATTATATGACAATTTCTTCTTAGTAAATGTACTGAGGAAAGAAGAAAAATTAAAAAGTTTGTCTTTACATCATCCCATGATAGCATCTCATAATAATCTCAGTGTTTCACTACTGATTCGTCTTCACTAATTGTGTCTCTGCTTTTCTCCAGGATTCTAGAGTTTAGACCTAGGTGGTATAGACATCTTGACAGCTATTTGTTATCCTTTCATTCATGAGTCCCTTCAGCTGCCTGTGCCCTTCTATTCCTGTGGTCACCAGTAAAGTCAGAGGTTCTGACCTGCCTTTGGGACCATTGAAGCCTCTTGGATAAATTTTCTTCTCATCCTTCCCCAATTTACTATGGCACCATGGGTCAAATTCTCCTCCATGCAAGATTTGGGGACAAGATCTTTACTAGAGATCAGTAAATGTGAAAGGAAGAAGGAGGAAGCAGGATTAGAGAGGAAAAAGGCAAATGGACTATGAGGCAGGTCTGATAAATCTCCTCAAGATCAAGTGAAGCTCTGGAGTGGCTTGCCTAGAGAATGCTACACTTGTCCTGTGTTACTGTCATACTCTACCTAGATGAGAGAAGGTCATGATCTCAGGCAAGCAACAGAAAGACAATAAATATTTGGATCTCCAATTCTTCTATTACTACATAATTTACTGTAGGTGAATTGCTTAATTATTCAAAGTCTCCTTTTCCTCATATGACAGAAAGGAAGGAAGGAAGGAAGGAAGGAAGGAAGGAAGGAAGGAAGGAAGGAAGGAAGGAAGGAAGGAAGGAAGGAAGGAAGGAAGGAAGGAAGGAAGGAAGGAATGACTGCACATGTCTCTTTGGATTTCATGAAGATTTGTTGGGACCAGGAATGTAGATTTCTTAGAATAGTGCTGACCAAAAGTAGGACTTAAGCAAACACCTTGTTTCCTCCTTGGCTATTTTAATGCATCAATTGCTGTTGGCCAGTCTCTCTTTGTCAAAATGTCACAATCTCATCAGTTTCATGATATTGTATTTTCCTGGGTCTCCTACAACTTCAGTTCTTTCCAGTTTTCCCACAACCTCTCCGTTGTCCTTTTCACTTATTCTCCCATGTTCATCATAGTTTACTTTTTTTCAATTCATATTTTTCCTTGGTATCCCCTGTCTTAGGTGGCAGCATGGCAGGGTAAGGAGACCTGGAATTTGGAGTCAGACAATACCAACATGGAATCCTCCTTCCAACAGCAAGGCATCCTTGGGAAAGTATCTTACATTTCCAAATTCTGGCTTTCTTATAAGTTAAATTTGTAAAACATATAAATTAAGAACTGAAAATAATGTGTGAAGTATCTATCATACCACCAAAAAATAAAAGAAAGGAAACCAATAACCTCTAATATGAATATAAGAACACTAATCATCAATTATATTCAAGCTAAAATTTCTAACAATTGCCTTTTTCCTGAAGGTTCTTACATGACTACCATTAGCACAACTCATTGAAAGTGCCATCTAAACCTAACAGGTATCACTTGTCCCAAAATGGATTCATAATTTTGATCAATAAGCCTCTGTCAATGGCAACATACTTCCCTCAGTGAGAAATCCCAATAACTCATGCCAATGGAAAGGAAAAAAAATGAGTTTATGGTATAAAACAGTAAAAATGTGCTTAAAATATTTTTTATTTAGTTTGAATCTGAGGAAGTCTAATATTTAATAAATTTACATGAAATAAACTAATAAAGCCACATTATGAAAATTTTGCTTCTCTGAAAAAAAAACTTGATAAATTGCCCAGTTTTCTTAGTTGTTCAGCTCACCCTAAAATCTCCTTAGTGTTTAGGTATATGACCCCATTTTCCCTCTGAAAGAAAGTCTCAGCCCTAAGCCCCAGTCTTTTAAACTGTTTTATACCTTTATTTAATTTATTTATTTACTTATATGTGGTGCTGAGGATTGAACCCAGTGCCTCACATGTGCTAGGCAAGTGTTCTACCACTGAGCAACAACCCCAGCCCTCTTTTAAACTTTAACTAGGAGAGTGACAGTGGTTAAATATTGATAATTTAAAGAACTTGACTTTTATGATAAAACAATTTGAAAATTAAGTAAAGATGAGCAAAGAACAGTTTAAATGCCAGTAAAGGGCAGAAGGTCTTTCAAAATGTATAAAAGATATGACCTCATCAAGGAAACAGGAAAAGAAAATAATACCAAGTGTTGCTTCAGGTAAAATGTCTTATGCTTTTGTCTAGAGTCTCAAGATTAAGAATATATTCTTTATACATTAATTTTCTACTTCTCCAGTATCTTGTTCTGTAAGGATAGTGTAAATCAGGTTATTAATTGTCATATATCACTGTCTGAAAGACCAGACATTTTCTAGGATACAAAATGATGTTCATGGATGCACTTCTATATCAAGCGCTGTGACCAGTCCATTTCTAGTGACCTTATTGTGCATAAGCACTGTGCTCTTTTATGCATTTTTATCTCTTCCCTGTTCAAGTTCTATTTAACAGTAACCAACTGCCAACATTTTTAGAGCCATGTTGATCAAGTCCCCTACAAAAGTGGATTTGCCATACTGGTTTCTAAATTTTGCTTTACTCTCAGTTCTCAACATAAGCATACCCTGGTTGTCATATTCCCTTGGATCAGGTTACATTGTAAAGTCTCACATCATTCTTACCAGATTCACCTTTGTTCTTGCCCATCTCCAACCTAGTGACCATTGTCCATATCTATGCTTAACACAAAGAATTTCTCTGACTTCCTGGCCCTATTTCTCCAAAAATGTTCTATCTGGAAACATCCAGATCAAGAAAATTACAGATGTGACTCTAGCCAAAGATCCTCATAGTTGTCTCCTTGTCCCATTTTCCTCAGTTTGAATCTCTCCAATATAATGCTGTTATTTGAACTTTAAGTGCAGAATATTCATCTTATATCCCTCTAGTCAAGAGTTCAAAATAGGTCCTTGTAGTCTATAGCATATAATAAAAATATTTTTAAAACACCTCTAGCATTTAAAGGTCTTTAAAATCTGGCTCTGCTCTAAGAAGTCAATATTGTTTTTTTTGTGAATGACCACAAATTCCATCTAATTCAGACTGCTTGCTTTCTTACATTCTCTTCCCAGACTACCTTTTCACATAATATACACTATTTCACCCTTTGATACACGGCATTAAAAATATTATGTCCATAATACTGTTCAAGTTCAGATATTTATTCTATTAAAATTTTCTTCCACCTTCTATTTATTTATCAGTTGCCACTCAACCTCAATGAGTGAACACCAGTTTTTCCTCCTACACGATAATCTCCCTGGTTGCTCAGCCTAATTTATGTTTGTCCTGGTGAGTGTGTTTTTATATTAAGCATTCATTGGCAATTTATCATGCAATTAATACCTTTTTGTATAACTCACTATTACAATATAGTCTATACCAGCAATCTTATTGACAGTAATGTTTAATGCATCTACATTTACATATAAGAACATGATGTTTGATATATGTATTTTGACCATCAACTAGATTCCAAATATTTTAAGTAAGTCAATATTTCTCATGTTTCTCTTATGTTAGGTGATGTTTGGTAAAGACATAACTTTATTAACATTGAATATATAGTAGGCACTAAGCCACTGGGCTTTTAGTATATCCCATTACTATTTGTACAGTTACTTATATGAGACTATTTTCCCAATGTTTTAATAATGATGTGAGTGATAAATTTTATTTTGTTCATTCTATTAGCAATGAATTTATACTAAAATTTTCAGTGTGTGCTGTTGGGAATTAGCATAATTTAAAATTGTATATTTTGCAGTTTCCTTAAATTCTAGCCTTTGCTGTTCATATAAGACAGAGGTTCTCAAACTCTGGCATGTATTAGAATCAGTAGGAAGTCTTGATAAAATTCATATTGCTGGGGTTTACATAAAAATTTATGATTCAGTAGATCTGGGTTAGGGTCTGAAGATTTACATGTCTTTTGTCTCAATTGAAACTGTAGCTGCTACACACTAAACACACCACCTTTTAAGAACCACTGACCTAAGAAATGAGAAATCTGGATAGAGGACCAAATTTTTTATTTTTGAAGTGCATAGAAATTTGTGGGAAATGCCAAAATCAAAATGACAGAAGCAGAATGTATTTTCAAGAAAGACCATTGCTCTCCTATATTAAAAATCTCCTTCTCTCTTTTTTTAGGATCCTCTTTTTGTAGCCTCTACTTCTTCAACCACTTGAGAGTTTGCTCTTTTTCTTATTTGTTGTATATTGTGCTCTTTGAGGGAAGGGATTGACTTTACCCACTTATTATGGTGAATACTTTCAAATGAATGAATCGTTTCTTGTCATAATATTAATAAAATGTTGCTATATTTTTAAAATATTCATAACTTTACACATTATAATACACAGTATTGAAAGAAAATGAATATTATTTACATGGTATCTGTTCCTAATTTAATTTTTTTTCCTTGGGGTCCACATGCAATTTGGACTATTATTATAGAATGCACATAAAATTTGGACTACTATTATAGAATGAACATAAAACAATCTCCAGCATACATGTGTGTGCACATGCACACACACACACAGACACACACACATTAGTGTGATCAATTCTAAGCTTCCACTTCTTCATTTAGAAGATAAAGAGTCATGTAAAGAATGAATGAAGTATGGTATGTAAAGTACTTAGCCAGTATCTGGGCTATTGAAATCATTAGAAAAACAATTGCTATAATTGTTATTAATAAACAGTACTTATAAAAGTTTCAAAGATTGTTTGGTGAGTATGGCAAATGGACTCATCATCTTAAGCAATGTCTCAAAATACATAAAATCACATTAAAATGAAGTAAACAAGAACCATTTACCACCAGAATATTAACATTAAGTTCACAGGTTAAAAAGTAAAGTACATCTTTTGACAGCATATGCATATACATGGGCTTTTGTAATGTATTTCATGGCTTAGTTCATATTTATGTTTGTATGCATTTGTATTCAGTTGTGCTTAATGTTTTACTATGTACAGTGAATGTTAATTTGTTACCTATAAGACATTGTAAACATAAAATGAGTATAATTTCTGCTTATATTATCTCTATCTCGTGGCTCACTTTATTTTTGCTTAATTTAATTAAGTATGCTATTGTTACTCTTTTAAGATGTACTTTCAAATCTTAGTTTCTTTATTCTCTGGTTGTACAAAAACAAAATATTACTATTTAGGAGAGCAGGCTAGACCACCACTAAATACCGTAACTAACCAAAATACTGATTGATAGTTTCATAGTTGTGTTTATTTTATCATCTGACACTTCCACATTACAAACAGACAAAAGCCGCCGGCATTTTTTAAAAAGAAACACCACAAGTGTCCTCATTATCAATAGTGACCCAAGGTCCTCTTCAAATAATGGTAAGATTATATGTGAATTGCCACTGGATTTACTACAGCAAGTTCCAAATTACTAATCAAAAATTTCAGTTCCTGGCCTTTCTATCTTATATTTCATTTTCCAGCAAAATAAAAGAAAAGGACATTTTAGGGCAGCCAAAACAGAAATAAAGAATTTACTTTTTAGCTTTCATGTTTAACATCAGAGAGCTAGTGCTGGGGGCCACCATAAATCCTCAGTGTGCTATAAACACAGGCTCAGTCTAAACTCTGGGTGTAAGTTACTTACATACTATCATTTGAATGACACTGAATTACATGCTGAATGTTGAAAGATTCAGCAACTCTGTGACAGATTTTAGTGGGGAAGCTCTAAGTGGGGAAAGTGTGAGTGTATTATGTTCCAGATGCTAGAGATAAAAATGTGGATAAAAGCCTTACCCTAAAAGTTTATATGAATAAACTGCTATTTGGAGGGAACTGTCATATGAATTAAGTTCTTCCAATAGCTGTAATCAGCACACTGCACAAATCTCTGGGACAGAGAGGCACCCCTTCCACTACTAACCAGTGATAGTTACCTAGAGGTGCTTGGAAGAGTTTTCTTGTCTCATAATATCTCCTTTCCTAATTATAGCCTGAATTTTTACGAATAGGATTATTAATATATTAGATGACCAGAGTTGAGCATTTGTTCTCAGGAGAATACATCTATATATCTATATCTATATATCTATATCTATCTATCTATCTATATATATATATATATATATATATATTGCTACCCCTTTCATAATTTCCTCAATTTTCCAGTATTCTCAGTCTATAGTTGTACAATGGGTGACTCAAATGGAGGAACAAGATTTTCCATTATCCATTTTAAAATTCACTTTTAATCCTCTTCATCATCGAACTCTTTGTTGAGATAATTTAAGAATCTGACTCACTAACCATGGCATAGCTAAAGATAGAGGCTTATAGATGTTCCTAGACCTCCTTCCAGGTTACATTTGTTCAAAGACAGCAGCTATATGGGGAAATACAGTCATTTATCTTAGCTGCCATTCATGCTGAAAGCTCGCCATATTCACTGGGTAAATTGCCTCACTGAAATTTGGATTCAATATATCTAGTACCTCTTCTTCCTTTTTTTGACAACCCTGCCAGAAAAGGCAATTAGGTTTGCCCCATGACTTACTATTTATGGGCCCATGTTGGCACTTAAAGAACACTTTTTCCATATTAAGTATTCTACCAGATAATTTATTCCGGAATTTTCCCTGGAAACAATGCCAAGTTTGCTATTCTATAATTTGTAGTACTCACCTTTAGAAAACATTTAGTGATGCTGTCTGTAAGTTCTTTAATAAGGGACCCAGATGTAATTTATCTGAATCAAGAGATTTGAACTTAATGTTCAAAGGACAAGAAAAAGAGAAGCAGAATGCCACAGAAGGGATTTACTGAATATTACAAATGCACAGATCTGTCTAATGTTTGCCCTGGGAATAGGTAAAGAGTACCCTGCAAAGATCACTGCAGACACTTCCATGCCTAGTTCTCATTGATCTTCCTGTGCCCTTCCTTTTCTCGCTTGAATTTCTCGGTACGTATTTCTGTTGGTTTGAGCTTTCTCAAATTACTGGCTCATTCAAGAATTTACAATAGCCTATTATAGTCTACTGTAGTAAATACAATTGTGTCTACTTCTCTTAAGGTTCTCTAAAATCCAACTCAATCTTTAATATTAAATATCACTTATTATTTTACTCACAAACCCCCTCAGATTCCCTGATTCTCTCTCCCTAGGCTATACCTCAAGACATTCTGTGATCACATCTCTGAATTTGCTCTTGAAGAATTCCCCAGTTAGAATTCCCTTCTATCATCTAATTAATATACTATGCATCCTTCAGCTTTTCCTCCTGTGTAATACTTTCTTTGAAGGCAGCAGAGATTTTATGAACTAGGCACTTACTAACAGTTTATCATTAAATTAATATTTTTGATATATCACAGTTTCTTTATCAATAGTCCTTTATAGTAGTATTAATTTGTATGTGACTATGTGTATACTTATTTGTTTCATGATATATTTCTCCACCTACCAATACACAATTTTTTATAACCAATAGGTACTGTATTTCTCTCAAACTCAGTATCATTTAGCATAGACTTAACTTTACTATTAAGAAAGCAGTAAGCATTAGGTACATAATTTAATTGTGGTCCATTCCCAATTTTCTTTGCACATTAATTATGTGAGAAGAAACCCACTTTTCAAATCTTTAATGCTGGTAAATATCTGAGTCCACAGTTTGGATGGAATCTTTGTTTGCTCAAGGGAAAAATTTTGGATAAGGTAACTTTTTAAATAATTAATATAGACAAACAAAAGGACTGATATTACATGGGCATTTGTGTTGAACATGAGTTTTTTATTCAACTCCTGAGCAAATGAGCATTTATGGACTTGAATAAATTGAATTCCTTTAAGTCCACCAGTACACAAATCCCCAGAATAAAACTCTCTTCTTTAGAAATCTTTTTAATTAAACGTATATTTATCAACAATGTATTGTTTGAGAGAGGTTAAATTATAAGGCATCTATATTTAAATCTTATTGAAAACTGTATTTTTAAATTTCTCCTACTTGTTACTCAATTTCAAATATAGTTCTTTTTCTTTCAAGGGGTAAGGTAATATTAAAGTAGTAATTTATTTTGTTTGGTTTGCATCTTTATTATTCTAGAAGAAAAATGTTACTGTCTTTTATCATAGAACTTAATAGGAATACCACTGTTACAGAAAGAATAACCATCAATACAAGTAAGTCAAAAATTAAATTAAGGTTTTTGGTTTGCTTTTTTGATACTGGGGATCAAACACAGGACCTTCTGTATGCTAGGCAAGCACTCCTACCACTGAGACATACCCCCAGCTCTTAAGTTGAGTTCATTTTGTTTTTAGGAAATAAAATTTCAGATTTTTAATAAGAAAGCATTAGTGCTGTAATATCAGCATAGCTTTTTATACTTTTTAAAAATAGGTGCTTATTAATTATACAGGATGGTGTGTTTCATTGTGGCATATTCATATAGGCATATAACATTAAATTGAGTTCTTAATTTCTTAATTTTGGCAGAAAAAAAAATGGTTTATTCTGTATTAGGCTAAACAACAACAATGTTTAAATTCTTTAAATGAAGTCCCAAAGGTACAGATAAATGTGTAGTGTCTAACATAGGACTCCTATAATACAAAAGCCTGAAATGTTCGAGCACTGTTCTAAATACTTGATGTGTATTAGTTCACTTCATCCTCACAGTCATCCAGTAGAAGAGTCTATTATTATGAGGAAACTGAGACTCATAGGTCAATTATTTGTTTCAATGTCACAAAACTGTGGCAGAGCTAAGTTTTAGATACAAGGAGATTCTCCCCAGAGATAGTACTCTTCACTACCTCATTGTGCAAAGTCAACTTAATACTTTGATAGCACAAATAGCAAACGATTGATAACAATACTTAATAGCTAAAGGAAAACTCTCACATCAGGGGTACAAAGTTACCTTGATTGTTTTAAGAGTGTATAGATAGTAGGCTCAATACAAATTTGTTGAGTTAAAATAATTCCATTTTCCCCTACATTATATTTCATAGAAATAAATATAATATGACACGTTCCTTAGAATCATTTACATTCTTAAATTTTGTATTCATTTTACTCTAAAATTAAAATGTCCCTAAGTTTATAGCATCTTCCCATGACTGCCCAAAAGAGGGCAGTTGTGAGACAATTTTTATCACTTGACACTTTCTTATTCTTTCTGGTAAGTTCAAAAGCTTAAAAGAAAACCGGGAAACCAGTGTTGCATGTTTTTGTTATCGTTGTTTGTTTGGTTTTTTTTTTGGCTTTGTTTGGTAAGAAATACAATATCACCTATATTAGTGGTGGCACCAAAGACTCGGATATCTTGTAAAGCTATTTTGGATAAGTCAAATTCCAAATTGGAAGAATTTTCAGGAACATTTTAAACACTGTAATTCTGTTACGTTTTCTTTTGATTGATTATAGGATGACTAAACCTAAGTGAGCTTTTGTAGCAATTTGAAATGCAGATTTCTGTGACACAAGAGCATCCTGTCCTCTTTCAGGACATTTAAAATTATCGTACCGTCTTACATCCCAAGAAATACTGGAATCAGTGGAATAAGGCACAATGTGCTTTAAGCTATTGCCACCTTCATACTATTGTCAATAGGTTTCTACCGATTTTCTATTATTGGGGGTTGTTGGAACACTCATTGTCCTTCCAACCCCAATAAGTTGCCCTTTTGTGGACTACTGGTGGCCATGAAATGCAGATGGCCAGGTGCACATTTTTGACATCTGCAATTGAGGCAGATGTAGCCTATGATCTAATTGATTGCTACTATGCCATATTTTTATGGCAACCACAAGTCTATGTCAACCTATTGTTTTCTGGAAGTATTTCTTCAATAGGAAAAGAGATACATTGGAATTAAAAACAGATTTTCAAAATTGTGTCATTCTTAGTTGTTTCAATATGCACACTCTCATTTCCTTCAGATTATGGTTCCCAAAGAAATTGTTAGAACATATATAGAAAGTCTTCTATTTTTTTTTCTGCAACACTCTCATGTTTTCTGTTTGATTCTTTTAAAACTGTCCATCTTCAATCGTCCAGCTGAAGAAAAACAAGAGTTTTACATCGAGTACTTATTTGTTTATAAGCTTTATATTCATGGCAGCAAATACATTTCAACTTAAGATGCACTTTAATGCCTGCTGACAATAAAATTAAAACTTCTCATCTAAGTTGGATGTCCCCAAAACCTTGAAAAGAAAACCAATAAAAGTAGTCTTGCATCCTGTGTCCTATTTCTTTGGAGAATAAAAGGAATGCAAATTAAGTCAATGAGAAACCATAGGCAAAATATTTTAATGGATCATCATCAAAGAGAACATAAAACCCTCTGTTCCTCAAATACCTGTTACTTTTTTTTTTCCTTTCTATTTTTAATCTGGCAGAAATCAGTTACTGGAGACCTGGGTTGGCCATTTTAGGCAAGCATTTGCTCCTTAGACAAGTGTGACAGCCTTTAAGGAAACTTGAAGACATAATTTATCCCACAGGGTTCTTTTAACCTTTATCACATTATCAAAGAACTGTATGCTTAATAATAATAATAATAATAATAATAATAATAATAATAATTCATTGATCCTGTCACCTCTTTACTTCCTATACCTCCTCCTCATTTGCCTGCTTTCTTTAATGGTATTCAAAGGTCTTTTATGATATTCTCCTGGTTGTTCTCCCTCTCTACTTCCTTGCCCCCAACCTGGTCCCTTGTACTCATTCTGCAAACAAACCCCTAGTGCAGGTCAGATCCAACTCAGCCAACACAAGCCTGGCTAGATTTCTTATTCTCCTTCACACCTGGCCAAAGCCCCTGGTAGGACTGGAATCTGGTCAGTGAAATGAGGGCAAAAGTGATCTATGGCACCTCCAGCCTGACTCCTGAAAAATTTGTAAAAGTGTCCATCTCCTCTTCTTCTTCTTTTTTTTTTTTTTTTTTGATGAATCTGTGAAGAAATGTCAGTGGAGAGTGTTGAAGCTGAGGAGTGGGAAGTACAGGGATACTGTAGGAGACCCTTGATGGAAAGTGTGTGTGGAGCACATTCCTCTTCCCTTAAACCACTTTGAAATATGACAAGGAAAAAGAAAACAAAAAGCCTTTTATTACATCCCGAAGATTTGAAGGTGTTTGCTAAGGTCATCTGCCTACCCCATCGAATGTAATTTCCCCAGACAACGGGTCCTTGACTGCTATAAGAGAGCGAGGCCACATTTCCCAAGCCTGTCCACACATCTAGTCTCCTAAATGATTCTTTCACATCTCCACTCTCCTCAAATCTCCAACACATCTCTGCCTCACTCTGTCCACATCTTGCATCCCTGTTTGTCTAACAAACTGTGTGCTAAATCATGGAGAACTTCTGTAAGTTCATGCTGCTGTATCCACCTGCTCACCTGCATCTGCAGTAATATCCCTGTTTCCCTTGGTGCCCAGTGCCCCCACGACTACCCTCTGGACACTCTGCCCTCTCACTGGCAGCAATCTCTCTTGCAAAATCCATCTGTCTCTCCAGTTATCTCCATGGACATGTTCCCAATTCTCTAGTCTTAAGTAAGCTCCGATAGGTAGGTAACTGTGCTTGCTGTCTCCAGTTCTTTCTTCCAAATTTTCTCAAAACTACCCCAATCTTTGCCCCCTCTGATCTATCATAGCAGCCTTTCTCTCCACTCTCCCTGCTGCACTGCTAACCCCATGGTCAGTTCTCTCAGTTTAACCTGGAACATGGTAGATGCTTCCAGAGCACTAGAATCTCATGGCTTTCTCCCTACCTCAAAGACTTCCTTCCTGGCTCTGCCTTGTCACCCTGATCTCTTGTTGTAGGTCACTCAAGAACTCAGGCCTTGTTGTTGTTTTTTTTTTTTCCTGTGCCTACACTCACACCTTTGAGGGTCCAATACAGTCTCAAAGCTTTAAATATAATCCATATATTGGCACATTCCAAGTTTACTTGCCATCCAGGTTTCTCTCCTGAGCAATTTTTATTCAGCTCTCTCTATGACATGTTTATCTGATTTTTTGTGACACCTGAAACTGAACATTCTTCCCTACCACTGACCTCCCATACACCCTTCCCCTCAGTTGATGACACGTCAATCTTTTGTATACTCTTTCAAGCCAAATTCTTTGTGGTCAACCTCTGACTCTTTTTTTTCTCTTATACTTCACATTCAATCTGTCAGGAAACTCTGTTGGTTGACTTTCTGTGAATCAGAGCACTACTCAAACCTCCAGCAATAGCACCCTCATCCCAGTCAGATCACATCTTGAATGGATTATTCTTATGAATAATCCCAGATTATGATTAGTCCCAGAACAGGACTCCTTGCATCCTTCCTTGATTCCTTACTATCTCATCTCCAAATAACAGCCAGAGTGATCATGTGAATGCATGAATCAAATTATCACATCCCTTTGTTCAACGCCCTAGGATGATGTCCTATTTTCCTCAGAGTGACAAACTGAATATGTAAAAGGACAACTTCTCTGACATATATTGTAACTGGGGACACTGGAGGTCCCAGAAGACTGAATTCAGATGGCTGCCTGTGTAGGAAGTCTATGTAACAAAAGAAAGAAACAATGGCAGGATAAGAGATGAATTTATGATAGTTTGGCGAAAACCAGGAAGGCAGCAATTTTTACTCTGCTTTCCCCAACCCCCAGAGCAGTGTTACAATTTATAGGAGAGATCATTCCTGTAGAACAAAATTGAAAATTATATATTATATAAAAAGTAGATATTATATAAAAGTATATTTTTATATATATAAAATATATAATATATATATATAATATATAAAATTATATATATAAAATATCAGGCATGTGGGCCTATGAACAGAGAAGTATGTTGTAAACTGGGTTCTATTGGTGCCAGGACTGGGGGAGGGGGACAATTCCTGCTCCCAGGATGAGAAGATTGAGATGATTGCCTGCAGAAGGCTGGGATGGAGAAATAACTTCCAGAACAGGTTAGCAGAACAATGGCTTTTTTTTTAACTTTCCAAATTTAATACACTCTAGTATCCCTTCAAATCATATAAATCTTTCACCTTTTACTATATTTCCCTAATTTTAAAGGAGCAGCTGTTACAATATGACAATAGAACTCTAACATGCAACCTGCAGAAACTGACTAGGGGTTTGAGGATGTAGCTCAGTGATAGAGCTTTTGCCTGTCATGAGAGAGACACTGGGTTCAATCCCCAGGACTAGGGAAAAAAGAGGAAGAAGGAGAGGGAGATGGAGAGGGAGAAGGAGACATCAGGCTGGCGATGTCAAACCACAAATTCTGCAGCAATTGGCCCAGAATGTTCAGGACTTGAACAAAAACTGAGAGTTCCCCTGTTATTCTAACCTTGCTTCCAATTGTGAACCTGCCTTAGAGAACCAAATGTGTCCCTGTTCCAGATGGCCCACCTCAGGCCTCCCCAGGCCAATATATTCCAAACAGAACATCGCTGAAGCCTCTTTGTTTTCTCCAACAAGAATCTTTCCCACTTACCTGCCTGCCTTTGAATCTGCAAGTGACAGTGGCCTACTCCCTTGAATCGGTAGCCTCTGCTTGTTGTTAGTTGGGGGTGGCTTTTGTTTATTTTCATGAAAGTAAGACCCAAGCTTGTCAAATGTTAGGTTAATATACTGACCTCAGTTCCAATGCCTCTCCTAATGCTCTCTCCTCACCCATCGCACTCACTGGCACTCACTGCAGAATCTCCCTTGGTCCATACAGGGCATGATCCAGCCTTTGGGTCTTACACTGGCTTTTGGTTTGGCCTAGAATGCTCCTTCAGCTCTCCCTGTCTACATGGTTCACTCCTCCCTTCCTTCAAATCTCTGCTCAAAAGTCACTTTCTCAATGAGATCTTCCTAAATATCCTTTACCCACTCCGACATTTAAAATATTATTCACTATCTATTTCCTTTCTGATTTTTTTCCCTGACACTCTTGCCTTCTGCTATGCTGTTTTTAAATTTTGTTTTGTACCTACACCTCTTAGAATATGTTGGTCATGAGGTTAAGTATTTTTATCTGTTTTATCACTATACTCTAGTGATACAGTGGAAAAATTTTTTAAAAACTATTTAAGTTCTCTGGACACTACACTTTATTCTATATCTGATATAATCTAGTTGTATCACAAATAGAAATATTCCAGAATACCCTAATCTATTTTCATGACGTCATTATTCACATATCAAATTTCTATAGGAAAAATGAAGATTACAAATGATTTGTAATTACTTCACATCATAGCTTACTGATTGAATATGAGACATATTTTGGTTTCACAGTATACACAGTGATTTTTACCAGAATATTCAACATCTTACATATGATAAATTGGTGTGGAAGAAATAGTTTAACGTTCAATACTCTAAGCTAGAGGTGTTCAAACTACAGTGTACATGAGAGTCACCTGGAGGATCTATTAAAACACTGCCTCTCATCCCCAGAGTTTCTGATTTAGTTGGCTTAGGATAAAATCTCAGAAAGTGATTTTTCAGGTTTCTAGGTGATATCCTGCTGCCCTTGTCCAAGGATCATACTTTGAGAACTACTGTTTAAAGTTTGGTACTAAAAGTGTGATTCTTAGTCCAGTGGTATCAGCATCATCAGCTGGAAGCATGTAAGAAATTCAGAATCTCAGCCTTTATCCCAAAGCTATTTAATTAGAATGTGCATTCTTAATAAGGTGCATTCTCCAGGTGATTCCTTGCATATTAGTTTGAAAATTATTAGAATTCTAAACTATAGAAGGTGTGTAGGGTAAAATTGTCTCCTGAGGCTTAAGCAAAGTCCTGCATTTCCTAGTGTAAAGAATGTTGAGTACTGTTAAATAATATAAATTCATATTCAATAAAATATATAACAATAAATTTATGTAGAATTATATGTATATAATTTCTTCATAGTTATGAAAAGTTTATCCTTTAAAAATATAATTTGTTGCAGACTAAGGAGCTTAGAGTCCCAGAAAGCACAACTAGCAATCTGAGTGAGAGAGAACTCAGGAAGGAGAGAGTCACTTAAGCAGAAGTTGGTCTCTGCTAATGCTCACCCACACCTGAGCAAAGAAATTGTCCGGGATGGAAAAGCCATCAAAGGCATTTCCAAATTTCTGGTGCTCTAAACCTTGAGGAATATAAAAGACTCATACATGAATTGCTTCTGTTATCTATATTCTTATCTTCAGGGAAGACTTTAACAATGGCAGATCTGAGAGGAGGAAAAGGTATTAAGTTATAGAATAATTCTAGACCATATGATTAACTCTAAGTCTGGGGACAGAAGTGACTAAAGGAAGGCATATAAAGGAAGGGATTTTTTTATCCTCTTAATTTTTCTTTGTCCAATATAAAGAAACGCTAACTAATATTAAGGAAATTCGAAGGAGTATCAAGAAGACTTAAATATCAATTAAATATACCCATTTTATTCCCTACTGCTCAGGAAATAATATTTTTAAAAAGATTATGTACTTTTTATGTTTAATATTTTGAAATAATTATTTGCCAAATTTGTAACAAAATGTGAACAAACCAAAGGCCAAGTGTTTTCTCTGATCGGTGAATCCTGATCTATAATGGGGGCAGGGCATGGGAAGAATGGAGGAACTTTGGATTGGGCAAAGGGGAGGGAAGGGGACTGGTGTTGTATCTTAGTGGTAGAGCTTCTGCCCCGCCACATAAAAATAAATAAATAAAAATAAAGATATTGTGTCCATCTACAACTGAAAAAAAATATTTTTGAAAAAGGGGAAAGAGGGGAAGGGAGGGGGCATGGGAATGGGAAAGATGGTAGAAAGAGATGGACATCATTATCCTAGGTACATGTATGATTGCAAGAATGTTGTGACTCTACATCATGTACAACCACAGAAATGAAAAGTTGTGCTCCATTTGTGTACAATGAATTAAAATACAGTCTCCTGTCATGTATAAGTAATTAGAATAAATAAAAAAATCTGAACAAATGTTAAGCTCCATAGGTAACATGTTTTACCAGGTGAAGGAAGTTTGTATTAAAGACCTGTTTAATTGGTATGCAATTAAATCTTTTCCAGTGCAGATCAGAAAACACAGCCACCCTAATTTCTAAAATAAAAAGATAAGAACTCATATTTTAAAACATGTTCAAAAGCTAGTATGTGGCCAGCTTTGGTAGTGCACTCCTGTAATCCCACAGCTCAGGAGACTAAGGAAGGAGGATTTCAAGTTCAAAGCCTACCTCAGCAAATCAGTGAGACCCTGTCTCTAAAAAAAAAAAAAAAAAAAAAAAAAAAAAAAAAAAAAAAAAAATCCTGGAGATGTGGTTCAGTGGTTGGGTGCCACTGAATTCAATCTCTAGTACCCCCCCCCAAAAAAATGCTAGTATATGTAAGACACTTTAAAATTATACTAATGTAAACATTTAAAAAATCCAATCTTTTATGTGACTGAAATGTCCTGCTTATTTTTATTTCAACTTGGATAAGAAAAAAAATTGTTATAGTAAAAAGTTTAGTTCTCTTTGCTTACTGTGGGCTTTCTTATATTTAATTAGGCATGTTTTAATTTTAGAAAGCATAATGAAGTTTGAAAGAAGGTATAGATTTTTACAGTTGTATGTGAGATTACAAGGTTATTTTATATCCTAATAATAACACATTTTATAGTTGTTTAAACTGTCTTATATGTGTCTAAATAGGATGATAATACTAAATTTACTAAGATATAAGCAATATAATATTTCTTATTAGGCTTTCCTTTCCTGGGAAAAAAAAATGATCCAGAATGGCTGAAGAGTCTTTTGCTTGAAAGAGAAATCCTATTTTCAAAAAATGAAGCACATTTTGAGTCATCTGAAAATGACTCCTTCCTCATCGTTCACTTGCTGTATTGATTATGATGATATAAGGGGGGGAAACTTTCAAAAGAGAAGAGCAAACATCAGCATTGACCTTGTTCTTATATTTAATTTTTCCACTTTCTCCAAGACAATATTTCCATAAGTTCTTTGTAAGAACCACAGATTTACCTACAGATAAAGTGAATACTGGTTTTAGCCAGCAATTATCCACAGGTTACATAGTGCACACATAATAATTGCATATACTTATTATTATTATTTTTTAATTTTACAGCTGGAATGACCACTGAGCATGACTGCAATTAGTGATTTTCTGCTACATTTAGCCAAATCCGGGGTACTTGATTACACAAATGGCCTTTCCTTTAAGAAGATATGCTTCATTTGAGTTACCTAAGGATTCTGTTTTCTGACTAATGTTCCTCAGACTGACGGTGGGTGAATTATATGAATAGCAGGGATTTAAAAAAAAAAGTCATTTACCCTTTTTCGATAGATGTGATTATAGACATACCCCGTGTGAAAAAAAAAAAACAAACTGGATTTTCAATGTGAGTCTACAAATAGAGGAAACACCATTTACAAAGATATCCTATCATTCCTCTAATCCTGGGAGCTTTACAAATTTCAGTCCCCCAGGCTGCAGCAGAATCAGCATGTTTCCTGCTCTGCAGCATTATCTGCCCTTCCCCCAGCAGGTGTCTCTAGACCTGCCATTTGTCTACTTAAGGCTCCTGTTCTGCAAATGTCACCATTCCTTCAGAATTTCCCGTCCTTGCTTGTGCTGTTTTTGCTCAGCCTGGTGGGAGGCTGTGGATTTGCCCCACTATCCTTCAATTGCTTCCAGCCTCTGCTCACTGGCTAATTCCAAAATCATTTCTGGGATTTTAGGTATTTGTAACATCAAGACCACCCTTCCAGTTATCAAAATTTGAATTGGTTTCTTAGTAATGTTGTAACAAATACCACACAATCCGTGGCTTGAAACAACACAAACTTATTTATCTTACTGTTTGGAAGTGAGAAGTTCAAAATCAGCTTGGGTGGGTTACCGTCAGGGTTAGCAGAGTTATGTTCTTCCAGACCTTATAGGAAGAATTCATCTTTTTGTTCTTTCTAGCTTCTAAAGGACCTGAGTTCTTTGACTCAAGTCTCCACATCACTGTGACCTGTTTCCATCATCACATCTTCTCTGACTCAGACCCTCTCTATTATAAGGACCCAACTCAAAATCCTTAATTTAATCACATCTGCAAAGTCCCACTTGCCACATAAGAAACAGATTCTGGGGATTAGAAATGTGGACATTTTTAGGGGACCACCATGTCACCTACCAGAAGCTGTACTGGTTTACTTGGCATTCGAAGTGGTCTTTGGAGTGGTGACACACACAGTTAATGACTTGGCAACGGCTTTGAAGTCTTCTTCAAAGAAGAAGAGGTCTTCTGGAGACTTTTTATTAATTTCCTTTCAGAAGAAATCATGGGCCCTAAATGTCAAATGCTGTGAACCAATTCCATAAAATTCACATGTTGGCGTCCTAAATCCCAATATGTTGCTATTTAGAGGTGGAGCTTCGAGGAGGTCATTAGATTTAGATGAGGTCACAAGAGTGGAGCTCTTATAATGTCCTGATAAGAAGACCAGAAAGTCTCATCTCCCCCCAGCACTTCACAAGACTCTTAACAATTTGAACATGTTTGTGTATGTGTGTGTGACTGCACATAAGCACACACAGAGATTTCACTTCATTTGAAGAACAAGGGGCTGGGTTCTTCTCTATAATCTAACAGAGATACTGAAAGTTAAACATGCTTAGTTTCTGGGTGAAGAAAAAATCTTTTATAGAGATTTTGCAAACATTCATTTCTTCCCATATTATGGTATATACAGATAATCTTTGAGAAGGGTATCTTAATCTTAGTGGAATTTACTTAAGAACCACAGACAACCAGCCATTTATTAATCCCATGAAGTTATTCATTTGTTTTTGTCTTATTTTGGTACAGGGAATTTTGTTTTCTACTTTCTTGCTAACTTACTTTTTTTAAAAAAATCTATTTGTTTTCTTTAGTTATACATGACAGCAGAATTGATTTTGATGTATTTATAGAAGCATGAAATATATTTTATTCTAATTAGGATCCCAATCTTGTGGATGTACACCATGCTGAGATTCACTGTGGTGTATTCATTCATATACGTACATAGGAAAGTTAAGTCAGATTCATTCCGCTGTCTTTCCTATTCCTGTCACCTCCTCCCTTTCCTTCATTCCCCTTTGTTTAATCCACTAAATTTCTATTCTTCCTTCCCTTTCCCCTTGTTGTGGGTTAGCAATCTATATATCAGAGAGAACATTCGACCTCTGGATTTTGGGGGATTGGCTTACTGGGGATTGAACTGAGGGGTGTTTTACTACTGAGTCTCATCTCCATTCCTTTCTAATTTTGAAAGAGGGTGTCACAAATTTTCTGGGGGCTAGTTACGAAGGCTGGCCTTGAATTTGAGATCCTTCTCCTCAGCCTCCAGTATTGCTACTATGCCTAGCTAATCCCATGAATTTTGATAAGAAAGAAGGGAGATGTTGATGACCTGGTGATTATCTGGGGTTTTTCATGCCCTCAAAGTGGAATTTTATCTGGTGTCTCCTGTGTACCTGTTCACTCTCCAATGTGGATTAAAAAGTGTGTTTAATGAATGTTCTGTCTCTTGACTGAGGTCTCAGGAATCTCCCATGCCACTTGGTGGTGTCTTCAAAAAGATATGGAAGGTGCAAGAGTCCATGGACATTTAGCAGAGCTGTAGTCTTTGGTCTCTAATGTGCTGTCTCTTGCAAATATTCTCAAGATTCTTCTCCAAAGAGAACATTGATCTGAGGTGAGACTTAGGGGCCAGATAGAAAGAGCTGAGAGACTAAAAGCAGATCTAATTTCATCTGGCAGTATCCTTCTGCAGGACTCCTGAGTCCTCCAGTCCATTGCAAAATCCTTACCTTAATCTTCTTCATGGCCCTTATTTATCCAGCCTATTAAGAGTGGTGCTCATGCCCATTTATATTCTTCTGCTACAAGAGATTCTGTGACATGAAACCCCTCCCAGCATCAACGAGCACTCTACCACTGAGCTACAACCCCAGCCCATCTCTGGGCTTTTTAGTCAAATTATCTGCCATGTCATTTCCAAGGTACCCTGTCTTCTACAGCAAAATGCCATATTTACTGAAAAATACAAGGTACCCAAATGGACAGATCATCTTATTTATTTTGTCATGAATATTAATTAAAATGATTTATGGAAAATAGCAACAAGAGCACAATGATTTTAATCTAATTTGTGAAACTGGTCCATCTCAGAAACAGGACTTCTTCAATAAACATGCTCCCAGCCACCATGTGCATGGTGGCACCCTTCTTCCATCTGTCCCTCCTGCTGCCCCTTCACCCTATACTACCAACCTCACAATATGCTTGCAGGTTTTAGAGGCCTACACAGGACAACAACATTTATCTGTCAAAATCTGAGAAACACAGCAGGAGCAGGCATTAGACTCACTAAAGTGTTTAAGAGGCAGCGAGACTGATTCAATCTCCTCACTAAATGTCTCTTTGTGGTAACCTGGGAGTTGGTGACTGTCTTGTGAACTGTGGGGAATAACTGTAGTTACAATTATATTAGTCTTTGGGGGATATAGTTATATTTTCTGCCATTTTCATTGGTAGGCAACTTTGCCATGGTGTTTTCTGCATCTTAATTCAGAAAATGAGCTCAGAGCACATCCTAGCCATGGTGTGTTAATGAGGACAACCAGTCTGCTAGACATTATTTACATGAAATGCATGAGACCCATTCCATGCTTTCAGAATCTCACCAGCTAGACTCAAGAGGATATTTCTAGTCACAGTCTTCAATACGTTTATATTTATTTAAGTATATTTTTTTTACTTCCCTCATACAGGGAACAAAATTGGGAAATATAGAAACACTTATTTTAAATAAATGCTTGCAGAATTGTGCATTTCAGACATGAATTTGGCAAGTGTGTCTCTGATGCTACAAACTTCCCTCATCTAGTGTTCTCCATCCATCCTGGGGCCCTTCAGGTTAGATTGTGAACACTTGAGTGACAGACCCTGCTCATCAGCTAAGCACTGGATTTTTAAAAGTCATCAAATCCTGGTTGATGGTGCACGCCAGTAATCCCAGCAGCTTGGGAGGCTGAGGCAGGAGGATCATGAGTTCAAATCCAGCCTCAGTAAATTAGGGAGGCTTTGTCTCAAAACAAAATATTAAAAAGGGCTTTGGGACGTGGCTCAATGATTAAGGACCCCCTGGGTTCAAACTTGGCACTAAAAATAAATAAATAAATACCATCAAAGCCTGATGTAGGAGTGGAAGTCTTTTTTTTGTTTTTGTTTTTTTAAGTAGGGTAAGTTTTCCTGGCAGAGTAGAAGCCAACTATATCTTTTCTGCATCATATAAATGCTACTCTTCACTATCAGGACAGATCAACCCTCAATCTGTATCAAAATCACACTGGTTATGTATTAGACCACTGAGAAATATGAAGATATTTCCACAAAATAAGGCTTAGCCTGACTTGTTATTCATATTGGTATGTGGGAAAGACTGAAGTGTTTAATAAATACACAGACTTTGAATTTGGAGAGACCTGGATTTGAATCCAGATGCTGTAACATGTCTGGCATTGAGTGAGTGTTTCCCCCCTTTTCAATCCCACTTGTTTTTGTTTTTCTATTAAATGAATTTGCATTAAATATATCACAAGGCTTTTACAAGAATTAAAGCTGATGAAGTATGCAGAGTGCTTATCACAGGCTTGCAATACAAAATGTTTCCTGTGACCCAGGAGAAGGCAGCAGGGTGAGCTTTCACTCCTGGAGAATCTGAATGAAGTCTGGAAGGCTCAGGACCATTCCAGTGGGGCCAGAGAGTGGGGAGTATTTATTGCATAGCTCAAAAGAAACTTCACAAATTGAAGCCTGCAGTGTATGGGCATGTTCTCTAAACTCAGTTCCCTGAACTCAGCCCAAGGTCCTACAGAGCTCCCAGCTGGCCTTCCTTCCCCTTCACATTCTCCCTCTGGCCTTCCTTACCCTTAACATCTTAAGATTCCCTGTCCTTTAAAAAGGACCAAGCAATGCAGGTCCACAGTGGCACACACCAATGATACTAGCAACTAGTGAGGCTGAAATCAGAGAATCACAAGTTTAAGACCAGCCTGGGCAAATTAGCAAGACCTGAATCAAAGCAAAATTTAGAAAATGGCTGGAGATGTAGCTCAGTGTTAGAACACTCCTGGGTTAAATCCCCAGTTCAAAACAATAAAATAAAAGACCAACTCAAAACCCTAAAACAATTCTCAACCTGCTCTATTCCTGTAACCTATCAGCTAAAGTTGCCTGAGGAAACATATACAATGGCACTCAGATTGACATCAGTTCAAATTCATAACCTACCCTCAAGGCTACTTTTTGAAATTCTCAACTGGCAACCATGGTAACCTTTCCCACTTCTATTCTTCCATTCCCCTCTATGATTGTGTTCTATCTTCTCCCTTTGACTCTAACCTCTAACACCTGGCCTCCGTTCTCATTCTGTCCTAATAAACCTTGCTTTCTAGTTCATACAGGGCATTGCCTTAAAAGAGCTTTACCACAAGTTCCCACCAATAATGGTGTTTGTCTCATTGTCACTACCTGTCCCCATGGAATGGCTCTTCCTCTCTGTTCTTCTAGGCTACCAGCTCCACAGATCCCTGGATATCATTCTCTCTCACTCAGGACATGGCTCTAGAAATTCTACCTCTTTACACGAATTGTCTTCACCTCCCTGCAATTTTTCTAATTAGTACCACATTTCTTTGCGTTTTTAATGAAGAACATTTTCAAAGGAATTGTCTCAGTCCACTGCTTTCCAACACTCTTGCATTTTCTTGAACTAACTCCAGTCAAGTTTCTGCATAAGCCCCTTGCTGCACTTGCTCTGGGTGAGTTGACCAAGATTCTTCACGTGGCCAAATGTAATGAGCAGCACGTGGTCCTCACTGTATTGAATCTTTCAGCAGCATTTGATTTTGACGATGATTTTCTCCTTTTTAAAACTTTTTTCACCTGGCTTCCAGAATGCCATTGTCTTTTGGTTCTCTTGCTTTACGTAGATCTTCACTCTGCGTCTCCAGTGCTCGAGGTTCAGAGCTCTCATGGCAAATATTTGCATTTCTACCATTCTCCTAGGCAATCTCTTCAATTTTCACAGCTTTCAATACATATGTAAATGGACAGCTCCAAAATGTCTGTCTCTGGCCTGGAAAGCTCCTTTGATCTTCATACTCACATACCCACTGTCCTTCTTAAATATCAACTAGACTCCTCAAAAATGGTTCCTCATCCCAACCCACCCATTCTGGCAATCACCCTGAGATCAGAACAAGTATAGCACAACTCCTATAGTTACTTATGTAGTTACTCAGAAAAATATGACCTTCCAGTCATCCATGATTTCTTTCCCTTGTACCTAAAGCATCAGCAAATGATCAACCTTTACACCCAGTCTGTCTCCTCCATGTAAGCCACTCTCACCTGCTTCCTGTTCTCTCTTCTGTTCCTTCATCCTCACCACATGCCGCTGGCCCATCATCTCATAACAGCCAGAATTACTATTTAAACATATTAGATGGATGATATGTCTCTGCCCAAAACCTACTTCTGATATTTCACACAGAATAAAACCTGAAAGTTATTATATTGGCTTAGAGGGACCTCCAAAATTTGTCTCTGTTTCACCTCTGGCTACCTCCTTGATTGTATTTCTTACAAATTGACCAAGTCCTCATTCTGCTCCGAATACAATAGTATATTTTGGCTCAAAAACACCAAGGAAGATATGAGTCTGTGGCCTTTCACTTGCTGTTCTCCCTTTGCCTGGCTCAACCAGTGACATTGCTCAACCTCAGGTACCTTAGACCTGCCTTCAAATAGCTCCTTAACATGAGCTGGGCATGGTGGTGCATGCCTGTAATTCCAGTGGCTTGGGAGGCTGAGGCAGGAGGATTGCGAGTTCAAAGCCAACCTCAGCAAAAGCAAGGCTGCTAAGCAACTCAGTGAGACCCTGTCTCTAAATAAAATACAAAATAGAGAAGAAAATTTAAAAAAAAAACACCTCCCTATCATGGATGGCTTCTGTAGCCACTTTTTAAAGTAGCACCATGGCCCCATTTAGCACCACTATCTTCCTAAATTTGCTTTATTTTTATTTATCACACATAGTCCTGTATGTACTTGTTTATTTCAATCTCTCCCTCCTCCCATAGAATATATTAACCTATGAGGGTAAGAATTTTTCTGGATTTTACCGTTTTGTCCTCAGTGGCTAGAACAGTACCAGACAGGTAAGAAGAGCTCAAAGATATATGACTAGAGCAGTCTCTAGCCACATTGTGTGGAGTTTTTAGATCCAGCATCTTAGAATCTTAGGATTGAAACAAATGGGAGGCAATGAAAACTGCATTAGAAAACTGCATAATGAAAACAACACTTTACATGTGTCTTGTGTTTAGAAAAGAATGATTTTATTACAGCTGTGCTGTGTATATCTAAGTTTGCAGAAACTATTGAGAAAGTATCTGTCAAGCTTTTACATCTGTAGTTCAGGTTAGCAAGTTGGCAGGTCATATAGTGGGGGGAAAAGGAGTCATAAAACCAGCATTGCTGTGATGTAGGTTCATCCCAGGAGAAAGCATTATCTATGCGCTTTCCAGCTAGTGTTGTCAGGGGAAACTATGAGAAGCTAATTTGCCATAAGTCCCTTGTGTTTCCATATGTCTCTGATCAAGGTTCTGATTGCCCTTTATCTTGGCCTATCTATTCAAGAAGCAACTTTGGAAAAATGGGACCATTTCCCTTTAAAATAAAGGGCAAGTCTGCTTACAGCCTTGGAAGACAGGGGAGGATGTCCCCCCAAATTTGCATTTTCAAACTCCAGGTTCTTTCTTTCTTTGCAACCTGCTATACACACAGGTGTCACCTGGCCTTCTTTGTGTTGTCCTGTGGGATGTTGAACTCAGGAAAGTGCCACCAAATATGCAGATACTCTGGCTTCTGCTACTGTTTGAAGTAAAAAAAAAAAAATGTCATATGTCTCTAACCTAGAGTCTCATGCCATTTGTCAATATCAATGAACAGGACAATTTGTTAGCTGCCCAGGACAGAAAGATTTCAGACCCTTCACAGTCCTTGGCAGTTTTGGCAATGAGAGGATGATGGTGATAAAGACATGTCTTTCTAGAAGATAAAGAGTAAGGACCTTGTGGATTAATAAACAGGGTTTGAGGGAAGTCCATGGGAATTGGTAGTGAACATGTTGTTCGGATTGTAGGATTGATGGGATAATAAATGGTCTCTCACCATTGTATATTGATGAGAAGAAACCGAGGAGGTGGATGTAGGCTGACAGTACCAGGAAGCAGACTCAAAAATATCAAAATATGTACTAAATGGGTTCAATCCCTGGTACAAAAAAAAATTTTTTTAAGTAATAAATGGTAAGTTGTTAACTGTCCTCTTGGCAGAGGAACTTTCTTGAGAATCTGATGGTCAGCTCAGATGCACTGCATTGTAGCAACTAGTACTGAGCATAGTTCTGGGCTAACAAAGGTTTTCACACTTTTCTGTCAACAATTGTAAAGGGAAAGGTCTACACTGAGTATGAAAGGAAGGAAATCTGGGACCACTGTGAGCAGAACTAGGCTGAGTGTTGGAACCTTGTTTGGTTCCCTTAGAAATCAGGGGTACTGCATGATAAGGAAGACAATCAGCAGCTGTGGGGAAGCTCTGCCTCCCCCTCCTGTAGTCAATCATGCTGGCTGTTTGAAGACAATGGTACAAGGACCCAGAGGTGCTTATTTTTTGATTTTTAGCTTTTGTTTTGTCTTTTGCTGTGGGTCCTGGTGGCCATCAGCGAGTAGATTCCCTTTTAGAGAGATTACTCTGAGACAGTTTTACTCGTAGGGAAAACATGGAGGAGACACTGGCTTTAATTCTGTTTTTGCTGTCATTTGATTTATAGTGCTGATAAAAGGGACCAGTTGGAGAATGAGAAAGTAACCCAACAAAATGTACATCAATTCCACAGTCAGCCCCATCTCTATGGCAAACGTCCCTAACCTTTATGTCGAAACAGGAGAGAGCTTTAGAGACGTCAGCAGGCAATAGGGCTGCAGGTGTGTCACATTAAAGTGAACTGTTAGAAAAGCTGCCCCTGTGCCAGCCAAGCATGCCTTGGCTAGGGGTGCAGGCATAGTCCTGGCTGGAAAGCAGTTTGGTTGTGGTGCTGAGTCAAGGGGTTCTGTGGTAGAAGCAAGAGGATGTCACTAATGTGAGGAACAGGGTGGAACAAAATGCCTCAAGTTCAACCAAAGCAGCTGCGGTGGCCCTGCTCAGTACTGAAGGTCAATGTGATGTCTTCTTTAACTAACAGCAGGGGACTGCTCTCTCACCTCCTGCTCTCTCTGTGCCTCTAATCCTTCACTCTTTCTCTACCCTCCAAAAGTTTAACAATGAAGAAAATTATAGGCAGAGTTAAAGGGCCTCTTTTTGTGGGTTCCCACAAAAAATGGAAGGAGATATTCACCCACCACACTATTTTGGGAAAACACTGAAAAGAGGAGGAACTCAAAACTTTTAGATTTTTGGATATGGGCACCTCCGACATTATTCTCTGCTGGCCAATGAAAGGTGTACTCAGATTTCACTAATCAGACTTTGGAAGGGATTCACAGTGGGAAAGGAAGCTAATATGACCTTACAGTTCTGTTCCATGTTCTGCTGGTGGCGCTTCTAAGTCTGAATGTACAGTAGATATGGATGTGTTGTGTGACAGTGTCCCATAATGCTAGGGGCAGGTCATAGTTGACTAGGAAGAGCCACTAGTGGAGAACCATTAGTAGGACTTGGAAATTCCTCCCATCTTTCATCCCTGTCCTCCCCTAGGTGAGCTAACAGAAATAGTGCAATATCTTGGAGGAAGGAAAAATCACCACTTTGATGAAGGATTTGAAGGTAGGAAAGGTAGTAAGAGATGCAATCACTCAATACAACAGTCTTCTACAGCTGGTTTAAAAACTAACAGGACCTAGAGGCTCACAGTGAATTCAATTACCAATTGAGTTCAGTTGCTGTTCTCATGGCCTCAGCAGTGGCAGACATTGTAAGAGTAATTGAATCCATTACACAGATTGATAGCACTTGGTGTGTGGTCTTACTGCCAACTCCTGTTTTACCATTACTACTGCAAGGAAGGATTTGCAATCGGTTCTTGCTCCCATGCTAAGGGCTTCAAAGTGTAGTGGAGGATAGGAAAGGCAGCAGAATACAACAGACTTGAGTATGTCAATATGTAGATCAATGGAGGTGTGGCTGATGTGATTCTGCAGTCTGTATATGGGGTAAAGATGGGAGTTCATGGCCCACTTGAGTCAAAGTGTGAAATGTGGTGTATCAAGAAGTATGTAATGAACAACCAACAATAAAAAAAAAAAGTGTGGTGGTAGTTCTCCCCCAGTGTTTACCTAAACTTTCCTGCCCTTTGCCATTAGTGAGTCATTGGGGATTATCAAAATTGTATTCATCCTCTAATTTCCAAACTTTTCACTGTATGTATAATGTTATCAAGTCAGAATACTCATCCTCAATGCCCTCACTGTTGTGTCAGCACACATTTCCTCCAGAGTAAGTTATGGACCCTGAAAAATGGCAGAGGACTAGCTTACTAAGTACAGTTCCATGAACTATGTGGGTGAATTCACAAAGTTCAATCACTCTGGCACTTGAAGAAAAAATGCTCTTTTCAAAACCCCAGAGCCAAAATGAGGCCTAAAACCTCATTGGTCCCTTCAGGAATTGGAGACAGAATGTACCTTTAGAATTTCTACTTGGTCCTTTTGCAGCTAATCCACAAACCACTTACTTTTGTTTGTTTTTCTTCTTTAGTACCAGGGATTGATCCTAGGGGCACTTGGCCACAGGGTCTCACTAAGTTGCATAGGATCTTGCTAAATTGCTGAGGCTGCCTTTGAACTTGCAATCCTCCTGCCTCAGCGCTTGGCACAAAACATATTTTGAATAGGGCCTAAATCACAGTCTCCATTGGAAGCTCTCCAGCAAACACATGCTCTCTATTTTGGGGTCCCATGATCTTAATAACTTCAAGTGACCAATGTTCTTTCTATTTTGAATTCTAGCAAAGAGAACTTGCCTCCATCCAGAGACTCCCCTTTGTGTTTTGGTCTTGTCATTTCCCTGACAAGTCTATCAAGTATAACCTCTTCACAAAGCAGCTACTTGTCTACAAAAGGAACCTTGTGACTTTGTTTTCATATTCTCATTTGGGTGGGGATCAATTCGGAATCGATGACTAATAGAATAAGAAGAGCCCCAAAAGCCTCAGCATCATGGCAGCAACTTTACTAAAGGTAGCCAAGCCTTAGGTACAAACTTTACCTCCCCTTTCTGCCACCTGAGAACAAGTTGCTCCTTAAGCGAAGACTGAATGCCCAGTGCTTAGGCCTGGTTAACTAAAGATTTGGCTGAGCTGAATCCAAATAGTATCAACTAGGCTTCTGGGGATGTTTAATCTCAGTGGTGTGGCTCTACAGAAAATGGGTGTGGTTCACTCCCATCATGGCCATTCTCCTAACTCTGGAAGGTACCAACTTTGGTGAACTTTGTTACATTTTTCACTGACTCTTACACTGTTTTCAATGGACTGGATGTTTAGTATATCATTTAGAACAATACAGACCTACAGATTAAAGATAGCCCTCTTCGGAACTAAGAACTGGAAAGATAATTTGCAGCTGATTATCAAAACATCTGAGTCACTAGTGTAAAATACACAATGAGACCCCATTCTCTAATGAAACCAATAGGAATTAGGCATCTGATTGGGTCTACACTACCCAAATTGCTGTTCTTGCTGTCAGAATCCATCATTATACCAGGCATGGGAACATATCCACCAACATATATTGAGTACACAGAAAAGGACCAAGTATTTCTGATACAGAGACCATAACCACAAGCCCAGTTTATGACTTCTGCTAGAGACTGATGTGTTTGTCTTAGGGTAAGGGAGCTCATGTTGTTTGAGATGTTGCCTTAACCTGTTGCTGGAAGATTGACTATACTGAATTTTCAATCTTCAGAGCTGTTTGTGGTACTTACCCACTCTGAATATGTTTTAAGATTGTATTGTTGTCCCAGTGTGGTCATCTGACACTAAATCATGCTGTGGGGCAGACAAATGCCACTCAGCTGGTGACATGAAAAGAAAGGGCATATTGGACTGACGGACTTCATGCAACCCCTTTAAAACAAGGATGAAATACGTTTTTCAAACTGAACTGGAAGATCTAGAACTTAGCAGCCAAATGGGAGGTCACATTGGAAGCTCTGGGAGTCTTTGCACAAAAACTGATTTAGGTACTACTTGGGATATACCAACAAATATAAGCAATAGCTTCTTTCCAGAGGCACTTTATCTCTCTAGGAAACATGCTAAGCATCTCTTACCTTCTACTTGAAAATGTAGTGACTCATGTCTTTAGGTTGGTCTTCAGAGAGCTCTCAGATCTCAGAGATCTCTCCAAAATGAGGCTATACTTAGTTTTCAAAAGAGTTTCTTGGAGGGGTAATGGATACAATACTTATGTGTAATCTGCACACAGTTATCTATACTTTGGGAGTCTTCCAAATAAAAATGTTGGTATAAAATTGGCCCCTAATGTTAGCTGAAGTGATCAATGGTGCCAACTTGGAAGATAATCAGATCAGTTTCAGTTCACTGGGCAGGGTTTTTTTGGATGACAGAATTGCCTTATATTTTCTGCTCACAGGCCAACGAAGAGTCTGCAAATGCTAATATACCCTTCTGTACTTGGATTAATGCCTTGGGCCAAGTGAAAAGGTCAATGCAGAAACTGATGGTTATGGGATTTGTTTAGCTGGTTAGGACTGGGATTTCAAGGGCTATGATTGAGGTCATGACTGCTGTGTGGAGTTTTTTGGGTAATGGACTCAATTAAAGGCTATATAAGGTGAATGGAAAGAATGTGTCCCACCCTGTGTCAGCCACATTAAGCAGAGTGGCTATTGGAGTGGCATACTTGTGGAAGATTCATTAGAGGCCAGAAAAGTATAGAAGTGAAAAGAGCTGTCCTCTTCACGGGATTCTATTACTGCACATCTTCTGAGCAGGGCTTGGACTTTCCTTTATATAGAAAAGGGGTATGAAAGATATAATTTGTTAATCTGGAGCAAAGAACATACTGTCTAGAATAATAAAGTCAATGTTCTTCTCTTCAGCAAAAAGCAACCAAGCTTTTCCCATTGTAAAATCTTGGGGTTCTCAAAGCTTGAGGTTACTCTCCTGTAATGCAACCTATTCACGTGCGGGTGTCATTTGGCCTTCCTTTTGTTGCTGATAATTGACACTGGGGAAACCAGAAGGAAAGGCAGTTATTCTGGTTATTTCTATTGCTTTAAGTCACTTAAAGTAATAAACTGTGGGCTAAGAGTAATCCGATGTCTTCTACCTTTATCCATGAAGCTGTGGCAGGTTTCCTGGTTAGTGTGCAAGTAGGATAATAATCTCAAATCATTTGCAGTACTTGATAATAAGTTCTGGTGCATTCAAATTACATGCTAGACTTATCCTTCTATTTTGGAGGAATCATTGTTTTTATATGATAAAAATATAATCTGACTTTCCAGTTAGAGGGAGAAATGAAGACCCCAATGGTCTCCTTTACTAAACAGTTTATTGGGGGGGGTGTTTGTAGACTGACTGTATTTTTGTGTAAATATTTACTCTAAAAAATGACTGGATTCTCAGAAAAGTGGGATATGAGAAGAACAAGGACCAAGGAGAAAGTGATTCTCAAGGGTTATGGTCATTTGAGGTCCTGCTGAGATTCAGTAAGGGCCATTATGAAGTGAAGGTGCTACAATTGAGATGTACAGTTCATTCAGTAATAGCCTGAGTCCCCAGCTAGTGGCAGGAGGAAACATTGGCATAGCTCAAGCAATATGCAGGGAATGAGAAAGGCAGCTGGCAGATCCTTTTGTCTTTAGGAGGAAGCATCCTGGATTGAGTTCCCCTTTTCCCCTCTGCTCCAGCCATACTAGCTTTGTTTTCCTCAAGCATGTGAATTTTTTCCCTTTACAGGGACATTTTATTGGCCATTCCTTCTGCCTGGAATGTTCCTTCCCATGATTTTTGCAAGAATTGTTCATTTTTGATAAGTTCAGTCCACTCAACATTTAATAAGTGCCTCTATGTGTGTGCCAGGATTTTGTTCTACATTCTGAATATAAAGTTAAAAAAAATAAACTGAGTTAATAAAAACAAAATTCCTGCCCTCTTGGCATTTATATTCTGGTGAAGTATGGGGACATTGGCTATATGTCATATAAAAAAAATGAAACAAATCATGTTTAAAATGATGACAAATGCTATGGAGAAAAGATGTCTAAAGAGTGAGAGTAAGGGGGCTGTTGAGTAGGATGTAGGGGCTATTTCACAAGTTAACATGTGAACTAAGAACACAATAAGTGAGGGGGAGGAGTTGATGCAGATATCTGGAGGAAGCTAGGCCTAGGGAAGATGGAATCAGAAGTACAAAGGCCCTGATGTGAAAGTGTGCTATGCCATATTCAAGGACCAGCAAAGAACCCAATTTTGCTGGAGTCTAACAAAGAGGGAGGAAGGAGCCAAAGTCATAAAACTACTGAGGTTGCATTGTGTTAAGCCATCTAGTCCTTGTAGGTGGCTGTTGCTGTATGGGAAGGGACTCAGTTTCTATATTCCAACAGAATGGAATAACACTGATTGGATCCACCAAGGGAAGTAGGAAAGATGGGAGATGTGAGAGGGTAAAGTAGAAGTCCTACACTAGACCAAGTCAGAGGGCGAGGGATTTAGCACAGAAGTGGAAGGGGATGCCAAGTTCATCCTCCCTGGCAACAGGGGACAAGGCAGCAAAATGGGTAGATTTGGTGTTAAGAGCCAAAGATATTTTTCATTGCCTCTACTTCTCAGTGAAATAGGAAGCAAGGTCCTTAGCAGATGGTGACAAAATAAGATAGTGGTGTTCTAAAGAAACGGCAGGTATGAAATGGACTAGAGAAATGTAGTGTGAGAGCTAGTGGTGTTGAGTCCTTTGGAGGTCTGTGATCATGAATTTCAGATGAAACTTCTCATCATGGTTGTGCATGTTGTTCTACATTCAATTTAGCTGTCAGTACAGGTAAGATGAAAACTAGCCCTCATATCTCAACATCAATATATATATATATATATATATATATATATATAATATATTTAGAGAAATTTCTTCCCTAACAGCCTATTTTAATTCCCTGCATAACATGTAACAAATATGTATTTTTGCTATCTCCTTGTTTGTACAGGTGTTTACAGTTTCTTGAATGGAAATATGAGAGCAAGATTTGTTTCTACCTCACTCAACTGAAATGTTTTAAAACATCATTTGGTATGTTTTAGGTGTTCACTAGTAGGTAGGTAGGTATGTGTGTGCATGTGTGCCTAACAGTAGTTCCAGCTGTTCTCTAATCATACTTCCAAGACAGCATATAGACACCCAGCCTGTGAACCACAATGCTTGCCTGCATATTGTAGCCTTTTGTGTCCTGGAAAGCAAGAGGACTGTATTGGAGCCAGTGTTTAATTCCTTCCTTAACAGGTGAATTTTCACACTGGCAAAGAAAGGAAGGGATGAAGGTTGGCCACACAATCTGTTATGTGAAGCAGAGCTTACAAGCTAGAGTGATAGCAAGGCAGATACCTGTCCTGTCACAAAGAGAAAAAGTCATTGTTTACAGAAGACCCCTGACCTCATGAAGAGGTCAAACTAGTATTTTTTTAAATGGGAAAGGCAAGAGCTTAAATGAGCTTTTTATTTTTCATATTCAGTTGTTTTTTCTATGTGTAAGATGCAAAAGGGAATGATTTTTGCATTTCAGCATTAACCACATTGTGAAAGGTATTGGGTTTAAAATAAGAAAGAAAAATTTTATAAGAGCTGGCCAATGATGGAAAAGTATTGCTTACAATAGTTTGCCCACCTGGTCCTATCTCCCCATTAGGAAATGGATTTAGATGATCTGTTAATTAGTTTAGAACTAAATCCATGCCACACATTTAGGTGGGCAGGACTATGTATATATATATTAACATTCTAAAGACAACTCGAAGCATTTTCTACTATTGTTTTTGTGCATAGATGATAGGATGTGTGTGTGCATGCATGTATAACCACACTCAGTGGGATGAGAAGGTGCTGATTATTGTTTGCATGTTATTTTTGTTTTTTTGATGTAGCTTTTTATAAAAATTACATTAGCATTTATAGTAGCAAACAGGCAAAGAATAGGACAAATTGGCAGAAGTTATTTAGCTGTTAATTCTCCTAAAATGTTGCTAGAGGAAGGTTGTGAATTTTTCTCTAAGATAAAGTTCTTTTCATCTCATCTCCACTTTCATTGTCCCAGTTTTAATTCATCACTTTTTGGCCAGAGTATTACAACTTCCTCCACTCCTGCCTCAGTCCAATCCATTCTACATAGGGTGGTCAGAGTGCTGTCTTGAAAATGTAGATCTACCCAGGTCACTTCCTGCTGGAAAAACCTCCAGGTGCTTGCTGAAGGGCTCAATATCAACTCTTAGGATCTTTGACTACAGTAACTATCCAAGATGTCTCCAGTCATATCTCTGGCCCCCTTCTCTTTACAACCACGATACTTAACCATGGTGAAGTAATTTTACATTCTTGAGCATACCTTGCTTTCCCTCAGGTTTGGGCTTCTGCCAGAAGTTCTGTCCTTTGTGTGCTTTGCTTGGCCTACTGCTACCATCCTTCTGGTATCACAAGGCCTTTTCCCCATTACCTCAACCTTCTGGAGATAAGCTGACAATGAATAGCTTTTCTTTTTCCTTGCTCAGAACAAGAACTGTGGTCTTCTTTCGTCCTTATTGTAGCCCTAATGCATTTCATAGTGCTAGACTCATGGTAAAGAGTTTATATATTTTTGTTGAATAAATAACATTTTGCTCATTGTGATAAATTTAAAATTGCATTTTGACTATATATATATCTTTCATTTTGATTATATATACCTACACATGCAAATATAATTGACACATACAGTCATAGGTTATTTTAATTTTTGTTAGGATAATTTAAATGTTCAGAATATTTTTAATTCACAATTCATGGCTTCATTGTGTTAATGGCTTTAATTAAGCATTTGTATGAGATCCTCTGTCAAACTTGGGAGTTGTCTCTTAAGACTGGTTAATAAATCAAATGAACCTACGATGCAATGACAATGTTAACAAAGTGGCCAGGTTTAGACAACATGAAATGCTGTTATTTTATTGTTGTCTTTGTGCCAAGACATGAGGCTTGGCTGCCCTTGCTTGTGTGGTGACTTGGAGGGTCTGTCAGGTTCATTTTATATCATGCTGATTGATCCCTGGGATGCATCGCACCAACTTACCTCCTGTATCAGTAGTGATGTGAGCTGCTCCGTAGAATCCATCCTGGCAGGTTATGAGTGACAAAAAAAGCAAAAGACTCTCACCTAATACTCTGGGAAAATGTGGATGATGCTACTTTTACATAGTTCTGGACATGCTTGAAAGATGCCATCAATTCTGTTGCCTTGAAAAATGGCAGGAGCTTTTAAAGGAGCATATGTGAAGCTCAGCCTGAGGGTAGGAATTCTTGGCAATGGAGGAAAGGGGAGGCATTGTTAGTCAAAGCCATTTGCTTAATTTTCCTGATAATCTAAAACCTGCAAGTGAGACTTTTCTTTTATCCCCAAATGGCTGAGAATTGTGGAAACACCAAAAATAACTTCTCTAGAGCCCCTCACCCTCATTTCTAGAGGAGTGGCTTTCCAATGTGCCTTTTTACCCTAAAATGATGACAGTGACATCACTGGCATTAAGTCAGGTTTCCTCAGAGCCCACAGCATTCTTGAAAACACTGTGTTTGAAGTAAAGAGGCTGATTAAAAGACAGACCTTTAGGAGAAATAAACCTTTCCCCTGATGGTACTCGCCCTTGACATTCTGATCAGTTCCCAGATAGGCAGTCTAGTTGAAGACCTGACTTCCTTTGATTAGCCAGCTTTGAATCTTAACTCCTAAGTACTTGCTCCACCCCCCACCCACCACACATTTGGAAGAATCCCTGTATTCTAATGTCAAACTTATCCAGATTGAGAAGTGTTAGTATCCAAGTCCTAAAAATGGCTTTCAACTCAGAATGTTCTCCCACACATTCTTAGCTGGATTTCAAAGGTCCTCAGAGCCATGCTCTGTTAAAAGCCTGCTTCTCCCATGGAGGTAAGCAGAGGGCAGAGGGGGAAGGCTAGAGTTCAGGAAGTTTGGAAACTATCTCCTGAAAGTTACATGCTCCTTCTGAATCATTTTTAAAACTGTTTAAGAAAGAAAAGGAACACTTGGGAGCAGTAATATATCTATTATGACTATAACTCCATCTTTCCAAATTGTAAAGAATGACATTCCCTAACAACTAGCGCTTATGACTAAAGTTCAGCCTGACTGATTTATAATAATTCTTTGAAGAATGAGAAGGATTATGTGAACTGATTATTTTTTATTCTGCTAATTTTTAAAAAATATATTTTTAGCAGATACATAAAAGGTAAAAATTGTACATATTAGCTGTACCAAATAATGTTTGATATATACAAACATTGCATAATGTTTAAATCGGGTTAAGCTTATTCATCTCTTGATTTATCTTTCTTTATGGTGAAAACTTCCAAAAGCCTTTCTTCTAGAATTTTGAAATAAGCATGATTGTTATTTGTAGTATGAACTGGGAAGAGTGTATTAAATGGGAATAAGCAGTCCAACATTGTGACCAAGGTTGTTGTTGTTCTGAGTTATGATTCAATATGCAAAACGGCTCTTAAGAGGTAAAAGCATCAAATTCTAGTTTTTTTGGAAACACAACAACGGGAGTAAGAAATAATAGGTTGTAGTGAGGAAATATATAGTAATTACTGGTACTAGCTTCAATACTCTTTGAAGACTTTAAGGAATATCATAAAATCCTTCAAATAATATATTTTCTGGACCTTTTTCTTTCTTTTTAATATGACTGACCCAAACACTCCAGAAAATGCAATTGATGATAATATCTGCTTACCACTTCACACTGACCAAATAATCATCATTTTGATTTTCCCATTTCATATTCCATTTATATTTTATATTGTTTCATTTCATATTCTATGCCTCACTTCATCATAAAAGATTGATTTTAATTAATTATTCACTGGTGCATTGATACTGTCATTGTTCTATAATTAGTGTGTATGATGCTGATTATAAAAATAGCTTGGTTTTAATTATATTTGAAATCTCGCTGAAAAAATATCTCAATTTAACACTAAAAATGCAATATTTAATTTCTAAAATTTTTTTGGAAATAGACTAATTAGTACCCTAATTTTAGCAATAAAAGTATAAATCAATTCAGAAGGATTAAATGAAAATAAATTTATAAGTGTTTAAAATTTTTTTGAATGCCAAAGTTCTGTATTTTGAGATGTGGTGGATGGATGAATTTTAAAAAATATAAAAAGCATAGCAGAATAGCAAATAAAATAGCCAAGAAGCTTCATGATTCCTTTTCAATTTTCAGATCCCATTTTATTCGACCATAGTTTATCTGGTGTATACTAGGTTTCAGGTACGTGTGTGTGTGTGTGTGTGTGTGTGTGTGTGTGTGTGAAGACTAAGGGAATTAGAAACACATCCTGTAATTTTTTTTTCCTGCTTCCAATGGTAAGAAACTATTATGGTTACGAATCCCTAGGAGAAACATTTCTCTCTGCTATTTTAAGCTTCCATATTATTTTAAAGATATATTAAGATACTTCACCTCTAAAGGTATATTTCTCCTTATATAGCTTTTAAGATGAATGTTTCCAATTCGTAAAAATTTTCTTATTAATGCGTAATAATGGACTGCTTCATTGAGATGGTATCTCATAACCTGAGCAAATTTTCATTTGTTTTCCACCTCTATCAGGGCCTATCTTGCATGTAATAGAGCTGCAGTGCTCATGTGAGGGTTTAAAGAAAACATGTGTGCTCAGTTGACCACCTTGAAGTGGAGTATAATACTGATTCAAAGTTTATTTTAAAAATGTTTTAAATGTACTCATTCTATTATATACAAAATGTATTAGCTTTGGTGGCCAGTGTAACTATTGAAATTAGTTAATACGTATAATTTTTAAAGCATCTCAATAATGTGCAAAGAATTAAGTCAATTTCTATTGAAATTGAATTTCATATGGTACATTTAAATATTTGAGCTAATAGCATTGGGAATTCTTAATGGAGTAATACCACAATATTTTTTTGTCATTTAAAATTCACTTTTTATCGACAGATTAATAATTACATATATTCATGGGGTACAATGTGAATATTTTTACACATGTATACGTTGTAAAATGATAAAATATCAAATCTAATTAATGTAGACATTGCCTTGTATACTCATTTATTCATGAAGAGAACGTTTAAAATCCATTCTTTCAGCAAATTAAAAAAATGAATTATTATTAGCTATAGTTCCTATTCTGTGCTAGTAGAAAACCAGAAGTTGTTCTTCTTCACTTAAAATTCTTAATTTTGGCCATCATCTCTCCTTTTCCCCTGCACTATCATCTCCTGTGCCTTAGTTTCTGGTAACCACCATACTGTCTACTACTGTGATTTTTTTTTTTCCCCCAGATTCCACATGTAAGAGATCATGTAGTATGTCTTTCTTTGCCTGGCTTATTTCATCTAGCATAATACCCTCTATATCCACCCATGTTGTGGCAGATGACAGAATTTCCTTTTAAAGACTGAATAGTATTGCATTGTATGTGAATACCAGATTTTTATCCATTAATTCATCAATGAGCTTCTTCCTTGTTTCCGTTACTATAATGCTGCAAAGAATATGGAAGTTCTGATTTCTCAAGATACTAATTTCATTTTCTTTTGATGATATATATCCAGAAGTAGGATTTCTAAATTTTAGTGGATTGCTATTAATCATTTTTTTAATGAATGTTCTTATTTTTTTAAAAGAAACCAAATATGCTTATTTATATTCCCAGGAAATAATAGACGAGGACTTTATTTTCTCCACATCCTTGCCAACACATCTTTCATATTTATGATGAGTCATTCTAATAGGTATGAAGTAGTATCTCATACTGGTTTTAATTTGCATTTCTCTGATTAGTGATATGCACATTTTATTTCTTGGCCTTTTGATATGTCTTTATTTCTTTGAGAAACCTTGCCCAACTTTTAAAAGGGTTATTCTCTCTTTTAGTACATTGAGTTCCTTACATATTATGGATAATAACTCTTTTCTAATGATTTGCAAACATTTCTCCCAAATTGTGGTTTGCCTCTTTCCTCCGCACTGATCCCCCACCCCTACCCTGCGCCCACAAACTGTTATTTGACTATTGTTGCTTTATTTTTTTTTATTCTTTTTTTTTTATTGGTTGTTCAAAACATTACAAAGCTCATGACATATATTGTTGCTTTAATTGCCTGTGCTTTTGGAGTCCTAGCCAAGAAATCCCTGCTGCCCAGCTCAATGTCATGGAGTTTTTTCCCTTGTTTTCTTCTAGTACTTTCACAGTTTCTGCTTTTATGCTTAAGTCTTTAACTACTTTGAGTGGAATCTTGTATAAGGGGTGAGATTAAAGGGGCACTTCCATTACCCTGCATATGGATAGACTATTTCCTCAGTATCATTTATTAAAGAGACTGTCCTTTTCCCAATTGTGTGTTCTTGGTACCTTTTGTTAAAAATCAATTGATCACATTTGTGTGGGATTATTTTGGTTCTCTCTAACCTTTTTCTTTTGTCACTCTATCTACTTTTATGTCAGAACAAATTTGTTTGGATTATAACTTTGTATTATATTTTGAAATTGGGTAGTGTAGTGTCCCCAGCTTTGTTCTTTTGTTCATGATTGTTTTGGCTATTCAAGATTTCTGTGGTTCCAGACAAATTCTACAATTGTTTTTCCTATCTCTATGAAAAATGCCTGTGGAAATTTGACAGGGATTGCACTGACCCTGCATAATACTTTTGGCTAGTATGGACATTTTAACAATATTTTTTTAATCCATGAACATAGGGTATCCTTCCATTTATTTGTCATCTTCAATTTCTTTCTTCAGAGTTTTATAGTTTTCAGTATATAGTTTTTTCATCTTCTTAAGTTTACTCCTAAGTATTTTTTGATGCTATTGTAAGTGGGATTATTTTCTTAATTTCTTTTTTAGATAGTTCCTTGTTGTTCTTTAGAAATGCAAAACATTTTCTGTGTTGATTTTGTATCCTGCTGTCTCACTGAATTCATTTATCAGTTGTTAAGAGGTTTTTTTTTTTTTTTTTTTTTTGGTGGAGACTAGGTTTTTTAATATGTAAAATCAGATTATCCCCGAAAGAAGAGAGATTTACACTTCATTTCCTGTTTTGGATGCCTTTTGTGTTTCTTGCATAATTCATCTGGCTAAAACTTCTAGTACTACATTGAATTTAAGAGGCAAGGGTGGGATTCCTTGTCTTTCCTTTGAGATGAACAAATGCATTTCTCTTCATTCTGTTAATATGGTAAATTATACTTATTGATTTGTGTATTTTGAACCATCATTATATCCCAGGAATAAATCTCATTTTATGATAGTGAATAATTCCTACTGTACTGGTAAATTTGTCTTGCTAGCATTTTCTTGGCAACTTTTACATTTTGTTCACCAAAAATATTGACCTGTAATTCTTTTAAAAAAATACTCCTTGCCTAGTTTTGATATTTGGGTGATGCTAGCCTTATGAGTTTGGAAGTGTTTCTTTCTCTTCAGCTTTTTCCCAGAATTTGAGAAGAAATGGTACTGTTTCTCCATTAAGTGCTTGGTAGAATTCAGTAGCGAGCCCATCTAGTGCTGGACTTTGAAACACTACTAAGTAGTCTCCCATTAATATCCTTAGTCATTATTTTGTCAATATTTCCAATTTCTTTAATGATTCAAACTCAGTAGTTTATAAGAATTTATTAATTTCTTCTAGGTTATCCAAGTCATTAGTATATAAAATTTTCTAGTATACTTATAACTTTTGTTCTTTTACATTCAGTTGTAATGTCTCCTCTTTCATTTTTCTTTCTTAATCTAGGTTTTCTACAACAGAATTCTTATTTCTACTATTTTTCTAGTCTCTATTTTATTTATTTCCCTGCTGTTTATTTCCTTCCTACATTAACTTTTGGATTACAATGACTGACAGTTGTTAAGATCTTTCTTTTGGATGTAGGCAGTTAATGCTATAAGTCACCTCTTAGGAAAGATTTTGCTGCATTCCCAAACTTTTGTATATTGTTTCCATTTTTGTCTCAAGGTATTTTTAAATTTTCCTATTTCTTCACACAATTGGTGTTTGAGAGCTATTGTTTAATTTCCACTCAATTTTTCTTGATTCCTGGTGTTACTGAACTCTAATAGTTCATCAGAGCAGTTAGAAAAGTTCCCCCATATGACCTTAATATTTAATTTGTTAAGGTGACTTTTGTGGCCTTATGTATGCTCTACCTTCAAGAATGCTCCATGGGCACTAGAGAAGAATCTGTATTCTCGGCCATTGGATGGCACTTTCTGTATATGTTAGGTCCTTTGGTTTACATGTATTCAAGTCCAATGTTTCCATATTGACTTTTCATCTGGATGATTGATCTATTATTGAAAGTTGAGTACTGAAATCCCTTACTATAACTAGCATTGCAGTATATGTTTTGCTTCAGATCTTTAATATTTGCTTTATGTATTTATGTGCTCTGATTTTGGGCTCATACATATTTATAATTGTATGTAAATTCTTGTTGATTTGTCCCTTTGCCCCAACATGATTTTTTTCTTACAGTTTCAACCTAAAGTCTATTTGTCTCATAAAATTATAGTTATACCTTTCTTTGGTTTTCATTAGCATGGAATATATTTTACCTTTTATAAGCAGTGTCTAGTTGGGTCTTTTAAGAAATTGTTTTATCCCTTGACACTATGCCTTTTGATTGGAGAGTTAAATCCATTTATATTCAAAGTAATTATTAACTTACTGGTGCCATTTTCTTAATTGTCTTTGGGTTCTTTTGAAAATCCTTTGTTCTTTTCTCCCTCCCTTGCTTTCTTCCTTTGTGGTTTAATGGTTTTCTATGGGTGCTACATTCCAAATCTTTTTATCTTTTGCATATCCATTATAGGCATTTGCTTTTTGGTCACTATAAGCTTGCTTATGTAAAACATTACAGACTGTTTTAAGTTGATAATCAATTTAATTAAATAAGAAACTCTACACTTTTACTCCCATGTTTTGTTTTTGATGTCATATATATACAATTTTATATTAGTAATTTAAAAAAATTGTATCCCTTAACAAATTATTGTAGCTTTTACTTTTAATCGTTATCAGAGATAACTGCCACTTCCAATACAGTATTAGTGTTTTGGGTTTTTTAAAAAAATATTTATTTTTAGGTTTTAGGTGGACACAATATATTTATTTTACATTTATGTGGTGCTGAGGATCGAACCCAGGGCCTTGCATATTCCAGGTGAGCACTCTACCACGAAGCCACTACTCCAGCCCCAAGTATTAGTGTTTTGAATGTGATAATGTACTTACTGTTAACATAAAAGTACATGAAAGTATATTCACTGTTACTAATTGGTGTCTTTCCATAGATGAGAGAACTCCCTTTAGAGGTGATAAAAATCTTGATTTTTGTTTGTCTGAGAAAGTCTGCCTTCTATCCATTTTTGAAAAATAAGATTACTGGTATAGGATTGTTATCAGGATAATCTGTTTTGTTTTTACAGAACTTTCACGGTATCAGCCTATCAGCCCACTCCCTAATGGACTGCAGTTTTTGTTAAACAAACAAAAACCCACTGAGTCTTATGGAGGCTCCTTTTTATGTAACACATTGTTTTGTTTTTGCTTTCAAATTTCTATTTGACTTTGATTTTTGAACATTTTGAGTATTTTTTTTTTGGTCTCTGGAAGTCTCTAATTTTATTTGATGTATTTTAAGCTACCTGGGCTAGGAATTCTATAACCTCTACCAAGTTTGGAAACTTTTCTGCCATTAATTTTTTTAAATGTTTTTTGTCTCTTTCAATATCTGCTCTTCTAGAATGTTTTTTTATGCATGGTTGTGCATAAATTACATTGAAGTGAAAATTCAATTATAGTCTTCAAATCTATAATTTCTGTTTAGTGCTTTAAAAATACTCCTTGAAACTTTAATTTTGCTTTGCTTTCCAGAGCTCAGTGAGCATCATTATGACAAATATTTTGAATTCTCTCTTGGTCAAGTCAAATATTTCCACTTCACTGGAATCAGTTTCTGGGAATTTATCTTGTTCTTTTAATCGTAATACATTTCTCTTCCTTAACTCTCTGTGATGGTTTCTGTGTATTAAGACAACTGCCTCTTCTAGCCTTGTCAGACTTGCCTCACATAGAGATGGCAATCTAGCCAACCAGAGAATCTAACATGCCTCTTGGATCTGGATCTTTGTGTTTATTGAAACTGCCTGCCTCTGTTCTTGATGGCCCACCAGATTAGAATGTACCACACCCTGTCAGTACCATTAGACAGGTAAGGTAGAAGCCTGATCTTTTAGATGTAGCTGTAATAGTTGGGATGTTAAATGCACTTAAGTTTCTTTAATCCCCACAGTAAAGCCCAGAGTGGATGTTTACTCCCCATTCTCCTCAGGGAGGTGACCTACAGCAAATGCCTGCAGTCACATTCAGAATGTGCCCTCAAATTCTGTAGAGGTAGGCACTGCAAGTCGGCCCATTTTATTGCCCACCTTTTTGTTTCTATGGTGTAGGAAGTCTTAGAAATGTAGATCCCCATCAGCTGGGTGGTTAAAGGGGTAGTGCCTCCAGGGAGAGGCATAGAAGTTGTGGCACTTGTGCATGGACAAGCTCCTTCCAGGAAGAATAGCAGGTCAGCAGAGAAGATTCAGGAAGTGCTAGACTCCTGCTCAGGCTAGAATAAGTATACTGTTGATAAATAAGAAAACTCCTCTCAGGAAGAATTGCTAGACACGGGGTTCTTGCTGGCGCAAGCCAGGGAAGGATTGAGAAGTGCTAAGGTCTTGCTCAGACTGTCGGTGATCTACAGTTATTGTTCCTGTCATCTCCCTGATGCAGGTTAGAGGTTCAACTGTCAGTAGCGATTGTTGGCAAAAGATGCTTGCAAGTCCCTTGCGGGGAGAAATTGGAACTTTTTGTTAGTCCCTGTTACCCTGACAGTGCTGTACACCTATCTAAAACTACCACTTACCCTGTTGTGGTCTAGAAAGGCCTATGCCTATAATTGTCTGCTCTCAGAGTTGAATTAAGAGCTAAATTGTTGAATTTTTGTTAGTGTAATAGATGTCTGGTCCAAACTCTTCTCTCTGGAGAAACTGGTTGTTAAGAGATTCTTCCCTAATTCCTTGTCACAGTGCCTGGTGGTGTATGTGTGCACCCAGGGGGCTCTGCCTCAGTTTCTCATAACCATGTGATATGAATATTTTCTCAGTTGCCTAGTGCACAGGAGTTTCTCAACTCATTTCTGACGTAGTCTCAGAGGAAGCTGATCCATTCACAGATGTTTATTTGGATTACTGAGGTGGAGAGAGTGTCAGATCTCCTATTGATCACATGTTGTCATCACCACATTATTTTTCTGAAAGGAATAAGATATTGCTAATTTAGTGTGAGGTAGAAGGATGAAGAAAACCATTTATGTCGTGTTTAGATTAAAGATAAATTTTTAGCAAATTCAGGTTTTTCTTTTTCCTGGAACTGGCGATTAAACACAGGGTTGCTCTATAACTCAACCACACCACCACCCTTTGTAATTTGTATTTTGAGACAGGGCCTCTCTGTGTTGCTCAGGTCCTTGCTAAATTGCTAAGGTTGGCCTTGAACTTCAATCCTCCTGCCTAGGCCTTCTAAGCCACAGATATTAAGGCATGCACTACCACATCCAGTTGCAAATTCAGGTTTAATATAATAATTTTCCCTAGATATTTCATATTCTCTTTAATAATTGCAGCTTCTATTTTCTAATTAGAAGAAAAATTGAAATATACCATTTTGTATTCTCTATGGAAGAGAAACCACACGTTCATTGATCAGTATTCTGTTATTTGAAAATAATTTTATCTTACCATTAAATATATCATTAAAGGAAGATTCCATAAGCATATTTTTTTAACTAACCTCATCTGCTTGAGTCATATTTGTGGTAGAGGAATGATTGAAGTTTATAGTAAAAATGATTAGAATTTTAAAAAGTTGTGTGCAAAATTTTGCATTTGATTTAAAAAAAGATTCCCAAACAAAAATTTACATAATTATATTTTAGTGTCTAACACTGGAAAGCCAAAAGATGCTGAACAAAACCAAGCTACCTAAATTCTAGAACTATTAACTAATTTACTGATTAATATTCATTGAGTATCTACTAGATACCAGGTGTAATGACATCTACTGGGTATACAACAATGGTAAGACAAATTCTGAAGGTAGAGAAAGGTACCATATCAGAAAAGGAGTCTAATTTTGAATGCATTGGGATGAATGCTTTAAACCAGGTTGTAACATACTCTATTTAAAATTAATTTTTGCTGCAAAGAGTAGAATGGATTAATGAGTGATTGATAGACTGAAGAATGGAAATGGTTTTGTGAGCTATTTAGAACAGAAAGTTAACCACAAAAATTAAGGCAGCATATGACTATGACCTTGCATGAGCTATTGATAAAATAGATCATTTTTTTCTGGTATTTTATCTTCAACTATATTTAACCAATATTTATTATTTACTATGTAATCAGTCTATTAGGTGTTTGGTTTACTACATGTTAAATATATGAGACCTAATACTATAAGAATAGAAAGTATTGCAACTATAGAAGGATATGGAGATATGTCCTAAACAGTGAAAATTTGAGGGACAGGAAAACCCCACAGAAAGTAGTGTTTGAACTGTCTTTTAATAATATTTGGGAATAGTAAGAGTTGAACTAAGAAGTGGTCTTTCAATTAGAAATAAAGGGCCAAAAAGTGAGCAAGCATGGTCTATTCAAGGTTATCAAACAGTTTGGTTGGCTGGGATATTTTCAGTGAGCTGACTGGATAAGAGTAATGATGTTGAGTTGTAAAACTGGAAAGACAACTTAAGGCCAGATTGCAAAAGGTGTGTGGTAGCCACAATATAATTTGAAGTGCAGGGAAATAAATGTGAAGAGCTGTTTGATCAATTGTTTGTAGCAGTCTCATCTGCCTATACACCTAGAAACTGGCTGGTGATATTCGGTGAGATAAAATCACAAGAGCTCAAAAACATTGGGTGTCCTTTTAAATATTTGAATAAGTTCTGTATTTATATATTTACACATAACACATTCTTTTATTTAGAAGAGAATGATCCTAAACTGTGTCAGGATACTTACTTTTTTCTTACTCCAAAGATATTTTTAATTTTTATACTGCATTTCTGCCATATACTAATTTGGAAGCCCATAATTTAGGTTCCTTTTATGGAGGGCTATCCACTGAGTCTACTGTATCACTTTTAAACAGGAATCACTACTTTACAGATCAGGAACTTATAACATGACTAGATTCAAAGAGTTTCCATAGTATGTTTGATTCCATTACGACAATGAATGTCTCTTCCTTTCTGATTCTTCATACTTGTTTTTCTTTCCAGATATATTACATCTACCACTACTGTAGCCCTTAATTTATTCTGCTTGCCTCTCTGAGGTGCACTCGACATACAGATGACAGCCCTTTGGTGTGCTGTCCTTCCCAGATCACAAGAGAGGTCTGTGGACTGTCTGCAGAAAAGCATCCTTTTGGCATTGTGGTGCCACTGGGTTCTCGACACAGGGCACTGCCGTTTGTGGCTCTTGGCATCTGTTCTTTTGATACTTTACTTTTTCAATCCCAAAGCTATGTGAGGCAGAAAAATTTAAGTATTGATTTTTAAGATACCATGGCCCCAAGTGCAGCCCTCTAAAAACTGCTATTTGGAGGAGGATTAAAGTAATCGTATATTATATCATTAACTAGCACTATGACTTTGAGCATCTTAAAATAAACCTATTGTCAAAGAAAACAACTCACACTAATTCCACTACTGTGACAATTATTTAACATCTGCACTACTTTTCTATTTTTATAAGTGTACTGATCTTTTGTTATATAAAATTAAAGAAATTTTTAACTACTCATCAAATTGAATAATCTAACATGGATTTGATTATGTTCTCTCCACAGGGAGAACAGTAGCTGATTTGGATTCCAGAGAGATTAACTAAAGCGATTTCTACAGACCAAAAAGAAGATGATTTGGCTCAAATCCATAACAGCTGATATCCAAAACTCCAGTTTGGCTATCCTTACATCTTCCACAGAACCAGGATGCTTTCTTTCAATATCTATTTTATTATTCCCTTTCCCACATCATGAAGTTCTATTTTGTTTTTTGAGCTCATACAGACCTAGGTTAATGTTTTGCTGATCAGTTCTATTTTTTTGACTATAGAGTTTTTAAACATTGCAATGAAGATTTCACCTGTAAAAAGTTATAAGGCCTTTACTATTATTACTATTATGTGTTGTATGTATTATATTATGTGTGCACACTTGTGTTTTGTGTTATATGTTTGAATGTCCATATATTATATATGATGAGCGCTCATGAAAAAATGGATCCAAATATTTTTTTTTATTCATGTGATTTAAATGGGTAATTTAAATTGGGTAAACAACTGTTGAGGATTGTTTTAATATGTGAACAAAAAAGGAGGTCAACAGATCTGTTTGTTTACTTTCACTTTTCCTTTTCATTATATTTAATAATTCTCTTCAAGATAATGTAAATTGTTAAGAAAATTGTTTTCTTTTAGTGCCTTCTGGAATGTTACATGATTTTTTCTTTAGCCATTATTGCCAGAATTCCCATCTTCATCCCAGTGCCGGTGAAGACAAAGATAAAACCAATCTACAGCTTCTGCAATAGCCATCACTGAACTGCTTGCAGAACTTGCCTGGACTATGTATCACTTGTATGCATTGTGAACTATCTGTTGGTGCAGCGACTTGTGGTAGTGTTGGGGTATTTTTGCTGATGATGTCATCGGTGGTACAATTTTTCCAAAAGGAGCCATCAATTGGCTTGGTGAATCTTCCTCCCTTCTGCTTGTCATGGTCGTTCAGCTAAAATTTGGGGGGCAACAGAGGTGAGGCAAAGAACCTCACCCCCCCCCCCCCCCCCCCCCGCTGGTACAAAGACCTATCTACAGGTGTGGCTGTATACTGGACCGATAGTCAGTGACGGGTAAGATCCAATTGCAATGGTACCAACCTAAGACAGGAGGCTGATACCTTGAGGTTAGCTCATCCGATAATGGGTAAGAACCATATGTACTATTGGACAATCTAAGGCAGGCACGGTCCCTAAGCCACATGCTTGTTGTTTAAACAGAAGGGGAGATGTTGAGAGCCTCAGCTGAAGGGGCCCCAGCAAACTTTCAGACTGCCAGCTGATGACTGGCTCACAGTGGCCCCAGCAACTTCTAGCTGATTGGCTCCTCTGTGGTGATGCTCATTGGGCTGTTTCCCTGCCCTTTCAGACTGCCAGCTGATGATTGGCTCACAGCGGCCCCAGCAACTTCTAGCTCATTGGCTCCTCTGTGGTGATACTCATTGGGCTGTTTCCCTGCCCTTTCAGACTGCCAGCTGATGATTGGCTCACAGCGGCCCCAGCAACTTCTAGCTCATTGGCTCCTCTGCGGTGATGCTCATTGGGCTGTTTCCCTGCCCTTTCAGACTACAGAGCTGCTCATTGGGGGACTTTTTTGGCTCCACCCATGCGACCCAGCCAATCTGCCTCAAGAGCAGGAGGATTATGGGAGGTGGAGAGGCTTGTGGTTTGGAAGAGGCTTGAGGGAAGCCAGTGGTGGCAGTTGGGCTCTGAGGGTTTTTCCTGAGGAGCTGTTTTGTTTGGCATGTGTGGTTCTAAAAATAAAGTTAGTTTCTTTTGACAAATGGCTCCTGATTGTGCCCAGCCAGACTGTGGCAGGTTACATCAAAAATAATCCAGTTGTAATTACTTTAGAAATAATGGACTTCTCAACTGTTCAATCTTCTGATCCAGAAATAAGCTACTTCCATTTATTCTAAAATTTCTATTATAAGAGACATACATGATTCTGCTTAGGATCAGTTATAAGCATTAATAGTCTATTTTTGACAATGAAACTTGTTTACATATTCACTATGGTCAATGAATGGTAATGTTTTGTTTGAGAATGACAGCAAAGGCTTTTCAAAAATGAAAACCAGCCAGACACCATATAAATTAGGTCTTTAAGGTATTCCAGGTTCTTCAATTGATTGGAGGGTACTTTAAGCACCTGTAACACACCCCTGTGCATACTGATACTTGGTAATAGCTATGTATGATATTAACTTTCAGGAGAAAACCATCATGAAGACAACTTGAAAATGTCTTTTGTATATGTAAGAAAAAATGACTTATTTCCTTGTCACTTGAATTAATATGAATAAACTATTTCATATTCTTAAATCTAAAATTTTGTGGTGCTATTATCATTTATACTTTTTGCAAAATGGTTATTTTTACAACCCACAATCTGTTATCTTCAAAATTCATGCTACTTCTGTTTTATCCTCAAAAAAATCTTCAATTATTTTTTGTTAGGTCTCTATGCTTATATTCTCTTCCTTATGCATCCTCTATATCAATTTCTTTGATTGCATTAGTTGTTTCATCTTTTTTTAAAAGTAAACATTTAAAGAGTACATTTAACTTTGTATTCTAAAATTACCATATGTATAATTCCAAAAATATTCGTATAAATCTTAATTGTAATCTTTTTTTTGTAACTTTCATTGAATTTATGAAGTAGTTTGTGGGGTGAGGATGTGAAAGTATCAATTTTAAATAATTATTTCATGCATCTTTTGCTTTAGGGTATTGCAGCTTTTGTTTGTAATTTCATATATAGTATTGTTTTGTGGATGGTTTCAAAATAAGTTCTTTATTTGAGAAAAAAAATTTGTTTTGTTTGTTTGTTTTGTCCAGTTAGCCTGTCAAAGTTGGTAGAGGTATTAAAATCTCCCACTGAGTTTATTTTTGGTAGTTTCTTCTTTTATTTATAAGTTGTCACTTAATGTGCCAAATAAAATATACAGAGTATCAGATATGTTGCTATCCATACTTCGCTTTTAAGTTTTCTTGTTGAAATTTTGCCTATTATTTAACTTTACATTTAGTCTTTTGTCCCATTAGAAGTGAATTTCATTTTGTAAAGCTTTATAAATGCCTCACTGACATAAAATGAACTGCACATATTTAAGATTTCAACTTGATGTTTTGGCATAACTTGGTGTATTTCATTACCCCCCAGTTTCTTTGTTCCCTTTGTAAAGTCTGCCTCTCTGCTACTCCTGGAACATCCTGTGACCTGTTATTATAGATGACCTCACATCCGAGCAGTCTATATAAATGTACCGCATTCTTTTGTGGTTATCACCACAATTGTCCATGTTTTGCATATACATACTGCTTAGTAGCATTTCAATGTATAGAGAATTTAGTAGCATTTCAATGTATAGCGAATCCACAATTTCTTTATCCATTTACCTGGTGATGAGATTGAAATTGTTTGCAGTTTTTGCTATTATAGATAAAACTAGTAGTAATGTTTGTTTATATACACATACACTTTCATGTCTTGTGTGTAAATACCTAGGACTGGAAGGGCAGGAGCATATGGCAGACCTACGTCAAACTTAAGTGACTTAATACCATGCCCACCAGAAGAGAATGAGTACATCAATTCCCCCATATTGTCACCAATAATTGGGTAAAGGCAGTCTTTCTTATTTTAGCCATTTCAACAAGTATGTAATCCTATCTTGGGAATTTCCCTGGTGATATCTTTTCATGTAATCATTATAATGTCTCCTTTGGCAAAGCATCTATTCAAATCTTTATTTTTAAATTGAGTTGGTTTTATTTCTATCAAGTTTTCAGATTTATGTATTTTTGATACTCGTCCTTTCATAAAATATATGCTTCAAATATTCCCTCCCAGCCAGAGGGTTTTTTTTAACTGCATCCTTTTGAGAATAGATATTTTAAATTTTTATAAAGAACTTATCAATTTGTTTTTTAAGGCTAATATCTTTTAGTGTTATATTTAAGAAATTGTTGCTGACTCAAAATTACAGACTTTTTTTGGTTTTCCTCTAAGAAGTTTGTAAAAATTTCACATTTATGTTATTCATTTTTAAGTTAAATTTTTCACATGATGTGAGTTGTGGCTCCAAGTTAATTTTTATGCACATGAATGTCCATTTGTTCCAGCAACATTTACTGAGAGGATCTTCAATCCACCTCAGTGCCTTTACACTTTTGTACAAAATCTGTTGCCTGTACTGATGGGCCCAATCATCTACTCTGTTCTATTGCTCTATATATCTATCCTAAAACACATGTCAGTTTTGACTACTGGAGTTTCTGTAGGTGGTGGTTTTTTGTGTTGGTATGGGGCATTGAACCCAGGGGCGCTTCACTACTGAGCCTTACTGCAAACCCTTTTCATTTTTTTTTTTTTAAATTCTGAGACAGTTGCCCAACCAAGGTTATAGGGATGCATTACTGCAACCTGCCCCATTTTATATTGTTACAAAATCAATTAATCCCTTATCCTTTTTAAGTTGGTTATCTTGTATATAGAACTTACTTCTTTCATCACACTTATTCCTAAGTATTTCAACTGTTTCCATTAATAGTATAAATGTTCTTTTTATCTCAACTTTAATTTTTTATATTGCTAATAAACAGGAGTACAGTTGATTTTTGTGTATTAATATCCTGCAAACTTGCTAAACTTACCTAGTCATAGTAATTTTTTGTTGATTATATCTGAACTCTATTATCTGTGAATAGAAATAGTTTTACTTCAGTCTTTTCATACGAAACACCTTTAATTCTCTAACTGCACTGGCTAGAACCTCAGTATACTGCTGACTATAAATAAGATGATTTTTGTTTCTGATCTTTTCAGGCAAGCATTAAGGCTTACCCTATTTAGTATGACATTTGATGTAGGATTTCTATGGTTGCCCTTCATCAGCCTTAGGAAGTTCCTTTATGCCAAGTTCAGTTAAGAGTCTTAATCTGAAGTGGATGTTGATTTCTCTCTAGTGATTTGGATTGTTAAATCCAGACCGTTAAAACATGACTTTTCTACCTTTTTAAAAAAAGGTTGAATTATCTTTTTCAAAGTATGGAATTAAAAATAAGATTAGTTTCTGATACAATTTCATCGAATGCTAGGAATATGGCACACTTTTATTCTTCCTCTTCTTTTCAAGCAATTAACTTAAATGGTTTCTAATTAGATGAAAGCATAGGTGGTGGTAGCCAGTTTAACTGCCTCATAGCAAAGCCTCAGAGTATCTAATGGGAGGGCACACTCAGAGAGGTGGGGGTGGGGTTGGCAAGGAGAGTAAAAAGATGTTTTTTAGGAAATTTTTTTCAAAGGTACAGGCATGGATTCTTCATGTATATGTAATCTGGTCCATCTAAACTGAAGTTCTCCTATGTCAGCCAAGAGACTAAGAAAACATTCATTAATGATCTTAGTTAAGAACTTTCATGAATTTATACTTTTGAATGAGTTTGTGATATTCCTTTTTTAATGTTTTTAAAATTTATTTATTTATTTTATTTTTTAAAATTTTTATTGTTGGTTGTTCAAAACATTACATAGTTCTTGATATATTTCACACTTTGATTCAAGTGGGTTATGAACTCCCATTTTTACCCCGTATACAGATTGCAGAATCACATCAGTTACACTTCCATTGATTTACATATTGCCATACTAGTGTCTGTTGTATTCTGCTGCCTTTCCTATCCTCTACTATCCCCCCTCCCCTCCCCTCCCCTCCCCTCCCCTCTTCTCTCTCTACCCCCTCTACTGTAATTCATTTCTCCCCATTGTAGTATTTTTCCCTTTCCCCTCACTTCCTCTTGTATGTAATTTATGTGATATTCTAAGATAAAACTTTTAAATGATTCAGGAATTATCACAATCTTTTAAGTTTTAGGCATTTCGTATTACTTTTCTGAGCTTTAGACATCTATAAAGTATAGTTACACTTGAACTCTTGGAATATTATATTTGTAGAGATCAAATGATGATTCATCTGCAAAAAGTTTACAAAACTAGAGGAAATACTATTTTTTGTATACTTTATATTTGCTTGAACACAGGGACTATTTTCTCTTTTACCTGATAACATCTAGCACAGTACAAACATGAATAACATGTTTGTTCAGGTTTTATGTTTAAGCAGCATATAAGGAGGTATCTTTTACCTAGTAATTTTTGTGCAATAGCACCAATATATGGCAAAAGTCTCCCTTTATGAGTAACAATGACTGAAGTTAGGGAAATGTGTAGTACAGAAAAACCACTGAGGCAAATTATGCTTTTTTTTTCCCTTCTTCATTTTTGGGAATAGCTTGGAAACACCTCCCAATTCAACCTCTACCCCACTCCTCCCCCGAAAGGGGTAAAGGTAATCATTGTACCTTGAATTTTCTGGAGCATTGGTGTATTTCTTTTGGAGTGTTATTCTTGATATCTTAGAAGATGGAGACTTTAAGCAGCAGATGACTTGTCCTTTAGTTTACCTATTCCACAGTTTAAAATTAAGTCGGGAAAACGTCCCCTCTCTTTATGTCTTCTACTCTTCAAAAGAAAACTCTAGCTGGAAAAGAACCTTGTGAGAATCTGATTTGGTGGTGGTGGTGGGGTGGTGGGATATACAAAGAAACATGTAAAGTGTATTCTGGGTTGCATACCTGCCTGCATTAGCATAGTACCACCACTTTATTGAAATAAAGGCAGAAAAAGCAACACAGAAGGTAAGTGACGGTGAACTAAAATTTGTTTTTCCTGTTTCTCTCTCTCTCTCTCTCTCTCTCTCTCTCTCTCTCTCTCTCTCTCTCTCTCTCTCTCACACACACACACACACACACACACACACACACGAATTTTTGGAAGATATCTAAAATTACCCACTTTAAAGCCCTTTTTGGATATTGTATTTTGTAATTATATCATGCAGGATGGTTGATGATAAAAGTACTTGTTTTAAGTGAGAATATAGCTTATTGTCAATTACAGATGAAGCAAAAATATTACAGTAAATCCCCCCCCCCCACAAAAAGTTACTTGATTTGAACATATAGCAAAGTAAAGCCAGGTGTTAGAAACTACACAATAAGATGATGAAGATTTTAAAGCCAGCTGTATCAAAACTTACATATATGAATGTGTTCATGAAGAGAAATTTAAATCATGCATTTTAAATACCATAGCACCGAAATTTAAAAATAGTACATTGATATACTAAGTACTGCAAAGATGGTTCAAAAATAGTATTCCAGAGGTATCAAGCAACAGTCCCCTCTCCCAAAGAAATGGTAAGCCATGTGCCCACTTTTATTTTTTTTCCCCTAGTATACTTACCCTTTCATAAAGGAAACTAAAATATACATCAAAGGTAGAAATGCCTTTTAGGGATCACAAAACAAAAGTGTAGTTACATGAGGGATCAGAACAAAAGTATAGTTACATGATTACTGATGAAACGGACATACTGAGAATCCTTTTTTTTTTTTTTTTGGTTTGTTTTTAAAGCTTTAACATTAGTTTGAATTTTGCTCATAATCAGCTGAAGATATAAAATCAATCACCAGTTAAAACATTCTTCTGGCTTACTCCCCTTTTCCATAGTGATCAGCAAAAAGGGTTTCATCATATAGAAACTATTCATTTGAAACAATAGAAAAACTATTAGTCTTATCCTCATCATTTAATTCCCCTTTATCAAACTTGATTTTATTGTTTTCTGCTCATTTTTATCTCACACTAATCTATACAAAAGCACAGGAAAATAGAAAACCAAATTCAGGAGCAATGCCTCTTTTGTTTAAAATAATTACATGTTGGATTTTTCACCACTATGGACACTACATACACCTGTAAATCTACTTTTTTAGTCATGATGAACCTCATTGTAACTGATTATAACTGCATCAACTCTTCAAACAAGGTCACATTCTGAAGTACTGGTGTTAGGATTTACCATATTTTTGTTTGGGGAGACATAATTTGACTCACACTACATGTTTAAATTGGAATTCTGTCTTTTCATGTATGACTTTTAAGTTACAATTTTTTATATATTCTAGGTACTAGGTCCTCATCAGACAAGTGACTTGCAAATATTCTCTATTTCTCCAAGTTGTCTTTTCACTTTCAATGTAGTTGATACTACATTTGTTTTTTAAATTTCAACAAGTCCAATATATCTATTTTGTTACTTGTTCTTCTGGTGTAAATCTAAGAAACCACTGTCAGATCCAAGGTCATAAAGATTGACAGCTACCATTCCTTCTAAGAGTTTTATGGGTTAGCACATATATGACAAGAGGAAGGGACCCACTTCATCCTTTCCAAGTGAAAATTCAGTTGTACCAGTACCACTTGTTGAAGACAGTATGTCCCCATTGAATGTGCCCTTGTTGGAAAGCAGTAGATGAGATTATAGGTATTTTTTGGATCCTCAATTTTATTCCATTAATCTGTAAGTTTGTCACTATGTTTGGTATTTTGTCAGTACCAATATTCCTATGAATGAAGGATTATAAGTTTTGAAGTCACAAATCTGAGTCTTCCAACTATGCTCTTTTTCAATATTGCACTGCTTATTTAGGGATGCATGTTCTTCATATGAACCTTAGAACTAGTTCTCCTTCCTCCTTTAAAGAACTATTGGATTTTAATAGGTAATTGAATATATAGACCACTTAGAGGAGATTATCCTCTTAACAATATCTCATTGTATGAATACAGGATGCCTTTTCATTTGTTTAGGTCTTATTTCTTTCATATTTTTTTTGTTCCTCTGTTAATCTCAAATTACTTTATCTATTTAGATTCTACTATTAAAGGAACTGACTTATTAACATCCATTTTCAGATTATAAAACATTAGTATATAAAACACAATTTTTACTTGTTAATTTTGCATTCTGCAAATTTGTGCCTTATTTTTAATAGTTTAAAAGACTCTTTAGGATTTATGTAAATAAATATCATGTGATCTGTGAATAGATGTAATTTTGTCTTCCTTTCCAATTCATATTTTCCTCCCTAACTATCGTGTCTAAAACATGCAGCACAATGTTGAACAGAAGCAGTACAACTGTGCATCCTTATCCAGATTTTTGGATGGAGATCTTTACACCTTTCATTCTGAATGTTGGATGCAGGTTCTGCATAAATGCTCTATTCTACTTTTGATTATTTCTACCCATCTGCTCGTTTTGGTTTCAGTTTAGTGTATATTCATAAAAATTAGAAAAATTTAGGATGCTAATCTGAAACTGTTTTAAATCTGAACATTTGCAGTTACAAGCAACTCTTTGAACATTGTTTGCATTAGATGTCAAAAGTTTTCATATGTAACATTTTTGTTTGCACTTGTCTCAAAGTATTTACTAATTTCCCTTATTTCTTCTATGATCAACATGTTTTGGCTAATCCATAGTTTTTCAGCTTTTATTTGAAGTTTCATTCTCTTGTGGTTTGGAGAAGATAATTTGCATGATTTCAATTTTTTTAAACTGGAGAATTGTCTCAACTTTGGTCTATATTGAAGAATATTTCATGTGAACTTCGAAAAATACATATTCTGCTCTTTTTAGAGGAATGTTATATATGTTGCTTGAACTTATTGGCCTGTACACTGCATTGGCTTCTATTTGCTTATCTTCCTTTGGTGGTTATTTACATGGAATATCTTTTTCTGTCCACTCACTTTCAACCTATTCATGCCTGGATCTAAAGGGAGTCTCTTACAATCAGCATGAAGGTTCATCCTATTTTTAAAATCCGTTGTGCCAATCTTTGCTTTTTATTGAGGCTTTAAATGCAATTACATTCAGAGTGATTACTGATAGGAAGACTTCTGCTATTCTGCAAATTGTCTTCTATATGTTAAACATCTTTGGTGTTCCTCAATTATTCAATTACTGCTCTTAGTTATTTTCTTTAACATACAATTTAATTCCCTTATTTCCTCTTCTGCATGAATTTAATACATAAATTATGTCAACTTAGTTTCCTATACAATCACATACATTCTTTTGTTGTCACAAATTACACGAACATATTATCTTTTAACATAGATTTATAATTATATTATACAAGTTACTAAAATTTTTCATCTTTAATTATTTCTTTACCAATGCTCATTATTTTTTTCCCGAGGCTTTTACTGTGTTCCACTATAGATTGAAGTACTCCCTTTGTGTTTCATAGCACAGACCTATAAACAACAGACTCCTTATCAGGGAAGTATTAATTTATCATTCCCTTTGAAGGCTACTTTGCCAGAAAAAGAATTCTGTTGACAATTTCTTTCAGCACTTTAAAATGCCTTCTTCCTTGATTGTCTGTAATAAGCAATTGGATGTTAATCTTATTAAACAATCTTTGCATATTAAATTACTTTTCCTGCTTTCAAAATTCTTTGTATAGAGTTTGACTTAAAATGTGCTTCAACTCTGGATCTCCTTGAATTTCTACTAGTGAGAATTTCTTGAGCTCGCTAATAGGAATTTGTGTCTTTCTTCATATTTGGTATATTTTTCAGATTTCTTCAAATATTCTTTTTTCTCCTTCTGGAACTCATGCAATATGTATATTGGTATGTTTGATGGTCTGATGGACTCATCTCTTACTTACAGTCTAATATAATTAGAAAAGTGAACAGTATCACTTCAACTCACCTAGTTTCAAGTTTGTTCTTTTCTCCATCTGTTCTGCTGCTGAACCTTTTATAGTAACTTTTTCTATTTTATACTGAATTTTTTATTATTGTTAATTCTACTATTTTGGTTGTTAATAAGCTACTAATTATTGTAATCATCAACATTAGAATTTCTACTTGACACCTTTTTATAATTTTATTGGTATATTTTAATTTGATCCAGCATTCTCCCTACTTGCTTTAGCTCATAGTTCATAGTTTCCTATAACTTTAATACTAAAGGCCTTGTCTAATAAGTTCAATATAATACCTCACAGGGTTTCTGTTAATTTTTTTATTTATGAATGAGCTGTACTTTGTCACTTTGTGTATATATCTTATGCATTGTTTTTAATAAACTGGATATTATTAATATTATGGCACCTGTGAATCGGAATCTGCTCTCAAGTTTTGTCACTGTTGCATGTTGTGGACTGGAACTGTTTGCTTAGTGACTTTTATATTTTTTAAGTTTTATTTAAAAAATATTTAGTTGTAGATGAACACAGAATATCCTTATTTTTATGTAGTGCTGAGGATTGAACCCAGTGCCTCATGCAAGCGAGGCAAGCGCTTTACCATTGAGCTACAGCCTCAGCCTGATGACTTTTAAAAACTACTTTTGTAAAAATGATTTTTTATGTCTGTCCAGTGGAGTTTCTACTTCATTAGCTTAGTAGTTGTCTAGTGGTTTCACATTTGAAAGAGCTTTCCTTAAAATGTGTGCAAACAAAAAAAATGAAAGATATTCTCCCAATCTTTGCAGCATGACTATATAGTGCATTCCTTCAATATGTACCCAGAAATGCTGATTTAGACTTCACCTCCTACTTGGGGGAGTTGTCAGAGCAGCAAGAGGTCAAAGTTCAGCATCTTCTCAGGGTTTTGCCTTAGCAAAACACCCTGCCCTGGCAATCTATATGGTGCTCTAGAGTCCCTGGCATATGTGGGAACATTGAGAGAGATTATTCTCCAAAGTATTTCATTCTGTAGCTTTTCCTCCCAGCCTTTCAACTGTCCATTGTTTGTCCCAACACAATCTTTTGCCCCAAGCAACAGTGGTTTATTCATTTACCTTTCAATGCTTTTAAGAAATCTTTCTCACTACAGCCCTTTTTTTTCCCCCTGCAGACTTGTTTCTTAGTCTAGCTGCAGACTCATTTGTTAGTCTAGTAATTTGCCCTTGTATCATCTATGTCTTGGGAAGAACACCAATTCTGCTTCCTCCAGAAATAGAAACCTACACCAGAAATGCTGGACACCATGTTGTAAGAAGTGACTGACTGGGGAGGAAAGAGGAGGTAGGGTAAGATAAAACCCATTAAGATAAACTACTGGCTCTCAGTTACCTTAGAACTTGATTTAAACATTTGCTTGGATGCTATAAACCTCTATTTTACAGACTTGTAATAAAATTGATAGTTTTTTTGGCCAGTGTTTCCATGGAGGAGTGTGTCCCTTCCTGACGATGTAATTTTTACTGATACGCTTAATTTTTAATGGAAATATACTCACATCTAAGTGATTGTGACATAATTTTCCTATTACACTCTGAATGTGAAATGCTTTAAAATTTTTTTTAAATTTGAATGCATTACAATTCTTCTTACACTTATACAGCACAATTTTCCATATCTCTGGTTGTATATAAAGTATGTTGACACCAATTCGTGTCTTCAGACATGTACTTTGGATAATGATGTCTATCAAATTCCACCATCTTTGCTAATCTCCTGCCCCCTCCCTTTGCCTCCCATCCCTCTGCCCCATCTAGAATTCATCTATTCCTCCCATGCTTTTTAAAAACACTATGTAACTACTTATATTCTCGTCATATAAATGTTTATACACATGATATAAACATGTGTATTCTCAATATATAAATATATGTAAGGAATATGGAAAAACTAATAACAGATCTTTATGAATTATGAGAAATTTGTAACTTTTGGAGCATACTTATACCATTTTTAAGTATGACTAGCAATAACACTCACCCTTTTCCCTACTATCAGAAAAAATCACTAGTTACATGATTAGTCTGATGCAGTACAAATTTTCTTGGTGTATGAAAATTAACCATGTTTCAATATTTAAAACTTTATAAGCTGTGTGAACTCTGCAGTACATTAAGGCTCCTAAAATCCTTTCAAATATTTTGTCCCTAATTCTTTAGATGATGTGTTTGCCCATTATAGACCTTCCTAAAACACCATATGTTAATGTCACTGATATAAAAATAATGTCATGGGCTGGGGTTGTGGCTCAGTGGTGGAGTGCTCGCCTAGCATGCGTGAGGCATTGGATTCGAGCCTCAGCACCACGTTAAAAAAAAAAAAAGGATGTTGTGTGTTCTCCTACAACTAAAATATAATTATTTTTTTAAAAAATAACATCATGCCTTATTAAGAATAACTATTCTCTTTAAGTACCCTTAGGAAGGTTCTCGTAATAGAAAAGGAACACTTGTCAAGCTGTGTGGTTAGAGCAAGATCTAATTTCCCCAAATTGCAATGCCCATTGAATTGTAATCGACAAGGAATATTCTTTATACGTAAAAGAAAATTATGGTAAGTGTGAAACACTATTGGGCTTACTCATGCAAATATCTAATGCAAAGAACTATATGCCAAACAAAATGCAACAAGTTATTCATCATATGTTATTAAATGAAACTCCTTTGGATGAAATTTTGTATTAGGATTTTTTTTATTCAGGCAGAAAAGTGTGTGTTTTTTTTTAAATTCTAACTGGAGTTGGATAAATATATAATCAATTTATGAGTTTAATACAATGAATCTGCCTGTAAAGTGATACTGTAGGATGTAACGTACCAGATACAAATAAATTCTAATTGTCCAGCAAAGGTAATGAACATATTAGGTATGTGATTTTGCACATACAGCATTCTGTAAGCACACTATATATTGAGTCACTCTTGGCAGTTTTGCTTACAGCACTTACTAGAAATGATTTGTTGAGACAGTTTATTTCCCTCTAGAGTAATATCACCAATGCAACAATTATCTTTAGTGAAGCTAAACTATGCACTTTAGAAAGAATTTTTTATTGATGAAATTACTTCTAATGTTCATAGGCAATTATAAAATAGAAGGTGGAAAACTTATATGGGATTAGGAAGTATTTCTTATCTTGGTCATAGGGTCTGTCTGAGAATGATCTGATTGGTCATGATTTAAAACAAAAAAAGCTTTGTAGAGAAATTAATGTGCTTTGTCAATATCATCATTTAATCAAATGCATACTAACTAGAAGATAATTTTGAGATTTAAGGGGACCAACTAAAGTAAAAAATTTGGTCTCAAACTCTATCTGAAGTCCCAAGTGAACTTTTAGGACCATAAAAATATTAAGTGGCTTAAAATTATAAGCAGTTAAGAATTACAAGTCAGTTACTACCTAGGGATAAGCTTGAAACAAATAATTATTCTCATATATACTTTTCCATAAGTACCATTTCCATAATTTCCATGAATTTATTATTATCAATCTGTGATTAGGAACTAGGGAAATTAGTGTTTTTAATAATAAACTTGGGGAATATATGATGAGGTTAATATAGTTCTGAATTATTTTCACTAAATATTATGTTTTGAAAAGATACCTTTCACCCTGCTAGCACACATATTGCCCTGGGATATGGCTTGATGAACATGCATCAGTAGATTTTTATATCCCACATTCTTCACTGAAATTCACAGGTACAAAAGAAGTAAACTCAGTGGAACATACCCAATTCCTGTCTGAGAGTATATAGCTAGAACTTCCAATAGACAAAATGCTCTGCGGTTAATTATTCAGCTCTTAATGAAAATTAGATAATAAGTTTTGACTTACTGAATAAAGAATTATTTTCCTATATCTATCTTTGAGTTGCACTACAGAGTAAGAAGTAGAGGTTTGAGAGTTTGGAAATCCTAATTATGAGTACAATGTTTTATTTTTGGCTTTCTGCTTCCATTATTCCTATAACTCTGACAAAATTTACATTTCCTGTCTAAATTTCAAGGTTGTTGTGAAGAACAGATATCATAATGTATGTGAATGTACTTTATAAACTAAACCAGGATACAAACACAATATTACATTCCAGTGTTTGGTTTTCAAAAAAGCTTCATTGTGTTATTCACTCATCCCAGGAAAACTAACCTTTCATAAGGATTTAGGGCATGGGGCTTTGATGAAAGTTGCTTCCATAAAACAAAAGGAAAATGGCCATATTGGGTTAAGTTTGCTCTTATAAATTTGGATTCCTGGATGATCCTTGTAAAGATGAATAAATATTAATTTGTAATTTTATTTTGCTTCCATTGTATGATGGCTTTGAGACATGTTGATTTAGTGCATATTTGCTTTAGATTGAGAATCCATGAAGAAACTCTTTTTCCTAGGCTAGTTATCCAAATTGCTGGTATCATTCATCCTATACACTTTGAACTAGTTATGATTAATAAGAACAAAACACTATTTGCAACAGGGCACGTCCTTTATAACTGAAACTGCAGTAGTATAATTTTCCATACATGACATGTTTTCATGCATATGCTTTATCCCTGTACAACACTAATAATTCTTTAACATACATTCCATAGGTTTCCTTAACTAACACTGTGGTTTCCCTTACAAATGAGTGAACAGTTCTAAAACAGTTTATAGTTACATTGTCACTTATTTCAATCCTGTGGCATACACTGAATATGCTTGAAAAACACTGTTTCTCTTGTAGATTACTAAATGCTACCATCTATTTCTATAAATTAAATTCACTAGGAAAACCCACAGTTTTAAAAAAGTATACAAGAATAAGCTAGCTTATCACAATTGACAAAGAAATGAACTCAAGAAGTACAAATATTTTAATGTCAGGAACAGTTTATCTTCGTGGTAAACATTCACTTTATGCAACTCCCACTTGGCTTCATTTAATTAAAAAGCTGAAAAAGAAAGAAAATTATTATGTACTGAACATAAGAAAAACATGATATGCTTTTTAATCCATTCTAAATTAGTACATGTAAAAGCAACAAATGTCATGATTTTATAAATCCATCTTTTTGTAACTTTGCTAACAGGGCTATTTTTTTGAAACTAGTTTCTGTAAAGGGGTCAGGCTTACAGTGAGAATAGGGTCAGAGGTGAGAAAAGATGTGATGATTTGAATTGTGTTTATAAAAGCATCTCTCATCATTGGGCTGGCTAGAACAATAGTTAAACATTTAGAATGATAATGTAGGGAAATAAAGGAAATGGACTGAAATATTTGAATGTCCTAAAGAAAATATTGTTTTTCTTATTTATAATTCCTTACATAAACCATAGTTATTTAAATATTTGGTCTTTTGTTACTGTGGTTTGCAATTTCATTATATTGGACAGTCAAAAACAATGTACATGTAATTAAAATTGTCAATAGATTTTGATAAAACAATATTACAAACAGATGCTAGTACATATAGAACTAAAAGAAAAATAGAAATATTCTTTTAATATCCCTAAGCAAAGTTTTATTTTGTAAACAAGAATTTAACTTTGTAAGATATCTTAAATAATTTATTAAGTTTAAATTTTATATTTGTACCTGTCTGCCAAGATGTGGTATATTTTTGAGTTTTCACAAATGAATAAGACACAAATAATTGTTAACTAAATATTGAAGCACAAAAGAAACTAGTGATTACTGCAGCTGAAAACCATACTGTGGAAAACTGTTCAAACTGTTTAAATTTATTATATCCTAGGCATATTGTATTGTCTTTCTGAACCTCGGTTTCCTCATTAGTGAAGGGTATGCTTGTTTTGAATGATTTCCAAATTTTTTCCAGTGCTAGTATTTTATGATTCTTGTATTGTGCTAAACTAAACACATTTTAAAATATGCATTTTATTATAAGGCATAAAATATATTTATACATTGTTTTTAAAGTACAAAAATAGTTACATCAATATTAGTAATTACATAATTATTTACATTGTAGTGTTATTTATAAAGTTATACAACACAAGAAGAATAATTAGTATACGTGTATTTAAGAAATTATCAAATCATGCTGATTATCAGGATACTTCTTTTATTTTTCAAGATAAGTTATAACTAAAGTGCTGAAGGGGTAACCATCTCCATGAAGAATGCCAGCAATAAACCTCAGTAGAACACCAAGCTTTGGTAGCTGCTTAATTCATGCCACCTTTCACTATACCGATGGCAAAAAAGATAGGTATGTCACTTACAGATAAACTTGTTGGCATTTCCTTTCCTCAATTATAAGCTCACCCTGAAGATAAAGTTAATGAAAGAATGATGGCTAATGAAAAAAGAAACCATAAAGTATTTTAAACCATAGAGTTGGAAAAACTGGAACTAGAAATGGAGGACCTGTGGGGTTTTTGATTAGTTCTTAAAAAAAAAATCTGAAAGTTTCAAAATGTACACCAATAAAGATAACCTTTGATTATTGTTAAAAATATACCTGCATAAAAGCAAAAATAATATGACGCTTTATAATTTTATAATGCCTGAATTTTTAAAGCTAAAAAGGTCAAAGTTATGTGATATTTAGATGCTGATATATTTACAGAGTAAAAGGATTTTTATGACTACATTTTATATGAAAATAGACTAAAATCCTTATTATGCTATTTTCTCATTCTAGTTCTTCCAAACTGAAATGCTCAGTGATTACTTCTAAAACATGCTGCAATAAAAATAATTGCTGGTTTATATCTTATTATGAAATGACAAGTATGTTCAATCTCCAACTGTTCATTCTATTTATTGTCCTACAACAAAGGATAAATCTATTAAGTAGGTTTCTTTTCATAAAAAATGAGGTATAAAAATCTTTCCAATATCTTGAATAAATACATGTAAAGACATGAACACAAAAGTGTTAATTTTGTTAAAATGTTAACGAATAAGAGTTCATACTTTTTAAGGTAATCGATCATTCAGGATTTCATGTTTTTATTTTCAATATATAAATATTAAATGTCAAAGATAATGCTCAATATGAATGTTTTATACTGATATCATCACTCAAGGGATTAATCTCTCATTTCTATCTAGCTGAATTTTTTCTCTTTTCACATTTACTTGTCTAATAATTTTGATGTATAATCTAAAAGCATAATAGTTTTTATTGATTTATACTCCCAACAGTGCTTGGATATTTTTCTTAATGTTTATCACAAAAATGTATAAGTGTCACAAATACTAAAAAGTATATAAGTCTGCATATCTATAATCATTAATGACTGTGGCCACCTTATACTGGAGTGAAAACATGCATGGGCAACTTTAACTGGGGTAGCAATATAAAATAGAAGCATGGGTAGTAAACTGTACACACTGAGCTTTGATAGCAGGGCAGAACTAGCACAAATTCTCACATGCTCCCTTCCCTCAGCATGAATGTTTTCAACTATCCCCTTTCCAGTCTGCATAACTTTCTTAAAGTATGTGAGGGCTGCAGATGAATACCTGTATACAAAAAGATAATGAGATGATGATCTTAAACAATTCTCTTTAAGAATGGCGCTCTCCTCATGACTCCCTCAAATATCCAGGATTTAGATAAAATGCTGCCTTGACTTGCTGAGGAATGATGTTCTAATAATTCATTACCAAGTCTGTTATTTGAAATTCAAAATAAGTTTTTCTAGGAAACTTGATGAAATTGACTTTACAGTCTGGATAAAATTTAAATAATCAATAGTTCTTTGTTAAATGCTTATCAATAATGTTGAGTATTATACACAGAAGGTATGCAGAAAATGGAAGGACTGAAAGACATAGTTCTTATGTTTTTATCTACAGGGGATAAACCTGCTCAAATTAGTTAATGTGTTGTTGAGTCATAGGGCTACAGAATTTAAAAACAAATGAAACAAAGCTGACATTGGAATAAGTAAAATGATGGGATAGTCTAGTCTAAAGAAGCTGAATACACAAAGGTATCACAGCACAAAAATTCATTAAGTGCTATGTTTTGTATGGCTAAACAAGGAGTTACAAGGAGTTGGTATACTTTCTGTAAAAATCCAGAAAGAAAATATTTTAAATTTTCTGGACTATTGATCCTTTTAAAACTACTCAAATTAACTGGTGTAGAATAAAAGCAGCCATGAATACTACATGAATCTGGATGTGCTTCAAATAAAATTTATTAAGACACTGAAATTTAAATTTCATATAATTTTCACCTATCATAGAATATTTTGTCAATGATTTAAACTAAAGTCCATTATTAGTAATGTGGGGCAAACCAAAGCAAGAATTAGTTGCTGATTCCTGAACTAAACCATAGGTTACACTGAAAGCTGTACTGTACTATAAGTGTAGATGAGCCCAAATTTAAAGTCATGTTTTATCATCCAATATTATTGTATAGCTAGTAAAATCATACTTTGGAAATGGTTAGTGTCACTGAAATATGGTCATGATACATGAAAGACATGTGATTTACAAGATGTGTGTAACAGAATCCTTCCCTAGATTTAAAGCATATGCAAGCTAAACTGTTATTTAATAATCTGGATGTGGGGATTATTGATTAATTTTATTTCCTTCCCATTTTGCTTATCTGTAATACATTGATTCCCCCCCCCCCCCAGCCACCATTCTTCCTCATCAGCTACTAATGGGTTTGAAGAAAGTTGCTACATAGTTGGTACATATCTTAAAATGATAACTCTGGAATTATACTAGGATAATACCAAGGATAATGACTAAATATCAAGATATATATTAGGAAGCTAGCTGTAAACTGTAAATTAAGATGGCATCAGTGGGAATAGAAAAGTGATGAAAACCAAATCAAATGACATAATACAGGACAAGGATATGAGATCAGCACAAAATGATTCCAAGGTCTGTATCCCATATGACCGAGAATGTCTTAGGAAAAACAAGAAGTGGCAATAGAACAGTTTTGGAGGCAGACATGACATTGATTTTGGACACAAGGTGAGCTGTTAATGTAGTATTCACATCTAGATCTCAAGTGAAAGATCAAGATTTGACACACATTTGGGACTGAAAAGCAACCTAAAAGAAAAAAGGGATAAGAGTGTCACGTTAGAAAATCCAGGGTAAAAAGTTTCAAAGGGGATGGGGGAGGCTGTTCACCTAAATTGCTAGAAAGGTCGCATGAAGAGAACTCTGGCTTTTCTTGGGTCACTGGGTGGTCATTGGAGGATATAATAAAAACATGTCCTCTTCCCTTCTGGTGAAATATCTGAACTGGGAATGTGTGGTTTGCTTTTTTTTTTTCTTTTTCCTTGAATTAATTACTCTGTTCCTGGTGTCTTGAAAAATCAACATGTACACAATGTTCCTGAAGGAATGCATTCTGTCCAATTGGGAAATAGTTGAATTTTCAGCTACCCAGAATTTTCTTGTGCACTGCTCTTACCTTCTGTCTCAAACTGGGGGAAGGAATCAGGGAGATCCAGTGGTTACATAAAGGCACTCTGTCCAGAAATCACTTAGGTGGTGAAAGAAACAGCTGTTCAGATTTTGTATTCAAAAAGGGAGGGGGTGCAGAAAGAAAGGCCTCATTTCTTCACAGGTCACTGGTTGAATTTTCACTCCTGTTTCATTGGCCAATGATTAGTGCAACTCAACTTGTAATTTTTTTTTAATCTTCACATTTGTAAGTGTTAAATGGGAATGCTAGGGAGCAGTACATTAGAGCTGTTAGGCAGATCTCTTTAGTCAAAAGTCCTGGGGCTCTTTTCTCTATAATAGAAGATTCCTGAACCCAGAAAAGTCTTCAAGTCTGAAATAAACGGTCTTTTGAAAAGGCCTACAGAAATTCAGACCTTTATTAGCAAGAAAAGAGATTTTTGAAAATGGAAACCTTTCTACAAGTAATACAGGATAATAGCCGTCAAGCCTATTGCTAAGGCCAGTTCTCCATGCAGCCTGAAGAGAGGCACACTGGAGTTGTGACTACATGACTATTAATAGTTAAGAATGGCAAGAAACATGGACACTAGGTTTGGGTGGGCTGGGGGACAATAAAGCTAGCATGTAGGGCAAGGGATAGATGAAAAACAACACATTTGCATGACAGGAACTTTCTATTCCTTCCCTGCTTCCAGTGGGATGCAGAATGTTGCTGTTTCTGCCAGAGTAAATGAGCTAAATTTCCCCAACAGAAACAGTCCCCTAGAGCACCTCTGTGTACATGTTAACTCAGACTGTTTCTTATGCTGGAATTAGGATATGCGGTGTCGAATCAAATTGGTTTCAACTTTCTACAAAACTTAAGTTAATGTAGAATTTCCTATTATCTATATCTGAAATGATCAAATGTTGGTTTTACAAAAGAGTAATTAAGTTAACTGTGTGGAGGATTTGTTTTGCTTTATTAATCTTGTATATATTATTTATATTGTTAAGGGGAAAAGAGATTTGACTATTTTACCTATGCAGAATTAAGCACATTTTCATTGATCTAGGTTTTCATTTCTTCTCCAAATTGATAACAAAGAGAAGTACATTTTGAGGTGGAGGGGATATGTTTGGATATTTACAAAAATGGTTAATTCCAGGGGTCAAAGTCTACTGGTAGAAATTTATACTGAAGATTTATCCCTGTAGCAACAAAGTATAACAGCATAAGACTGTAATTATAGGAGTCTCACAATTATCTTACATTTGTAAAACAGAAATTTACTATAACTTGTCTTACTTATGAGATAAAATATGGTCTTTATTTAAAAGATGAGGAAAACTGAGGCTCAGAGAAGATTAAAAGACTTGCCTGGGATTATAGTTTTTAAGTGCCATGGTCCAAATCAGATCTTCTCACTCAAAGTCCAGATCACTTTCCAATACACCACAATGAAATACAACAATATGGAAAAAATAATCCTTAAGATTCAATTTCCATTTGTACATTATTATCACAAGATTTAGCACTGTATTCTTTATCTAGATAAGATACAAGATGGTGCCTTTATAGCACTCCCACTTTTTCTAAACCACATCTACATCTTTGGACCTTTTATGGACTCGGCATGAGAAAGGCAATATGGCAAAATTCTTGTCAATGACATACATTGTGTTGTGGTCTGATCACCACATTTATTTCTATATTTTTCTATTTTATTTCTCTATAGATGAAAGGTACATACAAGATGTACAGATAAATGTTACGTTGCTATACACTGTACATCCTGAGAATTTTTGGCCTTGTTATGCTTGTTCATTCACTATTGTATTTTACCCAGAATTCTTAAGAATGCCTTTCATTTCTATTATCAATTACCAAAATAACCAAAGGTATAACGATACTTATAGTTCATGATAAGATAAGAGGAGAGACTGTGTCTACTGTACGTTTAATTAAACTGCATTCTGCTTTTTTACTTGTAAGATAGCTCAATCAGGTTTCTGGAATAACTATCTTTCCACACATGCCTTTAGTTGTGTGGATCACCTCACAACTCTAGAGGGTGCCATTCAATATGGATTGCATGTCCTGAAGTCATGCAATTTGGCAAACCAGCGCTCTTCACTCTATTTAATAGATACTTTGCACTTATTGGAAGTCAATAAGAATTAACATCTTTAAGTAAACAATGAATTAACAAGTATAGGATGAGCACCTACTATGTGCATAGCACTTTGTAGATATAAAAAAGGTTTATTTGTCAAGGAATCTTTCCCAAAGGCCTTACAGTGTTCTAGAAAGAAATTAAACACATGAAGCAGTTGTGCATGAAAACAATAAAAAATGTAAATTGGTAAAGTGCTATGAATAATTAGTGCTAAAATGGCTGGTACAGGGAGAGATGTGGATGACATAATTAATTTGTATTGAGAACCCACTGTATTTCAGTGGCTATAAATTTATCCCCTTAAAATTCTGAGGTAAATATTATATGAAGTTTACAGATGAAGAAAGAGGCTCAAGAAAGTTAAATATATTGCAAAAGAGAGAGAAATAACAGACTACTCTAACAAGTGAAACTGTCTCTAACACCAGAAAAACACTATTTTAGAACGGAGGAAAAACAAAACTCAGAAGTCCTAAAGTTAAGATCCAAGATGCACACTCAGATTTGTCTAACTGAAGAACCAGAGCTTTCAGCTACTAATATACCAAATTAAACAAACTTGAACTCAATTATTATTATTCCTGCCTTATACCACACTATGTAAAACAGTTAAATAATCTTGAGGTGATTAGGCATCAAAAGGACAGTTAGTAGAGATATGTGTCATAGAAGTCTTCTGAAGAAAATTTGTAAGGGTGCCAGGGGGAAATACAGAGAAGGTAATTACTAGTAAGTAAAGACTATCAGGTATCCTTATTAGCACTTTGCTCTTAGAAAATAGGGCAAGAACTAAAACAATTTTTATTCAACATGCAAAATTTCTCAATATAACTCAGATGGTAATTAGATAAAATTCATAAGAAACCTTATATTTCATTGGTAATATCAAGGGCCTCTGGAGTCCAATTAAGTTCATCAAAAGGTTCAGGGAAAAACTGCTTCACTCAACTGAATTATGCAAATATGAAACAAAGCTACTTAATGTTTAGTGTGTTTTTTTAAAGCCCTGTTTAGAAAAAAGTAGATTAAATACATCTGAAATAATTATATCAAAATTAATGATAATTAACATCAAACATTAATTAATACTATGTAGCAAGCAACAGTGATCTATATGCATTCTTTCAGGTACACAGAATGAGGTAGTGAAGTCATCTCCAATTTACAAACAAGAAAATGTAAGGTTAGAAAACTCACACAATTTGTTCAAGGAGACACACAAGCAAGGAAAGTTTGTTTATTGAAACAAAGGAATTTGGGAGATTTTAGTAATGGTATAAAACATAATGCTGCTGTAGAATACACCATTAATACTAAAACTTAGGGAAGATTTACAGAAATAGGATGTAAATATATATATTTAAAATAGCTTTTTATGCCTTTAGCGGTGTACATATATCAAGATGAAACAAATTCTGTAGTGTGAAATACTGAGAAAATATGGGGGCATAAATGTTCAAGAATTTATAAAAATAAGATTAAAATAATGAAAATCAGAAAAGGATCACTCCAGGTAGAAGTAATTATGGGTTTCAAATTAAATAGAATTCAAAATTGTAAGAATGAAAAAAAATGGGTTTAAAGATGATCATGGACATGGTGCTATGTATAATGATAATTATCCATATAAATCTATCAGACTGGTACAAAAGCTGTAATTTATAGCAATTCTGAAGGAATATTCTGAAGGATATAAATAGCAGAGAACAATGACATAATACTCAAGAAAGTAATCTGATATTAGGCTTAAAGCCTAATAATCCATAGCTACAAGCGATTTTTAATGTACATTTTTACTAATAGACACTTCAAGGGTCTTATCCCAAGCATAGACTTTTTTTTTTTTTTTTTTTTTTTTTGTCCAGGTACTGTTTTATTCTGAAGTAGAATCATGTAGCATTAGGTTGACATTTTCAGCTTGGATTATACCACCAGTCAAGTAGTATATACTGGAATCATTTGTCCAGTCATAAAAACCAAGAATAGTTCATCCCAGCCCATCTGAAAGTGCTAAGAAATATCAATATAATTTCCACTGAAATTATTCCCAATTTCATTTTCAGTCATAAGCTTTCCAACCAATCTACACTGAACTAACTATTACAAAGCATTTTGGTTTTTTTTTTTTTTTTTGGTGTGGGGGGAATGCTAGGGATAAAAGAGTCTCAAGCTTTCATGTACTCTATCACAGAGCTACCACCCAGCCCTTCTGAGAGATAATTTTATGCTTCTTTCACTTGACCCAATGTGAGTAAATCACCTTCCCACTTTCCCCAAAGTACATTTATTTCCTCCAAAATACCTGTCTATAAAGATACTCACATTAACCTGTTACTTTCTAAATCTCTGAAACTGCCCCATACTGTCCATTACATCCTCTTCCTTGTACTTGGAAGATGTTGGACAACCTCCATCATTTAAGCATACAGCAAATAATTTTTGTAAAGTGTGTAGAAATGAGAGGTTTTTCTAAGAGCTACTGTGAAGGAGAATATGTAACTATCTTTGCAGTTCACCTCTTATTTAATTAGGTATACGTGTTAAAATTGAGAAAGTCAAGTATTTGGTTTTAGCCAACAAAAGCTTTCTTTCCTGCTATAAACATAGCACACTGTATTTCTGACATAGAATGCCTGAATTGGTTTAGTTCTTGGATCCCAAGGTCTATGGTTAAAGATTATAAGGCTTGGTGCTCTTTGAAAATAGACATCTACCAATGCCTTTTCAGAAATAACTCTAGGACATTCCTTTTACATAATGGCTTCTTGCATTTCATTCACAACCTGCCTTTACCTAATATGAAGGCTTATTTGCTTTTTTAAAAGTAGAGATGAATGCTTCTGGGAATACGGACTGTCCCTTTACTATGTGGTGCTATGTTCATAGTTGAAGGAGCTACTTTCACAGGAAAAGTCAACGGAAAAGGTCTCTTCTTTTATCATCTCGTCCATCTACTTGTCTCAGAATTATTTTTCTTTTTCACTCTTGCTTTTACCATCGTTTTTGCTTTCTCCAATTAATTAATTGTAAAGATACATATATTTTTAACTTGTTCTGCCAGGTTTTTAGAATTTAGCTCAGGATTTGTCCAGAATTCTGGTATATACATCTCTGTAATCCTTTTTAATACTACTTTTAAAATTTACATATTAACATAATAATTTAAGAATTGTTAAAAATTCTGAAGGGAAAAACTTGAAAGCAAAATTTCAACAGAATAAAGTAGATCCACACATCTTATACATCATTATAAAAGTAACATTAGCATACATATAGTTAATAAAAGCAAGTAAGTTTTGTAAGTGGAAAATAGATATTTTTCTTTGTTCTTAATGCTCCTTTATAATGTATTGAATGGAATTTATATCCTACATGGCCTGACAAAGCAAAAAAAATGAGTATGAAACATAAGGAGGGCTATCTATATATACTATTAAGGATTTACGGACACATGATGAGCAATTTGCCAGAATCATATGTAATTCTCATAAAAGCTGAAGATAACTACATGAAGGCTTTAATATGGGAAGTGACAATTAAGCTAGAGGAATAATTTTAATTGAATGGTAAAACAGTTGAAATCTCAGTAAAGATCTGAAGAAATTTGAAGGAGAATATTATAAAACATAAAAGAAAAATTAAAGGAATCATATCTTTCACCATATAAATTATAGTGGCTTTGATTTAGTAAATTGAAGGACATAAAAACAATTTTTATTAACCAGCTAATGCTGTGAGCGACTCAGTTCTTCTGCCTATCTCCTATTGTTCCATTTAATGTATCTGTAAAATTTATCATGAAGGAAAAAATAAGATAAATTCTAACTTAAGTAAAGCTGCTTCTTCCTCTTGAATTACTCAAGCTCACAAAGGAGTCAAGAGAACAGATTAGAAAGTTATTACCATGGTCTTCAATATCAAATTGTCAAGATTTGTTGGCTACCAGATTATTGAGGTCACTGTGTACCAGACCTCACAGAAATTTTTCAGCTAGAGAAATAATTAAGTGGAAAATTGATTTTTCTTTGATTATAATGTTTCTCTATATTGTAATGAATGGAATTAATATCCTCTATGGCTCAGAAAAGAATGAGTATTAAACAACTTTTTATTTACAGGTATATAAGAATTAGATGAAGTACAAAAAGAATATGGCACAGGAGAAAGAAAACTGAGCTGATCATCAGAAGTTCTACTTCTACCTCAAATAAGATAAATGCTCTCAGGCTCATCTGTAATATGAGTTTGAGGGTAATATTTCCATGGTCCTTTCCTGTTCTAAATTCCAGATCACTATGAAGAGGACTCAAAACTTACCTGGAAAAACAACTAATTCTGGAAATATTTAGAATTTGAACTGCAAAATTATCCTAAAATTCACCCAAAGTGATAAGAATATTTTCATTTGTTATATATTTCTTTTTGTATCCTTTTGACTAATTAGTGCATTTATGGCTAAAATTACATTGAGCAATCCATACTGTTTATCAAGCCACAGCAATGACTTATAACCTCACAAGATACCAGTCACACATTTCTGTTGGCATCTTACAATGTTCTGCTTAAGAAATATTGTTAGCCACTCTTCTCTATTTTGTCTAAAGGCTGGAATTTTAATCTAATTTGAGCCATGTTCTGGAGTCAGCCCTTTTCATTCAAACCCACAGTGATTTTTGCCACCTCTAGATTATTTTCATACACAGACTGCCATTAGCTTTTGATACTTAGTTTCATGGGCATAATTACTTTCTCCAAACAGATCAAAATTATTTATAGTAAGCATAACATGTCTATAAAGCATTTTATTAATTCAAAATTTGAAACTGGACAGTAAATGTGAAATAACTTAGCACATAATTCTTTATGCACAGAAACTATTCAACTGATTAAGAGCCACATTTGAGGATTATGATTGTTTAATGTTTTAAAAATTTCCTTGAAAATGACCAAATGTTAAGCTTTCGGGAGGCACTGCCTACCTGAGTCATATGGGTGAGATAGATAATATAATTTTATATCTGAATATTCTTGCATTAATTAGATCAGTGGATTAATTAATTCACTTAAATGGACTAACTGGGTGGTAACTGTAGGCACATGGAATGTAACTGTGGGGGTGGGGGTGTGCCTTTGGGGTTCATATTTTGTCCCCGGTACCTTGTTCATCACTCCTTCTCTACTTCCTGGTTGCCATGAACTAAACAGCTCTCCTCTACCATGATATCCTGCCTCACCTTAGGCCCAAAGAAATGGAGTTGGCTGACCACAAACTGAATCTGTAAAACCATGAGTGAAAATAAACTCTTCCTTCTCCGAGTTGGTCTTGCCAGGTATACTGGTCACAGCGACATAAAGCTGACTATCACATGAACCAGGGAAGAAATCTGATTTTTCCAACCTTATTACCTCATTATATGTGGAAAATTAAACCCCAAGGAAGTGAATTACCAAAGCATGAAGTTGAGAGGATGCAATCACAGATGTCTGAAACTTTATTACTAAGGCAACTCTAATGTATCTATCTCCATGTAACTATTAATGCTATTTGTGTATCATTTTGAGAGTAGATTATGTCCAAAATACTGAAAACAACTAGTTTAACACAAAGTAGGCAAGAACCTTTGGAAACATCTCTTTATAAACATACTTTTCAATAGTTGCTTTGGTTCAAGACTTAAAAAAATGATCTTAGTATCAGGTAATGTTAAAATCAAAATTCTATGGATTCAATTTGAAAATTCTATTGCAGAATTTATTATTGGTATTTAATTTAAAGCTATTAGTTTTTAAGGCAAAGTAGAAAATTTGGCCAATATCCTGTTAATCAGAGCTAGAACTAGGGCAACTTCCCTTATCCCTCAGTCTTTCAAATCTTTTAGCCAAATATTTATAATTTTTCTGTGTAAGGCAAATCATTAAATTCCTAAACCCAAAGGAACTCAATGAAGAACAGACAATATGAAAATTGAGTTCTAAATAGTACACATAAGATACATACCAAAGTACTGTAAGGGTATTGAGGTGTCAGGTGTGGAGAGAACTCCCTACTGGAGTTTAAAAAAGGCTTTTCAGAAGAAGCAACTGGAGTTAGTTCTGAAAAGGTGTTTGCTTTGAGGGGAAAGGAAAACCTATTCCAGACAGAGTGTTTTGTGCGAAAACATAAGGTCTGGATTACCTAGGGACCACTACAGTTTAGAGAACTTGGAATGAAGACTGCACAGGTAAACTTTCATTTGATCAATTTCAATTGCTCAATCATAAAATAAGGGATTTAAGTGTGAATAATAAAGGATATAAGCTACTTTTTTATAGACTACCCTTGCAAAATTCAAAATTCTTGCTAATTAGCACTAGTAACAGAAGATATTTCAACATGGCATCACTGATGAGAGCTTTGAAGAGTATTCCTGATTCCAAAGTCTATTTGGATAAATCATCCTAACTGAAATTAATGTGTAATTACAATCTTCTTGGGAGAAAAAGTCTACAATTGATGCTGGTATGACTACCAGACAAATACAATGTAAGGATAATAAGGATTCCTCTGACCACACTGTGAAATTTAGAAAATTCCATTAGAGGATATTGTCATTGAAAGATTTACCTGTCAAAAAACAGAACCTGCTGAGAAGAAACTTATTAGTTTGAATCCATCCCATTTATTTTTGATTTTTAAATCTTTCACTAAAGGAGTCATATTAGGGCCTACTTTTTCTTTTACTAGACAGTCTCTGATTTAATTCCTAGGTCCTTGATCCACTTTGAGTTGAGTTTTGTGTGCACTGTGAGAGATAAGGATTTAATTTCATTCTGCTGCATACTGACTTCCAGTTTTTCCAGCACCATTTGTTGAAGAGGCTATCTTTTCTCCAATGCATGTTTTTGGCACCTCTGTCTAATATAAATGTAATTTTGACAGTTAGTCTCGGTGTCCTCTATTCTGTACCATTGGTCTATCAGTCTGTTTTGGTGCCAAAAGAAACAATCTGTGAGGTGAAGACAAAGTCTACATCCTGGGAGCAAATTTTTACCCCTCACTCATCAGAACACTAATCTCTAGAGTATATAAAGCTAAGCACCAAAAAACACAAATAACCCAATCAACAAATAGGTCAAGGACCTGAACCCACACTTCACAGAAGAGGATGTACAATCAATCAACAAATATATGAAAAAATGTTCATCATCTCTAGCAATTAGAGTAGTTTTGATTTGCATTTCTCTTAAGATATCATCTCCAGTCAGAATGGCAGCTATTATGAAGACAAACAATAAGTGTTGTCGAGAATGTGAGAAAAAAGATACACTCACACACTGCTGGTGGGACTGCAAATTGGTGCAGACAATCTGGAAAGCAGTATGGAGACTTCTTGGAAAATTGGGAATGGAACCACCATTTGACGGAGCTATCCCTCTCCTTGGTCTATCGCCAAAGAACTTAAAGACAGCATACGACAGGGACACAGCCACATCAATGTTTATAGCAGCACAATTCACAATAGTTAAACTGTGGAGCCAACCTAAATGCCCTTCAGTAGAAGAATGGATACAAAAAGTGGCATATATACACAATGGAATTTTACTCAGGAAAAAAGTTTAAAATCATGGCATTTGCAGGTAAATAGATAGCATTATCTTCTCCAAGGCTAAGTGAAGTTAGCCAATCCTCCCCTCAAAATGCAGAATGTTTTCTCTGATATAAAGAGGCCGATTCGTAGTGGGGTAGGGAGAGGAAGCATGGGAGGAATAGATGAACTCTAGATAGGTCAGAGGAGTGGGAGGGAAATGGAGGGGACAGGGGGTTAGCAAGGTTGGTGGAATGTAATAGATATCATCATCCAAAGTACATGTATGAAGACATGAATTGGTGTGAACATACTTTATATACAACCAGAGATGTAAAAAGTTGTGCTGTGTATGTGTAATAAGAACTGTAATGTATTCCACTGTCATTAAAAAAAAATAAAAAAACAAAACCTGGATAGTACATGTAACAGTATTAGCTATTACATATTAAAACAAAAACTAAAAACTTGTAACAAGAACCATAAGAAAAATGTTCTGAGAATCCATATTATATCTATAGCTACACTTTTAAATATATATTTTTAGTTGTAGAAGGACATAATATCTTTATTTTTATGTGGTGCTGAGGATTGAACCCAGTGCCTCACATTTGTAAGGCAGGTGCTCTACCACTGAGCCCCAGCCCGTACAGATACATTTCTTATTGTAAGAATATAAAATGTAAAGTTCAAGTTTTTACACACAATAGCTAATCTTTTCCATATCACTTCAGATAACCTACCTAGTCTATGTAAGGTAAAAATTATAAAAAACCCCTAAGGTTTTAATGTCTGTCATATCAGTCTTCTTACTTTTTCCCTCAACATAACACAATTTTGCTCTTCAAGAAAGCATATGGGCAAAACAAGTGCATGTACATAATATTTTCATTCAAGCCTGAGGAAAACAATTCAAAAGAAATTAAAGGCCATCCCTTCAACCTCATTAGACTCTAGGTCATGTTTTGATTTCAGTCTGTATACATTTTTCAATTCATGAAGTAGATTTTTATCACCAAAATACTTGTTCTATACTGTAATTACAAATTAAATTGCACTTATTTGTTGAATACTACACACTGTGATAAGCTTTGTCCCAGAATCTAGTGAAAAGTAGCAAATAAGACAAAGCTTGCTCTTGTCCATAGAGAGCTTTTGTAAAATGGAAGAAACAAACATTAAATAATTATATAAATATGATAAAATGCTGCCCCAAATGCATATTTGTCCCTTTAAAATTTTATTCATTTTTTTTCAAAGGAACTTTATTTTTTAAAGTGTAATAAATTGAATTTGCTGCCTTATCAAAATAGTGCTTCTTTCATAAGGTGAAAAATAACATTGTTTTCAGAGATTATTTTAAAAATCAAAATAAGTGGAAGAAAAATATCTTCAAGATCTTAAAATGCATAAAGCACTTTTTCAATCCTACCAGTAATGGATCAAAAAAAATTTCTCAATCTGTACAACAATTCTGAGGATTGGTCTATTAGCAGTCAGATACAGGATGTTTATAAAGCATCCTGAAATTTCATAATGCACAGAAATAAGACAGATACATGTCAATGCTCTCTAAAATCCTCCAATGACTCCCTTTCATTCAGAAAAAAGTTCTTAGAAAGTCCTATGAAAACCTGTATGATCTACAGCCTGGCCTCACCTCTGACCTCAGCAGCCTCACTTCCCATACTCTACCCCTTGCTTGCTCTATACTCCAGACAATTGTCTGTTTCTCAGGGTCTCATGCCTTTTTAAGAGTCCTTAAACCTGCTGTTCTCTGTGCCTAGAACATTCTTCTTCCAGGTATCTATAAGGCTTATTCTAGTCATTTCCTTTATGTCATTAATAAAATGTCCCTTCTCAATGATGACCTCCTTGGAATATCATCCAGATTTAAACCACATCTCTATTCCCTTTCTCCTTATTATCATTAGTGAAATATACTTTTCACTTGTTTTTCTGTCTCATCACCCACCCCACTTGAATGTAAGCTCAGTGAGGGCAGAGATTTTGGTTATCCTATTAATGGTCATATCCCTAATACCTGGAACACAATAACTGTTTGATCCAACATTGAATAAATTTATTAATTTGCTGCACAGGACATCATAAATTATTCTTGAACTTTTATAATTTGAACTACACTGGATGCTAGCCGGAATACTGTACAAATCACATTTCAAAACAGTTTGTCTTCTGACCAATCTTCATATAGATGCTAACTCATGTCATTTAAAAATTCAATTATTTTTGCCATTTCATGGAGGTCATTACATGTATTTGTAAAGTCAGTTTTGAGAACTACCTGTAAGGAAAGTGAATGATGTATCTTCAAAAGCTATATTACATACACAAATTAGCTGAATTGAATACTGCTCTGTTCACTTAATGCTTTTGTAGGCATCTGTCATTTTATTTGACTTCCCTTCAGTGGAAATAGATGCCTAATTTACATTCAGCTTTGAATGGCACCAACAAAGTCAGACACCTGACATATACAGATAACACTAATGAATATGGAAAGTAATTGTGGTGATGGAGATACCTTTAAGGAGTTCAGAGGGAGGACCAGGGCCTACGATCAGGAGGAATAATGAAAGTTCTCTTTAACTTTCATGCCACATACTGGGGAGTAACAAACTTAAGAAATCAGGCCCTTCTCAGAAAAAGTTCACAAATTATTCATGGTAGCAAGGGTAGGAGAGTTGAAAAGAAATTACTCAATTACCCTGGTAGAAAAATTAGAGGTTTGTACCTCCAAATAATTCCGTCACCTCTGCAGCATAAAATAGGGGCAGCAAATTTATCCTTATGACCTGTTTCTAAACCCTTTTTTCTCTGATATCTAGTTGTGTGGCAAGTAGGCTTTTAGTTGTCTTTACTTCTTTCCATGCCTTTATCATAAACCTCCCATTTTCTAAAATGGCTTAATTACCTGTATGCCATTTAAATCTAAAATTGCCCCACAGATCAGCCAAATGCTATTTAGAATATTTAAACCAACCTGGTAAACCCACACAACAGCACATCAAAGACAACACTGCAGGGCCACTGCAGCACCCAGAAGTCTCCCTTTCACTTCTCTATACCACACCTCAGTTTGGCACACTGAGTCTCTCTTGTGATTCTTTACTTGGTAGCTCCTCATTTATTTATGGATTTACATCAAACTATGTAAAATTTCATATTCATAAACCATTAGTGGCCATGATTTCCTTTCCCTTTTTTTTTTTTTAAAGAGGATTTGATATACATTTCAAGTCTTAGGCTTGCCTTCAGCTGGCTTCCTATCTCGTTAGGATGGTAGAATCTTGGCAAGAGCATGGGACCGGTTACACGTAAGAAAGTTACAATTAAATCAATAGGTATATCCTATTTTACATATGCTTACTATGTGTATCTGGGTAAGCCTACAATATGAATTTGGAAAAGCTTCTCAGGTGGTTTACATGTTTAACCTGGTTAATAAAAAACAAGCAAAAAAAAAAAAAAAAAGTAAAACAACCCAGAGTAGTAGAGAGTTACTGTAGTAAATGACTGTCATGACTTGAAAGAAAGCACAAACTTGAAAACTATTCATATAATTCCAAAAAATACTGCCATCAAAAATAACAATTTAAGGAACTGGTAAATCTCTATTTTTTTCTCTACTTTTCCTACTCATATTGCTATGTCAAAATAATCTACATAGTAAATGATATTCTGGTATGATAATGTGATCTGAAATACAAGGAAAGCTAGAATTTGCTATTTACTTTTTTTCCTGTCAACTAATACGGTTTAAGATCTCACAGCAGATATTGCTGTAGTTTATATTTTAATGAATATAGAGATACAATCTTTACCTTTGACATATTTTAAGTGCTATAGATCAAAATGAATTGATATTTAAATGCTCTTGGTATTCTAGATAAAAGACTTAAAAATACAGAGTATTTCTCTTTATTTACAGATTCTGTTATAGAACTAGTATATGTCAAACTAAAAAAAATTCATACAGCACCAGAATTCCCAATCCCAAGGTAGGAGGAATGGGGGAATAAAAGTAACTCATCTTTCTTAAAGTACTAGTTGTCCTGGATTTGATTAATTTAATACTTTCACATTTTCAGAGAAAAAACTGGCTGGCTGGCTAACACTAAGGATAAAATGAAAGAAACTGGACACTTTGTCTGTTGTTGCCCCCAGAAATAATGTTTTAAAAAGTTTATATCATCGACAAAGTTTAAAGTAGATGATCCCACAACTCAGATCTGATACCCACGTTGCCTCTATTCTCACAATACATTTATTTTTAATGGATGTGGGAAGAAGAGAATTAGAACTGTACCTTCATCCATGTGAGAAAACAGGTAGCACTGAAGACTTACACTTGGATTATATAATTCCATAATTAGATATCTCTTTTATGGGATTATTTGTCTTCCAGATAATACTAAATATAAAGCTAAACACCATTACAATCATGCATGTACAAACATTAAAATTCCTTCTATGAGGCCAGCCTCACTCTGATACCAAAACCAGACAAAGACAATTCAAAGGAAGAAAGAAAACTCAGACTAATATCCCTAATGTACAAAGATGCAAAAATCCTTAATAAAATAATGGCAAACCATTCAAAAACACATTAAGACAGTATACCATGATCAAGTGGGTTTTATCCCAGGGAAACAAGGTTGGTTCAACATATGCAAATCAATAAAAGAAATTCACCAGATAGAGTTAAGGCTAGAAATCACATGATTATAGATGCAGAAAAAGCATTGGTCAAAGTCCAGCACCCATTCATGTTTAAGACACTAGAGCAACTAGGGATACAAGAAACTTACTTTGTTATTCTAAAGGCAATATACAACAAAGCCAAGGCCAACATCATACTGAATGTAGAATAACTGAAAGCATTTCCTCTAAAAACAGGAACAATACAAGAAAACAAATGTAGAAGGAAATTTGACTCCCCTCTCTCACACTGCACAAAAGTCACCTCAAAGTAGATCAAAGATTTAGGAATTAGAGTAGAAACCCTGCAACTGCTAGAAGAAAATGTAGGCCAGAAACTTCAACACACTGGCACAGTCACTGACTTCCTTAACAAGACTTCAAAAGTATGAGAAATAAAACCAAGAGTCAATAATTGGGATGACATCACATTAAAAAGCTTCTGTACAGGAAACACTTAGGATCTACAGAATGAAAGATGCTTGTTATCTGCTCCTCAGAGGATTAATATCAAGAATATAAAGAACTGAAAAACCACCAAAAACAAAACATGAACAGTCAAATAAAAAAAAAAAGACATAGTAAATGGGCAAAGTAACTAATGCTTCTCAAAAAAAGAAATATAAATGAACAACAAATGTATGGAAAAACATTCAACATCTCTAGCAATCAGCAAAATGCAAATCAAAACTATACTGAAATTTCATCTCACTCCAGTCAGAATGGCAATTATCAAGAAAACAATAATGTTGGCAAGGATGTAGGGAAAAAGATACACTCGTACATTATTGGTGGGACTGCAAATCAGTACCACTCTGGAAAGCAATATGGAGATTCCTCAAATAACTAGAAATAGAAGCATCATTTGACCCAGCTTTCCTACTCCTTGGTATATGTCTAAAAGATCTAAAATCAGCATGCTATACAGATATTGCCACACCAATGTTCATAGCAGCATAATTCACAATAGCCAAGTTATGGAAACAGCTTGGACACATGTCAACAGACAAATAGATAAATAAATGTATAAATACACAAAGGAGTTTTACTCAGCCATACAGAAGAATGAAACTATGGCATTTGCTGGTAAATGAATGGAACTAGAGAATATCATGCTAAGTGAAATAAGTCAGACCCAGAAAGTCAAGGATCAAATGTTTTCTCTCATATGAAGAAGCTACAGCAAAATAAAGGAGATGAAAAAGCGGGGAGGCGGCGGTCAGACATAAAGATACATGGAAAGTCAATGAAGTAGAAGAGAGACTGATGAGGAGAAAGGAGGGACGGACATGAAAGGGGGAGGAAATGTAGAATGAATGTGACAAAATCACACTGTATTTATAAATATACCACAGTTAATTTCACTTTATGTCCATAAAACACTAAATTAAAAAATAAAACTATAAATAAATAGAAGAAGGACTCACTGAAGAAAGGCATCAGAGGGAGGGAGAAGGGACAGGAAATGTGAAATCCTTGAGACTGAATTGGAGCAAATTAAGTTCCATGCTTTGGCTAATTATGTTAAATTCCAAAATTATGCATAACTATAATGCACTAATAAAAATTTTTAAAAAATGTCCACTGTTCATGTGAGGAAGGTACATTAAGGTATAATGAGCTTTTTTTTTCTAACCACATTTCACTGGTTCTATCACCTCGGCAGATAGGGTCTTTAAAGTCTCTGAGGAAGGAAGTATATGGCTTTTATTTCTTTATAAGAGAGAAACATAGGTTAATCTATAAGAAGAATTCTCTAGAGAAAGTAAAAGTTATTTCTTAAAAAAAAAAAGCTAAGGCAGGAATATGCCCAAAAGACAAACATGCCTAATTCATAAACTCAATAGGTGTAATCTGACACATTTACTGCAGTGTGCTTTAAGTCAGTGTGATTTGGTAATAGTAATATGATCTCAGATTGGATTTTCATCATCTTCCAATTTGGACAACATGTTGGTGAAAACCTTACAAGATATTCATTATGACAAATTCTAGTGACCAGAGATTAGTTTATCATTTATTTTTTCTCTTTAAAGTTGGCTTTTCTTATTTGGAAAAGTTATAAATTTGCTAAATTCAAAAGATGATGAATGTTTATTTGACACTGGGAGATTACATGAAAAAAATCTTGCAAATGAAGTAAAAATCATGATAAATACACAAAACAAAGAAAGAAGAAATTTTGATGAAATCCATAGAGCTTAAAACTCATTTCACTATATGTGCATATAAATATACAGTGATCTATCCCTAAAATGAAACTATACCTTAGGAACAGGAATATGCCTTATATCTCCTTTGTATAGTCTACTATGCTGAACACATGGTAGGTGCTCAAAAATTTGCTTAACTGAATTTAAGACCACACAGCAAATTAATTAGCTACCTTATACTAATCCTTAATTATATACCAACTACTGAAATTCTGTTTATTCTGAGTTAAATATAAAACCATTCATGATAATATAAAGATATTACCTATAAGGATAGCCGTGGTACTTGGAACGAAATATTGAAAGTAGAAAACTGAAGAAGAAGACCACCAGGCCTAATCCCACTAGGCAAATTACTAGAAAAAGAGAGAAAATGCCATTAGAGTCTAAACATATGCAATGACAACCCAAATGTTCATATTTTAAAAATGCATCCAATTTACAGAATACTTACATTTAATAGTTCATGGCACACACAGGTACAACAAACCAGATAATCCACAATACAATGTATTCATTATTTTCCACATTCTTCTCAATGAAAATCTACTATTTGGGGTATGAAAACAACAAAATGGACTTATCTAAGTCTTCTGGTGGTTTTCTTCTTTTAACAGAGTTCCTACAAGTACTAAAATGCCCCAAAGGGATCAAAACAAAACAAAATATAACAAACCACAAACAAGATTATCAGCCCCTGCATTGTGAAGTATTGGTTGTAACAGCAGGAACATTTGCATTATTAGAAATGCTAAATTTTATTCTTCTTAGATGCCATGCAGTATTGACAAAGAAATATAATTTTAAGTTACTGGTTAGATTTTTGCCTCAGTATAAAAGCATGTTACTAAAAAATAGTTCATTTTAGCCTATATAAAGCTAGAAATAAAAGTTGGGAGAGTAAGGTCTCAGAGCAAAAGGGAGAACCACCCTCCTTCCCAAAGCAGGTAATAATGTCTGGGTATTTCAGTATGTTTTACAGAGAAACAAAAGGCATATGTTATGGTACTATGTGCTGTGGTCCATGTTTTCTATATTACTCTGTACCAGAAAACCTGACAATACTTTCTTTTTTCTTTTTTTTCATTTCCTTTCTATTATGGTTGGGAAGATTTTACTCAAAAGTAAATGATTGATAAAATCTATCATGTTTCTTTTGCATGTACATTTTTGATATTTAATTAAAGAAGATTCATTGTTATTAGTAAAATATATCTAAACATGCTTATTAAATTTAAATGCTTAAAAGTCTAAGCCAATTAAATATAGGTATGTTTAGAATGAAACAAAACAAATATAAGTAAGTTAAATTCTATCTAAATCTGTTTTACACAATGAGAAATTGTTTTTCCTTAAAATTAGAATTATAGAATTTCTATAAAATCAGAAATTAATGTGTTTTTTAATACTCAATAAGAAGTATCTAGACATATTTTAAAAAAACCATTTTTACAATACTTATATCCTTTCATTAGTTTCAGGGAATTCTAAAATCTGGTTTTATAAAATATCCGAAATAACTGTCAAAGAAAGGAAGACAGGATAAAAGAGATTAAAAACACCAAGGAGGAAGAAGAAAGGAAAATTAAATGGACATATATGCTTCTATAACAATGAAATATGATTTTTAATTTTTTTCCTGGCATATAAATGAATCCAGGTTTAATCTCAATCCTGGAAATCAGTGAGTAGATAAGGTACAGCATTGCCAAAATATGGTCTACTCTGCCAGTTTTCATTCAACTCTGCATGAATTTCTAAGTTTAGAGTATAAATTATAAAACATAAGCATTTAATTGTATCCAATTGTAGCCTCAGTGACCTCTCATTTTAGACAACACTGATGCAATTGAACTTGAAATGGATATTAGCAGAAAATAAAGTAAAAAAGGTTCCCAAATACCACAAATGAAAAACGTGCTTTCAAAAAATCATACAATAGCCACGTAAGACAGACACCATACCCTAAGACATAACATATGAAAAACTACTTACATCAATATTACTAATCTTAGAATTAATTACACAATGCTTTACTTTATACTTTTCCAAATTAAGATATTTTACCAAACACTTCTTTTCCTTTATGTCCCCTTTTTAATTTTTTCAGAAGAGGGATAAAGCATTCTTTGTTATGCCCTCACTGTTGTTAGCTAGCCTCCTAGGTTGTGCTCAAATGAGTGATGAGGCTCAAAATATGTGATCAAGTAAAACAGTTTATTTACTTAATATTAGGCAGTGGAACAAAATAATGCGACTCAAGTGTTTGTGCATGGGGAAGTCAGAAGAACTGAGCATAGTGCAGAATAATAAATGAACCATGACAGATTATGAGAAAACACACCTGTAAGAAGAAAATGCCATGATGACATGGAAGCATTTTGAACTGGGCAATATTAATAATCATAGCAGTTATTCAATATCAAAGTAAGAAATCACATCTGAATCCAAAAGCAGTAATTTAAAAATATACTTTCCAATTCATTCACGTGCACAATGCACTCTCACTTACACACATGTATCCATGTGCACACAAGAATACAAAACTTGGAGGTAATTGGGAGGAGTCATGATAGAAACATCTATCAAGAGGGAATTTGGAAGTAGTGGTTTTATAAACTCTACTGTATCATGCATATTGTGAGATTAAAAACTTTATTTCTTATTACTATTACTTACCTTGATATGACAGGACATAAGATAAATATATCATCACATTAAGAGTATGTCCTCATAAGCGTGATTGATCAATCCCAAGAACACGACCTTGTTTATTCAAAAGATACATCATTTTACGATCCTCAACAATGTTTAAAGAAGCAAAGTAATTCCCTCATTTCTCCTGTAGTTTCTTTACAACAGTGTGTAGAATGTATCAAGGGAAAACAGAGGTGAATTTTGAGTGTACATTACACATCCAAACATTTCAATACTTAACACTTTCAAGTATTAAAAAAATCGCTGATTCCTTTATATACATTTATATGTGTTAAAAATCTCAAAGAAAATACCTAGATTTTTATTTTAAATATCTTAAAAAATTATTAGTATTTTTCAGATACCTATGCTTTTAAACAGAAACTCTGGGTCTTAAAAAGTGTTCACAAATACAAAATGTATTGGCAAAAATTTAATTATAGTTTTGTGGAGGTATAATCATAAAATCATGTATGGACTTAATTATAAAAAGGCTTATGGGAGAAAACATTGACTCTAAGGCCTCTTTTCTTTGCTAATCTATGTTTTTCCAGGAAAAATATATTTCCTATGCATTATTTTTTACCTACCAAAATTTGTTACCTTATAAAACTATTTGTTTTTCTAAAACCCTCTGAGAAGAATCATTTCATCAAAGGATAAAACAGTTAATTTATTTAAAATCATAAAGCTGGAACCTGATAGAGCTGTATATCTTGGTATATCAATGGAAAAGCAAAGCCCCAGAAAAAGATAGTATCAGAAGATGACCTTCTTTTAAAAAGATTGATAAAAGAAGGTCTGAAGGAAATTGGAAGGAAAGAATGATATTTAAGTAATTGGAAGGAAAGAATGATATTTAAGTATAAAACCTATGCAGAAGAATACCCTCAATCCAAGTCAGGTTTCTAATGCTCCTTGATTATCCCAACATAAGGAACATATTATGTGCCAATAAAATCTCTGAAGATGCTACTCAGAAATTCTTTTTCTATCTCTGTAGTCTGGGTATGATTACAAAGACAATGGTTCAGCAGAAATGGATCAAGGCATCCCTGACAAGGATGATGGCATCTCTTTTTTATATATAATTCCATAGAGTATCACCCAAATCCCATTTTGGAAGAAATAACATCCAAGAAACAGAAAAATCTTAACCTTCTTCAAATTATACTACTTCTTTAGAAGTTTATGTTTATAAAGAAATTTTTCTATACTTCCCATTTGCTTTAAAAAAATCTTCAAGCTAAAAACAAAATTAAAAAAGAACCAATAGAGACTTACTCCGTCTTTTTCCAACATCTCCTTTGGAAGTTGCTGCTTCATTTAGAAGAACCATTCCCATGGTGATAGCAGCATCTGTAGTAGTTGTCAAGGAGACAGTAGAAATAGATGCCAATAAAATCTATAAATTTTTCTGGAACTGAATACAGTGTTCCAGAATGGTTAAATTACAAATGCAAACACAGGTAAATGCAACTCATATTTACATTACATAAAATGACCATTATTTATTTATGTCTTAAGTTTTAATACTTATAACTAGAGTTCTTTAATCTGCTAGATTTTGAGAGTTTAATTCTAAATACTCTTTAAATTCAGAACTTTCATAACACTTTAAGAAATTTCAAAACCAGTTCTAACATTTCATGTTGTTATACATAAAATTGTGTTACTTTCTGTTCTAGCCAGCTTTTTTTCACAGCTCTGACTAAAGGTTCTAACCAGAACAACTATAGAGTAGGAAAAATTTGAGGGTTCATGGTTTCAGAGGTCTTAGTCCACAGAAGGCAGGCTCCATTTCTTAGGGCCCAACATGGCAGGATAGGGTGGTAGAGGAAAGCAGCTCACACTGGTGACCAGGAGGCAGACAGAGTTCTCCACTTGCCAGAAACAAATACATATCCCAAAGAATGCCCCAATTCCCACCTCCTCCATCCACACCCTACTATTCAATTAATCCCTACCAGGGAATTAATACACTGATTGGATTAAGACTGTTATAACCCAATCATTTCTCCTCTTTGCGTTGTCTCTCACTTGAGCTTTTGGGGGATACCTCACATCTAAACCATACCACTTGTAGACAGTGACAAAATTCATTGAATTCCTAGAAAATGAGAATGTATTAAAGTTGGTTTTTTTCCTTTTCACAGTGTGTGTGTCTGTTAAATTGCTTTTTTATGCTTGAATTTTAAATGTGTTGTTTCATATTTTGTTTAGTTAGATAAATACTTAAGTCAGAAATCATTTCACTTAGAAAATTTGAGGATTCAGTAAAAAAAACTTACAAAATCAAAAAAGCACATTATAATAAAACAATTTAACAAATTTTGCAGGTCCTATAGCTAGTCAGTTAATTGCCATTTTAAAACTGAGACTGAGAACACAAAATATCTTCTTTACCTTTTGTCTACTTTCAAATCATGGGTTTATTCATGCCATGTTGAAAGATGTCAGGTATTAAGAAAATCATGGGAGCATTTTAGCTAAGAACATCCTTCTTTATGTTATTACAACATTTTTGACATTGTCTACTGTTAAGATTTAGAACTCACCAATTCTGGAAATGTATTATGTATTCTGCTCAAAGACTAAATGGTTAAAAAAATGAAGGAAAAAATAAAGTAATTCTAGCCCAGAAATTCCTCCATTTGCTTTGATTTTTTTTCTCATTTCTAGCTATATGTGTACAAATAGTATCAATAAGTCTCTAAGACACACAGTAATAGAGGCAGGATGCCTCTTTCCCAATAGCAAAACCTGGAAGGATATCACTGGATTATATCTATACAATTAAGTAGAGGTCAGAGAAAGTTCTACAGGTAAATGTTTCTACACTGAGTCAGTTTTTATAACCACATTATTGAATTTGATTATTAATAAATTATTTGCATTTGACTCTGTTTTCATGACTGTATTAACCAACTTCTGCATAATAAATACCTGACTCCACAAGTTACGCATTTTTGCTTACAAAGAGCTCTCTATACAGAAGGTTTTCAAACTATTCTATTTATAGTATTGGAACCCTTTCTGGGGAAAAAAACAAAAACAAAAACAAAAACAAAACAAGCAAAACTTGTTTGGAAGCTTAGGTATACCAGAGAAAAACACCTGACCAGCCCTATGAAGTTCTGCCCTGTCCCCCACCCCACACCCCTCAAATGCTACCACTAAACCTTAAGAGACCATGATACAGTTTTTAAACCACTGAAATTTAGATATTACTGAATTTCAATCATGTTGCAAAGGATATGGTTGAGAGAATGACTGTTTTTTCTTATTGGTTGTTCCAAAACATTACATAGCTCTTGACATATCATATTTCATACATTTGATTCAAGTGGGTTATGAACTCCCATTTTTTACCCCGTATACAGATTGCAGTATTACATCGTTTACACATCCACGTTTTTACATATTGCCATACTAGTGACTGTTGTATTCTGCTACCTTTCCTATCCTTTACTATCCCTCTCCCCTCCCCTCCCCTCCCCTCCCATCTTCTCTCTCTACCCCATCTACTGTAATTCATTTCTCTCCCTTGTTTTGTTTTGTTTTTTTCCTTTCCCCTCACATCCTCTTATATGTAATTTTGTATAACAATGAGGGAATGACTGTTTTGTAGTACCAGTACAAGTCTGTAGACCTTAAGGACTCATTATTTTATAGTGTTTTGGACAATCTACCTGTATAAATTTTCCTAATCATAGCACATTGTAAATAATGACAGAAAAAAAGAACTAAAGATCTGTATCACTAAAAATGTTCATATGTAGAGAATGTCTACTGCTTAATGCAGATGTTTGGTGCAGAAAGATGGGACCAATGTGGATCCTATTACAATTCGCCTTTAATCTTCTTTTTCTCTTTTATATTCTTATATAAATTTGAATACACACATTATACATATTTGATCTGCTGATAATTCATCTAGAATTCTAGAACATTTTAGCCATAACAAACATCTTGGTAAATATTTAAAACATAAATGGCAATAAAAATAAGACATATTCATTTAATGACTCTAGGTACTTTCCAAAATTCCATTAATAAAATTGGGGGGGTGGCATTATTTCTATTACTAGGGAAAATAAAATTTACAAAATTAAATGTTTGACAATTTTAAAAGCAAAAACCATATATTAAGATATCCTCAAGGTTAAATTTTTATACACATAAACATACAGACACTATCTCAGTGAAAATTATATTACTCAAAAGTATATTTTAATGGATAGTAACTGGATATATCTTCGTTCCATTTTTACTATTCTTCCTCTGATTTGTGAGCAATGGCTTCTTATTTAAAATACTTTTTAATTTCATAAAAATTTAAACATTTTTTCATAAGAGTGCAATATATTTTATTGCTTTCTCTTATTGATGACATTCAATTTGTTCCCAATGTTTGCTATTACAAATATTCTTACAAAGATATATTTTTTATAGTTCTCCTAATGCACATTATTTTTTGTGAAGGGTGTACACCTGGACACAGAATTTTTGAGGTCAGGTTTATGTATTTTCAAATTTGTTAGGTATAATCATATTTTTTAAAAAATTGGCAATGTAAGAATTTCCATTTTTCTTATATTCAATGAACACAGTACCTTTGTACTATTCATTTTATCAAACAGGTAAGTGGGGAGCTGCATTAATATTCCCCACTTGAGTTTGAGCATCTTTTGATATGCTCATTCTTATTTTTGTGTTCAATCATTTGTACATGCTTGTTTGTTTTCTTTTGCCAACTTTAGCAAATCTTATTTTCTCATTAATTTGTAGAATGTCTTTCATCTTTTCTGAACACAAATTGAGTGAAGTGATACATGCAGATTCTACTGCATTATGGCTTTTCTTTTTAATGATTTTATCAAGCAGAAGACTAATTTTAACACAGCCAAATTCAGTAACATTTTTCTTTATGAATTTAGTTGTTTCTTGCTTATGAAATTAATTGCTAACCTTATGTCTTAAAAACATCTATGGCCTTTTCATGTACCTTTAAGTCAGATAATGTTATTCTTACTCTAATAGCTTTTTATCTCACTTTGAATAAAATCTAAAGACCTCAAAATAACCTTGAGTTTATACATGATTTGTACCTCAAATCACTGCCCACACTCTCTGTCCTTTTTTGGTCTTACTCTGATCTTTACTAGTATTCTAACAAGACTGACATTCCTTTCCCTTAGGATCTTTGAACTTATTATTTCTACTGCTTGAAATGGTTTTCTCCCAGATGTCCTTCTAACTCCCTCCCTTACCTCTATCAGTTCTCTGCTCAAATGATCTTATCAGAGAAGCCTTCTTTGCCCTAATTCCTTTTACTTATTATTATAACATTGTTTTGAAAAAAAAAAACTTTCAGACTGCATCTTTTCTTCTTTATTGTTATTCTCCTACGATGACAATTTTAGCCCCTACAGAGCAGAAATATTGTTTTGTTTACCATCTTACCCAACACACTTTGATGTATATATTATTACCAGTTTATACAAAAGGAAATTCAAGTCCAGAGAAGTCTACATAACCTTTTCAAAGTTACAGAGAGCAAAAGGTGCAAATCTAAAAAAAAAAAAAAAAGAATAAAATAAATGACAACAAATGAATCAGGTTAGATGAAAATGATGATGAGAGTGGGTTAAAGGAGTAAAAGTAGCTAGCTTGATTTTCAGCATAAAACATTTTTATGTTAAACATAAAAATCTTTTTTTCATAAAGTATAGAGCATTAAAAACCTCTTTTACTACTCCAAGATCTTTTTCATTTTATAGATTTTCCAAATATGTTTGCAAATTATTCACAAAACTGTTTTCTCAAACACATCTGTCTAAATTATGGTTTACCTTTATATCATTTCTTTACATGTTGCTTTAAAATCAAACTCTTATAATGTACTATTTGTGTTGGAAGCAAATGCAGTAATGATACAGTATTTTTAAATTATATAAGTGTATATATAAGAAAATCCCTATTATACTAAATAAATAAGGCAGGAAGGGAAAGGAATTGTCAAGTCTTAAATATTAGAGGTTGCAGCATGTCAAAAAACTCAGCAGATCTTAATGATAATTCACTATGTGTCAGGAATAGATGCATATTCCAAGAATATGCCTAGGAACTCCACTCATATAAAGCCATTCTAAGTAAACAAAGCAAACTATAAAACACCAAAAGAATTTTGTGACCCAGGGAATACATCAAGCATCAGGCATGAGACTGCAGTCACCTAGGTCACTCTGACCTAGCAAAGCAGGTTTCTGCCAACTCCCCAATGTTATAAAGATAATAAATACCCCAGCAGAAGCCTTTCCTGCTATGCAGTTCTTTCCCTGAAATGCACAACAAGTGAGCCATGTCCAATCAACAATCTGTGCTATTCCTGCCACTTAATGTAACTATCTCAACCAATGTGTTCTCTTTTTATTTATAAAAACCAGACCCCTCAGGTACCATTTTGAAGAATGTATTCTGGACATTAATATATGTGTTTTCAGGGTAGCCATCTGCACTTTGCCTCAAAAAGTCTTTGTTTTCACATTTGGTGCACCTCAACCTGCCTTTAAAATTGACAATATGAAAATGTTTACTTAAGGGTCATTTATACTAGTGAAATATTAAAAACACAAATGTCAACTATAGTGTATGGTACTTACAGGTGGTAGACTAAGTAGTTATATAAAATGAAGCTGATAAAAAGTTCTTAATCATGAAGTAAGACAATTATCACCATGCCAAATGAAAATGAAAAGCATATAAAATATAGCTTCATCTCTTTCAAAACAAATGCAAAAAAATCACAGTGGGAAGAAAGAAAGATATCAAAAAGTTAACAGGAACTGTTCTTGGAGTGATAAAGTCATGGACCTCACTTTTCTTTATTGACCACATTCTACAGAGCAGGAGTTTGCAAACTTTTTATAAGAGACAGAAAGTAAATATTTTCAACCACTGCAAGCTGTATGCTGTCTGTTGCTCTTACTCGAATCTGGTGTTCATTGCAAAAGTGGTCACAGACAATGCACAGAATGTGACTGTGTTCCAATAAAACTTTATGCACAAGAATAGTAGACTAGATGTGGTCCTAGTGTGCAAACCCCTGCTACAGAGAATCTACGCTGGTGCCACAAAAACTATCTGCTATTATATATGACAGAAGTTTAGCTTTATTCTTCCTTGAAAAAAATGCAAGAATTTAGAAAATCTTTGTGTGTACAACTCTGAAGTTGGAATTTTAAAAAATATTTTTTTAGTTGTAGGTGGACAAAATCCCTTATTTCACTTATTCACCTTTATGAGGTGCTGAGGCTTAAACCCAGTGCCTCATCCATGTGAAGCAAGTACTACCTGAGCTATAACCCCGGTCCTGAAGTAGGAATTTTAAACTACAGGAGTTACAGGCTGTGTACAACCCCAAAGTGAAATATGCTGTTAGCTGTAGGATCAGCAAACAGGCACTGTTTCTTCCTGAAGTTTCTTGCAAAAGTAAGTTTTCTAGCCCATAATGAGAAAAGAACAGCCAGCCTATTTTAAACCTGCTGGCTGTAATTAATATATATAAATTAAAATACAGTGGCCTTAAACTTGCTAAACCTCATTCTCTTTTATTTACAGATATCTTTTTAACTTAAGGCTGTTGAGAGTTGAGAATCTAATTTAGCTTAGTTCTACTGTATCAACTAAAATATTTTTGGCCAAACTGGCATACAATACTTATTTTGGAAAAATACTGCATTAATAAAATAAAATAATTAATTAATAAAAAATAAAAATGTGTATTTTTAGATAAAAACAGCTAAATAACCATCATCTGTCAGGGTTAATATGTAGGTAGAATTTTTTATAGGATGGGTGAGAGGCTGAATGACTAATGAAAGCCGCTTCATATCTGAAAACTGAGGAGTAAGAGATTCTTTTCTGCCATTAGACTGATGGGTATAGCTATCTAACTTTACCTAACTAAAGTGTCCCAACATTAAAAGAGAATATGAGAAAGGACTTCAACCTTCCACCCCCCCCATCCCCCACTGATCCAGTTTATGACCTGGTTTGCACATTTCTACTAATATTATGACAATATAGACTTTAAACTAGTATGTAGACTCCACATTTCCTTTGCTGATCCTGTTGATCATTGTCCTACTGCTTAAAAGTCAAAATACTGATATCCACATAAAATAAACTGGTATTGTGTGAATTACATACAACTCACAGAAGCATTATACATCCTATAGAACTAGTAACAAATATATCTACATTTCATTATAATTCATTCTCAATTGCATATTATGGTAAATTTACTGTTGCTTTTAGGAAGAAAATTGAGATTTTGTCAATTTAAAGATAAATGAGAACAGATGTTGAAAAAAATGTTAGCATATTATAAAATACTTAAGAATCTAAATCTAAAATTATCTTTAACTTGCATTCATCATTTATTTTCTTCTATAGTATACTTCTCCTTAGATATACTCATTAAAATAAAAAAATGCTCTTTAGCACAAATTGGAAACAAATGCAGAATGAAATTCTTTCATAATAAATGGAAAACAAATATATATCTTATAGGAAATGCAATGTGATTTTTGCAACAGTAAATATTAAAATATTTAAAAATTATTGTTAGTAAAACTTTTGTTTTTTGTTATCAATACTCTTATTTCCAACTGATACCTATTTCATGTGATCTTCTTGTGATTCCATAACATTAAGAATCTGAAGAATTAAAGTACAGTATTATCAGGTCAAAGCTTATACAGTTAACAACAAAGTTGATCCTAGAACTCATATGTACTATACATACTGGCAGACATAAACCATATCTTAATTCAGTGAGAAAAACTATGACCAATGAACATTCACTATAATTTGGAATTTTAACTAAAGTTTTAAATGACAATTTTCTCCTACCCACCACTACCCTTCTTATCCACTGGTAGAAACAACTGCAGATACTTAAGATAATAACATAATGCATTTCTGAAAATATTCCTCTAATTGTGAAAACAAGTTGCTCTATAATAAAAACAAATCACTACTTGCAATTCTACTGTGCCATGCTTGTAAGTACATTTAGTAAAAAAACAAGTTATCTCATTAAAAGTCATATATAAAGTTTTGTATTGAGAAGATTCTACAACCTAAAGCATATCCTGCTTTCCCATGTGATCACTATAGCTCAAAATTCCTACTTTGTGAAATTATATAAGATGTTTTATAGATAATGTTATATGCTAATGTATTTCATATACATATTAATTCAAGAAATTATAGTTTCAAAAATCATATGACTGTAATTTAATAATTCTAGTTGAGACCCATTATCTTAACCCTGAGATTTATCACATCTGGGGCATTTGAAAGCTTTTTTAAGAACATAAATTGAAATAAATAATTTGCATCATTATTTGTTGTAAAACTATCTCTCATTTACACACACATCAGGGACATTGTCAATGAATTTTGGCAACTTTTATACCTCAGTGGCTAGCAGGTGCTCACATGTAGGTATTTATATTTGCATACTTAGGCTCTACAAAAAAAACCGTTCATTTTGTAATGCAAAAAGGTATGGTACTTTGCACAGTAATATGATAGACTAACTAAACAAATACAAACATATCCACTATATCTTTAGGGAAACAATCTTTTAGAAATGCCTAACAAATGTACTTACACTGTAATCTTGAAAGACTACCACTGGCCTGTTCACCACAAAAATTTTGACCTACTGGGAAAATATGAGTACAAAAAATGGGTTGAAAAATTTAAGTTCTTCATTATGCAACTGATTGACGTTATGATATTAAGCACTCTAAACAAAGTAAACCCTTTTCATCCATCAAATATGAAGCCTATTAAACTTAAGAATTTGTTAGGCTTATTTCTCTTCATGCCTTATTTTCCTCCTGTATTTCTTAAGATTGTTAATGTAAAGCTATCATCCAATACATTTCTGAATTCCTGAGTCATGTTATTCCTATTCATGAACCTCACTTGTAACACATACCATCAAGTTTTGATGTTTCTTCCTTTCAATGAGTAATTGAGTCACTCATCATTATTTAAGTTTCTCCTCTACAGTCAATTGTTAATACCTCCCAATTTCTCTGCTCTCTTTTTTGAACTCTGTCTCCTCAATTTATTACAGAATGAACCTTCGTGATTGACTGCTTGAACAGAAAAAAGATGTGACACTATTTACCTTTCCACATCAAGAACAGAGCACTCTGGTTACAATCTTACAATACGTTCGATAGAATTACTAAGGGGCTGGGCTTGGTTGTGCACACCCGTGATCCCAGCAGCTCAGGAGGCTGAGACAGAAGGATCTTGAGTTCAAAGCCACTATGCAACTCAGTGAGACCCTTTCTCTAAAAAAAAAAACACTAAAAAGAGCTGGGGATGTATCGACTCAGGGGTTTCAGCACCCTTGGGTTCAATCCCCAGTACCATAAATGAATGAATGAATGAATGAATAAATAAGGCACCTAAATTTCAATATGTACTTCTGCACTGATTGCACTCCTTTGTGAGTCTCCTTTTTGCATTTCAAAACAGAGCTGAAAAGTTAGTCAAACTTCTCTAGGCAGCAAGCTGCTCTTCTGAAATAGCTGCCTCCTGCAATACTTCATTATTCTTTTGTCATAATTTTCTTTTATACAATACTTAGAATTATTATTTAAAAAGGATAAAAACAACACAATAAGAAAAAAACACTACTGATAAAAAGAAAAATCTTACTGAAATTAAATATGAATTTCTAACCAATGACACCAAAAAACTTCATCTCTTTTCCCTTACGTTTTTACAACAAAACTTTGTATATAGCAACTGCATCTAATGATCTGACTTACCAAATTAGAAGGAGGAAACCAAAAGGCAGAAACATTCTGTACAGATAAACACAAACTAACCATCTGGTATTTACTTTTTTTGCACTAACAGATAAAATATACATGAAAAATTTTTTAAATGTGCTAAGTTCAAAAATACCTGTAGGCTTTCTCAAGTGAAATTAAAATAAAAAATCACCATGAAATGGCGTTTTTTAAACATTTACTGATAATATTAATAAGTCCATGGTTTTAAAAGAATTTTTTTCTTTCTCTTTATATATCTATTATATCTCTAAAATAAAAATACACAGGAGAAATAAAGCAAATAATTACCGCTGGCATATAGAAAACTGGGACTTTTAATTCTTTTCTGTATTCCTGCTAAATATATATATTGAACACTTCATACTACTTGTGAAATGTCTTTGCATCCTAAATCTCAGCTTGATGTCAATGATCTGTGAAATGAAACCTTGTCGAATTCCTGCCACACAATGGAATAATAGTCTCAACACAGCTTTTCATTGCTAGGTATTCCTGATGTGTTTTAATAGACTCGCTACTTTGGATAAAGTATAGTTCATGGACTGAAACAAATTAGGGAACATGAAAAAATGAAACAATAATATATACATAAATAAGAGTTTAAAACAATTTAACCTCAACAAATACTTGGTGTTTCTTACCATTTGTTTTAGCATAAATCAATTTACCTGCAACAAATACTTGGTACTTCTTACCATTTGTTTTAGCACAAATGTATTTTCATAGACAAACTTTAAAAAAAATAAAGGCTAAATAAGGCTATGCCTTTATTATTTAATAAAGAGGAAAACTGACATGTTCATATATATTTCATTTTCTCACTTAAGGCTCCTCTTATACACAAAAAACACTAACTTTTACCATATTAAAGTTGGAGTCTAGAAATATAGTACTGTTTAAACAAGATTAAAAAATATGAGAAATGTATATTCAAATGTAGTTATGTCCAATTCCAATCTACGAAAAAACTAAAGCAAAAAAATACTCATCATCACAGTTTTTTAGAGAACATTCCATTGTATATTGGGAAAATTACTTTATGTACTTATTTATCATGTTCAGTAAATTTAACATTGGCATAAAACCTTTTACTAATATTTCATACACATTCGATTTTTGTCAGTTTATCCAATAATATCCTCTGCGACTTTATATTTTAAAGTTTTTTTTATATACCTTTTTTAAAATTTATATTTATGTGGTGCTGAGGATTTAACCCAGTGCCTGGCATGTACTAAGCGAGTGCTCTACTGCTGAGCCACAGCCCTAGCCCCTGTGACTTTATTTTTATTTTAAATTTCTATTATAGAATCTAGTCCAGAATAACATATTCCATTAAGTTGTCAGGTGTCTTTAGCCTCCTCTACCGTGGAACAATTCTCTCTCTTTTTTTTTTCTCTTAAATCAATGCCTTTTAATTACACAGAACAATGGATTTCATTAGTATATGCAAATATACTATGAAATATAATACAAATATTAGTATATGCAAATATCATATCTACTCCCCTGTGATCCTCCTAATGCCCTTCTCTTCTCCCTGTTATTTCATGTTGACTTTTTCTTTCCCTTAGATTCCAAATGAGGGAACACATGCCATTTCGTTCTGAATATTAGTCTATTGTGCATATACTGACAGACATCTGGGGTGAGTCCATGACTTGGCTATTTTGAATTATACAGTTATCTCTATAGAGTATTCTGACTTTAATTCTTTTGGGCAGATACCCAGTAGTAGAATAGCTAGATCATATGGTAATTAATTCTTTTGGGCAGATACCCAGTAGTAGAATAGCTAGATCATATGGTAGTTCTAGTTATTTTTGGAACCACCATGTTGATTTACATAGTGACTATACTAATTTACATTCACACCATGCACAGGGGTTTCTTTTCCCCTTTATTCTCACCAGTCTTATTATTTTGTATATTCTTGATGACAGCAAGAATCTCAATATAGTTTTGTATTTTCCTGATAGCTAAAGAAATCAAGTATTTTTTCCATATATTTAAAGGTCATTTGTACTTTTTTCTTTTGAGAGTGTCTGTTCAGTTCATTTGCTCAATCATTGATAGGATTATTACTTTTTTTGGTGTTCCTTATGGCCTTGCTAATTTCCTGAGGCTGATCCTAAATTTGTGATCCTCCTGCTTCAGCCTCCGGAGTTGCCTGGATTAGAGGCATTAGCCACTACACTCAGTTAGCTATTAAAGTCATATTCAGAAAGCTGTTGTCTTGCTTATGTCTTTAAGGATTTTTCCTGTTTTCTTTGAGCAGTTTCAAAGTTCTGGGACTTACATTTTAGGTGTTGATCCATTTGGAGTTGTTTTTGTGAGAGGGATCTAGTTTCAATTCCCTATATACAGCTGACTTTTTGCCAGTGTATGTTTTTGGTACCTCTGTTAAGAATAATATACCTATAGCTGTATGAAGTTTATTTCTATGCTCTCTATTCCATTGGAATATACTTCTGTTTTTATGCCATTACCATTCTGTTTTAAGTACTGTTTGAAATCAGGTATTATGATGCCTCTAGCCTCACTCCTTTTGATCAGGATTGTTTTGGCTGGCTATTCATTGTCTCCTTTGCTTTCATATGAATTTTAGGTTTGTACTTTTTAGTTTCATCATGGAAGTTTCTCAATTTTGATATCCTATGTGCACAGGTAATTCAAACAAGGCATCAGCTGTAGATATACCTAATTCTCTGTGTGCATCTAAGTATGGAAATTAAGATGGGAAAAATTAAAATTTTGAGAAATTACACAGAGGAAAAAGATGATTATGTTTTCTAGATGAATTTCAGAAACACAAGATTTAGCTTCCAGAGGATAAACTGGACATTTAGAATCTCCTCAAACTTCATTTCTAAAGTTCAATCTTAAAATCTTAAAAAATTAAAATTTTGAGAAATTACACAGAGGAAAAAGATGATTATGTTTTCTAGATGAATTTCAGAAACACAACATTTAGCTTCCAGAGGATAAACTGGACATTTAGAATCTCCTCAAACTTCATTTCTAAAGTTCAATCTTAAAACAGTATTTTTTTCATTATCCTGTAAAGTACATGATTAGAAGGGTTCAATAAATCTTTCTCTGGAAAAACTTAAAACATTTCGAATACTTCAGTAATACTGCGATTGGGCTAGGGTTGTGGCTCAGTGGTAGAGCACTTGCCTAGCATGTGTGAGGCACTGGGTTCATTTCTCAGCACTGCATATAAACAAATAAATAAAAGTCCATCAACAACTAAAAAAATTTTTAAAAAAGTAACACTGTGATTGATAGTTCAGGCTACATTTTTTTTTTTAAGATGATGACCATGGATTGAATCTCTGAAACCATGAGCCAAAATAAACTTTTCCTCCTTTAAATTATTCTTTTTTTTAAAATTTTATTTTTTTTATTGGTTGTTCACAACATTACAAAGCTCTTGACATACCATATTTCATACATTAGATTGAAGTGGGTTATGAACAGGCTATATTTCTTACAAATATATGGAATATTCTTCTGATCATCTATACCTTGTTTGGTGCTGAAGAAAAAAAACAACAAATATGTATTTATGCATACTATCTGCAACCTAGTAAAATTCTGAATGAAAAAGATGAAAGAAAAAAAGGAAATTAAACCAAATAGTCTTTTATGAGTACTAAATATTTTATGTGTGCTATTTCACTTAATGCATACAGAACATAGAAGATAACTGCTTATTTTTTATGCTATTTATGTCACAGGGATCCTGCAGTGAAAACCACATAAACAAACTAAATATCTAGCCAGTAGTAGTCAAGGCAGAATAAAAGCAATACTTTTGATTCAAGTCCGTTGAAAAAAGAAGAAGAAACAAGAAAATTAGTTTGTTAATGATTCAGCATAACAATAAAATTACACTGTAATAGGAAATTAGCAAAGGAATTAGAAAGCTAATCATAAAGTTTAAAATTTAATATCTTTTAAAAGTCTTGATATTTACTGCCAGAAATAAAATCAACTTGACAGTATGCAGCTTTGTTTTGCCCTTTTCAATTCATCAGTTGTATTAAAGGATACTCAGTACCAGAATAATGTGTGACTCTGCCACGAATTGAGCCTGGCTGCTCCCATGAATGTAGCTCTATGAAACAAGAAAAAGAAACAAAATTAACAATCTGGGAAAAAGACATAATTACTTTAGAGTTTCATGTCATAAAGATAAACAATATAAACACCCACTAATGAAGTTCTTATTTATAATTCTTTTGAATAAAATAATTCTTAATTAACTTGAAATAGATGAAAATGTTGGTTGATATTACTAAAAACCATAGACAGAAATTTAAGAAAGAGTAAATTTACATATAAATGTAAAGTTGTTAAAAGATTTATCACAAACACAGACACAAATTTACTTGATGACATAAGATTACAAGTTATAGTAAATAAAATTGCTGATTTTTCATCATTTAAGTAAGTTTCAAAAATTGTCAAATTACTCTTTTCCAGTTTACTAAAGTTTTTACAATAAGGAGTTAGCTTCATAAAATGCACATATTTCAAGATAGCATTTCATTTTTTCAAAGTACAATTATTGAAACTGAATTTTTCCTATTTCAAAATACATAATTTAGTTCTACACTTAGGAAGAATTTTACATACATGTATTTAATACCACTTAATTACAGAAAAACTGACACACACAAATCTCCATTTAGAATTTTTTGCTTTTAAACTAATTCCCCAAATATTTCTGCCATTAAATTTTTCCAATGATAATTAGTTGCTTTAATTATAGTTTTAAACAAAATTATTTTGAAACAAAAGTCCTTTTCTAGGTTTTTAACTTATAAAACATTACTGGAGAAAAATAGAACACCTTACAACATAAATCAACATCCTCAAGTTTTACATCACTTGCACTGCCTCACTGTGTCATTTCAACATTTCTTTTACTCAATATTTTCCTTCATTTTATTCATAACAATAACTGACTGGAACTAAGTGTGTTTTAATGAGAAGAGTATTTAAACTGGAGACAGAAAATTATTCTTCCACCACTTAACCCTGGACAAGACAACAAATCACTCATAAATTTTGTATTCTTTCATCAATTAAATCAAGAACTGAGATGATTCCTGTGGTCTTTTGAAGGAAAGTCTGAGTTTTGTCATCAAAGCTATCTCATTATTTTTATGTAAAATCTATTGTTTGTTTATTGATTGAAACCATCCTTCGTTTTCATTTTTAATTTTTCCAACAATTAAATCATTTCCTCCTTTGTAGATGTGTTCAGATATTTTTAAGCACAGTTTTAGGCAAAATGGCTAAGAGCCATTTCTGATTCACTCATGTAACTTCTAAAGAATCCTATCATACATATTTCTTCTTCTGACTCTATCCATTTAGATTTTCCAAGTGATGACCAATGTAACTTAAAAAAGACAAACTAGCTGCTAACTAACCACGTAAGAGTTTTAATATTACTAATGGAAGACAACAATAAAATTATTAAGAAAAACAAACATGCAACAAAAGATATACAAACAGTATAAATTACACTTGATATCAAGTATGATTAGAAGCTCAGAGTTTAAGAACTAAGACTAAGGTTTTATTCTTGAAATAACTATAATAGCAAGGATAATGAATAGACCCATAAGTATAAATAATAATAGCAGCTACCATTTATGTAGCACTCATTTTGTCTAAGAACTTTGCATGAAATATCTAATTTAATTCTAGTTACCATATAGGGTAGGTAATTTGATCACATCAATTTTAGAGATAAGCTAACAAAGGTTTAAGAGAGTCAAGAAGGTTCCCCTGATTTTCACATATAGTATATGTAAGCTCTGGGGTGGAACTTAGGTCTCTGTGACTCATAATCTCAGCTCATATTTACTATATTATTTTATTATTTGCTAAATATTTCATTAGAAACTTCACATATGTTCTCATCGTATCTACTATGTTTTAAAATAGTTATTACTTGTTCCAACAAGAAAATAGATTAGAAGAAATATAACGCCTTGCAAACAATGGTACAACTAATAATTAGTGAAGTTTGGCATGAAAGCTGGGTCTGTCTACATAGGTCATACCCTTTTTGCCCTCTGAAAACCAAGAACACAACAAACATGAAGAAGAATAATATTAAAGCTTTCCTGGCATTCAGATAATAAAATGTTGACAAATAAAGGAGTTAAAATTATTTATATAATTAAAATATCTAGATTTAATAGTACAGGATAATAAAACTGCAAGATACTTCACTTATCTTAGAATTAAAAATTTAGAGAAGAACTGAGACTTTTTTAAGTGAATGGTTTCACACTTTACTGTTTTAAGAAAGAAGATATTCTCTGATCATGCTTTAGTCAAGGTAATCAATGGATTTCCAAATTGCCTAATTCGATAACCATTTCTCAATTTTATTTGACATACTCTATCTGAAAAGTTGGTCACATCTGACTACTTCCTCCTTTTTGTTCATATCTTCACATGTCTTCAATGGATACCACTCTTGCTTCTCCCACTTCACTGGCACCTCTTCCTCAGTCCCTGTGGCTATTCCCTTCCTAATTCTCTGGAGTCTCAGAATTCCACTTAAGGCTTTTCTCTATAATCACTCTTCCCTCATATTCTCACCCAATCTCATGGCTGCAATTTATCAAGTCTATATGGATGATTATCACATTTATATCCAGGGTGATATACACCCATTTTTATTTGTTAGTTTTATGGTCTTTACCTTGAAGTCTAAACCTTAAAATGGCCATATAAACTTTGGTCTGTCTTCATATCTATCCCAGAATGGGTTCTCTCTGCTATTTCAGGAAACATCAATGTGATTTTTCCGGTTGTTTAGGTCAAAATCTTGGAATTATCCTTGTCTCCCATCTCTCCCCTTTCTTCTTTCCTCCCTCCCCATAATCCAATCATTCAGAAAATAGTGTTGCCCCCACTTCACAGTTCATTCCAAATTCAACACTTCTTGCCATTTCTAGGAAAAAGTGTCAAAGAAGCCTATGGAATAAAGCCCAAACTATCATCATCTCTTGCTTCAACTATTGCAAAGCCTTCTTTGTTATTCTGTCTCTACCCTATATTTTGTCTGCCAAATTAGCAGTTTAAAAGAAAGCAAATTCTATCATTACTTTGCTCAAAACCCTTGAATGTTTTTTTCACATTTGAGAATACCACTTTATCATGTAATGCACAATAAAGCAGAACTTACACAAACTTTTTTTCCAATTGAAAAGGTTAGCTAGGTTAAAAAAAATCATACTTGGTCCTCAGAGGCTTATCTCACTAAGGATTTATTATTTCACCAAAACTCATCTATTACTCTTATAGCTTATTTCTTTTATGTATAAGACTGTAGCAAGGAGCAGCTTTGGAGAATCCTCAATTTGCCATTTACTACATGTGTCACCTAGACAAATAATTTAACCTCAATTATCTCATCTTTTTTTATTTTTTGATTGATTTTATTTTTTAATTATCTCATCTTTAAAAAGATAAGAGAATATTTCTCAAAGTACTAAAAATTAAATAAGATGTCTTATCATGTTATTAGTATAGTACCTGGCACTCCCTATAGTAAATAATCAAAAGTAATTAAGCATGTAACACTTAAATAAACTCCATTTTCTAAACATTAGATAAGCAAGCTCAAATACATTTGGAAATACATTGTCACAGATGAATTGTGTACTAAGTTGATATTTTTAAAAGATGATATTCATAAACAAGTACTAATACTTGACTTTCATTCATCTTTTTTTGAGATTTGAGGTTTTTTATCCTTTTAAAAATGTTTTTAATTTATTATAAATGACAACAGAATGCATTACAATCCATATTACACATATAGAGCAAAATTTTTCATATCTCCGTATGCACAGTAGAGTCACATCCTTCTTGTCTTCTTACATGTACTTAGGGTAATGATGACCATTGCATTCTACCATCTTTCCTACCCTTATGCCCCTCCCTTCCCTTTTCCCCTTTACCCTATCTAGAGTTCATTTAATCTCCCCCCTACTGGCCTCCCAGCATATTATGGATCATCCTTAAATCAGAGAAACCATTCAGCATTTGATGTTTTGGGATTGGCTAATTTCACTTAGTATTATATTCTCCAGCTTCATCAATTTACTTGCAAATGCCATGATTTTATTCTCTTTTAATGCTGAATAATATTCCATTGTGTATATATACCACGTTTCCTTTATCCATTCATCTACTGATGGGCATCTAGGTTGGCTCCACAGTTTAGCTATTGTGAATTGTGCTCTATAAACATTGATGTGGCTGTGTCCCTGTAGTATGCTGTTTTTAAGTCATTTGGGAACCACCATTTGACCCAGCTATCCCACTCCTTGGTCTATACCCAAAGGACTCATTCATCTTTTTTAGTCTTCAAAATCTCATGAAGACCAGATATCCCAAGACTCTCGGATTTAATAAGCCAGAATTCATTTGATAATCTTTACTGAGTAATTAGTATGTATCAGGCACCAATTTAGGCAATGGGCATCCAGCACTTAGAGAAAAGAAAAATAACAACAACTATGTTTTCAAGGAGCTTACACACTCAAACTACTGTTTTACAGTAAAATGCAGCAAAGACACTGTGAATACTAAAAGTCATGAAAGCAACCATAAGAGCAGTAAAGACAAATAAGCATTTTACATGTCTTCCTTACCATGCATCATTGTCATTTATGAGGACACCTAAAGCAATCGTCTAATTCACATAGGATTAAACTAAGTTCTATAATTTTAAAATAGTTTAAAAAATTTGTATTTAACAAATGCATGTTCCTTCAAAGTTATTTGAAAAAGAAATATTGAGGAATGAATTCCTTTATAGTTAAAGCATAACATTCATTTATATTCTTTTCCTGTCTTTTACTAAATCTTATGAATGAGGAAATATCAGTGGCTATTGGTGGCTTACTCAAAATATATTTAATTTGTATTTTCAATGACAATTGCAGATCAAATAAATAGTTAAGAAAATGTCAACAGTCTTTGACATTTGATAGACATAAATTTTTCATAGAGACAAATATTCTAACAGAACATATATAACAATGTTCTTTACTTGTCCAGTCTATTGAATAGTTCACAACATACATGAGCCAAAATAAAATTTAAAAATGGCTCCTAAATCATTTTATAAGACTGCTAACTTAAAAGCCTAATTTTACTTACAATGAAAATTAAATAAAGTTTTACACAGCATGACATTAAAGTATATGTATAGATAATAATATTTTCTTAACTTCAAGTAACATATTTGAAAATAAAAACAGTATATTTTGTTTAATATAGTGTTTCTAATACCTCGTAGTAGCAGTGCTAAGAATGAATCAAGATGAAAAAAAAATAAACTAACTATACCATATATCAATAGATGAAAGGAATTTCACTCCACTTAATTCATTCTTAAATTCTTGGGAAGATGTTATCTGTCAACATGTTTTGCTTTTCTGATAATATCTGAAAATTGTGCTTTTAGTAAATATTCATTAATTTTCCTTGAACACTTATTGTTGTGAAAATAATAATGCCATTGTGATTAAATAGTTTGTTGTCAGAATAGGGAGCAACTGTAATGAAATGAATTTACCAGTTTTGGGTTTTAGTGTTGATAACAACCATTCAATTTGAGAAACTAGTTATTTACTTGGTCAGTTCAATGATTTGAATTAGAGTTTCTAATCTCTAATCAGACAGGGATACTGATTAAATGAAGGAAACAGAATAGCATAGTGGTTTGATAAGTGGATTTTAATCAAAATACCTGATACTAAAACCCAGAAAATATCAAGGAATGAAAATCACAGGCTGGTATCCTTGATGAGTAGGGATGCAAAAATCCTCTATAAAATATTGGTAAACTGCATTCAAAAATATATTAAGAATACTACATACCATGATCAATTGGGTTTCATCTCAGAGATGCAAGGTTGGTTCAACATGTACAAATAAAAAATGTATTCACTACATAGATATAATGAATGACAAAAACCCTATGATTTTCTCAATGGCTATAGAAAAAGCTTTCAACAAAATACAGGACCCATTCATATTTAAAATGCTAGAAAAATTAGAGATAGAAGGAACTTACCAACATTATAAAGGCTATACATATGATAAATCCAAGGACAGCATCATACTAAACAGAGAAAAAATGAAAAAATTTCCTCAAAAGTCAGGAGTAAGACAAGAATGTCCATTCTCACCATTCCTATTTCAACATGGTTCTTGAAACTCTAGCCAGAGCAATCAAGCAAGAGAAGAAAATTATAGGGAAACAAAAAGGAAAAGAAGAAGTGAAATTATATTTGCTTGCTGATGACATCATTGTATACATAGATGATCCCAAAACACTTTGACAGATTTCTACACCAGAAACAATTTCAGTAAAGTAGCAGTATGCAAGATCTCATATGTAATAGCTTTCCTAGACATCAATAATGAATCTACTGAGAAATGAAGAAAACTGTCCTGTTCCCAATAACCTCAAAAATTTATGAAAAACGAAAGAAAAAAATCAAACTTGGGAATAAATCCTACCAAGTAGGAGAAAAACCTCTAACAATGAAAACTATTGAAGAAAGAAACTGAAGAAAGCCTTAGAAGATGGAAATAACTTCCCATGGTTTTGGACAGGCAGAATTAATATCATAAATATAGCCATATTACCAAAAGCATTATAAAGAATCAGTGAAATAACCATCAAAATATCAATTACACTCTTCACAGAAGCAGAAAGAAAAGTTCTAAAATTCATTTGGAAGAACAAAAGACCTAAAATACCCAAAGCAATTGTGAGCAAGAAGAGTTATGCTGAAGGCATTATAATATAGAACCACAAATTGTTAAGGTCTGTAGACAAGTCAAAATAACACCTGGTATTTTGCCAGGGGAATGTTAGAGTTCGTAAACAAGTCTGGATGGTGCCTGGCAAAATGCCAGAGGGAGTGGTTTGAGAAGTAACAAAATCGAGCCATTAAGTGTGGAGATTCCTTATTGGTTGACTGATGTATCTAGTTTATGCTAATTAAGATAAGCTGTGCAAAATGTATAAATAGCTCTGTTGCCCTACAATAAACGGCTCCTATTCCTGCTGTATCAATCTACAGAAGTTATTCGTCACCCCCCGGTTATTATGCTGCAGCCGGACTGCGGCAACAAATTATACTACAGAGCTATGTAACATAAACAGCATGGTACTGCCATTAAAACAGACCTGAAGACCAATAGAATAGAAGACACAAAAATAAACCTATGTAGATAACAGACAGTCATCCCATATTTGACAAAGGTGTCAAAAACATGTTGGAAAAAAAAAAACCCAGCCTTTTAACCAAATGGAACTGGGGAGACTGGATATTCATATGTGTAAGAATGAAACTAGATTCCTGTCTTTCACCCTGCATAAAAGTCAACTCAAAGTGGATCAAAACCTAGGAATTAGACTACAAACTTTGCAACTGCTAGACGAATAGAGGGTGAACAAGTTGTGGCAAGCCCCAATTCTTTACTAAGACCCCGTAATACTCAAGAACTAAAATGAAGAAATCAATAAGAGGGATGACACCATATTAAAAAGCTTCTTTACAGGAAAGAAAACAAAAGCATGAAGACAGAGCCCACAGAATGGGAGAAAATCTTTGCCAGCTACTTCTCTGACAGCGGATTAATATCCAGGTATATAAAGAACTAAAAAAAAAAAATTACACCAAAACCCCAAATAACCCAATCAATAAATGGGTAAAAGACATTTCTGAAAAGAACAAATGCAAATAGCCAACAAATACATTAAAAATTGTCAACATCTCCAGCAACTTGAAGAGTGCAAATCAAAACTGTATTGAGATTTCATCTCACTCCAGTCAGAATGTCTATTATAAAGAATACAAATACTAGGGATAATAAGAAAAAAGGATAATAAGAAAAAAGATACACTTATACACTGTTGTTGGAACTTTGAATTAGCATAATGCTTTGGAAAGCAGTACAGAGAATTCTCAAAAGACTAGCAATGGAACTACAATAAGACATAGCTATCCAATTTCTATCCTATAGGGATACAGGCACATATATATTTATACCAATGAAATTCATAATAGCCAAGTTATGGAACAAGCCTATGTACTCCAAAACAGATGAATGGATACAGAAAACGTGATACATATATACACATACACATATATACATATAGGGATATATGTGTATATATATATGTGTGTGTATGTGTGTGTGTGTATATACATATACACACACATATACACATCTGTACACACACACACACACACACACACACACACAATGGAGTTTTACTCAGCCATAAAAAGAATAAAGTTATAGCAGAAATAAGCCAGTCTAGGAAAGTGAAGGGCTGAATATTTTCTCTCATACATGCAAGCTAGAGCAAAATAAGGGGGGTAGAAAAGACAGGGCAAGGGACCCATGAATATAGAAGGGGGATCAGTTTAGTATAGGGACAGGACAGAGAGGGAAGAAGGAGAAACAGAGAAAGGAGAAACTATGAAATTAAAGTGAAAAATATGCTACACATATATGAATATACCACAGTGAATTTCACCTTTATTTATACCTATAAAACACTAATTAAAATAATAACTAAATAGAAGACAAGAACACAGAAGAAGGGGAAGAGGGGTAAGAATGAGGAAAGTGAAAAAGCAAACACTGGGGCTGAAATGGAACAAATTATATTGCATGCATTTAGATTATGTCAAAAAGAACCCAAGTATTATGTGTAACTATAATGCACTAATAGACCATTTAAAAATACCTTAAGTGGTATTCTTGTCTTATATCTGCAATAAGTGAAACCTTCAAAAAATTATTCTAGGATTCAAACTGTTAAGCTGCTTGATAGAAATTAAAAACATATGAAAAGTGAATCATATAACAAACTCAAAATCCTTTGCACTGGCCTAAAACACAGTAAGCAGTCATAAATGTAATTAAAACTATAAAACACTAAAGAAAGAAATTGAAGAAGACCTTAGAAGATGGAAAGTTCTCCCATGCTCGGGGATAGACATACTAAATATTGTCAATGGCCATACTATCCAAGGTGCTATATAGATTCAATGCAATTCCAATTAAAATCCCAACATGATTCCTCATAGAAATAGAAACGCAATCATGAAACTCATTTGGAAAAATTAGATACCCAAAATAGCCAAAGTAATCCTTAGCAAGAAGAGTGAAGCAGGAGGCATTACAATACCAGACCTTCAACTACACTACAAAGCTATAGTAACATAAATGGCATAGTATTGGCACCAAAAAAGCATGTAGATCAATCGTACTGAATGAAGATACAGAGATAACCCCACATAAATACAGTTCTATCATACTATCAAAGACACAAAATATAACATTGGTGAAAAGATAATCTTTTTAACAAATGGTGCTAGGAAAGCTGGAAATCCATATATAGAAGAATGAAATTTAACCACTCCCACTATGCACAAAACTCAACTCAAATTGGATCAATGACCTAGGTATTATACCAGAAACCCAGCACCTACTAGAAAAAAATGTAGGCCCACCCAACACTCAAACAAGTCAGCTTAGTGGGGGGAAAGGTACACTCAAAAATTGCTGGAGGGACTGAAAAATGAAATTAAATTGAAAAATTTATGCTACAAACATATATGAATATACCACAGTGAATTTCACCTTTATATATATCTGTAAAGCACTAATAAAATAAAAAAATAAATAGAAAACAACAACAGAGAAGAAGGGGAATAGGGGGAGGAATGAGGAAAGGCAAAAGGCTGAATGAGGTGCAGGGTTTCTGGCATAATATCTAGGTCACTCATCTAATTGAGTTAAGTTTTGTGCATAGTGAGAGGGGTTAAATTTCATTCTACTATATATGGATTTCCAGTTTTCCTAGCACCATTTGTTAAAAAGGTTATCTTTTCTAGAAAGCAGTATGGAGTTTCCTCAAAAAATTAGGATTGGAACTACCATTTGACTCAGTTATCCCACTCCTCGGTATATATTCAAAGTATTTAATATCAGCATACTACAATGACACAGCCACATCAATGTTTATAGTAGCACAATTCACAATAGTTAAGCTATGGAGTCAATTTTATTAGTATACATACACAATGCAGTATTACTCAGCCACAAAGAAGAATGACTTTATGATATTCTACCAGTAAATGGATGGATCTGGAGACTATCAAATGAGTTTAAAAAATTTATTCTATCTTAATCATAGAACTCATAGATGGTAAAATCAATATCCATTAGTTAATACAAAATCAATCAATTAATCTATCTATCTATTTAGATATATATCTCAGAAAACAGCTATTCTGAACACAAAGTACATATGTAGAGCTCAAATTAACTGCTATTTCTCCCTAATTCATTGATAAAATACACTTTGGCATCTATTTGCTTTGGCACAAGTTACTTAACAACAAAGAATAAAAAATATACTTAAACCAAACCCAGGGGATGTAATTTTTTAATTCTGGTCATTTAAAAAAATGTAATTATTTAAAAAAGAACTGTTTGTAACATCAAGAAAATGCACATGAAAGAAACTAAAATTTAATATTCTTGGGTATTACTCAAATGACAGTTTGTTTCATTTCAAGGTCAAATCCACAAAACACACTTGGTATCTTCTTTTATGTTAAAATATGACTATAAAAAGAACCAATAGCTTTTATCAGAAACACTACTTTGATTATTTTTTACACTATCTACATGAATTCTTTGTGTCCAATCTTTTCATGTAGTTCTATTCAATCAGTATAAAATAATTTGTAAATTCTTTCTTTCCATTTCTTTTACCCCTCCTTGAAAACATCATAAAAAATACTAGCGTTCATCCCTTTAGCCTGTTTTAGTCACTGTTTCACTACCTGCCAGTATGAGGGTAGTATATTCTTGAAACCTAAGAAAATCCTCTAAGTAATAATATCTCAGTTATCTAATATATGATTTTGTATCTTTGCAAATATAGAAATTATTCCAATAGTAAGTGAAAAAAAAGAAAAGAATTTCAAGGGTTGCTTGCCTTACTGCTTTCAAATAAACTTAAAGGTCTTTGAAATTCATCTTTGATGTTTAAGATTTTCCAGTAAAAGCACCCTAGCTTCCTTGCTCAAAGGACTACACAAAATGAAAGTACTACTTTTCTGAGTACTACAGAATCAACTGTGTTTATCAAGTATCTTAATCTGCTCAGATAGCCCAAACAAGATACCAGTACTGTGTGTCTTAAAGAGTGTAAATTTAGCTGGGCATGGTGGCACACCTGTAATGGCAGTAACTAAAGCGGCTGAGGTCAGAGGATTGCAAGTCTGAGGCCAGCTAAGTGGCAAGAAGGTATCTCAAATTAAAAAAAAACTGAAAGCAATGGGGATGTAGTTTCTGGGTTCAATGGTAGAAGGGGAGAAGAAAGAAAGAAAAGGAGAAAGACGGGAAAGAAGGAAGGAAGGAAGGAGAGGAAGAAAAAAAGGAAGTGAGGATAGTAATTTTCTTCCTCACAGTTCTGGAGACTGAAAAGTCCAAGGTCAAGGTTTCCCCAGGACTGGAGTCTGGTGAGGGCTCCCATTGGGCTGAAGATAGATAGTCACCTTCTCAAAATGTGCTCAGTGGCATTTTCTTTGTAAACACAGGAGTGGGGGTAGGAGGATGCTCTGCTGGAAAGTCACCAATCCTTTCCAACAAAAGCCTTTTCCATATGAATTTATTTAATTCCATTTCCTAAAGACCCTATCTCCAACAAAATCATGTTGGGCATTAAGCTTCAACATATGAATTTGGGGGCAATTGACCCAAATCACAGGTTAATTCTAAGTAAATATGATAAAATTTTCATACATCACCTAGTAGAAATGTAGTCACAGCATTCTAGTCCTGAATCTCTTTTCGGTGCCAAGGTACCCAAAATACTAAAATGAAATAATCTTTCTTATTTCCTTTTCAATTTCTTTCTTAGAATACTAATATTCAGGAAAGTATACTTTAGAAATCATTAGTATAATACAAACTGTCTTAATTTGTTTGTGCCTTAATAAAATACTCTACAGACACCCTAGGAACTTCTCATTGTATCATAATATAATCTTGCTTAAGGTAGAACCAAATAATTGAGTCTTTAGTGAAAAATACAAAAAATGATGAAAACAGTATGAGAGAAGGAAGTGAGAAGAAAGGAGAAAGGGAATTAGGAAAGGGAATTAGGAAAGCCCACCTACGAGACAGTAGGTAGGCTTCTGTTAAAGCTGTAGTGAAATCAAGCGTCCTGGATCACCACTGTCACTGTACAAAATAAGCCAAAATCCCTCATTTACATTCCAATAAAAGATTCCTCTATTTCTTGATATTTGCAAGTTTCTCATTCTGTCCTTTAGGACTTTGCATTCATCAAGTTACATCAACTTCTCTGAGGCAAGATTAATTATAAGTAGAATGTTACAGCAAATGGCAGATGTAATACAGATAATAAAATAGCTAGGGTAAGTCCTTCTGGATTTTGCTTGAAGAAAGAGAGATAAATAGATTATTACCTATATCCAGTTGACAAAGAACCTATCTATGTTTGATTTCTCCAAAAGCTATACATGTGTTCTACTAGAAATTTCTTAGCTCTTCATTTAATAATTGGTTTAACTAAAATAATGATGATGATGATGATGATAATCGACACAAAATAAAACAGTTTGTCATAAAACAGAGATAAGCTTCTTTATTGGCCAATGTATTTTGATTTTGTTATCTGGTAGCAGTAGGCCACTGCTTTCTTGTTACTTGAAATTTTGGAGACATCTTTTAGCCCTTGTTACGATGTACATTCCTCTAAAGACTTCCTCAATGCAGTGATATACAGAGGTAAGATGTTGAAAATTGACAGTTTCATGAGAGCTCTAGTCAGTCAGGCACACTCTCTTCTCTCTCTTCCTTCCCTCTCTCTCTCCCTCCTTCCCTCTCCCTCTTCTCCCTGGCTGCCCTGAGGTCAGCAGCTTTGTTCTTCCACACCCTCCCTGCTGTTATGTTCTGCTTTACCACAAGCCCAAATGATTGGACCAAGTGATTATGAATTGAAATTGTAGACCAAAATAAATCTTTTCCTAAGTTGTTCTTGTCAGATATTTTGTTACAGTAACAAAAAAGCTGTCTAAGATAGCCCTTTTCCAGCTGTACTTATCACATGACCTGTTGAGGCATGTTAAATCCCCAGCTATGTTCCAAGAAGTTTTCTTTAAATTTTGTTATCCTACTGAGGGTTAAAAAGGTTGATCACTAAAACTATGTTGGTAGATCTCAAAAGAATTCTTAAAATTATTTATGCATGAAACTTCCCTGATATACTTGTTTATAAAACAGATTCTCAGATTCGATATATGAATATTCTAATACAGTAGGGTCTGTGATAGGACTAGAACTTTGCACTGTGGATGAGTTGCAGGCCATATCTATGTAACTACATTTAGCAGAAAGCTGTGCAGGAAGAGGCAATGTTGCAATCTTATCAAATCCTTTAAGAAAGGCATATATTCAGGTGAAACAATTTCCTAGTATTTTTTGTTTGTGTGTGTTTAAACAATAAAAGGATTCCTAGTGGAACTGCAGTAATTTAGATTTAATATAAGAGTGCTGACAGTAAATTGACCCCTAACAACATGGGGAAAAAAAAAACCTACATGAAATAAATTAGGCTTGTAACCTACAAATAACATCAGGGTGAATCAGTAAATCAGAACTTGTATTTTATTTATCCTATCTAGTTTTCTGAGAATCTCTAGGATACTATAAAAGACATGGTAAAAATTATAGAAACTGAACTAACTGGAAATGGAAGAACCAATAGAGGGCTAGTAGCTCCTAACCAGGGACTTCGAGAAATTCAGTTTTTCTGTAATTGCAGCCCAAGACTAGGAAGGGAATGCTTGGTGTCATTCAGACTCTTCTCTAAGTTGTATGTTTAGATGGTAAAGTGTAGAAGCCTCTATCCTTATGAGCTTTCCCTAATTACAGTATCAGTAAGATTGGTAATCTATGTATTTTAAGTGGAAGAAAAAAGAAAAGAGAAGAAAATCAAACAATACTGAAGATACTCTAAGCAGAATATGTTGAAACAGTTCATAATTAACTGCCCTTCCTTAAAAGTCAGCCTGTAAAGACATAGATGGCATGGTTGGAAAACTCCTAGGATAACACAAACAACCTTAGGCCCCAGACACTAGATGAGACAGCGGTTGGGAATAAACTCTATAGAGAGAAGCACTTTTTAGCTTGTGAACAAAGCTGATTATATAAGCAATTAGAACACCTTGTTCTCTGTGCTTTCAAAATAAATGTTCAAAGAACAAAAATATGACAACATAACAAGACTAAGAAAGCTTCCCTTGAGTATAAAGTAGAAGTGTAAAAGGTTGTCCTATGATTAACCTTCTAAGTAATTTCAGTAATTAATATTTTGTTGCTAATATATTTCTAGACATTGGGTTTCATTTTATTCAGTAGCAAAATTTGAAATGCATATTGTAATTACTTTCATAGAATTTTCTTTTGTAACTAATTTAATAAAAAGTCAAAAGTGGAAAATTATTTGTTATATTCTTCAGCATTTGAAAATCCAATTGAATAGCTTTTAATGCAAGATATAGTCTATATGTAAACCTATAGCTCAAATGCTTTTGTAGATCTGTCACATAAGGTATATATGAAAAATATAATAAAAATCTGTGCTTTTTAAAAGTTTTTATCCTGGAAAAAGAGTAACTATTAGGGAAGATTAATATTTCCATAAGATTATTATAAATATAAATCTAAAATGCAAGGAAATTTATGTAGTTTAAATTTGCATCATTCTATGTTAAAAATAAAGTTACTCATTTCATGCTACCAAATATTTTTTATTTGTGATAAGCCTAAGGAACTCTCATCTAGAGTTATCAGTAAATAGAATGATTTTCCTCACTCCAGAAAAGCTATTTAACGTCTCTGTGATTAATTTTCTGCTACAGATCATATTTTGACACTCATTGGAATATTAAGGAATAAAAAAGATGGCTATCAAATGTTTTTTAAAAATGATCATGTTCTCTTAGATGGATGTTTTCTTTAATGTACCTATGAATATGGATGTCCACAATACTCTAGTACTCATGCTAATGTTTTCATGATTCTCTTTTTCTCTCTCCCTCCTCCTCTCTCTATATATTTAAGTATATTCATGGATAATGAATTTGGGGTGGCCAGGTGTTTATTCTTTAATAATAAACTTTTTACAGTATTTGTTAGACGTTTCACTGAGTGCAATACAAGCAAAATACTGCTGAGTCTGAGCCCTGTTATCATGCCTATTTGCTACAGAAAGTCTTATATTCTAGTACTACACATAGCTTTAGTTCACACTCATGAAACTTTTCTTTTATGGTCTCAAGAATGATACTTTCCCTCAAGTTCACGTAATGCCAACAGGTTTATAAGTCCAGTCCCATTCATTTCCTTTATATGACCAGGACCACTGCAGTCTGATGAACTAATCTGGGAAGTCACTGCCTCTAAATCTTTGACATCACAGCCTTTATCTTGACATTGCTTGTGAAATATAGCACAAAATTTCTTGTGAAATATGATAAATGAAACCTTCCTAAGAAATGAAAATGGCACTGATAATGATTCAGATATTAGAACAGTACAACTTAGTTGACAGTTCCTTGACTTTGAAGTGTGTTGATTTGGTTTAACCACTAATGGATACTACTGGTTAAGCCTGCTAATCTGTCAAATGAGAACTTCATTTTTTATGCAAATTTCTATTGTGTAAAGCTTACTATGTGAAAATTTACAAATTACCAACATTCATCTTTATATTCAATCCGTATAGTATCACTGTGAATCCAGCTTTATGAGAAACTTTCTATATATAACATATATAACAATGTTACATAACTTCAGGTTCTACTACAAAATTTATAGCACTAAGCATGAGAATCATCTTTGATAGAAGTCCCACACTCCAATAGTAAGGAACTGTGATTTTAAACTAGGCTGCTAGGTTTGAATTCTAGTTGTGTAAAACTGGGTGTATTACATAGCCGACCTATAGCTTAGTTGCCTCATTTGTAAAATGAGGATAAAAAAGTATCTTCTTCACAAAGTTGCTATGTTGTTATAATAAAGTTTTTAGAAAAGTGTGACATTAAGGAACCCCTCAGGAAGTGTTAGCTATTAATGTTGCTATAATTATTCATTCCACAAATATTTATTGATTGTGTAACATGTGATAGCTGTATCTCCAGGCACTTGAGATAAAATACTGAATAAAACAATATGACTGGCTTCATGAGGTTAGACATAGTGTATGTTTGTATTTGTATGCTGGATTGGAAGAAGACAGACAAACAACAATTAATACATAAAAGTTGCACACATGTGTGTGTATAATGCAATATGAATTATATACTGTATCAGTTCAAAATTCTATACAAAAAATAAAAAGGTAAATCAAATTAGGGGGATTGCGGATGTTCTGAGTGGGGAAGAGGATGCAATTTAAATGAGAGAAGAGTCAGCAAAAACACCACAGAGAATGTATCTGGCATTTGAGCAGACTTCAATCAATTAAGGTTGTTATCCATACTGGGAACGCACTAAAGAGGCAGATGGAGTAATGGCCAATACAAAGGTCTCAAGACAGAAACATGCTCACAAAAGGATAAGAGGGTCAATGCATTGTTTGAGGACTTAGATTATACATACATATAACATATGTTTTGAGCAGAAGAGTAACATGATCTATGGAGCAAGGAAGAAGGAGAATAGAGAAAGGTTACTGCAGCAATATAGACAAAAGATGCTGGTGGCTTAAAGCAGGTTGATGGTAGTTGTGAAAAGTGATCTGACCCTGCATATATTTTGAAGGAAGACATATATTTGAAGGAAGAACAAGTGGATTTCTTGTTCCTGGTGTATTTTTATGGGAAAGGAGACGATTTTATAACTGCTAAAATGTGCAGTAAGAATTTAGTTATTGGAGAATGAAATGGAGTAAATTATGTTATATGTATGTATGGGTTCATAAAAATCCCTCACATTTAGTTATTAAGTCCAAACACATAGTAATTATATATTATAATATTTATAGTAACATAAATGTAGAATATTTATAAATTCAGTTTAGGATACATGAACTAAAAATATATATATTTAGTTAGACATATAAGTTCATTAAAGTTGTAGAGACTACTAAAATGCTAAATTGTACAGTAATTATAAAAGGGATGGGCTGGGGATGTGGCTCAAGTGGTAGCGCGCTCCTCTGGCATGCGTGTGGATCGGGTTCGACCTTCAGCACCACATACAAACAAAGATGTTGTGTCCGCCAAAAACTAAAAAATACATATTAAAATTCTCTCATTCTCTCTCTCTAAAAAAAAAAAAATTGTCCATGAAGTTCTAGTCTCTTTATATTTTTTTCTTTGGAAGACGTATAGGTGGAAAGTAGTAGAGTTGAGGAAGGGGAACAAGGGGAAGAAGAAAGAAAAGGAAGGGAATGTACTGGGGACTAAAGTGAAGCAAATTATATTCTATGCATGTATGGTTATGTCAAAGTAAACTCCAATGTTATGTATAACTATAATGTACTAATAAAAACATTTAAAAAGAGAGATTAAAGATATACCAACAGTCACAATGTATTCACCTGTGAAGAAAACAGACGTGGGACTGCTATCCTCGAAAAGCCCTTCTTGAAAGGTTGGTTCTTGGCTGCATCTAGAAACCTGGATTTCAGGAATGCTACCATCATTCCCTCAGAGATGAAGAGGCTCACTGTGCCTAAACTGTTCCACAAAATGGTTTATGGCAAATGCCTGCTTTCCTTTCCATAGTCTAGAACTCTGGTACCTACTAGGCAGAGGATGCCTACAGGACCAGCCTCCAATAAAAAACCCTGGGCACCATGTTCCCAATGAGCTTTCTCAGGAGACAACACTTCACACTCCTCACAATTTGACGTTACAAGAATTGAGTCCTGCATGACTGACACCACTGGAGAGAAAACTCTCAGAAGCTTGTGTCTGGACTTCATCACATTGTGCCTTTGGATTTCCATTGGACTTCATTCCGTGTGCCTTTCCTCTTTGCTGAGCTTTTGCTTTATGTCCTGTCTTTGTCATAAACCAAGCCATGTGGATGATCAGATGCTAAGCCCTATGAGTCCTCCTAATTATTCATAAAACCATTGAGTAGTCTTTGGGACTTCAGACACAGCACTTTATTTGGAACTTGATTGATACAAAAATACAAACAAAAACTAGACGAAAAAAAAAAGAATAAGGGAGATTTGGACTCAGTGATACCAAAGAACTATTATTAATTATTGTGTGTAATAATAGTATTGTGGTTGTGTTTAAGAGTCACATGTACTGAAATACTGGTGATGAAAAGAGAGGAGGGATAGGAACAAGAAAGACAGTAGAATGAATTGCACGTAACTTTCCTATGTTCATGTATGAATATGCCACAGTGAATCAAAACATCATGTACAACCACAAAAATGGGATGCTAATTAGATTACACTCCCTGTATGTGTAATGCTTTAAAATACAGTCTACTTGTCATGTATAACTAAGAAGAACAAATAAAAAATATTAGTGATGAACTATATAATGTCTGAGATTTCCTTCACAATTACCTGGAGGGAAGGACTGGAGTGGTTAAGAGTATTTATGGGAAGATAGTTAATGGGTGTGGTAGCACATTCCTGTAATTCTAGTGACTCAGAAGGCTGAAACAGAAGGATGACCAGCCTCAGTAATTTAGCCAGGTTCTAAGCCACTTAGTGAGACTGTCTCAAAAAAAAAAAAAAAAAGGGGGGGGGCAGGGATGTGACTCAGTGGTTAAGCAGCCCTGAGTTCCCTGCTTTTAATCTCTGGTACCTGATACTGGCAATAAAAACCAAAACAAAACAAAAGTAAGATAGTGGATAACTTAACATCTGTTGAAGATTGGAAGCAAATATGTAGGATCTCATGGTACTATTTTGTGTTGCTTTGTATACGTTTAAAATTTTGCATAATAAAAAAGTTAAGAAGAAAAGAATTGACAGCTTTTATATGTGACAGAAAACTTTAAAGCCAAGTCAACTTTCACATCTTCTCTAAAATCAAAACTTCAGAAATAAATGTAAATATTCTCCATATAAACTAGTTTATCTTTGACACTGCTATCAACAATATAACCATTCTTCTAATGACCTGAGTTTCAAATTGGACATCTCTGCCTACAACCAACCATGAAGCCAGTGTGTACTTCCAGATTTATATCTGCCACTTTTCTACTACTTTGACACAACTGACTGCGTAAATGCTCACCACATCATGCTTAGATTATGGGTTCTCTGATCTTTACTTTCCAACCTCTCAAAATCACTACTTTCATAAGTCTATCACTCACAAACCTTAGAAAGTTTGAAACTGCATAGAGGTCATTTAAAGCCCTGTCAATACTTCTGAATCTATCATACAACCAACAAATATATATTTAAAAGAAAGACTGTGCTTCATCAAATGAGAAAACAGTATAAAACATAACACCTTTAAATTAAAGAAAACATACAAAGCTACCTAATTATATGAAGCAAAATGGAATCCTCAATATATTTTAAATAGTATGCTTTAACATTTTAAAATTTAGAAGACTCAGATGTGAACCTATGCTTGAGTTGCCACGGTTATAAATGGAGATAATATAGTTATCTTGCTCATTGAGAGCTGCTATAGGATTAAATAGATCATAAATTAATAAAAGTAGCTAAACTAAGTTGCACAGTCTTTATCAAAGAGTATAAATTTGGCTATCAATTTAGCTATATACTCAAATAATTTTTAGAAAAATGTGAAAGGCAAAGAAAAGACTCCAGAGACTGCTAACTAAAATCATTATTTCAATGTAGAATTATAGTGATATAAGTAAAGGATATTAGAAAAGAACTTCAAACAGGTATGATGGAACAAGGAAATTAATAGACAATGGAAAATAAAACTATTTATCTGATCTAACTGGCAAGTGATAGGAGGCAGACATAATTGGTATGCAAAATTAAAAACAATTTCTCACACATTATTTCTATTAACACAATTACATGTTTTAGTAAAAACTGTATCTTCATGTCTCCCAAATTTCCTATCCCTATTTTGACCTTTATATAGGTTCTTAAGGCTATTTCATTTTCTTTCCTCACCCATATCAACCAATGATCTTTCTTCTTACCAATTAAACAAAATTCCCCTTGACTTGAAGGTCACTGAAATTTTACCTAGTTTAGTAAAAAAATTTTGCTGAAGATAATACATACTGCTGCTAAACTATCTTAATATCTACTTTCTATAATAATCTATGTATTAATCATATATGGATTTGTAATGTCCAGTGTTATTTATATGAATCTTAAGTCTAGAACTGATGACCGTTTCAGAAATAGGGAAAAATTTATAGAATGAGAAAAATATTTCTGCTACTTAAAAAAAAACAGATTTAAAATACTTATCTCAATATATTTCAAAACAATTTCAATATAAAAGAAATTTAAAAACTAAAGTAAAATATGAAATGATTGTAAAAATTTATATATTTAGAGAAAATAAAAATCTTTTCATATAATTCAAATCTACTTATAATTCCTTTTTATTTTAATTTACCAAATGAAATTTATATTAAATTTTCTCAGAATAATATGAAGAAATTAATCTCAGAAAATTATATAAATTCTAGAGAAAAAAGTAAAGATTTAACTAGTTATAAATATAAAACCACAGTATACTCCTTAGATTCATGCTGACTCATTAAATGATTTTCATTTCAGTAAGCAATATTTTTTCTTACATACATGACAATAGTGGAGTGCATTACATTCATAATTATCCATTCACAGCACAATTTTTCATAACTCTGTATATAGAGTATGTTCATGCCAAATCATGCCATTATACATGAGCTCTCTTATTTTTTTTTGCATTACAATTCTTAATACACTTTTATATCAAAATTTATCATATCTCTGTTTGTATATAAGGTCAGTAAGCAATTTTTTGCCATAATTATCTGTGGAACAAATTGACGAACTAGAGGAAGAATAATGACAGGGAGCCTTTTTTATATAGATAGTATTATCTGAATTTTTAGAAACAGTTATTAAAAAGAATATGTGGATTTTATGGGGATTGATACTTTCCTTTTTCCATTCCCCACCCACCATTTGTTGTTATTGTTGTTTTTTTTTCTTCTTTTTGCAGTGCTGCAGCTTAAACTTAGGGCATTCTACCCTGAGTTAGATCTTCAGCCCAAAGTGCTCTTGTTAGGAAATGCAAAAATATTTACTGTTGTCATTAAGGAGTTTATAATATTCCATCAAAGTAAGAATTGCTTGCAAATGCTATGGACAAATCAAATTTTAAAATGCCCATTAGTTTAACAAAATGGAAAGAGCAAATGGGCAGCTTGTTGGTATAGACAACAATTACAGTAATTCATACAAAAAATAAGGTCTTCTAAATTTATTTGTAATACAAGGTGTAAAGATTAAGGTAGAAATATGCTAATGCTTAGGAACAAATATTTTCAAATACATCCAATCAAAACTCTATTTCTGACTTTCTACAATATTTTACAAGTGGCAGTGAATAAAGGCTAGGGCTTAATAGGATTCCAGATGGATGAAGAAGATATGGTTGAATAGGAAGAGGATGGAGATTCTGGAAAAAGAAATCTTAGTGTCCTATAGATAGGAGTAAATCCCTTAAAAGAGATGAGATAGGAAAGTAAGAGATCTAAGAAAAAAGATAAGAAATGAAAATCAAAATAAGCAGGAATAATAGAAGAAACAGATAACCTTTAAAAGTCCTTTAAGACCCCTTCATTGTATTTTTTGAGTAAGTTATTACATGATTAATTTGAATACTGTAAATATTTATAATAGATTAATAGTTGAGCTATTATAAATAGATTAATCCCACTGAGTATAAATATGTATTATTTTAATCTTAAAAATATAAAATTATATCATGTAAAGAAATTATAAATCAATTTAATGTTTTTCTGTTGAAAAGATGAAAAAAGGGCTGAACAATTATAAATCATCCTACACAACTAGAATTAGTATGTCATCTATTTAGTTCTTAAGTATTTTTCTTTGATAACAGTAATATTATTCAAAAAGATTTCTTGTTTATGATTCCATTTTGGTTTCTAATATTAGAGTAAAAACCTGATTATATCAAACTGTGGGGAAGAGGAATGTATACATTTATATTCTCAAGTAGTAAAATTGCCAAAAACAATTCTCAAAAGATTAGGAATGTAATCAGCATATGAGCCAATTATTCCACTCCTCAGTATTTATCCAAAATAAGTGAAACCAACATATTACAGTGTTATCAGCACCATGATGTTCACAGCAGCATAATCTACAATAATCAAGTTATAGAACCAGAGGAGGTACCCCTCAATAGATGAATGAATAAAGCAAATGTGGTATATGTACACAATGGAGTTCTATTTAGCCATTAAGAAGACTGAAATTACATCAAGGATGAAACATTATGCTAAATTAAGTGCCAGACTCAGAAAGCCAAAGGCTGTATATTTTCTCTCATGGGAAAACTAGAGAGAAATAAGAAATTAAAAAAAAAAAAGCAGATGTTATAAGAACAGAATGGAAAATAGTAGAATACAGGACGGGGATCTGGGAGAGGGAGGAAGGAAGGAGAAAGAAGAGAAACTGTAGAATGAAACTGCCCTAATTATGCTAATCATATAAGAATATATCGCAATGAATCCCATTTTGATGTACAAGTATAGTGCACCAAATCAAAAAATAAATAGAAGGAGACCAACAGAATAGAGGAAGGAAATCAGGGGAAGGGAAAGAGGGAAAAGTCTGAGGAACTTATGTTATAGGCATATATGAATATCATAATGAAAATTACCATCATGCATAATTATAATGCTCTATTAAAAATCTCAAATGAAAATCTGATTCAATATGCAATATTCAATACATTCACAATTAGAATTATCCTTACTGATATAAACAATAAAGTTAGTTCTGTTCTCTAACGGATATTTTCTTGAGCAAACTGATTATAATTCCAACAAACATGTTCATACACTTAACATGCTTAGTAAAGCATACCTGAATAGTTCAATGGTAAACTTATCTAATGCTGATGCTAAACTATTATTAATTCTAAAACTAAGAGTTTTACTTGATGCTTAATAGAATTTAAAAATGTCTATGTTCCTTTGTTTTTCTCACTAATACCTAGTAACCTCTTTCGTTTTGATTGGATATATTCCAAAATATTTGTTCTTTTGGTTTAGAAGCAGTAAAATAAATTATCAGTGGTACATAACTTTTTAAAATTATGTTTATCCTTTTAAATCTTTCTAATAACATTTGACAAAAAAAAAACACAGAATCTTCTAAGAATGAATGGAGTAATTCTGAATCCTACCAAAAAAAGAAAAGAGCTCTTCAACTATAACTTTAGTCTCAAATGAGTTTAATGCTGAGGAGAAACCTACAGGAATTTTTCTGAAGAAAAAATTTTTCTTTCTTTCTTTCTTTTTTTTTTTTTTAACCAAGGAAAATGCTTGGAGTGAGGGAAAATGCTAAAAAAGGGGAGGAGAATAAAAACGGTGGTAATGGTTTGGGAAACAATGTTTGTTATTTCATTACCAGGAGCAAGCCTAGATTTGGAGAAGAAATTTTTAGGGACAGGAAACTCTTGTGGGATAGCTTGGATGGAAAACTGGGTGATACAGGAGTACGAAGTGGCTTCTAAATGGAGATAATATTCCATTACTTGATCTGGTGCTGGTCACACTTCATGAAAATTAACTAAATTTGGCATTTGTATATTCCCTGCTTTAATGTATTATAGAAATTATGTGAGAATAAGCAAGTAACCTGGGAATCTACTTGAAGTTCTATGGATCTCATTTCCTGGAATCTACATTTTATTAAGTACTTATGGAGTTATGTAGTCAAGCTGAAAAACGTAACTGAAAAAATACAGTTGAGAGGTTAAAAAATGATTTATCAATTTTCAGCAATGTTCTTTCCCTGACACAAACATTTCGGTACCATTCAAGGAATCTGCTTATTTTAAACCTTTCTTCCAACTTGTCCAGCAAGTGGGCTCATCACTCAATATGTAATAAGGACTCTTTTTAGGTCAGTGCTCATATCAACTTTAACTTTTTATTTTTTTCTAGGTCAAAGATCAATACTGGATAACAAAACTGAAAAAAATCATAATTCTGCCTTCAATAAGTTTATAATTTTGTTTAAGTGAATATATATTATTTAAAGTAAAAGTAAGAGCTAAGTGGTAACAATGCAGTAAAAAATTAAGAAAAGTGGAGAGGGGAACGAGCCTTCTTGTAAGACATCATCATAAGATGATTAAGATAAAGTGACTATGGTTTTAATTTGCATTTCTCTGATTGCTAGAGATGGTGAGCATTTTTTCTGTGTACTTGTTGATTGATTATATATCCTCCTCTGTGAAGTGTCTGTTTAGATCCTTGGACCATTTGTTGATTGGGTTATTTGTTTTTTTGTTGTTTAACTTTTTGAGTTCTTCATATACTCTGGAGATTAGTGCTCTATCTGAAGTGTGAGGGGTAAAAATTTGTTCCCAGGATGTAGACTCCCTATTTACCTCACTTATTATTTTTCTCTTGCTGAGAAAAAAACTTTTTAGTTTGAATTATGTCCCATTTGTTGATTCTGGATTTTAACTCTTGTGCTATACATGTATTAAGGAATTTGGAGACCGACCCCACAAGATGGAGATTAGGGTCAACTTTTTCTTCTATTAGATGCCGAGTCTCTGGTTTGATTCCTAGCTCGCTCATCCATTTTGCGTTAACTTTTGTGCATGGTGAGGGAAAGGGATTCAATTTCATTTTGTTGCATATGGATTTCCAATTCTCTCAGCACCATTTGTTGAAGATGCTATCCTTTCTCCATTGCATGCTTTTAGCACCTTTGTCAAATACCATCTCACTCCAGTAAGAATGGCAGCCATTATGAAGTCAAACAATAACAAGTGCTGGTGAAGATGAGGGGAAAAATGTACACTTGTACATTGCCGGTGGGACTGCAAAGTGGTGCAGCCAATTTGGAGGGCCGTTTGGAGATTCTTTGGAAAGCTGGGAATGGAATCACCATTTGACCCAGGTATTCCCCTTCTCAGACTATACCTAAAAGACTTAAAAAGAGCATACTACAGGGACACAGCTACATCAAAGTTCATAGCAGCACAATTCACAATAGCTAGATTGTGGAACCAACCTAGGTGCCTTTCAACAGATCAGATGAATTGATAAAAAAAAATGTGGCATTTATACACAATGGAATATTACTCAGCACTAAAAAATAACAAAATTATGGCATTTTCAGGGAAATGGATGGCACTAGAGCAAATTATGCTAAGCGAAGTTAGCCAATCCCTAAAAAACAAATGCTGAATGTTTCTCTGATATAATGTTCTCTGATATAAGGGAGGTGACTCAAAATAGAGTAGGGAAGAGCATGAGAAGAAAATTACCACAAAACAAGGAAAAGAGGCGGGAGGGAATGGGAGGGAGAAGGGGAACTGCACCAAAGATGGAAGGAGACCCTCAAGGTTTCACAAAATACATATACAATGGTGTGAGGGAGAAGGGGAGAAAAAAAAAAGAGAGATAGATAAGTGTCATAGTAGAATGGGTAGAGAGAGGTGATGGGAGGGGAGGATAGGGAGGACAGCAGAATACAACTGACACTAGGATTGTTATATGTATATACATGGATGTATAACCAATGTGATCCTGCAATCTGTACAAGTGGAAAAAAGAGAATTCATACCCTATTTGAATCAAATGTATGATATGTCAATATCATTGTATTATCTTGAGCAACTAATAAAAAAGAAGAAAAAAAAGATAAAGTGACTGTGAATCTGGGCTCTGCAATTAGGCAGATCTAGGTTGCTTAAGCTATTTAAGCTCTCTGAAAAAGAGTTCCTTCACTTCTAAGTGGGGTATAATAGTGAGTATTTCATAAAGGGTAAAGACTGAAAAAGATAACATGAAGCTTTTAATATTATAGGGAGTTTGTCATCATCACCATTCACATTCTCAGCTAAGTTATAATTTTGCAGAAGATATATTTAGATGGCTCACACAAGAATTTTGTCAGGAGCTAAATTCTGATGGGGAAAGTAAAGAGTGAGGAAGAACAACAATTGGAGAAGATGTAAAATACATCCAAGAAGACGGATTAACGAGATCCGGTTTAATAAGTCAAAGCAGAAAGAGGAAATACGTGAAAAAGCCAACACATAAAATCCTTCTTCTCTAGTAATATTTGTTATCATCTCATATTTTCAGATTTTTAGCTTTCTTCCAATCTTTTTATTTTCTAATAAAATTACAGATTTATATATTGCTGTTGAGCCAATATACTAAAAAAACACCCAACCACCACCACCACCACTGGCTCATTTAGCTATTCAATGAGTACAAATTTGCTACCTGACCTCCCAAGTTAGAGTATGTTGTCTGCCTTATCCCTTCTTAAACTTAATGCAACCTGTATTTGGCTGCCCTCTCTTTTTCTAGTCACACTATCTTTCCTGAGTAGTACACATTTTTATTTATGTATTCCAATCTTAATGATCACCTATCAAGTAGAGTACTTTCTACTCCTTTTATAACCAATTCAAATGACTTATCAAATTTAAGTTAAGTACCTCTTCTCAATTAAGCTGTTTATAGCACTACACTCCATATAGATTTTTTCCTAATTTGAAACTCTGTTATATTTACAAGTCAGAATCACTAGGTGCATACTTACTTATATGCTGATTTGAATTATTTGTTTCATTTTTATTAGTTTCATGATTATAAATGTTTCAAAACATTCCTGAAATAGAATCTATGATTATGATCTCTAAAATATTTTGGATAATGCTAGAGAGAAAATATAACTAAATAAGTTTAGATTGACTGTTCATCCAAATTCTCTATCTAAAAAATCAGTGCTATGCTTTTCCTCCCCACAAAAATTTTTAATTACAGCAAACATTATCTACTTGTATCCCCAAATCATTACAATGTTTTCTTAACTTTGATCATTTAACTATCCATGGAGTTCCATAATTGCTGCTGTAGCATCACTACAACACTTTTTGTTCATGATTCCATCATCTGCTGCTTCAGTATCCACATTAATCTTTCAGTCATCAGACTTGTAGGGACACTCAGAGAAACACAGAGCTGTTTTGTGAACATGGAGGCAGACATTGGATTGATGCATCAACAAGCTAGGAAATGCCAAGAACTGTAAGCAATAATCAGAAAGTAGGAGAGATGCATGGGATGGTTTCTTCCTCAAAAACTACAGAAAGAACCAACACCGCCAATATCTTGATTATACACTTCTAGTCTTCTGAACTGTGAAAACAAATTTCTGTTGTTTTAAGGTACTCTGATGTGACAGTTCTAGGAAATTAATATATATTTTCTGTTATCCACTTTCTAAATTCATACTTAAACTTAAACATATGTAATTTTCCATTTCCTTTTTGTTTCCTGCAGATTGATCCAGGCAGTAAGCTATTGTTCCATATTTGCTCCCACAGAAATATATTCAACTTTATACTTGCAATTGTTACTGAATTGCATGGTTGTTTTCTGTTTATATGTCACTTCCTCTATAGCTATGTCTAGAAAAATGACTCACTGTTCCATTATTTAGTGATGCTTGAGATAATAAAGTACTTATTGAAATATAACAAAGTATAGGTTCCTTATCAATTCTTATACTGTATTGAATCACTGAAAAGACAGACAATAGGAAGAAATTATCATTACAATGTTTATCACAAAAGATCAAGAGAGAAAACAGAAGTCTAACAACCTTAACCTAATATCAGATTTTATTTTTCCTTGTGGTGTTGGAAATTGAACCCAGGGCTTCAAACCTACCAGACAAGTGACTTACAGTTGAGTTATATTTCCATTCTGTTTTATTTCATTCATTCATTTTTAAAGGAGTTTCCCCAAGTTACCCAGATTGGCCTGAAACTTAAGATCCTATGTTGTTAGCCTTTTTGAGTATGTGAGATTACAGGGTCCCAGATTTTTTAAATATACATTTTAAAGCTCATTGAAAATCACTTGGAATAACATTTTTCAGACACATATGTGTTCACATTAACTTGTTATCTAATTTAATTACTTTATGAAAGAAGGCAAATCTTAAAAATGTCATGTGATACAAAATTAGGTTAGTTTGATAAACTTTCAATATACTACTAAACAATGGTATTAAGGTATAAGTGACATAGTAACTCAAAAAAAATGAAGCCAGTATTTACGAAAAAATATGGAGCCTACAATACACAACACACACTCTTTTGACAATAAGTGATTGATACTTCATACAATAAAATAAGCAAAACCAATACTCTTCCCATTATTATTGTTTTCATCTATTCTGAATGGCTGAATTAATTTTGTATATTTCCCTACAAGGTGATTTCCCAAATTTAAAAGCATAAAATGTACAAAAAAGAATAACATTGATAACTCAGTACACGCTTATTGAGAAGGAATTTACTTCCTAAAATGTTGAAACTGTTATAAAAATGGAAATCTGTTAAGAAGATGTTCATTATTATATCTTGTTCTTGCACAATTGGGAGTTCAATGTAGTTCATTTTTCATCCATATAGAAGGCATACTTATGATTTTACTTTCCAGTTACACAATATTTATCATTGTATTCACATTACATCATAATCCACATTTCTGTATGATCATAATGAAACTGGCTATCTTCTAAAAACATTGATAATACTGTTATTTTTTCCACTCTTGAAAACATAATTTCAGAATGGTACTTTTTATATTGACATTTCAAAACCCATTTAAGCATCAACATTATGACACCAATATCTTTGAATGATAAAAGCACAGTCATAAAGGTTGAAGAGTACTTTCCTAATTAGCTTACTTAGAACCAGTATTTTATTTTTTAAAATATTTATTTTAGTACCAGGGATTGAACCCAGGAGCACTTAACCACTAAGCTAATCCCCAGCTCTTCGTCGTCTTCTTTTTTTTTTTTTTTTTTAAGACACGGTGTCACTATGTTGCTTATAGCTTTGCTAAGTTGCTAAGTCTGGCTTTGAGCCTGTGATCCTCCTGCGTCAGCCTCCTGAGCTGTTAGGATTACTGATATGTGCTACAGCACCTGGCCTAGAACCAATATTTTAATATGTAATTGGATGTTCTTGTTAGATTGCATATTATGAGAAAGTTTTGTTTCATTTCCTAGGGAAAACACCTTAAAATGGAATGTTACTTATGAGAAATGACATTTTTTCCTTTTGCTTCTTTAACTGGATTACTGATTACAATAAATACAAAGAATACTACTATTAGGCTATGAAATGAAAATAAGCAACAGATATATAAACATCCATCCATCGACATATACCATATATATAATATACACCTTAATAATCATTTTTATTCAATGAAAATTCAGGAAAGCACTATACAATATTACACTATATAGGACTAAAACAACAGGCAAAATGCTCCTGTCTCTAGATTACACTCTGGAACAATTAGGTGCAAAAGATAACTATTTCTGTAGACTTACTACTAAAATTTAAGAGATTCAACCATCTACAGTATGAGTATCTTTAAATATTTAACTGAAAACCAGAATCCAAAGTGCTTATATTTAAGACAATAATAAGTAGAAAGTGGATGAATGAAATATAATCTCTTTTATGTCACAGGACAGAAATTTCTCAAGGTTTACAAGCAGGAAGAGGAATATAGATTGACCTGATATGAAATAAGACTTAGATGAAATAAGACTAAGAGCATAGATTACAGCAGAAAAGCTATTTTCATAATATCTAAAAAATAGAACTGTCTGAATGTGATCCACATGCCATTACCAAATTTATCAGAGTTCACAAGGCCCCAATCTATAGTATATATGCCAACCCACACTCCTGCCCAAACCATGGCATCTTACTATCACCTTAACCTCATGTATCACTCTCTCCTTTACTCACTTCACTACAACTATATTACCTTCCTTGCAAGTCCAAAAACATAGTTAAGAATGTTTACCTCAGGACCTTTGCACTTAGTGAATCCTTTTCTTCAAGATACCAATACAAATCACACTCTCATTTCCTTCAAATCTCAGCTTAACTGAATCCTTTTAAGATAGGCCTTCTCGGAACACTATTTAAAAACAAAACAAAACAGCAAGAATACTTTCCCAAATTTCCTATCACTCTGCTTTCTTCACAAAGTACTTACTACCATCTGCCACATTTGCTTTTCTACTGTCTGTATCCCCTAGCTAAAATAAAAATGTTTAGAGGATTAGAACTTTATCTATTTTGTTCATCACCTAATTGGCAGTGCCTAGCTGAGAATGCTTAGCAGCTTGACTAGAAAAATATGTGGCACACAGCAGGTACTCTAAACTTCTGTGGAAGGAATAAATGAATAAACAAATGAATATGAGGTTGCCCAAAGTGCCATTTTCATATAAAATACACATGTTAAGAACAAGACTAAAACTTCATATTTTCCAACTCAATTGTAGTACATAGTACATTAATTTTGGAAAAAGAAAATCCCATGCAGAATAGTTCAGAAAAGGAGAAGCACAGGATTGTTGGAATACTGTTGTTTTAATTTTATGTCCACAATATTCTGTTCTATATCTAATTAGGTTCAAGTCACATATCTCTTTAATGTTTGTACTACTGTGCCCTGTTATTTCTTCTGCAACAACCTTGAATTCTAAAGAGCTCAGAAGACACTTTCTTCTCTAATAATAGCAAGTGATGCAACTAAAATGAGATTCTGCAATCATTTGGGGAATCAACATGCAAGAATTGCAGCAGTTTTCCCTCTACTAGGGTCAAAAATAAATAATAATAAGACAGTTTCAATACTGCCTCTTTACACAGTTATTTTCTATTTCAAGAAGAGAAAGACTAGTGGAGTTAAAAGGTGGAGTACCTCACCCTTACCAAAGGACAAAGGATTCTTTTAATAATATATCACAAATCTATCTGCATGTGGAATTCTGCTGATAATACTTTGTAGTATCTTTATTGAAACTGCTAACTCACTGTTGGAATTTACTTCAGGAATGCAATTCTTTTTTTCTCTTGTAACTTGTAGCAGTCTAATTTTTACTCACACAAAATCATTACAAACACTTTCTTTTTTTAAAATTTTTTTTATTATTAGTTGTTCAAAACATTACAAAGCTCTTGACATATCATGTTTCATACATTTGATTCAAGCAGATTATGAACTCCCATTTTTACCCCGTATACATATTGCAGATTCACACTGGTTGCACATCTACTTTTTTACATACTGCCATACTAGCATCTGTTGTATTCTGCTGCCCTTTCTATCCTCTACTAACTCCCCCTCCCCTTCCCTCCCCTCCCCTCCCATCTTCTCTCTCTATCCCATCTACTGTAATTCCTTTCTCTCTCGTTTTTTCCCCCTTTCCCCTCACTTCATCTTATATGTAATTTTGTATAACAATGAGGGTCTCCTTCCTTTACCATGCAATTTCCCTTCTATCTCTCTTTCCCTCCTCCCCCTCTTGTCCCTGTTTAATGGTGATCTTCTTTAAACACTTTCTTATAACTTTCACTTTTAGAGAGTACAGACAGAAAAAAAACAGCAACTGTTTTATTCTCTATTAGTAAACAGGGAAGATACACTTCTCAGCATCACCCACCTGAACAGTTTCAACTGATCTCTCTGGACCTCTGTTGCTACCATCTCTGATCTACCTAGTAATGTTGAAACCACATGAACCATGAGTTTACAGTCTGATGTAGCTATTAGAAAAGCTAAAGGAAGTTAGCTTTGTTAATATAAGTTCTAATACCCAGAAAGAAAGATGGTTATTTCCTTTCTTCCCTGATCAGAACACATCTAGAAATATAATTCATCTGGAACACTGCAGTTATTAAGAGTGGCCATTGACAAACCAAAGAGTAAAATGGATAAAAGAAACCCAGGATGGAGAAGCTTTAGAAATCAACATAACAAATTAAGAAAATAGAAACAGACATATAGAAAACTAGAGTCCAGCATGATAAACTAAACTAAAACATTTGCTTAGCTGAAATGAGAAACTTAGAAGGCATTTATCCTACAAATTTCCAGAAAAGGGGAAGAAAGAATTATAAAGGATTTCAAGGCAAGTTTTCACCTTAATGTAAGAAATATTTTCCCCAAAACTAAAGCTTCCTAAAGCTAAAAGTGGTGTCTCATGAGAAAGCAAGTTTCCTGTCACTTAAATTGTTTAGGAGGCTCAACAACTATTGTTTAACGTGGATGCTGCAAAAGGCTTTCTTACAAGTAGAGGCTTCTTTCTTTGTACTTACAGAGTCTTTTCCATCTATTAAGATCTATGAAAAATCTTGAAGATAAATGCTAAAGTAAAAGATACAAAAATAAGCCCCATCTGCCCTTGAAAAGCAAATCTCTTTATTTTTACTCCATAAACACTCTGTTCATTCCTTATATAATGGCTCTTCCATTTCTCATCACAATGCCATTATCTTGTTTGCAGCCTTAATAACCTGAAATTCATCAACAACCTCTTAACTTATCTCTGAGAACTGAGACCATCTGTGTCAACATGACTTAGTGGTTTGTTCAAGGAAATCTTTGCCTGGCAAAGATAAGACTATAAACCAAAGAAATAACCTCACTGTATGCTTCAGGAAATTTGTACACATCAATTTATCATAGACAATAGTCCACATACCTAGATAAACTGCTTACTTTAATATCCTCACCTTACAGTTCAGCAAACCTAACTATTCTACCATAAAATTTCCCTAATCCATATAAGTTGCCTGCCTTGAAAAGCCCACCTTAAACAATTCAGTCCCAGTTCTCACAGATATCTAAAGTTCCTACTTCTACTTCTTACTTTTGAGACACTGAAGGAAAAAAAAAATTCTTAGTGAGTTCTAATACAATTTAGCTTTGCTTTATTAACAAAGTTTTCTGTTGATATCTTGGGGAGTTAAACATCTCCAGTACCTGCTGCTTTCCAGAATCAACTTTCTCCTGCCCCCAAACACCTATTATACCTGCTATAAAACTAACTCTCTTCCTAAAACTCTACTTTTAATATATTATCCTATGTCTTGAAATTTTTTTTTCATGGGTGAAGGGGGTTATCAGAGATTTACACTCAACCACTGAGCTACATCCCCAGCCGTATTTTGTATTTTATTTAGAGACAGGGTCTCCACTAAGTTGATTAGCTCCTCGCCATTGGTGAAACTGGCTTTTAACTTGTACTCCTCCTACCTCAGCCTCCTGAGCCTCTGTGATTACAGGTGTGCAACACTGTGGCCAGCTGATTTAATTAAAAAAATTTAGTTGTCAATGGACTTTCATTTTATTTTTTTACTTATTTATGTGTGGTGCTGAGAAGCGAACCCAGCCCCTCACACATGTGGGTCAAGCACTCTACCACTGAACTACAGCCCCAGCCCTTGACTTAAATTTTAATACTAAAAATATATATACTCACAAAGCATCATAATCCATTTTGGGCATAAAAGAATACACAAGACTGGGTAATTTTAAAAGAACAGAGATTTATTTCTTATAGTTTGGAGGCTGGGAAATCCAAGTTCAATAGGCTGACATCTAGTGAGGGCCTTTATGCTATATCATCCCATGAAGGAGTGTAGAAGTGCAAGAAAGAGAAAAAGAAGGCCAAATTTATTTTTATAACAAATTCACTCTCACAACAATGAACCTACATTAATCCATGCATCAGGTCAGAACCCTCTTGACCAAATCACCTCTTTAAGTTCCAACTTTTCAACAATGTTGCATGGGGGATTAAATTCGCAATATATGAACTTTAGGGGAAACAAACTGTAGCATAAATATTTAAAAAATAATCCTTAATTTCTAAAACATGATGTTAATTACAATGTTTAGAAATATGGTATGTAATTCTTTTGATAGAATTAAATTTGATGGAAAGTTCAAGCACAGCAAATTATTGTGACAGAAATCACAACAGTGACTTCCTTTGAATAAGAGGAGTTGTAAATAGAAGAAGGTCTTAGGAAACTGGGGGGAAATAAAATGGTTGGTATCTGAATTATTATAGGGATATAAACATTTATTTAAATGTATATATAACATCTATGTATTACATTGTTTTAACATTCTCCTTCCATAAAAATTTGTACAAGTCATTTTAAAGATTTCTAGTTCTAGTTCTACTTCCCCCTTCATCTGGTTAAATACTGTCTAAACCCCTGGAAGATTCTGACATGTAGACAGAAAAAACACATACAGGTCATGACCTCAGGACCCAGCAATAACATTAGGAGCTCCTTGGCTTTTCTTTTCATACATCTTGGATTGGATAATATTATTAAAGAAGCCAGCAACACAGAAACACAAATGGACATAGATAAAGGGAGGTGGATTGCCACTGACCCTAATCTCTGCAGCTAAAGTTCCAGAAAAGGGGTATCCTCACAAAACTTTAGACAAATACTGTAAAAGATACTTGTCTCTTTTAGGAACATATTCTCTTAGGTATCTCCAACCCACTCTACTCTTACTTTCAATTATTTCATGATTTCCCAAAGTTAATATGATTAAGAGCAAATTATCACCTTTGCCAACGTCCTTCATAATCTAGCACCAAGTTATCTTTCTAGCTTCATTTCTCATCATTCCCAGGCACTAATCACATCCAATTAATCTCTGTGGACTTTGCTCTTTGTCATATCTTGAGTCTGCTTTCCACTTGTCCACTGAGAAAATTTTATTTTACCAACCAAGCCTAAGAGACAGGGTCTTTCACTCCTATTCATTTTGTGCTCACATAGCCCTTCACTTGTATGTATGATTATGGCTCATGTCAAATTCTATAAGAAATAACCAGGCATTCATCTGCATCCTTGACTCAATTATGAACTTCTTGAATCCAAGAACTGAGCCCAGAAGATATACTCAACACAACATGAAAGGCAAAGAGAGATAACATAAAGTGAACAGAAGGAAATGAAATCAAGTATGAATATTTCCAGTGGGAAAACATTCTAAAATTCACTGTCAGTTTATTAGATTCAAGGTCATGTGGAGTTGAAGAGTATTTAGACTGATAATTTCATCCTCTAAACTTCTGCTATGACTGAAATCCTGCTGTCTCCACCTTTTATTCTATGGAACATGCAAAGGACAAGGTATGCAAGTTCTACAACTAACAATGAATTATTTTCAAGTGTATACTATAAACAGATTGCAATGTTAAAATGCCCTTTATTGGAGTTGGGGTTATGGCTCAGCAGTAGAGCACTCGCCTCGCAAGTGCGAGACCCTGGGTTCGATCCTCAGCACCACATAAAAAACAAACAAATAAATAAATAAACGAATAAATAAATAAATAAAGTTAAAAAAAGATTCAGAAAATTTAAAAAATATATAAATAAAATAAGATGCCCTTTATTCTGACTGAAATCCTGCTTACAAAAATGAGTTAGCAGAATATTATACATAGGTTTTAGTTGCTGCCTGTATAATTCTTGTTTTGATTTGTTAAAAGGATAACCACATGTTCAAAAAAAAAAAAACTTTAAGAATCTGTTTACCTCTAAGTGCTTTCTATAACACTGAACTTGATTTTTCAGTGTTTAGTTACTGCCTAGTGGAAGGTGGAAGTCTATACTCTTTGTAAACTTCATTAATTTTTCTAAAAAAGCCACAACACATTCCAATGGCTTCTAACTCTTACACAATTGGCTCATCTTCCAAAGTCTTATGTAAGATGGAAAATGTCATGTGCTACTGGGATCTAAAACTGATTGATAAATCCAGTCATAAATAAATAAGGAAGTAAGTTTCATTGTGCATTTAAGCTTCTTCCTGGACCATGTAGCACTCATTATTCTGAAATGAAAATGCCTTTAGTATAACTTCATAATAAGTAATGAAATATAAACAACAACTCATCCAGGAGTTACTAAGTTAAGTTATTGCTTATTATATATACAAAATATTTTAATAAATACATAGTTATTTAAATATGTTGAAGATGATCCATGTTTTAAAAACTTAAATCATTAAACAATAAGCAAACTGTAGAACAATAATGGTTTCTAGTTATCAAAATTTAAACTATAAGCAATATAAGAACATAGTGAAGTGCAGTGCAAAGGTATGAAAAGCATTTAATTTGCACATAATAATTAATGAGGGTACAACACAGAAAAAGTATCATAAATAAATATAGTGTCACATACTAAAGTTGCCCAACAAAAAATATTACTGAGATATAACAGTTTCACCCAATTTAGGTGCCACAGAAATTACTTGATAATAATGCAGGCATTTCTTCTTCCTTAGTGGCATTGCCTTAGTGAGGCTAGAGATAGGCTGTATGAAAGGAAAATTTACTGGACAATTTTAAAGAATAAAAGAAAGTGGTATAGCACTGTAGGTACGATCTGATCTATTTGTAGTTACTATTAAATTTGTTATAAAGTATGTAACATACTTTGTCAAATGTAATTTTGAACATGTGAGATGGAATTGTAGGAATTAGACTGCCTATCCAATTGAATTGATATGCATCATCCCTGAGAGAGCATAGATAAAATCTTATAGGACGACAGAAGCATTCCTAAAGATTTACAGATTATAATTTGAACTTGAAATCATAACTGAAAAATTTACCAACTATATAAATTGCATATCAAACTCAGACATAATATATAGTTACTACATATTTCATAATTTTTCTTTATTTTAAATATGATTGTTTTCCATCTCTTGGTGAAAAAGACTATAATGTTACCCAACATTCATAACTTTTGAAAGATTCTTGCAAGACTTGATGTAGAATACAATAATTTTATTTTGGGAAGAAATAAAATATTGCTTCTCACAGTAATTGCTTTGGGGTAGAGAATTAAAACATTTTCGCACATTAACATAGCAGCTCTGCTAGTACATCTATTATAAAATTCATTTGGGGAATGAGGCTTACTTTGAATATTACAAATTTCAAGGTTGTTTTTAAGTTATACTTTCAGAGATCAAAGGTTATAAGTTATAGTAAAGGCAAGCAAATTTTAAACTTTTAATATGATTTGATATATATTAATTATTTTGACACACAGTATCAAAAGTATCTTAAATAAATATAGTTTCAGGTAAGTCTAAATGAAGTTACTTTTGGATAAACTTTTTAAACAGATAGATTTAGCTTATGTAAAAAATAAACAATTACAACCTGAATTGGGTAAATTTTTAAGCAGACTAAACATAAATACTGCTATAGAGACAGAAATAATTTTGTAAATAAACTCTATATTCTATGTAATCAATGTCTAGTTAGTAAAACAAAATAAATTTAAAGAACTTATTTTCTCAAATTACTCCCCAAACAAAGGAAGCAAAAGAAAACCTCAATCATGTTATAAACATGTAGGGCAAAACAGACAATATTACATATCTAAGTAAAAAATAAAATGTCCATAATCCACTAGTCCTAGTTATCTTGGGTGAACATTCTTTGGAATCTTCACTTATTCCACAATGAATCCTCATGAAGAGGATTATAAAGATGAGTAAGCATTCTACTTCTGTGGTCAAAATGTTTTCATTTTATTAGTAGATATGATTATGCAAAAAGAAGACAAGATTAAATAACTATGACAAACAGCTACCATGGACATTTAGCCCCACCCTAATCGCTAAAGATAAAAGTAGGGTCTCACACCTACTATGTAAGTGTTCCACCAATAAGCTACATCCTTGGCCCATACCATGGCCACTCAGAACAGAACTTTATATTTAGCCAAGGAGCTAAAGAATAACTATATCAAGACAAAGACAATTGAACAATGACAGAGGAAGGGGACTTAAAAAGCACAAAGAGAGGAGGATTCCCATTCCAAGATTATAATATTTATACTAAGCAAAAATGTGTTATTTGTTCATTAGAAACCAAAATTAAAATAAAATATGCTTCATTCATTCCTGTATCCAATTCTACTTTATGCTTTATACTACTTTATCAAATAACTAAAAATGACACTAACAGTTTATAATACTTGGAGGGATGAAATGAATGAGAAACAAAAGTTAAGAGAAATCTATTGCTAAACTTTTAAATATTCAGTATGAATCTTGCAAAAATGAGACATTTCCCAATGTATATCTATTACTTCATCCATCCCGTTGGTATTAATAATTATTCTAAAATTTTAGTGCTTCTTTTTGAACTAAAGCTTAATTTTGTCTACAACATAATCAAATCATACTATTTTTATGGCTTTTTTAAATAGAAGAGGAACATTATATATTGACTCTCTGTTTTGATAATTATATATAACATTTGATTTTATGGGGGAAAAAAGTGAAAAGACTCCTTAGCCATATAAAAACACTAAAAAATATTTTAATGTAACCTGATACTTAAATTTTACACAAAAGTTTCTCTTTTTTACCTAGACAGGGGTAATGTAGGTAATATAAATATGGAAATAGTGTTGAATATTTATTTATCTAAGTTTATATAAAATTCACTCTATAGAATCAAAATGCTTGATAAACATATAGAGTAAGAAATAGTCTGAGTTACTGAAATTTCAGAGTCTTGCTTTTTTAATTTCAAAGATATAACTTAAAAGTGCTTTTTTCAAAACTCCATATATATGCTTTTTATGAATTATCTTCAATATAGTTGATTTTATTGATAGGCTGAAAAATATCCTTGTTCTTAAAGACCACAGGATTCTATTTAGCACATTTCTTTTTCCAATTATTAAATAATTTTCTGATTGAAAAAAAATTAAATGACATGAAAAGGTTAATAAGGAACTTATCCCTTCTCTGTGGGAGGACTAATTCATTTTTTGTTGTTGTTTTTCTTACACTTTCTCTTCTGAACTCACATTTCTTCTAGATTTTCAGAGAATATTTAACTGCATTAGATGAAATTTGGCATATTAAAATGCATTGTCATTTTGAAGTTCGATAACGTCTGTGTGTATGAGATTCTGAGGTTTTAACTAAAAAGTACAAACAAATCTTAAAAGGGAAATTCTTATGTATAATTAAAATTCCTAAAAGGCTGAAATATAACTTGTCTTCTTGTTTGCAAATACTCACCTATTCAACTATTATTTATTTAATCTCGCTCATGTGTGAACTTCTTTATGAAGAGGTAAGGATATAAACCACATGGCCTTCTTTTTAATTTATTAATCAGGTCATATGTAGCAACAGTTGAAAGGAAACAGTTTGTGGTAGCAACATAAGTTGGCAATCAAGATAAAACCAGAGTATAGGATCAAGAGTCCCTAAAATTAATGGTGACAAAGAAAGTCAAAACCAGGTGGAAGGCAGGCATACAGCCCAGCAACAGATGCTAGATATTAAGGCAAGGAATTTCATCAAACCCAATTAGGCAGGGAAAAATAGAAAAAATAAAAGGGAATATATGATATGGTAAACTTTCCAAGAGATCAAATGCAGGGTCACATCAAGTAACCATGGTGTTGAAGTAGAATTCTAAAACAATTCCAGTTTCTCATACTACATGATATAAGTGAGATTCGAAAGACTGCGACTTTGTGCCCATCCATATCATTCCATCTTCCCACTAGTGTGTGAGCTGAGCTTCATGATATAGCTTTAATACTAGGAAAAATATAGTACCTAACGTTTAATAGGCTCTCCACAATTTTTTTGTACAAAAAAATAAGGAATGAATAAAAGAGAGGACAGAATCCTCATTCCAAATTCTAAGTTTTCTGCATATCTTTAGTGTGTCAATTACGATCATCTTGTCAGTTTTTCATTAAAAAACCAGATTCAGAATATAAAAATAATATCCAGTTTAAGTCTATACATTTTCAATTTAAAACTAGACATGGAATTATAGTACCCTTAATATATCCCTGAGATCTAGGATGTGCAAAATTCCTGAGGCATGAAAGTGTAGCACACTGGAAAAAATGTAAGACTTTGGTGCTTACTGATGATGAATTCTAGATTAAATGAGCAGCATGACATTTCACAATAAATGCTTCTGCCTTTGTATGTAGAACACAACACTCAGTCTTAATCATAAATTAACTCCAATGCAGTGAAAATTTTGGGGTTATGTATGGTAAACCCCTAGCAATCCTCAGCCAGCATCTAAACTACAAATTTCAGAAAACAAAACCAAAAAGAACAATAAATTTGTTTACAGTGGAAGTTATAATGTACGTATAAGCTTCATTGCATTTTCTTTAAGATGATCTTTTTACCAGTGGAAAATGTTTTTATGTTTCATGTAACTATTCAGTTGTATAGTTACCTCCAGCTACATAGTAATGACTAGTTTTGTGATGACTTTCATGCTGTTAAGTGGACCATTAGTACTTGGCTTGTGCCATTACATAGCATCTTAATAGCAACAAACAAATAAACTTGCAAATCAGCACAGCATCATACAGCATGCACTATTAATTTTCTTTACATTCTTTTATTCATTTACATTTAAGTTCAATGAAGTGAAACTTAATATTTTCAGTTTTTTCTAGTCAGGTTTTATTTAATAATTGATATGTGATAATGTGAAGAGTCACCAAACTTTAAAATACATTTAATTTTTGTAAAACTAATAACTAAATGAAGACCCAAAAACATAATCCACAGTGATTTAGTATATTTGGTATAAAAAGCTCAATCCAGTTAGAAAATTATTTTTAAAATTATTATTAAACAATAGGGGAAACATTATTCTATCTTTATGAAAGACAGAATAAGAAGTTCAGAGATGACACAGGTCTATATTGATTATATAAAATATATATAATATACATATGTGTGTGAGTATATATGTTCCTGTATACATACATATTTATAGAAAATATTTATTCCACCCACAGATGTGACTACAAACTCTGTGCTATTCTGATCATTATTTCTCAAGGATGCATTGTTGAAAAGTTGATCATAAAGTTAAAGCTCAGAGAACTGCAAAGGATAGTACTTCTGAAAAAACAATTCAAAATACAGATGCTACTGACGAAGCATCAATAACAAACCTTCAGTAAGGGAACAAGTGATCTGTCTATATAAAGAATTGTTAAAATGTGTAATAAGGATAAATTATTTCTGATATAGATCTTAAATATGTATGCATTTTAACACTCTAAATGTTTTTTAAATATTTAATTGATTTTCTTTTTTAAATACATGACAGTGAAATGCATTACAAATCTTATTACAGATATAGAGCACAATTTTTCATGTCTCCGTTGGTATATAAAGTATGTTCACACCAATTCATGTCTTCATACGTTGGATAATGATATCTATCACATTCCACCATCATTGCTAACCCCTTGCCCCCTCCCTTCCCCTCCTACCCCTCTGCCCTATCTAGAGTTCATCAATTCTCCCATGCTCCCCCTCCCTACCCCATTATGGGTCAGTCACCTTATACAGAGAAAATATTCGGCATTTGTTTTTTTGAGATTGGTTAACTTCACTTGGCATTATTTTTTCCAGCACCATCCATTTACCTGCAAATGCCATGATTTTATTTTCTTTTATTGCTGAGTAATATTCCATTGGGTATATATGCCACATTTTTTAATCCATTCATCTATTGAGGGGCATCTAGGTTGGTTCCACAGTTTAGCTATTGTGAATTGTGCTTCTATAAACATTGATGTGGCTGTGTCCCTGTAGTATGCTTCACTCTTCCTGCTAAGAATTGCTTTAGCTGTTCCTTTGGGCAAAGACTGAGGAGAGGAATAGCTGGGCCAAATGGTGTTTTCATTCCAAGTTTTCCAAGGAATTTCCATACTGCTTTCCATATTGGCTGCACCAAATTGCAGTCCCACCAGAAATTATGAGTGTGCCTTTTCCCCACATCCTCACCAACACTTATTGTTGTTTGTCTTCATAATAGCTGCCATTCTGACTGGAGTGAGATGATATCTTAGAGTAATTTTAATTTGCATTTCTCTAATTGCAAAAGATGATGAACATTTTTTCATATATTTGTTAATCAACTGTATATCCTCTTCTTTGAAGTGTCTGTTCATGTCCTTGGCCCATTACACTCATAAATCAAAGGCATTTCTGTGTATCAGTGACAAATCCTCAGAAAGGGAAATGAGGAAAACTAGCTCATTTCCAATAGCTTAAAAAATAAAATAAAATACTTGGGAATCAACTTAACAAAAGAGGTGAAAGGTCTATACAATGAAAACTACAGAGCCCTAAAGAAAGAAATCAAAGACGACATTAGAAGATGGAAAGATCTATCTTGCTCTTGGATAGGCAGAATTAATATTATCAAAATGACCATACTATACTACCAAAAGCACTATATAGAGTTAATGCAATTCTGATCAAAATCCCAATGGCATTCCTCACAGAAATAGAAAAAGCAATCATGAAATTCATCTGGAAAAAATAAGAGATCCAGAATAGCTAAAGCAATCCTTAGCAGGAAGAGTGAAGCAGGTGGCATCACTATACCAGACCTTAAACAAAACTACACAGCAACAGTAACAAAAACAGCATGGTACTGGCACCAAAACAGACTGGTAGACCAATGGTACAGAATAGAGGACACAGAAACTAACCCACAAAATTACAATTTTATTAGCCAAAAACATGCATTGGAGTAAAAATAGCCTTTTCAACAAATGGTGCTGGGAAAACTGGAAATCCATATGCAACAAAATGAAATTAAACTCATATGAATGATTATTTACCAGACATACATTATCTTTAAGAAGTAAAACTATAGTTGGTGAAATATTTTAGTATTATTTGTTGCTGTTTTTTTCAGACTATGGTATCTTTAAAAATATCAGTATGAAAATATGGTTTTATATGCATTTTCCACTGTTTTGTAATATACTAAATTAAAAAAAATCAAACTAGCACATTATTGAAAGCTGCAGTAAACATTGTCTCTGTCTGCACTGCCTGTTTTCTCCTTTCCCTTTGTAAACTCCATGTACTCCAGCGTGACTTTAACTCTAGGACCTTCATCATTTCTTTACTTGGTTGACTTTTTTTGACAGCTGAAGTTCACCAGTGCCAGGAAAGTAATGCCTTCACCAGACAACTAGCACTCAAAAATGACTGATGAGAGCTGGTAGATAAAAACCTCAGTTCTATCACTACTTGAGTGGGAAAGCTAGTGTATGTTCTACACTGGCTTCAAGAACACTCCTAGAAGAAGTAAGTTTCAGTGACTCACAATACTAACTGAATGGGTAACATACTACTTTTGGCCCCCCTCTCTTCTGAGACTCAGTTTCTCCTTCCTCTCCCATAATTCTTTTACCTTCAATATAAACCACATTCACTTGAATCACTATGTTTGTATTTATTTGGAAGGAACACATAAATGAAGACAGAAATATTTTAAACTGTTAAAAAAGCATTCATACAGCCCACCCCTTCTCTGCTGCTCTACCCCGGGCCACTCATCCTCACTACCTATAGCTTCTGTCTTACTCTACCAACTCTGTCTTTCCCCAGGATTAAGCTTCTGGCTGTCCTGGCCTGACAGCAAGTCTGGCACAGTCTGGTTTTATCAGACATATCCTTCCCTCCTTATCCTATGGCACTAGTCTCCACCAGGTCTGTGCTGGCATGGGCATAGAAATAAACATTTTCCCCACTGAACCAAACAAACCCACTACTAGGTTTTATCTCAGAAAAAAAAAATGATGAAGTAAGAAAAAGAATATTAGACTAATTTTACAGAAGAACAGAAAGACTAAGTAATTTCCCCAAAGCAACACATTTGGTAAGAGGCAGAGGTTGGAGAAGAGCTCAGTCCTACTTTCCTTCCATCTGTTTCTCCTTGCCTATAGATTTCAAGACAAAGGAATAGAAATGTCTTTTTAAGTCAGTCTTTCAAAAAATGTCACAGCATAAATCATGTTTACAGTTACTTTAGCAAGTCCATTTAAAAAGAAGTCATATTTTATGATGACATTCAATGTATACAGTCTTCCTAAATATTAAATTAAAGGTCAGCAAGATACTAAGCATGGGTTATTTCACTCATTTTTTTTAAGAGAAAACAAAGTAATGCCCTTTGGGTATATATGCTAGATGTGATGTGATTTTGGCCACAAAATATATAAAACAAAATTATATCTAAAACTAACGTATATCTAAGGCTCTCCAAAGATCTAAAACAGAGCTTTGGACTTTCAACAATCAGGCATTCTGGATGATTTTTCTGATATGTGCATGTGGCTGCTGTTTGTACTGTGGGATATTTAACAGCATCCTGTCCTCTACTATTAACTATAAGTTGTAGGTATCTGTCCTTGCAGTTATGACGACCTAAAATGTATACAGCCACTACCAAATGCTCTGTGGTAGGGGCAGGGAACAAAATCATGCCAGGTCATATGACATTAGTTTTATATACCAAACACCCTTTCTACATTTCACAAAATACAGCCAGTCCATAAGGGCAGTAAAGTTTAATGTGGCTTTGGAACACAACTATTTATATCTTCCTTGAAATTTTTATAAATGAGAAAAATTTAAGTTCTAATAGCATTTATCTAGTGTTTCAGGATTCCAAAAATACCAACAATAGAAAAATAACCATGAGTGGGAAACTTACGATTCTAAAACATAAATTAATAGTACTACATAGAGTCATGGCTTTTCATCTTTCGATTCAAAAGTGGAATCTACTGTCAGTTTATATAGAGCAAGTTTATTGTTCCACTTCTGGTGTAACAGCTCATAACAGCACAAAGAAGAACACAAAACTCTCTGGTAAGATAAAGAAGACAGGACACACGACATGCAGCAGTATTTCTGGAGAATAAGACAGATGAAAAGTACGCTACTGCAAAATTTCATATGAATTTTGAAGAAGTTTATAAGCATAAAGAAACTGTACCTATGTTCATTTTAATAGATTTGAATGTTAATGGAAATTCTACTGCAATTGGGGATTTAAGCTTAGCTTTATTTTGTAATTGTGTTATTCGTGTTATAAGAAGAAATGCAGAGGTTAATGAAAATCTGAAGCCTGAAAATCTTTCTTTGTCTTTAACTGTTTTATAACATTGCCTTGGGAATTTATACAGAATCATTCCTTTATTTAATACATATATTTACAAGGCTGATTCATTCATATATATACACTTTTATATATATAAATATGAATGATATTTGCTTGATGTAAGAAAGAAATTCAATCCTCAATGGCTTTTTATGTACTCTGCTTAGTTTAAATGACTAGCTGGGATATTAATATTCTGCCTTTATATTTCTCAATGCTTTATTACCAGTAACATTCTCTTTAACCTATTATCTATGAATAGGTAGTTTATTTAACCACATTAACATATTCTTTCCCTTACAAGAAACTATAGTTCTATACTGGTGCTTTTTTTAGAATTTTCTAAATTTCCATGGTAATAAGTACATATTCCTTCTATGATCAGAAAATAATATTTAAAAAACAAAGGTTGAAATAGAAACAATAAAAATATATCAGAGAGAAAAACTTGGAACAATCAGATAATGAGGAGGAAAAAAAGAGTCTAGAACATGATGACAGATTTAAGAACTTATTCCTGACCTATCTTTAAGCCACCTCAAGGGTCTAAGTAGTCCCCGCCTATGTGTTTTTAAAGGATCATGTTAGTTACGTTGTACAGGTATTACGACATGGATGTTTTTTGTTTTTGTTTTCTAGCTGTGCTGAAGATCAAACTTAGGGCCTCCCACATGCTACCTTATGCTCTACCACAGAGCTATACCTCCAGCCCTCTCTCACCATATTTAACTAGTATCCATAAAGAAAACAGAAGGTATTACTGGATTCACAAGTTGTTCAGAATCTTTAGTTTTTTTTGAACTTCAATCAAAATTTAAAATGGACATAAGCATAAAGATTCAAACATTAATCACTTCTGTTAATAATATATTTAATATGTTTAAATTTAGATATATTTTGTAATATATTTAATAAATTTAATTTTAAATTTATATTTTGAAATAATTTAATATCATCAATTTAATCTTGAGTAATTCTTAATCACATTATAAGTTTCATGATTGTAATTCTGAATCTACTGCATTCACACAGAATAATACCTTTTCTCATTTATAAAATACCCATTCTCCAAATTCATAGTACTTTTGCTTGTAAGATAATATATGTCAAAGTTCTTTATACATTAATTATGAGGACTACCAAGAATATGTCTAGTGCCTATAAAAAGGGAACAGAGGACATAAGTAAGTGAGAGAGGCACTGAGTTAAACATAGGTTCCTTTATCTCTGAATATGTACTATATATTTCCAAGTAAATAATAATTGAATTTGGGGATTTACTAAATGCCCAATAAAGAAAAAAATTAGAACACAATCTCTCTTAACCATTGTAAACCATCAATTGAGTAGGTTTTATTATTAAACATCTATAAAAATATTATTTGAAAGAGCTGAATTAGGTTCACTAAGATCAAACATTTTTTAAAGCTTCTATTTAAAGCTTTTGTTTTAGAAAAAAATAATAGGAAAATATGACATAGAAAAAAGTTCATATTTTAAGAATATAAAGTTGGATGAATTTTAACTGATCTCATGTATGTACTTATCACCTAGATCAAACAATAAGTTATCTAGAAAACCATTGATGTCACACCGTAATTACTTAACCAACCAGCTCAAAAGTAAGCACCTTTTTTGACTCTGAAACACAGATTATTTTGTTTGGTTTCTGAGCTTAAATAAATGAAATCTGACAATAGATACATTTTTGTTTCTGGCTTTCTCATTTGGCATTATAGAGATTCATCCTTATGGTTTTGTGAAAATAGCAGTTATTATTATATATGTTCAAATGTCTGAATACACTGGAATCTAGCTATCATGCTGTTTTGTTGTTGTTGTTTTTTTGGGGGGCAGGGGTACCTGGGATTAAGCTCAGGGGCACTTGACCACTGAGCAACATCCTTAGCCCTACTTGGTATTTTATTTAGAGATAGGGTCTCACTGAGTTGCTTAGCATCTCGTAGTTGCTAAGGGATGGGGGTGGCTGCAGATGTGGCTCAGTGGTTAAGTGCCCAGGGTTCAATTTCTTTTCTTTTTTTTTTTTATTGTTGGTTGCTCAAAACATTACATAGTTCTTGACATATCATATTTCATACTTTGATTCAAGTGGGTTATTGACTCCCATTTTTACCCCATATACAGATTGCAGAATCACATCAGTTACACTTCCATTGATTTACATATTGCCATACTAGTGTCTGTTGTATTATGCTGCCTTTCCTATCCTCTACTATCCACCCTCCCCTCCCCTCCCCCTCTTCTCTCTCTACCCCCTCTACTGTAATTCATTTCTTCCCCTTGTATTATTTTTCCCTTTCCCCTCACTTCCTCTTGTATGTAATTTTGTATAACCATGAGGGTCTCCTTCCCTTTCCATGCAATTTCCCTTCTCTTTCGCTTTCCCTCCCACCTCTCATCCCTGTTTAATGTTAATCTTCTTATGATCTTCTTCCCTACTCTGTTCTTAGTTACTCTCCTTATATCAAAGAAGACATTTGGCATTTGTTTTTTAGGGATTGGCTGGCTTCACTTAGCATAATCTGTTCTAATGCCATCCATTTCCCTCCAAATTCTATGATTTTTGTCATTTTTTAATGCAGAGTAATACTCCATTGTGTATATATGCCACTTTTTTTTATCCATTCTTCTACTGAAGGGCATCTAGGTTGGCTCCACAGTTTAGCTATTGTGAATTGTGCTGCTATGAACATCAATGTAGCAGTGTCCCTGTAGCATGCTCTTTTTAGGTCTTTAGGGAATAGAACCAGAAGGGGAATAGCTGGGTCAAATGGTGGTTCCATTCCCAGCTTTCTAAGAAATCTCCATACTGCTTTCCAAATTGGCTGCACCAATTTGCAGTCCCACCAACAGTGAACAAGTGTACCCTTTTCCCCACATCCTCGCCAGCACTTGTTGTTGTTTGACTTCATAATGGCTGCCAATCTTACTGGAGTGAGATGGTATTTTAGGGTGGTTTTGATTTGCATTTCTCTGACTGCTAGAGATGGTGAGCATTTTTCCATGTACTTGTTGATTGATTGTATGTCCTCCTCTGAGAAGTGTCTGTTCAGGTCCTTGGCCCATTTGTTGATTGGGTTATTTGTTATCTTATTGTCTAAGTTTTTGAGCTCTTTATATACTCTGGATATTAGGGCTCTATCTGAAGTGTGAGGAGTAAAGATTTGTTCCCATGATGTAGGCTCCCTATTTACCTCTCTTATTGTTTCTTTTGCTGTGAAAAAACTTTTTAGTTTGAGTAAGTCCCATTTGTTGATTCTAGATGTTAACTCTTGTGCTATGGGTGTCCTATTGAGGAATTTGGAGCCCGACCCCACAGTATGTAGGTCGTACCCAACTTTTTCTTCTATCAGATGCCGTGTCTCTGATTTAATATCAAGCTCCTTGATCCATTTTGAGTTAACTTTTGTGCATGGCGAGAGAAAGGGATTCAGTTTCATTTTGTTGCATGTGGATTTCCAGTTTTCCCAGCACCATTTGTTGAAGATGCTATCCTTCCTCCATTGCATGCTTTTAGCCCCTTTATCAAATATAAGATAGTTGTAGTTTTGTGGATTGGTTTCTGTGTCCTCTATTCTGTACCATTGGTCCACCTGCCTGTTTTGGTACCAGTATCATGCTGTTTTTGTTAATATTGCTCTGTAGTATAGTTTGAAGTCTAGTATCGGTATACCACCTGATTCACACTTCCTGCTTAGAATTGCTTTTGCTATTCTGGGTCTTTTATTTTTCCATATGAATTTCATGATTGCTTTCTCTATTTCTACAAGAAATGCCATTGGGATTTTGATTGGCATTGCATTAAACCTATAGAGAACTTCTGGTAATATCACCATTTTGATGATGTTAGTTCTGCCTATTCATGAACAGAATATATTTTTCCATCTTCTAAGATCATCTTCTATCTCTCTCTTTAGGGTTCTGTAGTTTGCATTGTATAAGTCTTTCACCTCTTTTGTTAGGTTGATTCCCAAGTATTTTATTTTTTTTGAGGATATTGTGAATGGAGTGTTTTTCCTCATTTCCATTTCAGAGGATTTGTCGCTGATATACAGGAATGCCTTTGATTTATGCGTGTTGATTTTATATCCTGCCACTTTGCTAAATTTATTTATTAGCTCTAATAGTTTCTTTGTAGACCCTTTTGGGTCTGCTAGGTATAGAATCATGTTATTCTCAAATAGTGATAATTTAAGTTCTTCTTTTCCTATTTTTATACCTTTCATTTCTTTCGTCTAATTGCTCTGGCCAGTGTTTTGAGAACTATGTTGAACAGAAGTGGTGAGAGAGGGCATCCCTGTCTTGTTCCAGATTTTAGAGGGAATGCCTTCAATTTTTCTCCATTCAGAATGATGCTAGCCTGAGGCTTAGCATAGATTGCTTTTACAATATTGAGGTATGTTCCTGTTATCCCTAGTTTTTCTAGAGTTTTGAACATAAAGGGATGCTGTACTTTGTCGAATGCTTTTTCTGCATCTATCGAGATGATCATATGGTTCTTATTTTAAGTCTATTGATGTGGTGAATAACATTTATTGGTTTCTGTATATTGAACCAGCCGTGCATCCCAGGGATGAATCCTACTTCGTGGTGCACATTTTTTTGGATACGTTTTTGAATCCGATTCGCCAGAATTTTATTGAGGATTTTTGCACCTAGGTTCATTAGAGATATTGGTCTGTAGTTTTCTTTCTTTGAAGTGTCTTTGTCTGGTTTAGGAATCAGGGTGATGTTGGCCTCGTAGAATGAATTTGGAAGTTCTTCCTCTTTTTCTATTTCCTGAAATAGCTTGAAAAGTATTGGTATTAGTTCCTCTTTAAAGGTTTTGTAAAACTCTGCTGTATACCCATCCTGTCCTGGGCTTTTCTTAGTTGGTAGTCTTTTGATGGTTTCTTCTATTTCCTCAATTGATATTGGTCTGTTTAGGTTGTCTATATACTCCTGACTTAATCTGGGCAGATCATATGACTTAAGAAACTTATCGATGCCTTCACTATCTTCTATTTTATTGGAGTATAAGGATTCAAAATAATTTGATTATCTTCTGTATTTCTAAAGTGTCTGTTGTGATGTTGCCTTTTTCATCCCGTATGCTAGTAATCTGAGTTCTCTCTCTTCTTCTCTTTGTTAGCATGGCTAAGGGTCTGTCGATTTTATTTATTTTTTCAAAGAACCAACTTTTAGTTTTGTCAATTTTTTCAATTGTTTCTTTTGTTTAGATTTCATTAATTTCAGCTCTGATTTTAATTATTTCTTGCCTTATACTTCTTTTGCTGTTGTTTTGCTCTTGTTTCTCTAGGATTTTGAGATGAAGTATGAGATCATTTATTTGTTGGTTTTTTCTTTTTAAGGAATGAACTCCAAGCAATGAATTTTCCTTAGAACTGCTTTCAATGTGTCCCATAGATTCCGATATGTTGTGTCTGTGTTTTCATTTATCTCTAAGAATTTTTTAATTTCTTCCTTGATGTCTTCTATAACCCATTGATCATTCAGTAACCTATTGTTCATTCTCCAAGTGATACATGATTTTTCCTTCCTTCTTTTATTGTTGATTTTCAGTTTCATTCCATTATGATCAGATAAGATGCATGGTATTATGTCTACTCCTTTATATTTTCTAAGAGTTGCCCTGTGACATAATATATGATCTATTTTTGAGAAGGATCCATGTGCTGCTGAGAAAAAAGTGTAACTGCTTGATGTTGGGTGGTATATTTTATATATGTCAATTAAGTCTAGGTTATTAATTGTGTTATTGAGTTCTATAGTTTCCTTATTTAACTTTTGTTTGGAAGATCTGTCCAGTGGTGAGAGAGGTGTGTTGAAGTCTCCCATAATTATTGTATAGTGGTCTATTAGACTCTTGAACTTGAGAAGAGTTTGCTTGATGAACATAGCTGCACCGTTGTTTGGGGCATATATATTTATGATTGTTATGTCTTGTTGGTGTATGGTTCCTTGAGCAGTATGTACTGTCCCTCTTTATCCCTTTTGATTAACTTTGGCTTGAAATCTATTTTATTTGATATGAGTATGGACACTCCTGCTTGTTTCCGAAGTCCATATGAGTGATATGATTTTTACCAACCTTTCACCTTCAGTCTATGTATATCTTTTCCTATCAAATGCGTCTCCTGTAGGCAGCATATTGTTGGGTCTTGTTTTGTGATCCATTCTACTAGCCTGTGTCTCTTAATTGGTGAGTTTAAGCCATTAACATTTAGGGTTATTATTGAGATATGGTTTGTTCTTCCAGCCATATTTGTTTATTTATGTTACTATACATGGTTTGTTTTCCTCTTTGATTATGTTCCCCCCTTTACTGTCCTAACTCCCACTGTTGGTTTTCATTGTTATTTTCCATTTCCTCTTCCTGAAAAGTTTTGCCAAGGATGTTTTGAAGAGATGATTTTCTAGCTGCAAATTCTTTTAACTTTTGTTTATCGTGGAAGGTTTTAATTTCATCTTCCATCCTGAAGCTTAATTTCGCTGGATACACAATTCTTGGTTGGAACCCATTTTCTTTCAGTGTTTGAAATATGTTATTCCAGGATCTTCTAGCTTTCAGAGTCTGTGTTGAAAGATCAGCTGTTATCCTGATTGGTTTGCCCCTAAATGTAATCTGCTTCCTTTCTCTTGTAGCTTTTAAAATTCTCTCCTTATTCTGTATGCTGGACATCTTCATTATAATGTGTATAGGTGTGGTTCTCTTATGATTTTGCACATTCGGTGTCCTGTAGGCTTCTAGGATTTGGGATTCTGTCTCATTCTTCAAGTCTGGGAAGTTTTCTCGTATTATTTCATTGAATAGATTGCTCATTCCTTTGGTTTGGAACTCTATACCTTCCTGTATCCCAATGACTCTTAAGTTTGGTCTCTTTATGTTATCCCATATTTCTTGTATGTTCTGCTCATGGTTCCTTAACAGTCTTGCTGAGCTGTGTATGTTCTTTTCAAGTTGAAATACTTTTTCTTCATTGTCTGATGTTCTATCTTCTAAGTGTTCTACTCTGCTGGTAGTATTCTCAATTGAGTTTTTAAGTTGGTTTATTGCTTCCTACATTTCTAGGATTTCTGTTTGTTTTTTATTACCTCTATCTCCCTGTATAGTTCATCTTTTGCTTCTTGGATTTGTTTATGTAATTCATTGTCGAAGTGATCTTTCATTGTCTGATTTTGCTGTCTAATGTCTTCCTTGAGACTCCAGATCATCTGAAGCATGTTTATCCTGAATTCTTTATCTGATATTCCATCTGCTGCAGCTATTACCTCTTCTAAAGTTGAGTTGACCTGCACTGCTTGTGGTCCTTTCTTTCCTTGTCATTTCATACTGCTCGCGTTTCTTTCTGCTTGGTGAAACTGTTGTGTTTTTAAAATTTTCCCCCTATATATTTATATTGCTCTTGTATAGGTGAAAAATCTCCCTTGCAGGGCGGGCAGCGGCTGTGCTCCTCCTCCAATTGGGGTGATCTGTCTACCACGCTGGCGTGCCGCTGGGTCTGTTCTGCCAGTCGGTCCCAGGTCTGCCTACCTTGTAGGCGCGGGCGGCGGCTCTGCTCTGCCCTTCCTCCAGTTGGTGTGACGTGTCTACCACGCCCGTGGACCCCTGGGCCTGTTCTGCTGGTCAGTCGCAGGTCTGCCTACCTTGCAGGCACGGGCGGCGGCTCTGCTCTGCCCTTACTCCAATTGGGGTGACATGTCTACCATGCCGGCAGGTCTCTGGGCCTGTTCCAGGCGCAGGAGGCGGTTCTGCTCTTCCCCTACTCCAACTGGGGTGACGTGACTTCCACGCTGGCGGGCCGCTGGGCCTGTTCCGGGCATGGGTGGCGGCTCTGCTCTACCCCTACTCCAATTGGTGTGACGTGTGTATCACGCCGGCGGGCCGCTGGGCTTGTTCAGGGTGCGGGCGGCGGATCTGCTCTGCCCCTTCTCCAATTGGGGTGACGTGTCTACCATGCCGGCAGGCTGCTTGGCCTGTTCCTCCAGTCGGTCGCAGGTCTGCCTACCTTATGGGCACGGGCGGCAGCTCTGCTCTGCCCCTAGTCCAAATTGGGTGATGTGTCTGCTGCGCCGGCCGCTGGGCCTGTTCTGCCAGTCGGTCACAGGCCTGTCTACCTTGCAGGCGCGGGTGGCGGCTCTGCTCTGTCCCTACTCCAATTGGGGTGACGTGACTACCATGCCCGTGGGTTGTTGGGCCTGTTCCGGATGTGGGCAGCAGCTCTGCTCTGCCCCTACTCCAATTGGTATGATGTGTCTGCCATGCCAGCAGGCTGCTGGGCCTGTTCTGCCAGTCGGTCGCAGGTCTGCCTACCTTGTGGGCTCGGGCAGCGGCTCTGCTCGGTCCCTACTGCAGTTGGGGTGAAGTGATACCACGCCGGCGGGTCGCTAGGCCTGTTCCAGGCGCGGGCGGCGGCTCTGCTCTGCCCCTCTGGCCTCCACAGTATTCAGTAGGACCTGGACCGAGAAGCAGTTTCCGCGGGTTCTTTAGCCCTAGGCCATAGCAGTTTGGGGAGCCAGAATTCGGCCGCTCCCGGGCTTGGTGTATGTTCTGCTAGGAACAGGCTCCAAGACGCAGTTTCAGCGGGTTCTTTAGCACTGAGCCTGAGTAATTTGTCTGCGAGAAGCAGGTGAATGGCAGCCTGAAATTACCTGTTCTATCGCTGAATGAGCTGCAGTCGGTGGAAAACAGGGATGATGACATCAGCTCTCCAAGATCACCAGGGTTCAATTTCCAATACCAAATACAAATACATACTGAACCTTTATTTCACATGACATATAATACTATATTCAAAATCTATGATAGACTTAAATATAATACCTGAAACTGTGATAAGAAAGAAGAAAAGTTTCACAACACTGGTCCTGGCAATAATCTTTTTGGATATGAACACAAAAGTAAAAAATAGATAAGTAGGACCGCATCAAACTCCATGACAAAGGAAACAAAGAATAAAGAGAAAAGATGATCTACAGAATGAAATGAAATATTTGCAAATCACACATCAAATAATGGGCTGCTATCCAAAATATACATGGAATTCCTAAAACTCAACAGCAAAAAAACAAACAACTACATTTAAAATAGGAACATAGAACCTGAATAGATACTTTTCCAACAAAAGCATACAAATGGCCCATATATACATAAAAAACTGTTTGTTCCACATTACTAATCACTAATGAAAGTCACAATGAGATACCGTCGCATATACATTTGGAAGGCTATTATGAAATAAACATATACATATGCGTTGGCAAGGTTGTGGATAAAAGAAAAGCATAATACTCTGGTAGTGGAAGAGTAAAATGGTACATCTAATGGGAAACAGTATAGAAATGTCTCAAAAAAGTAAAAGCAGAAATACTATATGATCCAAGAATCCCACTTCTATGTATTTGTCCCAAATATTAAATTAGAATATCAAAGAGAAATCTGTACTCTTATACTCATTGCAGTATTATTCACAATAACCAAGAAATGGGACAAACTAAATATCCACTAACAGGTTAATAAATAAAAATGTGGCATATACATATAATTGTATTTTTTTCAGGAATTAAAAAGAAGGAAATCTTATCATACGTGACATGGATGAAACCTGAAGACAAAATGCTAAGTGAAATAGCCTAGATACCAAGGACAAAAAAATGCAGGGTTCCACTTTTTTAGGGTATCTAACAGTCAAAACTCAGAAGTAGAGTACAATGGTGATGGCTAAGCACCTAGTACTTGTGAAATGGGGAAATATTAATACTCAAAAAGGAAAAACTCTCACAAGATAAATCCAGGAAATCTTGCTAATTGTTAAAATATTGTATTGGACACTTAAAATTTAAAGAGAGTAGATCTAATGTTAAATGTTCTTGCTATAATTGGAAAAAAAACCCACCTCAAAAATAAAGGAAAAACATGACACAAAATAACTCATCCCTACTCAGAATTGTTTTTAGAAACTATGTCTTCAGAGAAAGTGAGAAAATATTACATGAAATTATAGAGAATCTGATAGTGAAAATCTAAAGTATTTAAAAAGTTCAGTAGTAAAAGACATAATTCTTCATTAATAGTTTTAGCATAAACTTCTCAATCCATTGAACATAAATCAAAATATAGTTGACATCAATCATTTAGCAAATCTGAAAAAAAATTAGAATCCTATTGCTCCTTTTGGGGTATAGTAGTTTCCTATGAATAAGTTTGCAAATTTAGTACAAGGACACTATAATTTAAGTTTTATTTTTGACACATAATAATTGTACATATTTATGTGACACAATGATGTCTTGATACATGTACTACCTGTGTAATGATCAAATCAGGTTATTTGGCATATTTATTGACTCAAGCATTCATCATTGTGTAAGAATACTCCAAATCCTCTCTTATAGTTATTTTGGAACATACAATATTGTTAACTATAGTAACCCTATGGTGCAGTAGAACACCAGAACTTATTCCTATCTAACTATAATTTATACACTTTTACCAATCTCTTCTCAACTCCTTCCCTGTTTTGTTTCCCCTCCTTAGCTTCTGGTAACCACTATTTTACTCTACTTCTATAAGCTCAGCTTCTTTAAATTCTTTATTAAAGTGTTAACAAGATAAATAAATATATTTGAAAATTACATTTATACATGAGGAAAATGGTTTTTACAGAAAATTTTAATTTTATTATTATGCTTCTCTGTGTACCTTCAGAGTACCTTTTCACAAGAGCTGTGCCAATCTTTCAAAATGGTAACATAAAAATGTGAGGGGGATAAAATAATTTTCTTAATCTGTAAATGTTCCTTAAAAATAAATGTTCCTGGCACATTAAGGTTACTAACCAATTCATGTTGAATTCACACTGACATGTTGATCTTATCATTCACCTGACTAGTGAGTAAAAAATATTTTAAAAGAGAATTAACATAATACAATATAAGAAACAAAAATCTCCCACATGGATCCATTATATACTAAAATATTTATTGAGGGTCAGCTATATGCAAGTTTTACAGATGAAAAACAGCTTAAGAGAAACTGTATGTTTAAGGATTTGACTAATAAGCATTGTTAGAAACATTAAAAATTATTCTACTAAGCGAAAGCTTACAATATCTAAATAGATTAACAATATATTCATAAATATATATAAGAAAGGAGAGACAACACAGAAAGAAGGAATGAACCTCAGAGGAATGGTAGATTAGATGATATTTGAATGGTGGGCATTATTTTTTAAAAGTAATGAATACTCCAGAAATAGAAGCAGAAAAATGAATCATGTCTTTGGAGAAAAATGAACAGTACAAATAGGCTAACACTGAGTTTCTCTACAAAGTAGCAGAGTATCAGGTTGAAAAGAAAAATTATAATGAGCAGGAAATCAGGAGCCATTTAGGATTTCCAACTTAAGTGGTAACTGAAATGCACATATATCACTATTATAATTACCACAAAAGTATGGTTTAGGAATATTCATGTGATAGCCTAAAATATTCATTTACATAGCCTAGTGCCTGACATTCAGTAATCAATAGGTAGCTTTTGTTGTCATTATCAGTGCAAGTTTCATCATTAAAGCATACTTCAGTAAACCATTGCAAGAGGACAGACCACCAGCAGAACAAAACGGTGAAGAAAACAAGGACAGAGATCACGTAGACATATTAAAATATTACATAAGAAAGTCGATCAATTTTATATACTTTAATGAAATAGAAACATTAATAAAAAGAGTTTTTTAGCCTAAGACATGCTGTTCTAGAAGAATATTAAAAAATAATAAAGATTGTGGGGATGGGAAGGATGGTAGAATGAGACAGACATTATTACCCTGTATCCTTGTATGATTACACTACTGGTGTGACTCTATACCATGTACAGCCACAGGAATAAGAGGTTATGTTTCATTTGTGTACAATGTGTCAAAATACTGTCATGTATAACTAATAAGAACAATTTAAAAAGTTTTTAAAGAAATCTTACAGTTTAAAGACTTTTATACTGGATAGATAAAGATACAATTAATACATACCAAGTGAGTAATAATTATCATAGTTACATTATTGTTTTTATATTATCTAAGTTCAGCTTTTTAAAAAAAATTGAAATTTGGAATGTAATGTAAAACTTTAAAATAAAACTTATTGCTTAACCAAAACTATATAAATCCTAATTCCCTTCAAGCTAGTTTTTCTAAATAATAAAACTCAAGAGTAAAAAGCTTTTTTTATTTTTTAAAAAAAAAGCAGTAATGATGGGACTGGGGTTGTGGCTCAGTGGTAGAGCACTTGCCTAGCATGTGCGAGGCCCTGGGTTCGATCCTCAGCACCAGATAAAAATAAATAAAATCAAATAAAGGTATTATGTCCAACTATAACTAAAAATTTTAAAAAATCAGTAATGATAAATTTATGAGATTTCCTAAACATATACATTTAAAAATATCATTAACATAACAGTGACCAAATCTTTGGTTTGGTCCCATTTTTTATAAGATAGGAATATATCAGTGCCTGGAACAGACAAAAATATGTGCTGTCAGAAGCTTATATATAATATTGGAGTCAAGGTGAAAGACAACAGAAATGACACAAAATATGTAAATTACATCATATTATAAGGTGATCAATGGTATTAAGGAAAAATAAAACAGGAAAAGGAGAAAGTGAGTATAAGGACTAGGGTGAAAGAGAAGAAAGGACTTTTCAAACAGGGTGGTAGGGAATAGTATCACTGATGAGACTGAATTTATGGTGAAGATTTAAAGATAAGGGAATGATTTGTTGCTCCATAACTATCCAATTTTCTTAGTAATAACTTGATTTTGAATGTTGACGGCATTTTGAAATCATTCTTCTCTTCATATAATGACATTTCAAAACCATCAACAATATAAAAGTCATGTGTGATTAACTTATGGCAGATGATTATCCATATAGTCTAACGCTGACTGTAACTTTACCATCTACAGGAGAAATCTGAAAATGTTGCAAAAAGGTTAAGACCAAATTGCTTATTATACAGTATAAATGACTGCTATTCTGGTAATATGCAATTAGTTCCTAAAACCTGATTAAGCTATCTCCCATCAAGGGATATCCACTGAAACATTTATATATGAAATGTAATGTAAGCACTCATTTCCAAAAACTCCAGCAGCATGAGAAAAGAACAAAGTGAGAGAACAGATAAAATAAGTTTTTTTTTAAGTTAGAGAAAAATGTGTATTTTAAAATTATTTTGAATCTTCACCATCCTAATACTAAGCTTTATGGAAAGTACTAGGCTATGCTGATCTATTACAGTATTTCCTACCCATCCAAAGAAAAGGGAAGGCAATAAACATATCAAGTGAATCCAGGAGCAGTGAGTGACTAATGTGAAATCTGCCAGTAATTTAAAAACATATCAATTCCACTTTTCATTTTCTGACAAAGGATTCTTAACATTCTACCATAATGACAGCTAGGAATCTTAATGATGGTTTAATTAACCTCTTCTGAAGTAGGTTAAATTTACCATTGATGGTACACTGGCTACAAGGTGTTTGCATTTTCTTTTGTGGCATTACATGTTATTACCATAGCAATTTATTAAGTTAAAAAAGTAGAATATGCATCATATATATTGATGTGATAGATATATTGATCTTAAAAATCAACATGAGAGCAGTCTTCACCCTAAAAAAAAGTTATATAGTGTATGAGTGTGTGAGCATGTTTGTGGTCATGTGTGTGCACACGCACATGTAAACATGTGACAGGGGTGGTGAGAATAAACAAAATATATAGTTATGAATAGAATCCTGTATTATAAATGCTAAACCTAATTTCTGATTCCTATCATTAAGTAGGAATTAAGTTTAGAATACCAATGGTTAGAAAACACGCTTACCACTTGTCCATTGTGTGGGTTCTTATGAGCATATGGAGGTCCACGAATATGATTCCACATTTGGCCAGATGTCATAGCAAAGACTATACACTGAAAAACAGGTTATGATGTTTCAATATATAAATCAGAGAATACTAAAATGATGTATTTTTTTAAAAAATAATGGTCATCCACTTTAAAAGTTTTCAAATTTACTAAACATATAACCATGGAACTTTGGGTAAATTACTTATTTTCCTGTCAGACTCCATGTCCATAGAACTGAGATACCAACTCTACTAAAGAGATACACTAATGGTTAAATTGGATAACATATGTAAAGTATCTGGCATGGTGATAGACAATCTGATAAGTGCCAACCTCAGCTAGTCAAAAGCACCAGATGAGATTTTTGATGTTTCAGTGAGATCTGATAAGGACCTATAATGATCTAGATTTTCTAAAACTCATTCCTTTATTAGTTTATATCACCAAAAGCCTACATTTTTAGGTTAAAGCACTTATATCCCCATAAGTATTTAACTGCTTGAAGCACACTGTATAACAGTAACTTCAGCAGATGTTTAGAGATGGAAGAAATCATGAAAAAATATGTCCAGGGATAGCTGAGAGATCATTTTTATGCCGGCTGGGCCTATGAGACCAAAAAAAAAAAAAAAAGTATATTTGAAAAACTAATCTCAAAGATCCTAGGCATTAAAAGAGTGGGTGGGGGGGGGGAATATATAAGCCAGAAGTCACAGATCAATCACTACAACACATGTGTAAGGGTGATTTGTTTAAACCACATAAAATCTTTAAATTCATGACCCTGAACATCTTTGCTCTTCAATGGGATAAAAATAAATATTCACTTTATCTTATAACTAACATATGTAATTTCCTTCAACTATGAAAGTAAGTAGCAGATCACAATAATTTTATTAGGGCTTGTAGTTTTGCCAATGAGAGAAATATATTTCAGATTATAAGAAACTCAAATTATAAGTTATAGTTAATATCTCAAAATATTATCTATACTCATAATTATCTACATTTATGGTAGTTTTTAGATCCACATTGGGTCTCGTGACTTAATACATCAAATAAGGAAACAGATATCACCAGTTTTTCTAGTACTTGAGATGCTTAAATTCTCTAAAAAGACTGTGATGTTAAAATTAGATATAAATGCTATTATGGTATGCTCCTTAATATGCACTTTAATACATGATTTATTCAAGATTCCAGGAACCAGTTTAATAAAACAGGCTTAAATATAAAATACTCTGCTGAATCATTATTAACAGTATTAACAGTTGCATTTACACTACTTACAATTACTCATATAACTGTAGCACTTTTCTCATAAGACAACACATAAACATAAATGAACATAAACTTAAACTTAATAAACATAAACTTCTGCAATGTAAAATAGCCTACATTTAGATACTCTTTAAATAAATAAGTGTAAATGATGCTTCCTTTTTTGATTTAACAAATGAATATCACCATTTCATTATTTTCATTAATAATGGAAATTTTAATTTTTGTAATTAATTTTAATAGAATTTCATATTTTTATTTGACTAAAATATTTATATAATAAAGGGCCTGACCCATAAGGGTAAACAGATAAATATATTTTTAGAAAATTAGCACACTCTTTTAATCAGCTGAATTCAAGAAATGGTACACTGTCAGAAAGACAGGAGCCCTCTTGTGTCTCTTCCTAAACATTACTAATATTTTCTTGAAAATGCAACATTATAGAGTATGTTTACTCACTTTTAGTTGATACAATGAAACATTTCTCAGGAGCCTAAATTATATCTTCCAAATAGGAGTTTTGGTGGATAAAAATCTTCACAAACAAATTCATGTTTAATGTGACTGATGTGTGGTAGGGTCAAACTGCAGTTTTATTTTGCACTTTTATGCTGATTAATGCAGTTGAATACTTTTTCAAATTTTGATTGAAATCTGCATAGTTCTATGAACTTCCCATCCAAAGACTTCTTAATATTTGGTTACCTGCCTATCTGTTATTTTTTATTAAAGTTATTTATATTTCTGGATGCAATTCTTTGTTCAATATATACAAAGCAAATAATCTTTATCAAAACTGTGACTTTCCATTCTTTTCACTTTCAAAATAATGTATTTTAACAAAAAGCTCTCATTTGGGTGGGGTGTATGGGGGATGAAACCTATGGCCCATGTTTGCTTGGCAAGCAGTCTAACACTGAGAAATACCCTCAACCCAAAAGTTCTTAATCATATTGAAGTTCCATTTATCAAGTATTTATTCTATTATAGTAGCTAATTCTTTTACATTCTAAGTTCCTTGCCTGTCATAAAGATAGGTACCTATGCTTTCTTCCAAAAATGTTACTGCTTATATTTAACATTTAGTTTCATGATGCAGCTTGAATTGATTTCTTATATATGAAGGGAGACAGAAATTGAAATTCACATTTCCCCCATATTGGATATCCAGTTGGTACATCAATACTTATTAAAAACAACATACTTATCCACTCTATGGAAAAGCCACTTTTGTCATAAATCAAGTGACCATATAAATATGACCCTGTGTATGGCTTATCAATTCTGTTCTAAATGATTTTTTGTGAAACGAATACTACAAAATCATAATTATAGAAGACCATAATAAATTTTGATTATCTGTAAGTATAAACCATCTAGCATTGTTCCTCTTTTTGATATGATCTTAATTTATTCTACTCTTTATATTTGGCATGTCATTAAAAATTTAGAATATCTGCCAATTTTCACAAATGAAACTGGCAGAGATTTTTTTCAAGGTAAAAATGGATATATTTAAAATGTTGAGACAACTATGTAAGAACATGTTATACCCACCATTAGTATAAATATTTTAAAGAATTTCTTCAAATAATAATTGGTAGTTTTCAGTGTACAGGTGTCACATACTTTTAATTAGATTGATACATGACTGTTTTAATACTATGGCAACAGATGATTTCTTTTTAATTTCTATTTATTTTTTTGCAGGTACATACAAATACATTTGATTCAATATACATTGATTATCTCAACCTTGGTTAATTTACTTATTAGGTCTAATAATTCTTCCTTGTCCACAACAAAATCTTCTGCTAATAGGGCATTTTTATTTTTAGTCTTTGTAGAATACATATATATTTTATTTTTGTCTACATGCATCACTCTGGGCCTTAATACAATATTCCATACAAGCCATCTCATTCTTTATCTCTGGAGCTTCAAGTTGTCAATTATGATATTGACTTTAGGTTCCATCCTTTTCTTTTATTCACATAGGGCAGTGAATCCATTAAATGCTTATATGCATATATCAAGATGACCAAGATATTGTTTCTATAGTTTAACAACTATAGAGAATTATATTGATAATTTCTCACATATAAAACTATTCTATATTACTGAAAAACATTTGATGACATATTACTATTTTTAATCACTAAATGCTAGTACTTTGTTTAAAATAATTACATCCCTAAATTCATGAGAAAGATCGACCTATCATTTATGTTTTCAAAATGTCCCCACCAGATTTTAAAACGTTTTAAAAATAAGTTGAGAGGCATATCCTCTTTTTTCATTATAAAAAAAGTTAAATAACACTGGCATTATTTTTTAAATGTTTAGAAATATTAGCCTCTTTATGTGAAGGTGTTAGCAATGGATTCAATTAATTTAATGAATAGTGCACTAGGCAGACATTCTCTTTCTGCTTATGTTAGCTTCATTTATTAAAGATGTTCAACTTCCTTGATACTATCAACTTCATTGGTGATATGACCATTTAATCCAATATGGTAATGTACTAAGTCATGATTAAATTATGGCTCTGATAAGACTCAGTCTGTCTGACTGAATCCAGCCTTTAAGAGTTTTCAAGTAAGATCCTGTAAGTGAGCCTAAATTTAATTTTTGGTTCACAAAATTACAAAATAATCTGCTTTTCAGAAGCTTTTCACATGATTTTTAGCTATTATCCCTCAGCAAATTCCTAAATCTCAAGACTTGTGAAGTTTTTGTCAACAATTATGTTTATTTTTCTGCTTCTTCATAGAATCAGACAATTCAGGGTTTAAAGTTTCATATAATTGTTCTTTTGGAACACTGGCTTCAGACCAAATGATTAAAGAGAAATGTTAAAAATAGCCATCAGATTATATGCTGTAGTCAAGGGTACACTTGGTCATTTCAAAGACCACTTTTAAAGGCTGTCTCTTTGGAAAGTATTTTGTTTTCTAGATTTTTATTTTCCTTGAGAATTATAAAAATAGGTCCATCTTAGAAAAACAATAATTGATGTATATATCATATGTATACTATATATACAATAGCATATATATATATATATATATGCATGTTATTATATGCTATTTCATAGCATTTGTGTATATTGATGCACTTGTCTGATTTGTCTTCCTCACTATGGAAGTAAAGTCCCTGAGAACAGATCCCCAGGACTCATGTCCTAGTGTTTTTCACCTTGTTCTTTGTATCTACATGTTGTTCTTCGTAGTTCTGAGTACATGGAGTAGGCTTTCAAATTCTAGTTAATTAGTCAATAAATAAACATGAATAAATAAAGGTTAATGCACTGAAACCCATAATTGCTATTTTAAAACTAATCAAAATGTAAATAACATAGGCTGTGGTTGTGGCTCAGTACTAGAGTGCTTACCTAGCACACGGGATGAACTGGGTTCAATTCTCAGCATCACATAAATAATAAATAAATAAAATAAATGTATTATGTCCATCTACAACTAGAAACATATTTTTAAAAATGTAAATAACATAAGTTAGTATTTCTAAGGAGAAATATAAAAACATGTACTAGTCTAAGCCATAAAAAACAATGGTATAAATACCAATGAAAGTAACAACCATATATTAAATTTTCCTTAAACCTAAGGAAATGTATTTATCCATTTAACTTTCACATAAAATATTTACTGAGCACTTTCTTCATGCCATGCACAATCTAAACATTAGAATTACACAAAAAAATTGACAGAAATCTTAACCTCAATGTAGCAAGAGAATAGTTAATTTCTAGTATTTATAATAGGTAAGTATTCAATAAACCTTAAACTGAATACAACATAACTTGGTATCATTCTCAAATGCAGGTTTCCATAACCCTAAATTAAGAACACCAGTGGCCTGAAGTGTTTCCCTCTATGTATCTATTTTCCTTGTTTTTCAAAATGACCTCCTCAGTTCCTACACTGACCAAAGAGGGACAATGTGCTTCATGCCCCTTTCCACTACAGTAACTGTGCTTTTAACTATCCTAGAAAACAGAACTTGAGGAGAGATTTAATTTGGGGAAAATGTTTCTTATTGTATCTTTAAGAAAAAAAAAATAAAGAAAAAATCATAATATGCTTTTAACACTTTGGGTTTATATGTTTTGGATTTCCACTATGAAATTGATATAACCTTGAAAATCAAAGTTTTTGTTTTCTTGCAAAGTATAAAATATAAATAAGATCATGAGTTAATTTGAAGTTATCCTAATAAATCAAATGTTCAGTAAACTGTTTACACATGTGGAAAATTAAATGTAACTGGCCTTCAATATCTGTGTTCCACATCTGCAAATTCAACTATAGATCAAAAACACTTCAAAATAAAGAAATTTTGACTAAAAACACACACAGAATTTTTTCCTTGACACTTATTCTTAAAGATATAACATTACAACTATTTACCCTGTAACTAGGTATTTGAGTAATCTAAAGATGATTTTAACATACACAAGAGCATGTGTATAGGTTATATACAAAAACTATTTCTTATATATGGGACTTAAGCATCTATAGATTTTGATACTCATGTGGAATCTATAAATCCATTCCCTATAGATATCAAAGGACATAATTTTATAAAACAAGATTTAATATTCTATATAGATTTTATGCAATTATTTTATATTCCTTATCTTTAAAATATAATATTATTAAATTTTGAGTAATTTAATGACATTTCATCACTTATCTAACAAGTGGTATAAATGACCAGAATAACAGCAGTAAAGCTTGTCAGGGAATTCATATACTACTCAATTTTTACTATTCACAAGTGAATTATTTGTACTGTTTTAAAAAACGTGGTTAACATATTCAATTTTATAAAAATGTTCTGTAAAAATCTTATCATTATTGTACTGTACTCATTCTATAGACTACATTTGTAAGAAAAAAGTAGGAAATGTTTTATGATTCTTTCAGTTACCAAGAAAGGCTTTGTAAGATAAGGTATATAATTTGATAGAAGGCTAACTAAAGGATACACTGAGGATAACTGTTCAATAAATATTATTTATAATCACCAATGAGTTCAATTAAGATTAGCAGTAGCATGGAGTGTTGAGGAACTTCACAGGCTAAGTAACTGTCACTGTTAGAAGCAAAAAGATTCAGGCAACCACATTCAAACGCTAAAAAAATTTCTACAAATTTCTGTCCATAATACGGATAATTTTAAATTCTGTTATTGAGGCCATTGCTCCTCTTCATTACAGAAAATTAGTAACTAGATTTATTAAGAAAAACAAAAACTCATTTCATTATATTATAGTCATAAGTCTTTATACAAATATTCATTTGCGGGTACATAGAAATTACCTATTTGCAAATAGACATTCCTATCTTCAAATGGCCAAAGGACTCTACTGCCTGATAGCCAAAACCATTAAGGGTCATCCACAAACAACAATGACCAATTATTCACTCCTCATAGTGAACAAAACAATAAATCACAAAGATAGTAACCATTAACTCTAAAAGCATACAATTCTTTTCAAATACGTTTGGAAGAATAAAAGTCCTCTTCCAACATCTCTTAGGTCACAGCCATCCTGTAGCTTTGAAAGAAATAAGAAATATAATTATTCTAATAAATCTCAAAGCATATTTGCCAAAGAACCTTCCATAAGTGTGAAAATTAAGTAATGTATACAATCTTCAGCTCTTAAGCTTTTCAGAAAATTTAAGTAATGAAACTGATATAATTTCTTCTGGTGCAGAAGAAATGTTGGGTATTTGAATCATCACACTAATACAGATAATCTGAGCTAACAGGCAGAAAATAGCTTCTAACCTACTGTGACTTACTATGATAATAAAGTAGATATTTTTAATTATATTTTATTTTACATGCTTTTAACTATAGATTCTTAGGATGCTTTTCTTTGAGTTTGAAAATGAGTGTTATTACTTATCACACTAATATCTGGTTTGAAATGACAAAAGTCCAGAGCTTTAAGCTGCCATGAAGATCTGCATTATAGGCTCCAAGTAAGTAGCATTTTAAACACTATACATTTTATTGTGTATATATGAATTATAATATTATGTACACCCATAGTTCAATACTTTATTGAACCATTCTACATTAAACATATCAAAAAGCAGGTAGTATGTTCACTCACTGTCCATTACCTTCATGTTTGGGGGTAGCAAAAGGGAGAAGGGAGTGAAACCATAACCAATCAATGATGCATATTTTAATCAGAAACAATCATAAGCTTCTACAAACAATACCGAACAAGTATTTCTGTTCCCTCCACCCTGTTCTAGGAAGCATGAAACCAGAAGGATCTATTCACAAGTACATTTCTAGTATGTGTTTTAGAATTCAACACCCAGAAGCCCTAATGGATCTATGTTTTAATATATGTATGTTTTAATTCCTCTTTATCAGGAAGTTACAGGCTTTCTGTTTGTCCTATACACCAAAGCAATAACTTCCTATCCTCAATATACATATTTCATTCTTATCCTATGAGTCATACCTTTCCCCAATATACATATCATTCTTATTCTTCCTGTGAGTCATACAAAATAAAGTGAATACAACAATGAAAATAAAGTCTTAGAATATAGTCTACACCAAACTGAGAGCTCATTATCACTAGGAAATACCACCAGGAAGTACTTTTGCATAGGTTCACTAGTAAAAAATGCAACAGCTATTTGTAGCTAGTCCTGTTCTTTATTAAGAAGTATTAAGGAGATAGTTTGTACTACACTATTTTTCTAATTATTCTCCATTCTGTATATTTTTTGAAAATTTTAAAGTGATATAATTTCATATAACTCATCACTGTTTTTAAGAGTTTTGCTTTAAATGTGCAATCCAAGACTTTCATCAGAATTGCTAAATGTTCACTGAGAGTATTTTTACCATTTTTTTTAGAAATACATTCACACTTCCAAATAAGAATGAGCTATTGTTTATTTTAAGTAGACAAATATTTGAGAATCTAAATAAATGGGACACACTTTAGATTATGTCTTAAATTTCTAAGGAAACATCAAAAAATAGATTAAGAGAGATAGTAAATGAATAAATCAAATTTTCCGCCATATAAATGAAGAATTAAGTTTGGTGGTAATGGTGATGCTGGTGGAAGAAGGTAGAAAATGAAAAAAAAAATTATATATCTAATTTTACTCCTCAGATGATTTAAATTGTTTACATTGTGAATCAACAGATAAACAAACTTATCTCCATATTAATAAGAAAAGCAGGGAGAGATGCAAAATTTTTTTTTAATTGAACATTTTATTATCATTGTAGAGTTACTGTTTAAAAATATGTCTGGCTTTCTGCAGTTATTGAGTTCTAAAAGGCTGCCACTGGGGAGCAGGCATACATGCCAAGATTGCCTCCTGAAGTATGTGTCTGTGAATGTTATAATACCTTCCGCTTCACCAAATTAATTAGCTTTCAAGGATTTACAGTAAAACACAACATCTGTGTGACAGAATGCAAGAAAACTGTATTTAACACATAAATCATATGGTGTTTATCCATTTATTTGCAATCATAATGGCTCAATATATCCAGTTACTTAATATCCAACATATAAAATACGGGCTCAGACTTAGAGAAGTTCAGCTTTGTGTAAATAATATAGAACTTCATCAGATATGTGGAATCAAATTTCAGAATTGAGTCACTTTCCTACAAGTTGCCTTTAACCTAATCTTTGTTTTCTTGTTTGCAAAATGAAAATAACATAAGTTTCTTTGCAAATATTGTAAAGGATAAACGAAAGGCATATCCAAAAATGAAAGATATTCAACATAGTAATGTCAATAATTACTAATTTAAAATATAATTACATAGTATCTCTCAAAGAGTAAGAATTCAGAGTAGAGATAATACCGGTTTTTTGATAGACTGAAAAGGAGATAGCATGATATTAATGTTTAAATATAAAAAAAATTTAACATCTCAACAACACTTTAAAAGAGATACTGTAGCTGGGTAGCTTTACTAAAAGAGGCAACTTGAAAAAAACCCGAAAATACTGTTGAAATTAACAACTGAGATGATTAATGTCACGAATAGTGTCCATTTATTTTCATTAGAGGAAAATTAATTAATTTTACATCATTCAAGAAAATATTAAGAATTTATATAATTAATAGATCTTGGTTGCTCTCAAAAATGCAAACTTTAAATTTATATTTTCTTTATCTATTAGAAGGCCAAAAAGGCTCTGCTTGAATATATAATCTCAAACTATTATTGCAGAAGCAAAAACTGCTTTACTGTGCCTACTGCATGGGATAGTTTTCATTCTATTCTGTCATTTCCAATTCAATCCTGTTTGTTGTAGTATAGTTGTATTCTTTTTTATTATGAGGCAATTCTTTTTAGTTATATGTAACATTAGTATTCATTTTGTATAATTATAAAAGAATGGAATAGAATTTGCTGTAATTCTCAATCTTAAAAGACTCCTATTTCTTTGATAAAAATAAAATAGGAAGGATGAATGACTATACCAAGAAGGCAAAAAAAACTAATTATTACCTGTAAGAATATATTAATTTGCTAAAGATAAGGTATTATACATGTATATATCCATTTCAAGGACCTATTTATAAATATTCCCTACAAGCCCGGCGCAGTGGCACATGCCTATAATCCCAGAAGCTCAGAGAGCTGAGGTAGCAGGATTGGAGTTCAAAGCCAGCATCAGCAACTTAGTGAGGTGGACTCTGTCCCTAAATAAAATATAAAAGGGTTTAATTCCTGGTACCAATAGGTAGATAGATAAATAGACAGACAGAAAGACAGATGGATACACATAAATAAAAATTTTGTGCATGTTTTGTTAGATTTACTTTTGAGTACCATATACTTTTTATTCCTATTGTAAAAGATATTTCATTTTTAATAATATGTCTAAATGATTTAGTATATAAGAACCCTCATGATTTTTGGATATTGAACATGAATTCAGAAAAATGTTGTAACTTCATCAATTCTCCTGAATTTTCCTGTGGACAATTATATCATAGGCAAATCTTACTATAGGTAAATAGTGATATGCTTCTTCTTTTACAATTGTTATTTCCAATATTTTTTTCTCTGATCTTATACATTGACTGATCCCTTTAGTAAAACAAAAAATAGTAGGAAACTATAGACATCATTTTTCAATTTTCACTAAGATATATTTTAATAGATACACTTTACCTGGTTAAGAATCAGGTAAATTAAGAATTTATAGTTTATTAACCTTAAAAGCATGACTGATGAATTAAAGTAATTTATGGCATCTAATCATATTTATAATCATAAATCATATTTCCCTTTGAAACAATTAATGTGAGGGCTTATAATTATTTCATACTTCCCTAAATTCTTAACCTTTCCTAAACTCTTTTGCTATTTGAATAACTTAAGAATTTGGTTAGCACTTTTTTTTTTAAGAATTTTTGCTTCTATATTCATAAGTAAGGTTTGCCATGTGCTATTTTACTTATTACTGTACTTTGGCCACCTCTTCTCTAAATTCTCACATTTGGTTTTATGGTCTTTTTATAACATTTAATTATCCATAGTAGACTGATTTTTTAAATTTCCATAATGTTTGTGGCAAACTTTTCTGTTAACTTTTCTTTATGTGTGGGGAAGTATTTCTGCCATTTATAAATAATTTTGTAGTAAATGTGTGCAGACACTTCTATCTCCTTTTAATATTGTTCTTATTGCTCATATTTAAATTATAAATAAGTTTATTTTTTCTGAACTGGCTAGAAGCAAAAGGCTACTCTGGGATAAGAAAAGATTTTGAAGCTCAGTAGTTGATTTTTGTTATTAAGAAAACTGGCTATTTCCTTAAAATGCAACCAACTTTTTACTCCATTAAGAGCCATGGCTACACTCACTACCTTAGTAGTGAGTTTAGATGGGATATTTTCTGAAGTTTGTTTTTTTTTTTAACCTTTGGGTTCCTCAGTATTGGCTAAGCTCTCATTTTATCATTTCCTAGTGAATCTGTCCAAATAGAAGTTTGAAATCATAGCTATTACATCTTCATTTTCTGGGAATATATATTTCCTTACAGCTTTTGAGATCTGTCACCCATACTTCAGAACTTCCTGTTCATTATGATAAAAGGTCACTAAAAGCAGGGCATCTTATACTGTCTCTGCTATTCTCCTATGTCAATGCCAAAATTATGGGTAACTTGGAGTCTTAAGGTTTTTTCTCTCTTCCAGCCATTTGGAAATGGATTTTCAGAGGTTTTATTTTGTTCTTCATTATGTACTTAGTTTTCAAGAGGAAAATGGGAATGTTCAGACCTAAAGTAGAACCATATTCCAAAGAAAACTTTTATGAGGAAAAGAAGTTGGGGCTTATAATGAAGAATGAAATCATGTCATCTGCAAGAAAATGGAAAGAACAGGAAATCATCATTTTATAGGTTCAGCAAAATGAGTCAGATAAATAAAGACAAGTGACCCATGTATTCTCTCATATGTGGAAAGCATTAAAAAAATAAGATGTCTAGAACAACATAGAAGACTATTAGGGAAGGGAAAGGACACCAGATTTAGGAGGAAGAGAAGGGAGGAGTAAGAGAACAATATATTCATATAAAGAAATGCCACAGTGAAACCCATTAATGTGTGGAATTCATGATTGAATAATTATAGTAAAAATTATTTTTTAAAAATGTGCAAATTTTCATTTTAACTAGTCTCTAAAAAGGCTTTCATGGTTAGATAATCCCTTCATGAATATTTCTTTTAAAATGACCTAACAAGTACTGGACAAGCGACTTTTTCAAGGATAACTTGCAGATGCTGATAAAATTTATTAAGGGTTACTATCTTTATTTTATATATATATATATATATATATTCATAAAATAATTTTGTTTTCAATAAAAACCTTTTCCTTCTCTACATGTGTGTGTATAGTGATATATAGTATTAAATTTTAAAGAACTGTTTTAGAGTTAGGTACTATTTTACCCAGCTTATTTGTTCTGTGTTTTCACCTTGATCAGTCTTACTAAGTATATCCATTTCAATGATGCTTTCATAGAGCCAGGTTTTTTTAAGCACCCTCTTCCTATTTGAGTAATTATTCTAATACTTGCTTCTTTAATCTCATTTCATATTTTAACTTATTTTCACTTTTAATAAGAAGTATAATAATTTTACAATTAAAAAAAAAGAAGTGTCTTCAGTAATCAGAATTCAGTGGGAGAAGTCAGAGTTCTTTCTCAATGTCTACCTAGCCATATATCAAGGTGGTGGCAGCCTAGAAGCCTCTCAGTGAAGGGAATCCAGCATGGTACATATTTTTCTAAAACTATAGGAAACTTATATCTTTGCCAAAAAAATCTCAGAGAATGGGCTGGGAAACCACTAGTTGTATGAGGAGGTTTGTTTTATTATCTAGATACTATAAGGAATTTAATGGGGACCCAGACTCTTTTTTGTCCACTAAGCAGAAATACTATGCTGTTAGCTACAATAAGGATCAACTCATTTCTTCTCTTTGGACCTTGGTTTACATTTCATTTATTATACATTCAAATCCTAGTGCACTGATAGTTTCCAAGCATATTTTTTTTCAATTATATATTATATTAATTCTAAATTCACTACACTAGTGTCACAAAACATTATATTGGTTTTTGAAATCTGTGAACTCATCCTTCATGATGAATTTCATGATCAAAGTTTTTGAATGCACTGTATATGCTTAAACAACACACAACATTTACTTATTGAATATAGCATTTAAATCATGTTTTCATGTCACCTATGGCATATAACATGTTTAAGTTCAAAAAGATTTTTTGGGGGGGTCTTGTAATCTATCAATTGCTGATAGTATGTTAAAAAAATTTCAGGATGATTGGTGTTCCTTTTATTTTCCACATGTAATGTGTTCAGGTTCACATGTTGAGCCATTATTGCATTCAGTAACAAATCCCAATTGATCATGGTGTATGATCCTCTTTTTTTTTAAAATGTCTTTATTTATTTATTTTTATGTGATGCTGAGGATCAAACCCAGGGCCTCAGATGTACTAGGCAAGCACTCAACCACTGAACTACTGTCCCAGCCCAATGTACAATCCTTTTAATGTACTGGTGTATTTGGTTTGCTATTAGTTTGTAGAAGATTTTTGCATTCATATTCATCAGGGATATTGGCATGTAGTATTCTTATAGTCTTTGGTTTCAGGGTCATGTTAGCCTTATAAAATGACCTTGAAAACATCTTATTTTCAATTTTTGAAAAATATTGGGAAGACAGGTATTGATTTTTCTTCAAATGTTTGGTAGAATTCACCAATGAAGCCATTTGATCTTAGGTTTCATTTTCTTGGAGGCTTTTGATTACTGGTACAATCTCCTTATTCATTACTGGTGTGCTGAGATTTTGTATTTCTTCCTTAATAAGTCTTGATAGGTTGCATGTTTCTCGGAATTTACCTTTTACCTAGGCCATCCAATTTGTTGTCATATAATTGTTTAGAGTATTTTCTTATGATTATCTGTACTACTGTGGTATAAATTATAATGTCTCTTCTTTCATTTTTCCTTCTGAATCTTCTTTCTTCATAGTTAGGCTAGTAAAGATTTGTTTATTTTATATTTTAAAAAAACAACTCTTTGTTTCATTGATCCTTCTATTATTATTGTCTTTGTTTTATATATCTTACTGTTCTCTCCCCTGGGCTTAGTTTGTTCTTTTTTTCATCCTTAGAGTAAAAAGTCACCTGTTTATTTGAGATCTATTATTTTCTTCACATAAGTTGTTTATTTCTATAAGCTTCTCTCTTGAATTCTTTCACTAAATGTCACACAAATTTTAACATGCTATGTTTATATTTTTATTTATTTCCATTTGATTTCTTCTTTAATCTTCTTGCTTGTGTGTTAATTTTCTAATTTGTGTCTTGATAATTTATAGTTTCACATCACTAGTCAGAAAACATACTTGAGATTATTTCAATCTTATTAAATTTGTTAATACTTTTTTTATTTCTCAACATATAATCTATCCTAAAGAATGTATCATGTGTACTTGAGAAGAATGTGTATTCTTTTGCTGTTGCAATGGAATTTCTATATATTCTTGTTAGTTTTAAGGTGCTGCTAAAGTCATCTGTGTCCTCACTGGTTTACTGGATGAATTATTCACTGTTAAAAATGAGTCACTGGGGATGGGGATATAGCTCAGTTGGTAGAGTGGTTGCCTCACATGCACAAGGTCCTGGGTTCAATCCCCAGTACCAAAAAAAAAAAAAAAATGAGGCACTGAAGTTCCCTATGTATTATGGTCGATTTTTCCTTTTGACTCTATTAATATTTGCTTTATATATACAATGTATTCCAATGTTGTGAGTGCATATATTTATGCTATTATTAAACACATCTGATAAACTGACTCTTCTGTTATTATACAATAATTTTCTTTGTCTTGTTTTTGACTTAAAGTCTATTTTGTCTAAAGTAAATGCTGCCATCCCTCCTGTCTGTCTGTTGGCAATTTACATAGGATATCTTTTCTTTCAGGTTATGTTTGTGTCCTTAAAGCCAAAATGGTAGACTCTATTCTTAATCCTTTCATTGTAACTATTTATATCTGTTTGAAATCCTATTTGCCTTATGGCCACATTAACTTTTTCTTGGTTAAAATATGATAAGTCTATATACAAGACACAAGCGTAAGTGTTCATCTTTCAAGTGTTGTAATAGGCAACCAAAAGGCCTCATGATGGTGGGGCAGAGAAGGCTGCCCTTTTCATACCAGACTTGGTGCCCAGCCAGTACATTCATTTTCTGATTGTAGTCAGATACTAATGCTCCCCTTCCTAGGCCAGTCATATGTGTGTGTGTGTGTGTGTGTGTGTGTGTGTGTGTGTGTGTGTGTGTGTGTGTGTGTATTCCTAGACTATCCACGAGCCTTAGGTGATACATTGACACCTTTTTGAGAACCCTGTTGACTCAGAATTCCTTTACCTCATCAGGTCTAATAAAGGCAGATACCTTTAGTGGACTCCTTCATAGTAAGAGGATTTCCCTCTCTGCAATGAGTATCATTTGATACTTGCCCAGTACTATTCCGGGGGGAAAAATTAATCAGTTCTTCTTGGTCTCTTGCTTATAAACTGACTTAGTAAGTAAATAAATATCGTTACTTTCATTTCTGCTACTTGTTTTAAATTACCGCCTTGACATCTGAAAGCTCAGCAAATTGACATAGTGCAGAGATTGGGCAATTAAACAAAATGGCTGTTCTAGAAGAATAAAAAAGCCTGAAGGTCTCTCAGGGCACTCATGAGACGACTTCTGCGTTTTCCAAGAGCCTAAGGGTCTCATAGGACATTTCATCAAATGTTCATGGGAAACAGATTCCAAGGGGCACTCACCAGCAATGCTTGGGAAGTGCTTACAGATTGTTACAGAAACTTTTGGGTTTGAGATGAAACCACTGGTCTGTCTTTCTCTTAAGCTCCTAATCCCCAGCCAAACTTACTGTTGGATCAAATAAAAAATCCAGTAAAGAAACTCTAAAAATGCTGAGACATAGTTTCCTAGCCACTTTTTATAGCCCTATGACAAAGGGACCAAAGACAGTTGGAGTACCTGAAAGCTGATTCATACCAATAACTATTAATTTTGAATAAGTATCAACTACAACTTCAATGGAGGAAATATATATGCACCTTCAGTTGTTCCTCTGCAAAGGCCTCAAGAAACCTTAGAAATTTGATTAGTTCTCTTTCAAGATAAAGGAGATAATCTTGTCCAACTTAGATGCCATGCAGAGTGAGTTACTCCAGTTTTTTTTCCCGGAGATAGCATCAAGATAGCAGAGCACAATCAGGAGTAGCAGCAGCAATGACACCACCACTGCCATGTAATCTGAATGCTAGACATGTCTGTGCTGGATTCAGGTGGGCTTCGAGAGAAGTTGTGATAGTGGCTACTCAGGTAGAGTTTATAACTTTCTGCCTCAAATATATACCAGCATTAAAAAAGTGGCACAAGGGTGGCAACCAGGATGCATCCACAAACTCTGCCACTGTACCAAACAGCATTGGGCATGGGGAAGGCATCTGAGCTGCTTGGCTGCAACTTACCAAGTGCTATATCCCTATTCATACAGAAGCCAAAGCAGTGCCAGAAACTGCTCCCATTAATGTTTGTGCCTAATCACCATCTTAGGAGTTCTAGCCAGGAATAAAAAACCATAGATATATCTGAAGGAAATATAACATGACAATATAAAATTTTGTGATCTTGAATATAGGGTATCTCTTCATTTATTTAGGCCTGTTTGGGGTATTGTAGTTTTCTATTCTTCTGTTTTTAGTACCTCTGCCTTTAAAGTATTTCTCTTGCACTCAGTTTGTCACTGACTTTTATCCAATGGGAAAACTGCATTTTATTAGAGTATTATGTTTGTTTACACAATGCACATAAACACATTGATATGATTATAGTTTTCTCCCATTTTTTAATTTATATTGTTTCATGAGGAGTTTGTTTCTTGTAGTATTAGAGATTGAACCCAGGGCCTTACACATGCTAGGCAAACGCTCTACCACTAAGCTACCTCCCCAGCCACAACCTCTTTTATTTTTTTGAGGCAAGTCTTTCTAATTTGCCTAGGTTGGACTCAAATTTGTGATCCTCCTTCCTCAGCCTTCCCAGTAAATGGAATAAAGTAGCTGGGATTACAGACATGTTCACTACACCCAGCTTGCTTCATTTGTTTTTTATTCCTGTGTTTTTCCTCTTTTCTTCTGTAATTATAGGTAAGTGTTTGTTTTATATTTTAATCCTTCTATTACCCGCTAGCTATATCTCTTTGCTAATTTTCAGTTGGTCACGTGGAGATTACAATATGTATGTATCTTAAACTCACCCCAACTAATTTAAATTTGATACTATACCACTTAATGTAAAACAAACAAACACACACACACACACACAAACCCATCAATTTATTAATGTTACTATTTTTTGCTTTACTCTCATGTCTTTCAAAATAGTTACATTAAAAATACTACTACTAATAATAATAATAATAATAATCCCCTCTACATCAGGAAATCGTTTTATTTATTTTCCAAGAATAGTTTAAGCCCATATGTATAATATGAATTTTGTGATATTTATGTTTCAACACCAACGTCTTAATTAATATAACTAGTAAGCACCAGACCTATCAGTATCTGAATCTATTTTACTAATATAATATTTATGTTTTATTTTATTAGCTAATTATTTAAAGAAATTTAGCATGATCATAAGAATCAGAAAGAAAAGTACTTCTGTAGAAACTGAGAAAGGAGCATGTTCCTATGGTTCTTCCAATATTATCTTAACTAGTATTCCATCTACCAAATCAATCCACTGCTTTAAATGAAATGTACTACAGTGATCACTCTAACAAACTTAATCATGATATCTGTCTCAGGAGTATTTTAATGGATTCCCATTGCCTGTGGAATAAAACCCATACGTCTTAGCATTGTGATCAAGAACTGTCTTCTTTTTTCCCCCAGCATCATCTCTTACTCCATTTCTTGCTTTGTCATCATTGCTCTAGCCACACAGAAATATATTCCTCTGAATAGTCCATAATCCACATCATTGATTACTTGACCTTAAGAATTTCAGAATTTCATTTACTTTTTAAAATTTAGCTCCTCTCACACTCAGGGATACCCTTTGCTCTAGAGAAAGTACTCTTTCTCTGTATTCCTACAGTTCTACCTGTTTACCCTCCATTAGAGCATGAATAACCTTATGCTGTATTTGTCTATTGATTTGTTTGTATCCTCACAATGAATTCATTATAGGCAGAGTCTGTGTTTTATCTATTAACCCCACTACCTAAGAAACATCAGGCAAACAGTAGAAATAGTAGTTGGAAAAAAATGAATACATTTGCAAATTGCTTCAGTTTGGAAATTACTTCAAGCTAACATTATCAATTCTTACTGGTTTTCTAAATATGTTGAATATATGTTATTTAGAGCTTGAAATGTGCCAAGTGCTTAGGAACATTACATTTTAATAGTGAAAAGTGGAAGGAAGATAGTATAGATTAAACTGACAATGAACTTATACTATATCATCACAGTCATAAAAAATTAATTCTTCTCATTCATATTTGAATCCATTGTATTAATAATTTTGCTCATTTTGCTAATATTATAAAACTTAACTATTATACAAAGAAATAGGTGAAAAAGAGACAGTGTGATAACATACCAAAGATACCATGGCCCAACCAGTTTTATTATAGATGAACTCCAAGTTGTTCCTTCTTAAATAGAGCAAACCACCAACAAGTGACACTAACAGGGCCAAAGCAATGGTACCAGAGTAGTTCGGTGGTCTGAAAACACGAATCTGCAAAATTGAGATGAAAATTTTAAAAGTGAAACAGAAATAATCATTTTTTCCCCAGTTACTAGCCCTTCTCATTGGATTTTTGATTGGTTTCCCTAAGGAATGACAAAGTTCAGCATTTTTCCATAAGCTTATTGTCCTTTTGTACAATCTCCATATGGAAATGTTTATTCAGATCCTTGGCTCACTTTTAAATGGGTTTTGTCTTTTCCTTATTGCTTTTTAGAACCTTATTACACATTACTAAATATAAATCAGAAAAATGATTTGCAAAATATTTCCCCTATTCTATAGGCTATCTACTCACTCTTGATGTTGTCTTTTAAAGTGTAAAGGCTATTTAATAGAAATAGATACAACTGATAGAAACTCATGATTTGTAAAGTACTTGATTATAGTAACTTTTCCTTCCTAAAAAGAACCAAGGATCTTTGGAGAGATGGCTTTTGATGTTAGGTTGAGTAAATGGGTAGATACAAGAAGAGTCTGGAATTAACTGTTAGGTCAGAAAATAAGAAAGTATTTAAAATGATGAGGCATGTCACACAACACAGGAGTCACCATGAAGGACTCCCACTAGTGAACTCTGATATAACTTAGAACCAAATTAATTAAGAATAGCAATAAATTACAAACCACGGGGGGAAATAATATGTTTTGTATTCTTTTGTGATATGATTAGTCAGATGCAGGTGGAAAAGTTCAAGATAAAAACAAATTGATTGTACTCTCAAGTTCAAGAAATAAGAGGCATCACACACCACATGAAAAAGATACCAGAAGTGATATGATTTGGATAACTTCCAAAGGCTTTGGGCTGCAGGAGGTCTCCAATTGCTTAGTACCTGACGTTGGAGTGATTATGGCATGAAAATAATATCCCCTCATGATTCATAGGACAAATACAGGAGATAATTTTTTTTAAAAAAAAACATGATCTACATAGTATGGTGGCTAAGAAAGCATAAGCAGAATCCTATATGACTAAACATTAGCCACCATACTATGTAGGTCATTTTTTTTTTAAATTATCTTTGCTAGCTGTTCAGCTGCAAATCCAATTTTTTGAAGGTCAAAATTTTTCTAAGCCAGCAGGCTATAAAAATATTCCAGATTAAAGCAAGATAAGAAAGATAACAACTAAATGAAATGATTTATTCTAGAATAGATCTTGAAAGATGGGAAAATGTTATAAAGGGTATAACATTCTAATTGGAACTACATAATAGGATCCAATAATTCTAATATGGACAGTAGCAGCTCAAATAAAATTATTATACACTGTAAATACAATTTGTCCAATTGGTCCATATGAGAGACAACTCTCTTAGATTAAATGTATACAGACCTACTGGTAAAAATGAATGCTTCTGTATTACTTTGAATATGAATACACTTTCAAAGTAACTGGTTATATTTGTTCAATGCAGAAAATAATGAAATTATTAGGGAAAAATAGCTTTAAGTCCTAGATGTTATCATTAACATCATCTCCTTCCACAATAATCAGTCTATTTCAACTTATATTTACATTTATGCTCTTAAAAAATTCTAGATCATACTATAAATACTTTCAAAACTATTTTCTCACTTGGCAGACCATGAGTTTGATCCTATAAGAAATAATCTTGCAAATCATTTTTTGGCTACACCATAGCACATTTATTGAGTCTCTTATTTTATAGACATTTGATTTATTTCCATTTTTTCCATTAAAATGAAAGCTTTTAAAAATTTTCTATGACTAAGAATCTGAATCATCCCTAATTACATCCTTAAGTTAAATTCCTAGAAGTAGAATTAAGTTAAATTACAAAAGACAGATTTATAACATATACTGTTAAAATAGTTACATCAATTTACAGTTGTAACAGCAGTATACATAAGTAGGTATTTTTTCCATATGGTTCTAAATTTTATTCCTATTTGCACAAAAGATAAAAAATTTTATCATTTGGTTTTTAATTAAATTTCTTTAATTGCTAATATTATTAAACCACTGTCAATGCATTTTCACCACCACCCCCCCCAATTAGCTTGGGTCTAACTCATGAACTCTTTAACGGTTTTTAAAATATCAACCAACCATTGTTCTAAAAATCATTTGAATTCACCTAATCAAAGTTCAGCTTATCATTCATTAGATATCAAACATAGTTTTCTCTATGCTAGAACAAATATCCATATGCAAATTTTAAAATCCTATAGACTTATTAAAATACTCTAATAAAACAAGCTCATCAGTCTATTATTACAATGTGGGGAATAAAAGCATACATGAACGTCTGTTCTGTCAGCAATCCACTTTGCTAGCTGTTCAGCTGCAAATCCAATTCTTTGAAGGTCAAAAGTATCAGCTCTCTTGGGTCTGCCTTTTGGAGGAAAATGCATAAATGTAGGAGCAGAGTTCATGTTGAGCTGTAAAACATGATAAAAAAAACACTAAATATCATCCCAACATTATCTATTGTAGATCTAACATTTTATACTCTTTTTGCCTGAATTTTGGAAACAGATTTTATTTAAAAATCCAAATGTATTTTGAGAGCTTAGTTTTTGCTTTTATGCATCCCAATGCACTGCTGAATGAAAAAAATGGTGAATTTGACTAACTTCTCTGAACTCTCACATTTAATATACATTATTAATATCCTCAACTGCATCCTCTACATTTTTACAGTCATTTCATTCTTCACCTTTCTAGAATTTTGTAATTAAGGTAAAGAAAAAGATACTGAAGTGACAGAAATATTGTGATTTTACAACATATAGAGATTATTTTGCTTCTTAACCAACTATTGAAATTTGGCAAAAATATACATAACATGAAATTAATTTCAAACACACTATAAGTAGATTTAATTTCCTATAAAATTGAAAATCTTTTTTTGTAGTAATGATTATTAAGCAATAGAAATTGATATCTTTTGTCTGAATAATTAAAATTACTAGAGATTGCAAAAGAAACCCACAATATAGTCTTTTTTCCGTTCAACATGTCTATTAATTCAAATGTCTAAAATGGTTATATCACCGGAATGTTTTCCATGGGTAATTTCCATTTGAAAAGCATACTAAGCAGAACACTATCCTATAGTAATTATAATACTTTTTAATGATAATAAGTCTAAAAATATGTATTAGATTAATTTATATTGAGGAGCAAACTACAAAAGTATACACAGATTAACATTCTGTTGCCCAGCAATTATTTTTAAAAACACTTAAAACGGAAGGCCAACAGTTAAATATAGTTCATCATTTCCTAATAATCGGAATGAAATCAAAATCAAGTCAATTTACACCCATTAGACATTAAATTAAGAATTGACATCAAGGTAAAGATACAGTAAAAGTATAGCTACCAAGAGCAACAAAGTTTACAGTCAGGACTAAAACAGCTTGTGCCCTATAAATGAACTCTGACTGCAGCTGTCATATTTACAATAACTTCCAATTTATACAGCTTTATTCAGCTCACTACAAAAGAGTTGAATACTTGACAGAAATCTATTCCAAATATTTCTCATTTTTAGTATTACAAATTCAATCAAATTTTCATTATTTACCTCCATGTTTTCTGCATTAGTACTTTAAAATTCCTACCAGTAAATAATAATATTTGGGCCAGGTATGTGGCACACACCTGTAATTCCAGAAACTCCAGGGAACTGAGGAGGATGATTGCAAATTTGATGCCAACCTCAGCAACTTAGCAAGACCCTGTGTCAAAATAAAATATCAAAAGTACTGGGGATATAGCTAAGTAGTAAAAAGCCCCTGGGTTTAATTAATTCCCCAGTACCAAAAAAAAAAAAATGCTACTATTATAGTAAGAGGTGGGATCTTTGAGAGATGAGTAGGTCACGAAACTCTACCTTTCTGAGTCAGATTAGAGGTATTATAAAAGGAAAAGCTGACTCCTCTTGTCTTATCTGTCTTTCACCATGTGATGACATAATAAGAAGGCCCTTGAAAGATTCTGGCACCTTTACATAAAACATTTATATACATTTCTGTTCATTATAAACTATCTAGTCTCATATGTTTCTGTAGCACAGAATAAGAAAACATTTAAGGAATTATTTTTTCCAAATGGATACACAGTTTAGTTTTTTTTTCTTGAAATGGTTTCTCTTCTTGCTCTTCATTCCTGTACCATACAATTTTTCATTTATTCTACAGAATTTAGATTTAACTAACTTCTGCAAAATAATAATAACAATAATGTATTTTGGGGAGATGGAAGACTGCCACGCCAGTATGATTGAATATACATTCATACACCAGGCAGAGAATTAAACATCTACTTATATTAGCATTTAATTTTAATCTTCCCAAAAGTCCTAAGAGAAAGGCACTATTATTTTACCTCTTAAAGATTAGAAGAGGGGGGATTAAAGAAAGGATCACACAATTTACAAAGGTCACACAGCCAGCTATAAAGAGGTTCACTTTGATGCAGACTCAGGTTTTCTAACTTTCTTTCTCTCTCTCTCTCTCTTTTTTGGTATCAGATTGAGCACAGGGACACTCGACCACTGACCCACATTCCAAGCCCTATTTTATATTTTTATTTAGAGACTGGGTCTCACTGAGTTGCTTAGGGCCACACAAAGTTGCTGAGGCTGACTTTCAACTTTCGATCCTTCTGCCTCAGCCTTCTAAACCACAGGGATGACAGGCATGCATAGTTCAATGCCACTCTATGATGATGCTTTTTGAACTATCTCCTTTGGATAAAAATTGTAAATTTCTCACATTTTTTTTCAAAATAACTTTTTATAAAAATTTTAAGCTAGTTCATTGTATCAGTAAATTATAAAAGTCCCTACAATATGCTGCAACCATGAGACAGATTATAAATACAGGAAGCAAATGATTACTTCAATAAGGAGATAGAGGTTTTGAAAAAAAAAAAGAAATCCTTAACATGAAAGAAACAATAAACCAAATTAGAAACTCAATATTTTGAAAACACCACCAACATATTAGGTAACTTGAAAGACAGGACCTCGGACAATGAAGACAAAATATATAATATATCTTAAAAAGAATGTTGACCATGTGCATGATAAAGGGGCCCCTAGAAGTGGAGTAGCCTCTCCACTGTTGAGCACTGGCACCTGCTCAACTGAAACTGGTTTTGCCCTCACCTCCTCATCCCCTCAATGCCTTTGTCGAAGCCCCTCCAAATTTAGGAATCCTTGTGCCAGCTCAGTAGTACTAGGCAGCTGACTATGGTACTTGTCCACACCAGGGCACAGGTACACTGGGGGATGGGGCTTTGGCCCATCCCTGACCCAGCCTAAGAAAGTATGTGGGTGTGAGCATAAGCCTGAAGTGCTCCTTTTTTAGCTAGAAGGTGGGTACTGTGTGGAGGGGGTGAGGAGGGGTGTGGCTTGACTGGAGTGACAGTTGGCAGTCACTTGACACCCTGAAATGTCTGTGGGTGTGGCACTGATAAAAGGGGGGTGGGGTCTAAGTGGAAAAAAGGGTTCCAAAAATGACTTTTCAATCGGTCCCAGGAAAAAAGATGGTAAGATAAATAGTAAAGATGGTAAGAAACCATAAGTACAGCACTCAAGATATATGGGATAACATAAAAAAAAAACTTAAAGAGTTTGTGGGATAGAAGGAGGCATAAACCAAACCAAAAAAATGAACAATCTATTCAACAAAATAATATCAGAAAATTTGTCAAACATGAAGAATGAATTGGAAAATCAAATTCAAGAGGCTCACAGGACTCCAAATGTACAAAATCACAACAAATCCACACCAAGGCACATTATAATTTAAATGCCTAGCATGCAGAATAAGGAGAGAATTTAAAACCACAAGAAGAAGGAATCAGATTACATATAGGGGGAAAACAATTAGGGTATCTGCAGATTTTTCTACCCAGATCCTGAAAGCTAGAAGGTCCTGGAACAACATATACGAAGATCTGAAAGAAAATGGATGCCAATCAAGAATCTTATATCCAGCAAAATTAAGCTTTAGATTTGATGACAAAATAAAAACTTTCCATGATAAACAAAAGTTAAAAGGATTTACAACTAGAAAGCCTGTAGTACAGAACATCCTCGGCAAAATATTCCATGAGCAGTAAACAAAAAACTATAAAAATCAGCAAAGGGGGGTATTATGCTAAAGGAAATATCAAGTTAAATACCAAAAATAAACAAATACAACCAGGAATACAAATCATGTCTCAATAATAACCCTGAATGTTAATGGCATAAATTTACCAATCAAGAGAGACAGACTGGCAGATTAGATGGAAAAAAAAAAAAGACCCAATAATATGCTGCCTGCAAGAGACTTATCTCATTGGAAAAGACATCCACAGACTGAAGGAGAAAGATTGGAAAAAAATATACCACTCACATGGACTGCAGAAACAAGCAGGGGTTTTTATCCTCATATCAAATAAAGTAGGCTTCAAGCCAAAGTTAATCAAAAGGGATAAATAAGAACATTTCATATGGCTTAAAGGAACCACACATAACAAGATATAACAATTATAAATATATATATATATATATATATATATATATATATATATATATATATATATATATGTGTGTGTGTGTGTGTCCCCCAAACAATGGAGCATCTACGTTCATCAAACAAACTCTTGTCAAGTTCAAGAGTCAAATAGGGCACAACACAATAATTCTGGGTGACTTTAACTCACCTCTTTCACCACTGGATAGATCTTCTAAACAAAAGCTAAAAAACACCCTACAGAACTCAGTAATACAATCAATAACTTAACAGACATATAGAATAGAATATTTCATCTATCAACAAATGAATACACTTTCTTCTCAGCAGCACATGGATCTGTCTCTAAAACAGACCATATATTATGTCACAAAGCAACTCTTAGCAAATACAAAAAGTAGAGATACCACCCTGTATCATAATGGAATGAAATTAGAAATCAATGATAATATAAAAAACAGAAGCTACTCAAACATCTGGACACTAAATAATATACTACTGAATGAACAAGGGGTTGCAAAAGACATCAAGGAGGCGATTAAAAAATTCTTAGAGGTAAATAAGAACACTGACACAACATATCAAAATCTCTGGGAAACTACTAAGGCAGTACTAACAGGAAAGCTCATTGCATGGAGTTTGTTCCTTAAAAGAAGAAAAAGTCAACAAATAAATGACCTACATTAAATCTCAAAGCCCAAGAAAACAAAGAATAAACCAAGGCCAAAAGCAGTAGAAGACAGGACATAATTAAAATCAGAGCTTAAATCAATGAAATTGAAACAAAAGAAACAATTAAAAAATTTTAAAAAGTTGGTTCTTTCAAAAAATAAATAAAATTGATAAACCCTTAGCTATACTAACAAAGAGAAGGAGAGAGAAAATTTAAATTACTAACATCCATGATAAGAAAGAAAATATCACGATGGACACTACATAAATACAGAAGATAATTAGAAATTATTTTGAAAATTTGTACTCTAATAAAATAGAAAGTATCAAAGGCATTGAAAAATCTCTAGAGTCATATGATTTTCCCAAAATGAATCAGGATGATATGCACAAGTTAAACAGATCAATTTCAAGCAATAAAATAGAAGATGTCATCAGAAGCCTACCAACCAAGAAAAGCATAGGACCGGATGAATACACAGATTAGTTCTACAAGACATTCAAAGAATTAATACCAATACTTCTCAAATTATTTCATGAAACAGAAAATGAGGGAATACTTCCAAACTCATTCTATGAGGCCAATATCACCCTGACTCCAAAACCAGAAAGAGAACATATCAAAGAAAGAAAACTTCAGACCAATATCTCTAATGAACACAGATGCAAAAATTCTCAATAAAATTCTAGGAAATCAAATAAAAAAACATATAAAAGATGGTGCACTATGATCACGTGGCATTCATCCCAAGGGTGCAAGGATGGTTCAACATAAGGAACTCAATAAATGTAATTCATTGTATCAATAGACATAAAAGAATCATATGATCATCTCAATAGATACAGAAAAAGCACAACAAAATACAACACCCCTTCATGTTCAAAACACTAGAAAAGCTAGGGATAATAGGAACATATCGCAACATTGTAAAAGCTATCTATGCTATGTCCAAGGGCAATATCACTCTAAATGAAGAAAAATTGAAAGCATTCCCTCTAAAAACTGGAACAAGACAGGGATGCCCTCTTTCGCCTCTTCCATTTAACATAATTCTTGAAAACTCTAGCCAGAGCAAAATTAGACAGACAATAGAAATTAAAGAGATGTGGATAGGAAAAGAAGAACTCAAACTATCACTATTTGCCAATGACAGATTCAATATCTAGAGGATCCAAAAAATTCCACCAGAAAACTTCTAGAACTAATAAATAAGTGCATTTGGCAAAGTAGCAGGATATAAAATCAACACCTATAAATCAAAAATATTTCTGTACATCAGTGACAAATCCTCTGAAAGAGAAACTAGTAAAACTAACCCATTTACAGTAGCCTCAAAATATCAAATAAAACACTTGAGAATCAACTTAATGAAAGAGGTGAGAGACCCCTACGATGAAAACTATAGAACACTAAAGAAAGAAATTTAAAAAGACCTTAGAAGAGAGAAAAATCTCCCTTGTTCTTGGATAGGCAGAATTAATATTGTCAAAATAACCATACTACCAAAAGCGCTATACCAATTTAATGCAATTCCAATCAAAATTCCAATGACATTCTTCATATAAATAGAAAAAGCAGTCATAAAATTCCTCTGGAAAAACAAGGGACAAGAATAGCCTAAAACGAGTAGACATTTGGACTGGAAGCCTTGGCTCTAGTAGTCAGATTGGATACAAATTATTAACTGCAGAAAAATAGCTGATTAAGAGCTAGAGACCTGAGTGCTAGCAGATGAATTCAAATTCTAGGTACACATTACACTCACATTCTAACTTTGAAAAAGTAACTATCTCTTTATACATTAATTTCCTCATCTATGAAATGAAGACATAATCTCTCTCAAATTGGTCACTGTGAAGCCAAATGAAAAGAATATATCTGATGTGGGAGGCTGACTAGCATGTGACTGGGTCCATCTCCCCAGCTGAGTGGTGTGGTCATGCTGCTAGACAGCCTGGATCTTCTAGGGTTCCAGCCACTATGTCTCCTGCATGGGTGTGCCTTCTTAAAGCCCCATGGGTCAAGCTACGCTCACCTGTTCCTTTGCAATATTACTCCTTGCCCTGTTTTGAATAGAATGTTCCATGGAATCACCTTTTGTGTGTCCCCTTCTCTTACACTGCCCTTGGGTGTGGCCTGCCTATATGTCAGTCAACCTGCTGACAGCAGACATCATGAAGCTAGACTCAGCCCCTTGAAACCTGACCCCTTGCCTCATATAAATAGCTTCTCCTCTATAAAAGGGGTCAGCACATGGTCTCTTCTCTCTCTCTCTGTGCCCAGGGACCCTTAAGGTCAGAGGAGTTCTCACAGCACCCCCAAAGATAAATGTATTTCTATCTCTTATGTGGTATTTCGAGCAACCCAATTAGCCCAGTTCCCCTGGAGTGACCCCTGAGTGTTTTAGTTGTGAGCAACCTGCAAGTGATGTCCCTGGGTGAGTAAAAGATCTAAGGGCTTAAGCTGCCTGAACAAAAGCCATAATCCGAAGCACTCAGCATTAGCAAGGACAACAACACAACTTGACAACATCAATGGCAACTAGCATCTGTATACCAAATCCAATATTTTGTTTATAGAGAAGACTGTAAAGGAAGTTACATTCTTCTACTTTGCTGCCACAACAGATTAAGAGGCTTAAAAAAAATAGAAGTTTGTTTTCTTACATTTATGGAGACTGGAAGTACAAAATCAATGTGCTGACGAGGTTTGGTTTCTGATGAAACTTCCTTTGCTAGCTTTGCTAGAAAGCAACCTTATTGCTATGATGTGGCCTTTTTTCTGTGAACATGCACTCCTGATGTATCCTCCTCTGTTATGAGAACATCAGTGCTATTGGATTAGCAACTTACCCTAATGGTTTCCTTTAACCTCAATTACCTCCTTAATCACCTTACCTCCAAATATAGTCATGTTGTGATTTATGGCTTTACCATATGAATTTGGAGTGGGATAAAATTCAGTCCATAACAGAGAGAAAACACTTTTAAATAAACAATAACTTATATTAAAAATATTTATATTTATCACAATGGAGAAATTAGGTTAAGTAAAATTTCTATTAGGTTTTATACAAAATATCATAAATTTGTGCAAAATATTACCTAGACCACATATAATTAAATAGAAAAATAATATTAATGCATGTAAATTGCCACTGTATGCTGATAAAAACACATTTGCTCTCCAATACAAACTTCAAAATGTGTTTACTCACAATGGCTGAAACTAAAATGATAGAGATAATATTAACTATAACTTTAACCAAATGATGTATTTTATTTTAACTACTTATTATATTTATTAACTTAATGAAATATAGTTTTATCTGGCAAGTAAAAATGTATCAACTATAACCAACTATACTATGTAGTACCAAAATGAAATACAACTTTTTTTTACCTGTTGAAAAACATCTGTTCCTTCATCATAGTCCACCATACTGAAAAACAGTTTGTTACAAAAAGCAGATGAATAACGCCAGGAGTTAGCCAATATTTGGTATTCTTCATTAGCTTGCCTAAAAAGGTAATGGAGCAAATAGAAAACATATCAATATTCAAATAAAAAAGTCTCTAATAGGACAAGTAATCTAGAGCAAGAACTGACAAATTCTGTATGAACTGCAAGCTAATAATACAAGTATGGTCTACAAGATAATGTTTGTAAAAATAAATAAGTAAATAGAAAAAAGAAAATATTTTATGATATGAAATTACATACAACTCAAATTTTGCTGCCCATTAATAGTTATATTGCAGTGCAGTCATACTGACTGATTTAAATATTTCTTAAGGCTACACTGTAAGGTAAAGGTGAATAGTTGTAACAAAAACTGCTGGGCCAAAAGTTTGACATGCTCCTTTAAAATTTACCAACATTTCTTCAAGGGAATAAAAACATTCTGTGGCATTTGCTATACATATATATGAAATTTTTCAATAATTTTCAGTAAAAGGCACAGAGCAATTTTTAAAAATACTTTTGAGTTTAACAGAACAACAAAAATCCTAAGAAAATGTAAAGTTTTAAACCTATAAATACAGATATACTTCACCTTTATGTATTTATGTAAAAATGCTTTTAATAAACCTAAAATTAAGCACCAATTTCTCTGAGTACCTAAACCAGCTACCACAAACCTTTTTCTAGGATAATATTTATTCCTGTATTGAACCCATTTTTATTGAACATTTACCAATTTTCCAGATGATGATATTTCCTACTAGATCTAGGGGGAGGAGAAACAGAGAAATGGCTTTGCAGAAAGAACATAATAGAAACCAGAAGCAAGAAGTTAAAAAAAAAGAAAAAAGAATGCTTCTTCTATATAGTTAACTATTCTCAAGTGTTTCTCTCGTTCTCTTCCCCCCAAATATAAGAAATACAAAGGTAAAGTCCCAAACAGACTGAAACTAGCAGCAGATAAGAAATTTAAAGAAATATTTGGAAAACAACTAGTGGAACAGATTTGATAGAGAAAGCTACAATCTAAGAGGCAACTACAGGACAGTAAGAAATGAGGAAAAATACTAGATTCATAAGCAGCAGAGTCTAGAGATAAAAAAAAATGATCTGAAAATAAGGGTCTTATAAATAAACTTCTACTATTTGTATAAATAGTACACACAAACTTTTGCCCTCCCCAATCCCAGTGTCAGCTTTTCTATTGTTTAATGACCAGATTAGAAAAAGAAATCATCAGATATAAGAGGAAAACCTCACATAATTTTAAAACAAATTCTCCAAACAAAAGCAGATATCATAGGTCAAAACACTAAAAAGAAAATGCTAATAGACTTAGAAAAAGTAAAAGACAAATATAAATTCTTGTGAAATAATACTGTTGAGTCGGAGACAGACGAGAGAGTGAGAGAGAGAGAGAGAGAGAGAGAGAGAGAGAGAGAGAGAGAGAGAAAAGAAAAAAGAGTTTATTACTTCATTTTTGTTTGCATTAGTTCTCACTGCCCCTAATCTCATAGAGTAACACAAAGGCCCATCATGGATGCCTACACTTAAGTCGCCTGTGTTACAGGAGAGAAACACTGAGTTTGGGAGGACTGTTAACAAGCCTGTGCTCTGTGCTTTAGTTGTCTGAGACATCTAACTCCTTAAAGCTTATCGCTATACACAAAACCCTGAGAAACTGCACAGGCAAAAGAGCAGCCAGGCCTTTCGTGGCCTACCCAGGAAAAATGTGCAGGATGCTCAGGGTGCATGGTACACATATTTGTCCAACCAACAGTATTCACCCCAAAAAGAAAAAAAGATGTAAAAAAAATGAAGGAAGAAAAGGAATAAAGGAATATAAGAAACAAAGTAAAAGATAGCTCAAATTAAATATGAACATTAGAAGATAGTTTTTAAAAATTCATAGAACAAAAAAGACAGAGGTAGAATGTAAGTGGAAGAGGGAAGAAAGTAACCTGGAACTATAATCCAATAAACCACCTCAAAACAAGTCTAAATGCATAAATAACAACAACAACAAAAACAAAAATAGATAAATGAGATTATGCAGAACTAAAAAGCTTCTAGGCAGTATAGGAAATAATCGACACAGTGAAGACACAACCTACAGAATGGGAAAAAATATCTGGAAACTATCTGACAAAGCATTAATATCTAGACTATATAAGGAACTCAACAGCAATAAAAAAAATCAAATAGTCCAACTTAAAAATGGGCAAATAAATTGAGTAGAGTATCTCAAAAGATGCAGACAAAAGTCCTCCACATCAGTAGAGATACAGGAATGAAATCCAAACCACATTCTGATATCTCACCCAAGATATGGCTATAATCAAAAAGATAAAACAAGTTCTCTCGAGGACATAGGGAAAAAGATATCCTTAGACATTGTTGGTAGAAATATAAATTAGTAAAGCCACTATGAAAAATGGTGTGGTGATGCCTTAAAACAAAAAAGAAAGAAAGAAAAGAAACACAACTATTGTGTGATGCAGCTATCCCATTCATGAATTTTTATTCAAAGGCAATGAAATATTAACTAGATACCTGCTCTCCCATATGTATTATAGCACTATTCAAAATAGCCAGGATATAAAATCAACCATTCATTAATGAGTAAAGAAAATACAGTAGATACACACAATGGAGTACAAGTCAGTCATCAAAAGGACACAGTCCTGTCATTTACATATGAATACAACTGGAGGTTCATAATGTTGAGCATTAGGCAAGCACACAGAAACAAGGACCAAATATGATTTCACTCATATGAAGAATATAAAAAAGGTAAACTGACATAAACTGTTAGCAGAATAATTATTATCAGAGGGCAGAGGGTGAGACTGGGGTTTATGAAGAAACTGCTTAATAATTTTTATTTATAGCTAAATAAGAGATATGAATGTTGGTTTTCTATTTTGCATTATGATTATAGCTAATAGTAATGTATTAAATAGTCCTAAATAGCTAGAGGAAAGAATTTTGAATTTTATCATGAAAGAATGATATTTGTTTGAGAAGACAGGCAATCTAAGTATCATAAACTATATGAAAAAATATAACAAAATACCCTCTCGTACATCACAAAATATACAAGCATTTTTATCAATCAACAAAAAAGCTTTTTAAGACATTCTTTGGGAGGAAAAAAGAAACAGATGAAGGTTTTAGATATAATTAAAAGAGACTACACCTTCAAATTAGAATGATTTCCCAGGTTTTGAATAAGAGGAATGAAAAAAAAGACCAACATCAAGAAACACTGTGATATTTCAAAACACTGGATTAACAGAAGGTTTTAAAGTTTTCACAGAAAAAAAGTTCATAACTGGCAAACAGTAAAATTGGATGTTTGGTCACTTACAATATTAGACTCTGACAGATAAAACAAGTCCTTCAGAGTTCTGAGGAAATATTTTCCATTTAAAATTCTACAATGAGACAATCAAATTTGAAATAAACATGTTGAAATGTAAGGGATCTAAAGTTTACCTCCTGCACATTTCTTTAGGAAATTACATTAAGACATAATCAAGAGAAAAGACAGCATAATGAAAAAGTGAGAAAACATGAGACAATGAGAGAAACATTTTCAGAGAGGATGAAAAAGCAAGTAAAAATGTGGTGAGATAGGAAAGGTAGAAGATGTGTAAAAAAGCTGTAATCTAATTCTGAAGCTATAAAGTTGTCACTACAAATTAGAATAGGAATTTAACTGTACATGTAGATGAAGAGAATAGATGCTAGACAATAATTAAAATCAGAAATTGCTTTAATATTTACTATATTAAGGAAGACATATTTGCTACCACAAAAGGAAAAGAAGCAAACAATGAACATTAAGAGGCAAGGTCAAGAAAAGAGGCAAATTAAAATGGAGCATAATTTCCATCAATCGGTGAAGAAAACAATTAGTTATTCTGAATGCTGTCTTTTGTTTGGGGCAGGTGTCATACACAACTGTCCTACAGAAAAGTAGGACATAAATATAACCTCCTATTTTTTAAGGAATGCTATTATGTGGAAATACATAACGTAAGTGCTGTTTATATTTTTTCACATTTGTTAATTCTCTCTATAGACAGGGAACAGATACATTATGCTTAAACTCTAGAATGAAAATGTATTAACTATGACAATATAGAAGTATTGCTGACAAAATTTGGCAGGTGAAAGAAAAAGAGAAGAAATGATCGGGAAGGTTGTGCTTAATGATCTTTATGTCAAAATCAGAAAACCAAGAAGTGTCAGCTACAGTTAATGGACAAGAATGCTATTTATTGTTACAATGTTAATCAAAAGCAGAAATAAAATGTAATAAAAATCAGAAGAGGTGAGAGGATTTAAATCTTAACCTATCACAGCAAGAAATGTAAACATAAGTTCACTATATTAAATATTGCTTTAAGAATAAGATTTAGACTATAATCCCAGTGGCTCAGGAGGCTAAGGCAGGAGGATCACGAGTTCAAAGCCAGCCTCAGCAACTTAGAGAGGCCCTAAGCAACTTAGATCCTGTCTCAAAATAAAATATAAAAAGTGCTAAGGAGATAGCTCAGTGGTTAAACACCCCTGGTATCAAAAAAAAGGAACAAGATTTAGAGACATGAGGAGAAAAACAAAAAGAAAACACAAAAAAACAACAGTAATCATTTCTGCAGATCTTACAAACAGGTGAGTTGCAACAGTCAAAGACTGCAGTTCTTCATTTTAGTTCCTTTTTCTTTTCTTCTTTTATTAATTAAAAAGGAGCATGCAGTATAGCTGATGATTAAAGATGATTTTAAGAAAACTGAATATGAGCAGTGCTATAATCTGAGATTACTTAGCATAAAGTAAATATTTTAAGGACACAATTTTCTCAAAGCATAGTACAAAAACTGATCACTGTAAAGAATACTGTAAGATTGCATTTTGCTTAGTACATAGAAATATACAAAGGATAGATTTTGTAATATTTTCTATGAAAATGGTCACAAATTTTGAAAATACTGATAGTTTAATAAGATTTAAATCACTGCTAATTCCCTGAAAAAATATTTACTGAGCATGAAAAAGAAAGGTTAAGCTAGTCTCCAAGGTCTCTGCTCTTACAGAGTTGATGTTTTAGAAGGAAGACACATAATAAATATCTAAATGAATAAATAAAGATAATTAAAAGGTAAGATATATGCTGACAAAAAATAAGTAGTATGACAGAGAAACTGATGGTGTAGTCTTAAAAGGGTGTTTAGATGATGCCACTAAATGTGAAATCCTAAGAATGAGAAAGAGTCATCACTGAAAACAGCTGGAAAGTGAACATTTCAGACATCAAGAATAGCAAGCATAAAGGTCCAAAGAGGGAAAGAACTTAAGATGCTGGTACAATGAAGCTGACATATGAATGAAAATGTGCTGTTTCTTAGTGGAATACATGTAGAATGAATAGCTTAGGCCCTCTCTAAGTGCTACTGTTCCTCTTACAATCCTACAATAAAAACTGAATCAAAACCAACATAAGTCCTAGTTTGTTTTTATTTCTGTCCAATGAAATACAATATTACTGATAAGAATTCATCACTAATTATTAAAGGAAAAATATATAATTTCACACAGTGAATTAGCATGGACAACATCTGACATACTAATAAACCTTAAGAGATACCAATACTACTATTAAGCAATACTACAAGGATAGCATTTTAATTAAGAAAACAGTATATAAACAAAATTGCTTTATTAGGGTATTTCATTAAAAGCATTTTAACTTTTAAAATAAAACCTAGGAAAATAGAAAATCGGCAAAAACTAGCATCCTTGTAATAATATACAACAAAATAAAAATGTTTTAATTTCAACAAATTACCAGGATGAAAGTAACCCTAGTTTAGATTTTTCAACATCTGTGTATAACATCTTATTTTATAACCTGAGACAGGGATAACCTGGGATAGACCTACAAAAATCTAGTAAGTATACATTCATGCATTTATTAATCCACAAATCCATATTAGCACAAGTGATTTGCCTGGTAATAATACTGGAGTGAATAATAAATACAAAGTCCCTGATCGATCTCAAGGAGCTTACATTCTTGTAAGAGTCTGCATGCAAATAAACACCAAGTATCAGATAATCATATATACCTATTTTTTTAGTGTCTTTATTTTATTTTTATGTGGTTTTGACGATCAAGCCCATTGCCTCATGTAGGCTAGTTGAGCACTCTACTACTGAGCCATAACCCCAGCCTCATATGTACCTTTTTAAAATAATATCAGAGTCTTTTTTATTTACACAATATCTTTTCTTATTTATTTTTATGTGGTACTGAGGATCGAACCCAGTGCCTCACATGTATGAGGCAAGCACTCTACCACTGAGCTATAGCCCCAGCCACTCATGTGTACTCCTAATTTAAAAAAAAAAAAGAAACATGGTAGAGTAATGAGCAAAGAAGATGAATTTTGCCTTCAAACTCTATATTTTGTATGATTCCATTTTTTTCAGATTTAAGTGCTCAATAATCAAATTGTAGATGTTTCTCTATTCCTAAATCCTGAAAAACTTTCCTACTACCTATATAATATAGAAGACAATTGGCAGACGTGAAGATCTTCTATACTCCAGACACAACTTTGGATAATCTATCTGTACATACCACACTCAAGAAGTCTGTTTCATGAACATACCAGGTCCATTCTTATCCCATGTATTAAAAATTTTGCTTACAATGTGCTGTCTTCCTTCAAGGCTCACTCAAAAACTGTCTCTTCCTCAAAAGTCACTTCAAATTATCTCTACCTACTTGCTGATGTGACTGATTGAAATAAAAATTCTCACAGTTACTGCATACTACTCTTTTATGCACAGATCTGTTTTGTACATAGTGACTGTCCAATGGCTAGCACCTTATATAAAACAGACATCAATGAAGTTTTGCTGATAGTGATGGTAAATAATGTACTTTCCTTACCACTGTATCATAAATACCTTAAAACTAAATTTAAAACATTAAAAACTCTCAATTATAAGAAGTCTAACTAAAAGCCCAAGTTAGATTTATGTTACTCTATTTAGGTTCTTGCCGGGAAAGAATAATTCCCTAGTCAAAGCCTCTACCTTTATGAAGGTTGTTCAAGGAAGGAAAAGACATGTAATATATAAATAAGACATATATATGCAAAAAAGAATGAAGATTTGTAGGTGCTATTTATCATAAAAAGGAAGATGGGATAATAGTAGAATGTAGCTAAGAGTTAATGTGAAAAAAATCTGAAAAATAATAAGTTTTTTTAAAAGTGTAAAAGTATAATAAAAAAGAAAGAACAGGGAATGAGTCGTATAGATAGTATTAAGTAACAGAAACAGTATTAATAAAAATTACTTATTCTGAAATATTTCCTTTCTTTTAAATTTTTTTTTAGTTGTAGGTGAGCACAATACCTTTTTATTTTATTTACATGGTGCTGAGGATCCAACTCAAGGCCTCACACATGTGAGACAAGTGCTCTACCGCTGAGCCACAGCCCCAGCCCTCTGAAATGTTTCTTAATGTGTTCAAATAACAGGATAAACTTCATGTTAGAAAGTAAGCCTGTAAATGTTAAAATAAGACCAAGACTTTAATTCCATAAATAGTGAACAATTTCATATTGTTTTTGAAAGAAGTGAATTATACAAAATACTATTTTTAAAAACACTCTTCCTTGCAACCATGCATGTAATATATTGAGGGAGAAGTAAATAAATGTTTGGAATTCAACTAAATATTATTATAATGGCCTAGTGTAGAAAACATAGATTATTAAAATAATATATAAACATGTGATCTATTTTGTACATACTCTCCTTTGGTATCTAGAAGGCCAAAACATCCAGTAAAATCTTCTAGGAATATCTCTACCATAATAAATAAAGAATTTTATAGGAAGCAAAGTAAAAAACATTCTTTCCAACTAAAATAAAATACTTAGTGAAAATTTAATACCAACAAAGTAAATGGGGACTTTCTTCCAATGTGTGTAATTTATTAGCAATAAGAGCAGCAAGCGAATCTGGGTCATTAAAAATGATTTGATGAGCCTGAGAAATGTAATTTAATATTAATGACATATGTTCAGAGTACAAAAGATTTAGTAGAAAATATGTGCCCCAGTGAAGACCCTATCCTCTATTCATCCTTACCCCATTATCCCTTATACTCCCCCCTTCCAATTTCTTAATGTTTAATGGGGAATAGAGGAAACCTAACAAGAGATGGCTTAAAAATCTTAATTCAGTGAATTCTCGCATATGGATTCTATGTTTATGTCAGACTAAACTAATAGTACAAAGTAAGACATTACTAGTGCTTTTTAGCACACTTCAGACCTCATTGTCATTTTAAATTGAAAAGTAAAAAACTACAAGCATTCCACACACTTAAGTCAAAATAACTACATTTCCAACACGGCTAACTGAAAAATATTTCATGTTAATGCTCACAGGAACATTCATGGCCAAATCCGATGAATTTAGGGTTTTGTAATATATTTGCATACAGCCTGAAGAGGGCAGTCACGCTGCATCACAAGGATCAAGGAGTGCTTAAGCAGTAACTGTTGGGTACTGTTAAGTTAAATTTGTTACATTGAATCTTCTCCATTTTTTATTATGGGAACAAGAGAAAACATCAGTGAACTCAAATGCTATATTTTTTCTATTATAATTCTTTTTAACAGGTTATGTAAAACTAGAAAGGATTATTAACTCATCTATAGTAGTATACATTTAATATTTCTCATGATGAATGTAATTTTTATCTTTAAAGCTCTTGAATGAATGTTTTAAAGAGTATGGTAAGTATGGTTTCTCTTTTTAATATTAATCAAACTATCAAAAATAATATTAATAAAACTAGGAATATCAGGGAACAGATTCATATTAAACTCCTAGAATAATAATCCTTTTTAGTTATAGATTTACAAATTATATACAGACATAAATATAGGTTAGTTATACAAAAGTAAGACTTCATAAAACTTTGAATTAATAATTTCTATTGATAGTGACATACATAGATCTGAAGTGAGAAGACTTACCTAATATTTAAGGTTCTGGTGCTCTTGAGTTGGGGGGGGGGAGACAGAAATGGGGGATTAACAGTATCCTATGCAATACTCTGTGCTATACATACTTAGGGTAAGCAGTTGAATATACTCAAATATATTAAACAAACCCAATGCCACTACAGAGCTGAGGAATCAACAGCTCACTGCCATTTTGCAACTGACCACATAATTTACTGGTTGGTTAGTAAATAAAGAGTTGTGTCTATTACAACTTTGTTTCTTGTGTATCCATTTTTTTCCATTATCAGACCTAAACAGATAAAAAGTGATTTACCCAACTCATTCAACAAGTGTATATAACCTATTATATATGCATACTATAGATAGAAGAATTATATTATGTATTTGATAAATATTTTCATAACTAATAATAAAGATTAATAATGGCTGAATCAACATGAATTAATTCATGTGGGAATGGGGTAGACACAGGCACTTGCTTCAATATACTTCAATACTTTATGCAAACACTTTAAAATATTAAATAATGATTACAAAAAAATGAGTTCAAAACAATATAATAAATCTTATTATGATAATGTATGTAGACACACTCATGGTATTTATAATGTATCTATTGAATAAATGAATTAATGCATTTATTGTAAAACCTGAAAAGTAAAATTTAGGAAAGCATTAACTTACACACCTTAAATCCTCTAGAATTACCCAACAAATCTATGCTTTAGATTCATGTGCTAAAGAATAGAATATAGGCAGACTTTAAACAACTTCACTGAAATGAATCAAAAAAGCAGACAAAAAATTATAGAAACCGTGACTCAAGAGATGGAGATCATATGCTGTCTACCTGACTGAAAGTATCAAAATCATCAGCAATATTCATTGTAGTATATGCCAGGAATCCGTTGATGTTTTATACATATTTAATTTAATCTTCATTCTTTTTTATGCTTTCCTCATCAAATGTATTTTGTTTTTGGTAGACCACTGTATCATATATGTTGGTAAATTATAGTGTGTTTATTTATGAGGTACAAAGCTACAAAGCGATGCTATGATTTTTAATACAATATAGAATAACTAAATCAAATTAATTAAGACTTCCATCACCTCAACTTAGATGTTTTATTTTTTAGAGCAGTTAGAGGTTCATAGAAAAACTAATTAAAAGGTACAGGGATTCACATATTATTTTAAAACAATTCTGGGACTACTGGTGTACCAATTAACCATTTGATTATATGTATTATATATGTTATTTAGTAAACTGATCTTGTTTACTATATAACATATATATTATGAGCAACTTTTTTTTAATCCAGTACTATTGCTCTACCTAGATTCTGAATACTAGAGTACCCAAAGGAATGTCTTAATGCTTAACACTGAAGGAATATTCTTACTTTCTCTTCCCTCAGTTATACTGAGGTATAACTGTCTTCAAAAAATACTGCACCTAGCCGGGCATGTTGGCACACCCCTGTAATCCAACTGGCTTGGGAGGCTGAGACAGGAGGACAGCAAATTCAAAGCCAGCCTCAGCAAAATCGAGGTGCAAAGCAACTCAGTGAGACCCTATCTCTAAATAAAATACAAAACAGGGCTGGGAATGTGGTTCAGTGGTCGAGTGCCCCTGAGTTCAGTCCCCAGTACTATTCCCCCTGCCAAAAAAAAAAAAAAAATACTGCACCTAATTAATATCCATAGTCTATACAATTTGGTGAGTTCATATATATGTATACTTGTGTTACCATCACCACAGTTGAGGCAATAAATAAGCATTTCTATGACTTTCAAAAGTTTTCTTGTATCACTTTGTGTCATTGCTGCAGGGGGTTGCTTTTGCTAAGGCTTTATGATACAGGTACTAGTTTTATCCTCATTTCCTATGAGGAATGTAAAGCAGTTTATCTATGTCTCGTGGCCAAGAATTAATGGTGTAAAAAAGACTCAAACTCAGAAAGACAACGTTGACTATACCTGTTGCTATAAATAGAGATTATACATTTAATTCGCAGTGTTGTTTTCAGTCCACGTAAACCAGAAATAATGTGAAATTATTTTTAATGCAAATCCTTGAACACATATATTATATTAGATCTAAGAATGGGTTTCAGTAATATATATTTTAGCCAGCTTTCAAAATACCATTTAAGCATACAGAAGAGAGGATAGCTGGTATAAAAGAATACTGGAGGAAAAAAATGGAAAGTTTTCTTTTCATAATGTAATTCATCTGATTAGATTGTAGGTTTTATTCTTCAGTTAAATATATCAGTCTATGTTCAAATGAAAAATAATGTGCAATATTACAACAATTTAGCATAAAATTAAACAAACTTAAAACTTACCACCATAACACTATCATGACTTGTAAGCAATGTAATACAAATCCATTATTAACACTAAGTCAAACAGTAAGGACAGAGAACTAGCATTTGAATTCTGAAAATATGGACTTGTATAGTAAGTAGGCTTTGCACTTCATAATGTATAAACTTGGATAAGTTATATAAATTTGTTTATTTTTCTCTTTTAAGCATATAATACTAATAATTAAGAGGAGTCCCAAGAATAACAAAGCATGAGACAAATCAAATTCTTTAGAAAATGACAAAGATTATGCAAATCTTGGTGTATTCATCATCTACCTTAAAATCCATTTACTATATATTTGGAATTTTAAAATTTTGTAGCCAGTTAAAACTTTCTCCCTCACTCTCTGCACCAGACCTCAAAGTTTTCAATTTCCCCAATAAAGTGACTTATTCTCAGTACAGAATTTTTTAATGTGCTCTTTATCCCTTCTCCTAAACTAACTTCTATTGCTATAGAGCACATATAACACATCCATAACACATACAGAACATAAGTCACACAGCCATTTTCAGTGCATGGCAGCAGATTAATATGTCTCATCAATTTCTAGACATCCTCTAGATCATAATACATTTTTTATTATTTTTTAGAAAAAGGAAAAAGAGGTTTTACAGATTTGCTAGCAAAGGAGAAACACAGGGGATTTCTGATTCTCCCCATCAGTAGGAACAGGGGGCTTTTAAATGGTGATTGAAAGGCTACATTCCAAGTGTTCTATTTGGAGTTGTACTTCACTTGGTAATTTGGGAGAAAGTCATTTCTGCAATCCTCTGGTTAGATCATAATACATTTAAGTTAAGAGATATGACAAGGGACTTCTCATAAATCTCCATGTTTTTTCCTTAATGATGTTTATAAGTTAGATTATTATAAGTTAATAACTATGTAATGTGAATAGTGTTCAAAACTTCAACTAGATTCTGAGATTAACAAAAGTTGCAGCCAGATCATTTTGTTCCCATTATCTCCCTAGTAACCATAATAATATCTTTACATACATAGTGACTGCTCAGTAACTAACTACTGGTACAAAAAATAAATATCCACATTGATACAAAACTATATCACTGCAATAGTGCCTAATCTCTGATTATATGAAATAGTTTGATTTCTTTTCCCCTAATACCTTTTAAGATGCCTAAGTGGAAGGTAAAAACCACTTTATTCAATAGATCTTACACATTAAAATAGAACTAAAATGAATATTAAATATTTAACCTCTTGACAAGAGCATTAAGAAACATTTCAGAATTATTAAATTTACGTTAAGGATCCCCAATAACATCCACATGCTTGGTGGGTGAACTCACAAAATCAGCATATAGTCATATTCATGGTTAAGATTTACTACAGCAAAATGATATAATGCAAAATCATCGAAGAAAAAAAGTTGCCTAAAGCAAAGTCTAAGGGGAACTAGATGACAGCTTCCCAGAGTGACTCCCTGCCAAGTCACACAGGACTTACTTAATTCCTTTAGCAAAGAGTTATGATATATGTAAAACACATTCTACCTAGGGGGCTTATTAAAGATTCAGTGCCCAAGAAGGCTGGTCATACAGACACGTTCTGCGAGTACATAACAAAATTCCAGACTCCCATAAGAAAAGCAGGTGTTCAGCATTAACTTCATTGTTTAAACAACAGTTTAGGAACAGAGAGCTTCCACTATCAGTTAAGAAACAGTGGTTATAGTTTATAATTTCCAAGTTCCAATATATAATCCGAATGTAAACCTTAAGAGCTGGCTTGTCTAAAGACAGAAATTTCAGGCTTGCTATGTTAACTCTTTTCTGCACAAATACTTTTTGACATAAAACGAGCAAGTAATTTCTTCATTGTATTTTGTTCACAAAAATACCAATCTACCACAGACAAAGAATATATATGAAGAAATTTTACTTGAAAAAGTATTATATTTTGTAAAGTTATCCCTGTGGGAGCAAAAGTCTGTGTATCTAAGAGAAAATATTTCAGAACTAAGGTCTGAAATCATAAAAAATATTTTATCTTACTTAATATGTTAAAGGACTAACATTCTGAAACTGAAAAGAGAGAACAAAAGCCTCAAAATAACATGAATATTAAGTATAATTTATTAACATGAATTTAGTACATAACATTTCTAGCTTTAGGGATAAAAGTGTAAAAAAATTAGACATTTTATTGATTCTTTTTAGTAATACATGATAATAGAATCCAGTTTGACAATCATACAAGCATGGAATATATCTTGTTCTAATCAGACCCCAGTATCTCTCCTTTCCCTACCCTATCCCCACCCTGCTCCCTTTGCTCTATTTATCCTTCTGCCATTTATTCATAGTTATTTTTAAGTTAATTTTTGTTGATATACACAATGGTGAGATTCACAGTAGTATATTCATAAATGAACATAGGAAATTTATGTCAGATTCATTCCACTGTATTCCCTGTCCCATCCCTCTTTCCTTTTCCCATCTCATCCCATCCTGGCCTTCCCTTCATTTCCTTTTGTCTGCTTCATTGAACTTCTATTCTTATACCCCTCACCTTGCTGTGGGTGAGCTTCCATATATGAGAGAAAATATTAAACTTATGGTTTTGGGGGCCTGGCTTATTTCAAATAGTCTCTATACCCATCTGTTTACTGGCAAATGTTATAAAGTCATTCATTCTTCTTTATGACAAATACACCATGTGTTTACACCACGTTTTCTATATCCATTCATATGTTGAAGGGCACCTAGGTTTGCTACATAGCTTAGCTATTATGAATTGTGCTGCTATAAACGTTGATGTGGCTGAGTCACCTATCTTTATTTTAAATGTTTGAGTAGCTATCAAGATGATACTTCTCAAAGTAACTATATCATTTCTGTCATAACTTTCATAAATGCAGCATTTTTAGAGAAATAAAACACTATTTTGTAGAATAAAAAACTCTTCAATGAGTTTTATATGCCAATATGAAAGCATTCTTTTTCACTTCACTTAATAAAATTCTACTAAGCCCACAGGAAGTAGAAAACCCTAAACTTCATGTGTTCTAGCATAAATACATTATCTTCTTCATCATCATCAGTATAATAATTTTTACTAAAAGAACTACCTTACTTGTGGTTAGATTCCAAATTTACCTACTAAGATTAATAATATGCCTAGAAAATTACTGAGTTCCTGTAGGATAATGACAACCAACAACCTCTACAAACCACTTAGTTTTCTATTAGAACGAACAAAAGTTTTCATGCTGATAATGTAATGAGGATAAAGAGAATCATATAGAATATAAAGGTACACAAGAGTTTGGAAATTCACAAATTCACACCTGCAACTTTAGAAACCAACCCCAGAACAGGAAATAAGATGGAGAGATGATATAAAAACAAAAAGGAAAAGAAGGAGCCTAACAGAGGTGAAATGTGGTGTGAGGTGAAAGAGACGAGATGATGAGGACAAAAAACTTGTCTAAATTGGAAAATACGGAAAAAAGGTTTAATACTGGATGGATAAATAACAGTGGCCATTAGACAATGTAAAGGAAGGATCTTGTAAATAAACACAAACACAATAGCTCAAAAAAAAATGTCTAGGAATAAATTTAACCAAGAAAGTAGAAGATTTCTACAATGAAAACTTAAAAATACTGATAAAAAATTGAAAACAAAAAGAAAAGATACCTCATGTTCATGGGTTGAAAATTTGATAGTGTTAAAATTTCTAAACTACCTAAAGTAATCTACAGATTCAGTGAAATCCCATAAAAATACCAATGGCATTCTTCACAGAAATAAAAAAAGCAGTCCTAAAATTCATATGGTACCACACAAGACCCCAAATGGCCAAAGCAATCTTGAGCAAAAGGAACAAAGCTAGAGGCATCACACTATCTGACCTCAAAATATACTACAAAGCTACAGTAACTAAACAGCATGACATTGCCATAAAAACTGGCCCACAGATTAAAAGAACACAGAAGCCAAAAAAACAAATCTATGCACCTACAGTCAACTCTACATAAAAAGTGCCAAAAACATACCCTAGAAAGTGCTGTAAGAATTGTGTCCAAAGGCAGAGGAATGAAACTAGATCCCTATATATTTCTCATCATACACAAAACAACTCTAAATGCATCCAAATATAAACATGAAAATCCTAGAAGAAAACCTAAGGGAAACACATCAAAACACTACTATCACCAATGATTATTTTGGATAAGCCTCCAAAGCAAAGGCAACAAAAGCAAATATAGATAAATGGCATTATGTCAAACTAAAAAGTTTCTGCAGAACAAAGAAAATAGAGTGAACGATCTACAAGTTGGAAGAAAGATATATGCCAATATTTATATATGCTGATATTTATGTAACAAGTTATTAATACTCAGAATATATAAAGAATTCAAAAAATCAACAGCAAAAATTCAAATAATCAGATTTTACAAATGAAAAAATGATTTGAAAAGATTTTTTTCAAATAAGATATACTAGTGACCATGTAAATGAAAAAATTTTCTACATCACTTATCATCAGGGAAATGCAAATACAAACCACAAACCACAGTGAGACATCACCTCACTCCAATTAGAAATGGCTATAATTAAAAAGATACAAAATAGTAAATGCTGATGAGAATGCAGAAAAGGGGGTGCTCTTATATGATGCTGATGGGAATATAAATTAATATGACATGGAAAATAGTATGGAGATTCCTCAAAAATTTAAAAATAGAACACTCACAAAATCCACTACTGAGTATATATTCAATAAAAAATAAAAGCAGTGTATAAAAGAGGTACCTATATTCCCATGTTTATTAAAGCAATATTCACAGTAAATACAAAATCAACAGTAAGTATAGTATCCACTGGTACACGAATGAATAAAGAAAATGTAAAATACATACACAGTGTAATATTTGTAGCTTTTATAAGCGAATGAAATCCTGTCATTTGCAGCAACATGAATTGAATAGGAGGACATTATGTCAAATGAAATGAGACAGGCACAGAAAGACAAATATTGTTATGTTCTCACTCATGTGGAAGCTAAAAGTTTGATTTCACAAAAGTAGAGTACAGAATAGTGTGTACCAGAGTTTAGGACGACTGAGAAGAGGGGACTTAGAGGCAGGCTGAAAAGTAGATAACAAAATAAAAGTTACACAGGAGAGATAAGTTACAAGGTTCTACAACACTGTAGGGTGACTAGAATTTACAATAATTATATTTTATAAAGACCTAGAATAGATGGATCCAAAGGTTCTCAACATAAATAATGATAAATCTGTAAACACATGGAAATGCTTTACCCTGATTTAATCATTACACAATGCACATATCAAGTATTGCATTATACTCTATAAATATGTATAATTATTCAATGTAAATTTTAAAAGGTAACAGAAGAAAGAGTATGTGTGTGTGTATGTGTGTATATATATATATATATATATATATAGAGAGAGAGAGAGAGAGAGAGAGAGATAGATAGATAGAGAGAGAGAGAGAGAGAGAGAGAGAGAGAGGTGGGGGGGGAACAAGAGGCAGCATAATAAGAGGCACACATGCACTGAAGGATTAGTGATAGACAAAACAGAAAACAAAGTCTTGGAAATTAAGGGACCTATGAAAAACAAAATTTATCTCAGAACATATCACTGCAAACAAAGTGAACATCTAACAGGAAAAATTACTAGAAGGAAAAAAAAGTCTTGCTACATTCAAACTATTTCACTTATAAACAAAATGGGCATTTGAATTATGAAATCAGTAAGCCCCCAATACTCCTTAAATATAAACTGTTATTCTAGTCTAAGATATTTTTAAGGAGCAGCAAATAATCAACAGTATCTATAAAAAAACTATCACAGGTGGGGGGGATCAAAATTCTTCAGTTGATAAAACATTTCCACTTTAAAAAATTTTAGAAACCAGAAAGAAAACTGAAACATAAATAATCTAAAGTAAATGTCATTACAAAAGCATTTGAAGACATAAAAAAAACTCTAATCAGAAATTCAAATTCAAAAACTTGAAATAGAAAAAAATGTTAATCAGATTCAGGATAACAATGAAAAGGGGCAAAAAGAAAACTGTATGATGAAGAAATTAAAGCTATATTACAAGGCCCCAAAGAATAGACTAAAAAAATAATAAAGTACATTAAAATAGGAATTAGAAGCAGGTAAGAGTCAAAAAACAAAATGAAATTTTAAAAGTCCATGTAAGTATAAAAGATGGGGTCCCCCCCACCAAAAAAAAGATTTAAACAGAGAATTTGAATCCCTGAGGTGGAAAAAAAATAATGAAACAGAACTGATATTTTAAGCTGTAATACAATTAAATTTCCTGGAAATAAATGGAAACCTTTATCTACACATTGAAAGAGCCTACTGTATACCTGCAAAAGGTGACCAAGCATTGTCAACTGTGAAACATAGCATAACAAAATTATTTGCTGTCAGTGAAAAACTGTAAGCATACTTTGGCTCTTAGGGCAAAAAAAGAATCATAATCACATTAAGAGAATTAAATTGGCACCAATTTCATGACCATGCCAAATAAAAATTCTTGGGATTATGTCAGCAAAGAACATTTAATTTCTTCCGAAGTTAAAGAAAAACTGCTTACTTCAGACTTGATCACCAAAAGGATGCCCAACCCCTGACTGTATTCTTTTAACTACTGAAAAAAGAGTATACATTTCATTTGAATATTGTTCATGATCACTTATTTTAATAACCCATAAATCAGGGTCCTAATCCAATAGGTTGCACTGGGAATGTCTTTGGGGCCACACAAAACCAACAACCTCTTTAAACCACAGGTCTCTGTAACTAAAGATCTTCTCACTCAAGCTTATGGCAACATAAGTTGTCTTGTACCTACCAGTGCCCATTTGATTTCTGAATTTTCTATCCACCTGACATATACCCCAAATAGTAATGCCTAATATCCCAATTTTGGGACAGGTCAACTCATTAAGTGTGAAGGATCAAACAGAATTTGCTTGTAGAAATGGTAAAGTTAAGAATACAATTAGCCAAGAGTGGTGGTACATGCCTGTAATCTCACCGAGTCGGGGCTGAGGCAGGAAGGAGGATTGCAAATCCAAGGCTAGCCCCAGCAACATAGCAAGACCTTGTCTAAAAATAAAACGTAAAAAGGGCTGTGGCTCAGTGGTTAAGTGTTCCTCGGTTCAATCCTCCGTGCCAAAACAAAAAGAAAAAAAAATTACAGTTGACCTGGTCACAGAAGCCTTTCAGTTTTATATACAATAGCAGCAGCTATACCTTGGGGGAACCCCAACTCTGCCACTTAAAACAAAGCCCAGTGGGGCCTAATTCAGAGGTTCCCCAAAATGTGTACTCCTGGTTTACTAATGACTCTAATTTGAAATACACTAGCATTTGAAGGGTTACTAAGGCTGTTCAGATTTAGAAATACTTATGCAATATCCAAGCTGTTCTGTATAGTGGGCAGAACTCCAAACAGATCTCAGTCCTAACCAAGGCTGACTTTGAAAAACTATCCTACTTTATTATTAACTAATGCAAATGACCTATGCATATAATCTTCTGCCTCTCCTTGAAAACATCTCTGTTTCTGGAAAAACATTGCACCTGTCCAATGATCACTAATGGATCACTAACAAAGATGCTCAGAGTAAGAACCAGTTATTTGATAAGACCAAGTGCTATGAAGCTGCTGATTGAACCTATAATGCCCCGATTACCACCACTGCCAGCTGGCTCCACTATCCTAACTTCAAACAGAAGTTACAATGCTTCCTAGATGTGTTTACTTTGTGAAGAAAGAGGCCATAATGGTAACATCATTGTACCTAACCACTTCTAGCAATTGCATGATATGGGCCTTTGACATTCTTCTGGGGATACCATGGTAGCCTGACCACAATGACACTACCCCACCAGGAATGAGCATACCTAGCACATAACTTACTTTCTTTAAATAATGCTTCCTAACCAAGAGGAATCACAACTCCTTGAGAAAAGGTATTGATCATTGTAAAGAAAGTATAAATTACTTAGATTTTCTTGTACAAAAATGCCATGATACAGGTGTTGATGCCCACTGGCCAAATTTAGGACAATTTGAACATAAGAATAATAATCATAGTAATGGATTGGTGAACAAAGAAGAATCCTTGAATTGGGATACTCAAAAGAGAAGCTGAGTTACAAAAAGCTCTCCTTTACAGATGCATGGCAACTAATTAACATAGAAGGAATGACAACTTAACAATCCCCATTTCACAAATATCAAATTCAAGCAAGAATTATTGATGGATGTTACAATCACTAATTTAAAAAAATCTACTAGGAAACAAGGTTTTCACATGATAACTAAGAACTGTCCCTCCCAGCCAACCTGCCTCTCCCAAATATTTACAACAAGAAAAAATACACATACAACAAAGAGATCTGGTGACCATCACATAATTCAAGTGAACAATCTCAACACTGGTATCTGAACAACATAAATTATATGCCTCCTGACATGAAAGAATATGAAATATACCAGTGACTCCCATAGTACTTTTTCCCCAAAACATACCTGAAACTAATGTTGAGAAAACAATCAGACAAATCTAGAGTTTGGAACACTTAATGTCTAAAAAAATATTTTTAAAGAAGCATTCAATGTCATTAAAGCAAAAACACATCTTTTTAAATGCACAAAATGTTGAAGATTAAAAGAAACTAAAGAAGCACAGCAACCAAAGGTAATAGATAAGCCTTCATAAGGTCCCAAACTGGAGGGAGGATGCTATAAAAGATATTTGGAGACAAATCCAAATTTTAAATAGGGGTATACAACAAATTACACCACTGAATTAATGATAATTTGCTTAAAGTTGTAACAGTATTCTGATTGTGTAAGAATGGCTACAGTTCTTAAAATGTATTACTAAAAGTTCTTTAGGGCAATATTCCATGATGTCTACAACTCATGGGTCACTGCTGATATTTGACATAGGTATGAAGAGAACAAAATCAAAAGTGGTAGAATGTTAATAATTAGTAAACCCTGATTGATAAAGAATAAAATAAAATGTCTACTATATATTACTCTTTCAATTTTCTGTAGGTTTGAAATTACAGAGGTAGGTAGAAAGATTAAAGTTAAACTTTAAATTGAAAGAATTCAGAAAACAGAAAATAATTCAGGAATGCTACAATATCAGGGAAGTTCCCTGAAAACAGCCAAAGAGGATGATACAATCTAAAAAAAGAAACACCTAAGAAGAACATTAAAACAAAACAAATTATATGCTTTTAATATAAAAAAATACAGATTCAGCAATAACCGTAGCTTCATTATATAAAGTATTATATATTACATTTTTCACTGAAGCCTGAAACAATTCTCATGTATCAAACAGGGGGAAAAAATGAGAATGACACAGGTATTTTCTAGTCTTTGAAAAAGAAGTGAAAAAGCTTACTCAGGTAGCCAAGTATATGAGAAAAAATGTAATGATCATTATCCCTTTTTCTAAGGATTAAGCAAGCAATAAGCAATGTTTCCACTTATAAAATAATGTACTTGTATGTGCTTCAAGTAACAGAAAGGATAATTTTATCCATACATGATTTTTACCTTATCTGTTAATTTTAGAATCTAATACTATAAGAGATGTGACCTCACTGTAATGAAACCAAAGGTTAATGAGCTCTTTTCCACATGGTTTTTTTAGTTACATTCAATGTCTTAGTCCCATTTAAGAGATACTTCCTTGAACAAAAGCTTTCATGAATATTAGGAGTTTAAGAAATGCTGGCTGATGGAGCCCTGATCTAAGACTGATAAGTGAAGAACAGAGACCAAGATATAAATTATGGTTCACAGATGATGATGAATATATATGTATGTAAGGAAAGTATTAATATCTAATAGCCTTAGAATCACAAATCCCAATACTGACAAGTGTAAGCTTGTGACTTCACATAAATTACATAACCCCTCAATTATAATGTTTTCATCTATAAAATGGATCTATCTTTCAGAGTAACAAGTTACGTGAGAGAGAGATTCTGTGTGTGTATGTTTCTGACTTAACGTAAGTCCCCCAAAAGTTTACAAATAGAAAAAACTTTATTCAACTGGGTGGGGAGTGTTATCCAGTTAACATCTAATATGTCAATGTAATACATTCTTCACAATTCTTTTAAAATATCTTTGTAAATTACTATTTTTTTCATTTATTTGGAGTCTGGAAATATAATAATTTCTAGAATTCATCACCAAAATTTTGGTTTTGCATGTTCTTTGCTTGATTCTATAAACAGCTTTTGATTTTCCCTCATCTGAATTTTTTCTTAATTAATATTAATATTCTTAAAAGAGCCTATCTGTAAGAAACTCTGGAGGAGATGAGTTACTTAATGGGAAAATAATTTAATTTAAAAGATTTAGCAATTATTGGGAATATTCCCTACAGTATAATTTGATAAAGGAAGTTTGGAGTTAACACTTAAGGGAGGTGAGAATTGTACTGAGTAGTCATAATTAACAACTTTATTTGGCCAAGGAGTTTGATTTTAACACTGAGAGAGGTGAGAATTGAATTCTGAAATTTGTGAATAAACTGACTGTGTGAAGGAAGAGCAGAATGATTTGCTAAAAGAACTTAAACGGAAGGCAAGGCATTCACCAGCCTTTCAACAAAGAAAAGCAACTGCAGAATCTTAAGTGTAATTTGAGAACAGAAGCAAATTTCTCAAAGAAAAGAAAAAAATCATAAAATTCTCACAAAGGAAAGCAGATATTTTGAAATTATAGGTATGAACTTTTCAAACACTCTATATAATTATAAAAGATTACAACAGTATTATAGAAATAGTCCAAACTCCACTGACACAGAAGGACCCAGAAAAACTTAGTTCATGTGGTGGGAGGAAGATGGTTGTTGGGAAGATGGTTGGTTAATAATTAAAAATTATTAATGTTTAATTAATAATTCAGACACATAATTTAAATAATTTTCTTGAAGAATTTTTCCTAAAGCTCCTTTTTAGTTTTTCATCTCAGATGTTACCTCAAGGTCTCTTTGAATCACTCTGCCCAGTATCATATAGGTCCCACCTAGAACTCAAGATCATTGCTCAATAATGATTACTTAATATTCTCCTTTATAATTTATATCACCCTATAAAATAAATTTATTAGCTTAATCTAACGTACTCCAAAGCCATACTCTAGATAGCTCAATTTTATTCTTCTCCATTTCCGATATCATCATAGTAATTTCAACATACAAATTTACAATGTAGACATTACCAAAATCTCATAGTAACTCATGCTTCTCTATACCATCATCATACTTCAGCAATTTCTCATTTATTACATAAACCATTTATATGAACTTTCTAATTTTCAACCCTACTTTACCACTACGGAAAACCTCTTCACTACCCTGTTGAAAAATCTAACTTAATTGTAACACAACTAGTTGCTCTATTTTTTCCAGCTTCCTTTTAACCCCAATACAACTTTGAAACTAGAGTCACAATTTCAAATATATACTGAACATTTTCCTAATTTACTTCACACCATAAAGCAAACATAATGATTTCCAAGCAGAGTGGTTCTTGCTCCTAAATTGCTCAGTACAGAGGAAGAAAACAATTTAATTTTGCAGATTTGTCATTAAGAAGTTATGTATTCTAGTTTCAATAAAGATTTTCAATGTTACATTGAATCCCATTAAATAAGCTTTTCCATTCCCATTGCTTGTCAATGAAATAAAATAAATAAAAGCTATGAGTCATGAACCTGCTTCTTTCCCATTCTCCATAATGCTACATACACTAGATTTGTCAAGATTATACGTTTTAGAATAATAATTCCTTGGCCTACCCCCATATAATCAGAAAGCATGGGTATGGGGCCCATAAATCTGCTGCATGCTTTTTATCTGCCTCTAAATCTTCACCTGTGCTTTCTTTGCTAATAACCCAGTTCCTTCCTTGATCCATTAATTAAATTTTTTTAATAATATCTTTTTCTCTTCTAATTCTAAAACATTTAACATTTAAATGTATATTACTATAAAGGCTATAGTAAATGGAAATAAAATAAAGGTTTTATAAGCTAGCTATTATTAAAAAAAATCAGGGTCTATATTGAAAAACAAATTTAGCAACAGAATAATCTAGTAAAATAATACCCAAAACATGTACAATTTAACACTATATTATGGACTATGTTTTCACAATACATACAATTATATGTCACTGTGAAATAAGTATTTGAATAATAAAATCTTTCTAGATTACAGTAACGAAAATATAATCAAATATTTCTTCATAATAGTACTAACAACAGGAAAACAATATATTTATTTTTAAAACCTTGGTTAAATTTATTTTTTCCACATTAACATTTAATTTTGGAAGCAAATAAATGATTTTTCCAAAATACAAACACAGACACACAAACACCTTTTTTTAATGAAAACTAAACTGTTATAACAAAATACCTATTACAGTGGTATTTTTGTCTGAGTAGGAAACTTACAGCATCCCTAAGGCATAAAAGCCCTATCTATATGTGCTAGTCCAATTCTAACAACAGTGCTATATATCCATTTTGGCACTGTTCCTCAAATTTGATACTTAGAATCATCTGAAGTTCTGTTTTTCAAAATATTTTTCTTCACTATCTTATCTATTGACTTCTAGTCATGCTATAATATACATTATTAGCTTGTTATAATGTCCTTCTTGAAAATTTCAGAACACTGAAATTTCCCTTCTGCAAGTTAGTTTGTGTAAAACTAACTATTTTCAATTACCAGTTACTAATAACTTTAGTCTCCACTGGAGTTCAAAATGACTTAAAAGCCCCAAAATGATTTAAAGGTCTACAATAAACATACAGTGTAGAGAGTCGTGGCACAACATAAAAACGAGTTTGTTTCTGAAGAAAAATTTAAAAAGTGTTTGTTCCTAAAAAGAAAAGTGTTCAGCCAAGAAGAAAGGCAACCTACACTGTCCTTAAACATTAATAAGAAGGAATATGTAGTTCAAAAGCTTTTTAAAAATATATATTTGGGCCCAAATGATTTCTCTGGAGGATTCTATCAAGCAATCGAAGAAAATAACACTAATTTCACATAATATCTTCTAAAAAGTGAAGAGAAGGGAACATTTCTCAGTTCACTTTATGAGGTCAGAATTATCCTGATACCAAAACTAAATAACAACATAAAAAAGTGAAAATTACAGATCCATCTTTATTCTAACCTAAGATACAAAAGTCTTCAACAAAATACTAGCAAACAGAATCTAGCAATGCATAAAAGAATAATATTCCACAAACTTCTGTATAAAAAACTGGTTCAACATTTGAAAGTCAATCAACATAATCTACTACCCCAACAATGCTAATGAACAAAGTTATATTAACTGACATCAAAAAGAATAAGAAAATAAAACATCAATTTTTGATAAAAATTATCAGCAAAATAGGTATAAAGAAGAATTTACTTGATAAAGACCATCCAGGAAAAAAATGTCTGTAGCTAGTAACTTAATGATAAAAGACTAAATGCTTCCTCCCAAAGATTGCATCAAAATTTAAAATAAAAAACTATAAGGCTTTTAGGAAAAAAAATAGGAGAAAATATCTGGTACCTAGGACAAGGCAAAGACTTCTGCAATTTGGTAACTAAAGCAAGAATATAATTTGATAAACTGAACTTCATCAAAATTAATACCTACAAAAACAAAAACAAAAAACAAATAAAACCTTGTGCTGAAAATAAAAACAGGAGTAACAACATGGGGGGAAATAGATGAAAACCACATTTCTGACAAAGGAATAGCAACTAAATATATAAAGAACTCAAACTCAGCAGACAAAGATAGGGGTAGGAATACAATTAGAAATAGACAAAACACATGAACAAATATTTCAACAAAGAGGATTCACAAATGACAAATAAGCACACAAAAACATGTTCAACAAGATTAATAAACATCGGAAAAGACTCAACACTATTAGCTATAAAGTGAATTTTCATACTGGTTTTATAATTTGCGTATTTTTTACCCAAAATGTTTAGGACATAGTATCCAAAGTTGCTTTGGTAGTGTACTGGGTTTCAGGTTTTGAAATGTTTACATGAATATATATTGAGATATATAGGGACAGGACTAAAGCCTAACTATGAAACTCATTTACATTTCATGTATACCTTATATACATAGTCTGAAGCCCAAAAGTGCAAAAAAACCCAGATATCCTTCAACAGATGGATAGTTAAATGAACTAAAGAATATTCACACCATTAACTACTACTGAATACTTAAACGAACCAATGTTGATAAATGCCACAATTTGGAGAGATTTTGAGGTAATTATTCAAGTAAAAAAGTTAAACCCCAAAGGTCAAACAATATATGATTGATTTTCATAACATTCTTGAAATAAAATTAAAGAAATGGAAAATGAATGATTGTTAGGGTGAAATTCAAAGGAGAGAATGGAACAGGAGGAAGTGTGTTTGGCTATAAAGAGCAAGAAAGTTATTCTTATGATGTTATAAGTGTTCTATACTTGACTTATCAATGCTAATACCTGCTTGTGATGGTACACCACAGATTTATAAGAAGCTATCATTGGAGAAAACTAGAAAAGATATATAGAATATCTCTGTATTATTTCTTACTAGTACATGCGATCCTACAATTATCTCAATATAAGTTTAATTGAAAAAGTATTTGTTGCATATACATCATATTTATGCTTGCCCAAAATTTTCTTCAGTGTATACATTCTGAAAAAGTATTTCATTAATTTCAATTTATATATTTCTACAGTCTAGGGAAAAAATGCTGATCACCAGAGACATCAAAAAGTAAATGAATTTCCCTCAGGAAAAAAAAAAGAGTATTCTCTATAAAATTGTTAAAATAGAGTATATTTAAGGGAGCTACTTCATTGACCACAGATATAATGAGGCAATCTATAAGACAAAATGCAGGAATTAAAGATAACGTATCAATTTTAGTGACTGTATACATAACTATGCAATAGATATTTTATATGCCCATAATAAAGAAATACTAGCCTATCAAAGTCATTTTCTAGAATATACTAGAATGCACACTGCTACATTTCACAATGATGAACAATTCTTTAATTCTCTTATACATATTACTCATAAAATACAATTCTAAACCTGAGTTAGTAGTTTTAAGAATTTTAAATATGTAAATTACCTGCAAACAGAACACTGTCGCTGAGGCTGTAGAGCAGTGAACATAACAATCATAGAATAGTTTCGAGGTGGTGCCTTTATAAATTTTCGGAATTTATCACCATTCATTCGGAAGATTGAACGCCTAGAACTCCATTCCATCAGCTGTTCTACTTTTTCAGCCAAAAGATTCTGTAATTAAACACAGGAATTTAAATTTACACAGGGTTACAATTCTTCAGTTTAGAATATAAACAGATTACACTGAGAATATCTTTTATCATAAATTACTTTCTGTTCAGAGTCCTTCTCTTGGTGAATATATTGTTAACTGACCAGATTGCATAAAATATTTCATTTTACTTTTTCTAATGACTTCAAAAGACTATTTTAAAAAGATACTAAAAGTAAAACAATTCAATTTCTGCTTCCATAAAGATGCCATAGATATACATTTTCCTAATTCCCTACTAAACAGAGCTAAAAATCCTGTTAATTATGTATAAAACAAACATAAGAAGATTGTGAAAGGTAGAAAGAAGGCAGCTTGGCCTGAAGAATGAGGAGTTCCTCAGGTTCTTTTGGTCTCATAATTCCCAGACCAGATGTTAGAGAAGTCAACAATACTAAAACGTGAATGGATACAGACCAAAACACACACACACACACACACACACACACACACACACACAAAAAAAAAAAAAAAAAAAAAAATCCTCACGTAAAGCTTGCTCTGCTCTCTCTACCCAAAGACAAGGAAAAGAGCAGCCTAGGAAGATAAAAATAATAACGCCTGTAATCCAGCCAAACACCACAAAAAAATAAATTAATAACAATTGTGGTCTCTTTACCACTCTCACTAGCAAAGTCTAAAAGGGAAGCCTCCATCTGACTATAAATTTCTCTTCAAAATATTTGCATACAATTGCATAGGAAAAATCTCAATAAACACAATGCTAAAACTGCACAAAATATAGTACTAATTATAAATGGTCAAAAACAAGAAAAATTAATCTACTGTGATAAAAGTCAGAATACTGAATAACATGGTCCTCGCAGAGAGGCTGGGAGTAATATAATTCTGTAGGTTGGGGTACTAATAACATCCTGTTCAGATGGGGTCAAAGGGAGAAGGTAGCACTCTAGCTTCTATAGAGAAGGCTCTTGTCTTTTGATCATTTATTTTACCTGAAAAAGTCTAAGAAAGAATTCTACAGTATTGTATCTGATAAGAAAAATTCTCTGCCCTTGCAAAACCATGCAAATACTAGTGATCAGGAGAAAGGCTTAAATTGCACAGTTTAAGCACGCTCTACTACAGAATTCAGGAAAAATGCAATCTCTTTCTCTTCCCCTCTCAGTGAGGATTGGTTCCCTCATGAATCATTCAGAAATTGGGCATGAATATAAGGAAAGAAAAGAAAAGACATCTTAGTGCTATGTACCCACCCAAGCAAAGGAAAAAGACAAATCAAAAGGAATAGGAGGGCAAAGAGGAGGAAAAATAATCTGGCCAAAGAGCAGAGTACTCAAATTAGTAATTTTGTAGAAATGGAACATTCAGATAAGCATACAATGGCATACTAACTGCATGAAAAAGAAAAATTATGGCTAATTACTAGGGTGATTATTAAGTTTTTTAAATGACATAGTTTTTTAAAGGCAAGAAGAGAAATTGATCCTAAAGTCAAAACAAACTAATTACTTAGATTTAGTTATATTTAACTGTCAAAGAGTGTTAATTCTGCCTGTGAACATACTATATTTTCAAAGTAAAATAATCCTCTTAATAAAGTAAAATAAAGAATATTTTAGAAGACATTGTTCTTTCTCATTAATATACCCCAAAATGAGAACTACATAAAATAATTTTTACTAACTGTTCTTAGTTTTATATCTGTGGAAAAATGCAAGAGTAATTTCCATATTAAGGATAATTTACAGAAAACAGGTATATATTTAATAGGATTTGCTATTAAAAATATAAGTATTATATCACTGTTCTTTACTATAATTCAGCAAGCCAATATCATTAGGTAACTTCATATTTTAGTTTTGTTTTTTTTTTTTTTGGTACCAGGGAGTAAACCCTGGAGCACTTAACTACTGAGCCCCATCCCCAGCCCAAATTTCATATTTTAAATATATAGGAATTGTGACCACTGATGCAAAGACAGACTCTCCAGACTAGAAACTGAGCAGGGTCATCCATTAATAGAAGGAGAGGGAACTGATGTTAAGAAATAATCTAGTTCCTAAACTATTTTAGTATAGTTTTCTCATTAAACATACTCACACACACATCACTCTGAACTCCCATAATAATCTAACACATTCACACCATTCCGAATTCCTACAATAACCTACACATACCACTCTGAATTCCTACAATAATATGTTTAAAAATACATAATTTCACCAATATGTGTCTATCAAAACATAAAATAACTATACTGGCTCAAAGATTTTACTCACAAGTTATCAAAGAAGCCAACCATAATTTCATAGGGGCTAGAAGAAACAATATCCTGAATTAGAGCTATCTCTTATGGCACAATAGTCAACATGAGCTTCATGTTGTCAATTACATTCCAAGGGATGGTGTAGAGCAGCCTGGGTGAAAGATGCAACAGTAATGATTTTACGTCCTAGTGGAAGAACTTAATAATTAGGAAACCCAAATCTTTTAAAAGGACTGCTAGTAAACAAGCCAGACCACCTTGAAAGAAAAAAATTATCTCCATTTTCCTGGGCAGGAAGCAAATCCACCCTCTAGCTAAGAAAGACATTATCTCCATCTATCAAGGGTTGGCAAAACAAAAAACATGTAAATGCTTGTACTCAAGAGAATCTGCAGAAACAGGAGAGATCCATGGAGAATTGTCTCCCAACAGTATTGAAGAGGATTTCTTTAGAACACATAATTTGAAAACATAACCTTAAAAAAAAACTAAGTCAAACACTAAGTATAGGTTGTTCTGCTATGTATGCTTAATAATAATATGGAAATATAAACAAAATTTTTCAAAAACAACTAACCTTGAGTGGTAGAGGTAAGTAAATAATTTTGACTTTCATAATTGGCTTCTAAGACAACACTATATTTGTTTAAGAAAAGATTGCAAGCACTGTGCTCTAACTTTAGGGTACATAATCATGTTTAATATCAAAAATCTGTATAAAATGTAACTTTTACACAATTATGTCTTGAAAATAAAAGAATGTCTTGAAAAGAAGTCCAATTATATTGTTTTTCTATTACAGATAAACTAGAAAATATATATATTTTTTTAAATGTCCATCTGGGCTGGGGATGTGGCTCAAGGGGTAAAGTGCTGGCCTGGCATTCGCAGGGCACTGGATTCGATCCTCAGCACCACATCAAAATAAACATGTTGTGTCCACCGAAAACTGAAAAATAAATATTAAAAAAATTCTCTCTCTGAAAAAAAAGGTCCATCATCATGCACTGTCCAACAGATCCAATATTAACATTTCTGAATACTCAGTGCTGCCACAAAACATTATTAGTGTGAGAATCCAATGCTATCTGTAATGTATTAATATATTACAATGCCCCTTATTCATTCCCATTTTTTTCTTTCTTACGTACATGCATGTATACACCTCAATCTTAATAAGTGAAAATGGTATCTCAATGTTTTAATTAGCAGTATTTTCTGGCAAAAATGAACATTTTCCAAATTTCTTCATGTAGTCTCCATTATCCCATGTCTTTTATCATTAATTACTTACAAATATAATTAAAATCAACTTGTTCAAGAGAAATGATAAAAATACATGAAAACCTTTCCAGATTAACCAGAAAGAAAACAATAACAGGATAAAATTTTTTCTCTTCTAAATCTTCTTCATTTTGCTTATAGGTGAAACAAGGAAAGACACAGAGTAAAATACAGGAGAAAACTTTGTGTGTGTGTGTGTGTGTGTGTGTGTGTGTGTGTGTGTATGTGTGTGTAATGTTTATACATATAAGCAATATTTATAAATATAAAAATATATATGGCAAATTATAACTATAATGAGATATCAATATATACCTATTAGAATAGCCAGGAAAAATAGTTAAAATAAATAAATAGATTTAAAATACATATAATTATATGATTTGAATTATTTCTGTTTAAAAAGAAAAATTTCAGTTCTTTAAAACATAAAAAAAAACTATGTTCTAGCACCACAATGAATATCAAATAATTGTACATTAGGAAGTAAAATCTCATTCCAAATCTCTCTTATTATTCACGTTGCCTATTCAAACAAATTTTTCTCTTAATCTCACTATATATACACCAGATGAGAATATCACAGAAATTCACACAAAAATTTCCTGTGAATTTTAAGTATCTTCCAAAACATAGCATCTCAGGAAATGAAGTATTATGTCTCATGAACTTGGAGGTATAACCATGACTATGCAATTGTTCAAACTCAGAAATATACAAGACAAAAATAAATTTTATTGTACATAGGATCTTTTTTTAAAAAAAAGATTAACCAGAACTGGAGTGGGGTTTACCAAGATGAAATATAAGCCTTCACAAATTTTTCTGACTGTATTGTACAGAGGCTGGTATTGTAGCTCAGTGGCAGAGCACTTGCCTATCCTCAGCACAACTTAAAAAATAAATAAAATAAAGGTACCGTGTCCATCCACAACTAAAAAAAAAAAAATTAATTAAAAGAACTGTACACAAAAACATACTTAAAGCTATTTTGTTCCTTGCAGGGGTATGGATTTACATATCTATCATTCCATGAGTACAGAGTTGAACAAATAAGTAAATGCCAGATAAGGAGTGCCAGATTTATCACTATCAGAAAAGAATTTACAAATAAAGAAGGTGAAGATAAATCCTGCATTTTGGATAGGTGTTGGAAGAATCTATATCAATTATGGCTTTTAAAATAGAAATATGAATATCTATATTTTACAAACAAATACAGAAATAAGTATCAACTTGAATGGGTAAACAAATTTGTATACATCTATTTCCTAGCTCATTTTGCTGACAGAGCTGAGGAACACTGGCACACGGACAGCACACCTAACATTAAGACCTTGGTTTCTAAACACCATTCTTCATTAAAAGGAACAAGGTGGATTAGACAAAATGGAATAAAGGGAATGGAGGGGGAAAGGAATAGGAAAGCCAGTGGATTGAATCTGACATAAGTTTTATATATATGTGAGTGCACCACAGTAAATCTCCACATCATGTACAACCACAAGACTGGGATCCTAATTAGAATGAAAGATGTACTCCATATTTGTATAAATACTGACATATAGAACTAAAAAGAGCAAATTTTTAAAAAGGAACTTGGGTTTTCTCTGAAGACATGGTTGATTAAAAGGCTGAAGCAGAGAAAATTGACAGAAGATTAGAATTTATGGTAGTTTCTTATGGTAACAGAAACTAAATAAGTGTTCAAAAAAGGCAAGTCAAAGGGCCAAAAACCAGTATTAAAAAATCCCCATTAAGGTAATCTTCCTCCCTTGGTCTCCCTCCCAACCCCATTTTGAGTCACCCCCTTTATATCAGAGAAGACATTCGGCATTTGTTTTTTTGGGGACTGGCTAACTTCACTTAGCATAATCTTCTCTAAAGCTACTCATTTCCTTGAAAATGCCATGATCTTATTCTTTTTTATTGCTGAGTAATATTCCATTGTGTATAAATGACATATTTTTTTATCCATTCATCCACTGACGGACATCTAGGTTGGCTCCAGAGTTTAGCTATTGTGAATTGTGCTGCTATAAACATTGATGTGGCTGTGTCCCTATAGTATGCTGTTTTTAGGTCCTTGGATATAGTCCAAGAAGAGGAATAAGGTGTATTAAGAATTGTAATGTAATAATAACAATAATAATAATAATAATAGAACTCATGTATAATGGCATAATTTGGAGTGAACATACTTTACATAGTTATGAAAAATGGTGTTGTGAATGAATAATTATGATTGTAATGCATTGCACTATTGTCATGTATGTAAAAAATAAATAAACAAACAAACAAACAAATAAATTAAAAGAAAGAAAGTCCTCAGACAGGGGGAAAAATCCCAATAACTAAAGCAGGAAAATTTTGAGAACAAGAGAAATGACAAAAAGCATTAAATTCTAAACCATAGAATAAAATAAGTATCCACAAGTCTGACCTACATTGATAAATAATTACATGAGTACAAAACTGGGAATAAGGGATAACTCTTACAGAAGAATTACAAACAGTCAATGTAGAAGCAACAAAGAAAGCAGAATATCATCATAACTCCACAATAATACCTACCAAAAGATTTTAAGTTTAGGTTAAATTTTGAGGAGAAAATGAATACTTACATAGTTCTCAACTATTTTCCCCAAGACGTTCATTAATAATGAAGTTTTAAGTAGTACTGTAATGGTGAAGAAAACCAGTAAACACTACCTTATCCAAAAAAATCAGTCTTAACAATACCAGTAGTAAGACCTATCAACCTCATGCACTCTCCACATGATCTACTAGTAAGAACAGATTACCTGGGTAGAGTTCTTTTCTAAAATGTATAACTTCAATCTAATTACAAGAAAATATTAAAGAAACCCAAATGCAGTGACATTATATAAAATAACTGATGAATCTTCTTTGAAGGAGCCAAATTCCTGGAAAAGGAGAAACTGAGGAACTGTCATAGATTAGAGAAGACTAAGATTACATGGCAACTATTGCAATGTGGTACCCTCCCTTGAGTCCTTGAACAGGAGAATTATATTAGTGGAAAACTAGTAAAACTGAAATGTGGACTAAATGTTAGTTAATTATGAACTAATGTTGATTCTTATTTTTTTACTTTATTTTCTCCAAAAAATTTATTGATGCATTATATTTTATAAAATGGTGAGATTTACTATTACATATTAGTACATATACACAATACTTATTTTTAACTACTATGCATATTGTTAAGCTTGGGAAAAGTTCAATAAAAGGCAGCTAGGTGCTCTGTAACACTTTTCTGAGTCTAAAATTATTTCATAATGTAAAAGGAAGGCATGCAATATAAAACCACATTATTTGCATAAACATTTTAATATGCAAAAACTTGACTACTGGTTTTTCTGTGTTGGGATGAAAACTTCTGTGCTACAAATTCAGATTGAGTATTATAGTTTAGTGTTGCTTTAAAATAGAAAATTTTAAAACTATAGAATTACTTTGAAGTTTCCCAAATAGTATGAAGATTAGAAAAAAAAAAAAGAAATCCATCAGGCAAAATTCTTACTTCAACAGATCTTGATAGACTTTTTGGGAAATCATCAGAATGATTCTTAATGCATGCTCTGAAATAATGGAAGCACAGTTCCAAGAGTGTGTGTATTTACATGAGAAGTAATCAGCATTACCTAACTTAAAAAATAATAATTACTGTGTACCAGTCATAGAATGAGAACCTAAGTCCAAGAGTAAATATGGCTTAGTCCCTACCCTCAATGATTTTATATTTCTCAAAATTTAATAGCGATTAAGTTCTCATTTAAGAGGTACACCTCTTTAGAAGGTACACTGATTTTAAAGCCCCAACTTCCCTAAAAGGTATAAAAGGTTGAGGAAACAGAACACAAAAACAAAGAAAAAAGATACCAGACAGCCTGAAGACCAAGAGAACAATTAGAGCCTGCCTTGTTTGAAAACTTTTAGTAGCTGCAAGCTGATACAATAAAAGCTACCTGACATATAAAAATCAAGATCACCACTTGGTCCTAACCTCTGTTCCCTCATCCTCCACCTATACCACTTCTCCTAGTGTGTAATGGATTGGGAGTTGAAATCAGAATTTTTCTTAATCAGTCCCTTGAATAACTATCATAAAGTTAGAGTTGAGAAGCTATTGCTTTAATGGATCTCAAAAAAAATGGCATTATTTTTACTGACCGAGCTTAGTACTACCTACACAAAGAAAATCTCCACTTCACTTCTCTACTAATACTATTCCCAATGTAAATTTATTGTTGACCTAAATGACTCAAACTGAAATATCATACATTCAAAGATTCTTTCATAAAATGCCTTACACACAGGCTGTCATTCTCTCCTCTACAGAAATCTCCATTGGGCCACCTACCACACTGTGTCATAATTTAACTGTATGGCTGCCAGAGTCATCTTTTGTCTTCTTTGTAGCTCTAGATTTTTTTTAAGTCCATAGGACATAATGGATACCAAAGTAGTGTGTGACTAAATTAAGAGTTCCCCTCTCCTTAAATTTTCTTAGAAACTAGGGTCTGGGAATGTACTTCAGTAATAGAGTGTGTGCTTAGCATGCAGCAAGGTCCTGGGTTTGATTCCCAGCACAATCAACAAAAGAAAGAGAAAGAATGAAATCTTAGAAGTACAAGTTCCAGGAGTATTTCTAAATCCTACCTACAACAACAATATAAACATAGAGGAGGGTAAAACATTTCTTTAATTGAGGTTGGCAGTTTTAAGACACGAGATTTTTTAATTTATTAAGTAAAATTGATATTCTAAATATATATAATATGAAAATTTCTAGGAGTAAATACTATATAAAAATATATATCACTATTTATAAACTTCTGAAATATAAATTAGTCACTAGTAAAAAACTGAAAAAGAATAAGACCTGTACTTTTTTGGAGTATTCATTTATTCCTATACTATAGATTATCTATTTTTATATCACTTTCTACCCAGAAAGAGAATAATAATCAGTTTCTATACATCTTGCCTCAAGATCTTTTCCCTGTTTTAAAGCTGCAGTCCATTAGTCTGATGTATCTTTGACTAAACACTTTTGAATTATCTCAAATGGTTCATACTAGAAATATACAATGAAATAGTAAGAGTACAACTATGTTAACTACATAAATGTCCTTTTTAAACAAAGGGACAAATAAAACCTAAGTCAAATTAAAATTTTTCCCTTACTACTTCACTAATGTCAACATATTGTTACTGATAGACAATGACAATTCTATATTTTCAATACACATGAGGACCAACCTGAAAGTGGCAATTCTAATCCAAGGAACTTGTTTCATGTATAAACTGTGACATACCACATATTAATTCACAAATTATTTTGCCATGACCCAAGCAATTTACAAATTTGTAAAAGCATGATTTTAACAAAATCTGATAAAAACCTAAACATCTGTTGAATGGGTAGACAAATATTGTATACCACACAATGGAAGATTGTTGGGAATTTAAAAAACAAAAACAAAATTCAGATAAATTCTACGCAACATGGATAAACTTTAAACAAATTATGCTCACTGAAAGAAGCCAGATACAAGAGACCACAGACTATATAATTCCATTCATAGGAATTCTCTAGAAAGGCAAATTTATAGACAAAAAATACAGTTATTGGTTGGGCCTGGGGAAATGAGGGATAGGGATTAACTGTAAATGGGTATGAGTATCTTCTTAAAGCTATAAAATATTACAAAGTTATTTTCTGGTAATGGTTGCACCACTCACTGTTACTGAAAAAAATCACTGAGTTTTGTACACTTAAATGAGTGAGTTTTATTTTATAAAAAATACAGCTTTAAAAGGTGTATTAAGAATTGTAATGCAAAGATAAATAAGATTTTTTTAAAAAGTGTTCATTCCACCAATATGTATTGAGTACCCATTGTATTAAAATGATTATATGTAAAGTAAAAACAAAAAAAAGTTGTTTTAAAAATATTGAAATGTCAGACAGCAGAGAGGCTAGGGGGCTAAGTGAGCCCAATCCAATGCTAAGCATCCACATCTCAATCTAGATTAGTTGTTCTATGTTTGTCCTCACAGAGTGTTTCTATGAAGTGATAAAAACATACAAATCTTAATGAAAATGTGTTGTGAGAGAATAAACAGTAAATGATTAGTTCCCCCAGAAAATATAATTTTCTTACTGTGTAATCTGAGGATTTTCAAAGTCTTATGGGGTGGAAAAACAATCTTCTCTTTACCCTTCACAATTCTTATCTGGGACTCCATGTAACAAAATAATAGCAGAAAAACAAACAAATTTAAAAACATGTATACATTAGAGCAAAACAACTCAGAGGAATGAGTTTATCTTTACAGTAGGTCCTAAAGGTGTAATATAAAATTCTCTTTGGGGTGTCCCTTGTGGCATACTGGAGAGAATAATGATGAATTTCACCCCCCTATTCCAAGTGAAGAATGAAACAAGTGAAGAAAAAATCATGCCAAAGGAAAGCTTGTGTAGTTAAGGGAACATAGAACCATCCATGAGATGGATGTTAAAAAACAGCGTAAGGGGCTGGGGATGTGGCTCAGCGGTATTGCGCTCGCCTGGCATGCGTGCGGCCCGGGTTCGATCCTCAGCACCACATACCAACAAAGATGTTGTGTCCGCCGAGAACTAAAAAATAAATATTAAAAATTCTCTCTCTCTCTCCTCTCTCACTCTCTCTTTAAAAAAAAAAAAACAGCGTAAATGTCACATGCACTAATTTAAAAAAAAAAAAAAAGGACAAAAGATTTGATGGCAAGTCCAAAATAATGATTACATTTATATACAATGTGACTTAACCAAATTATCTTTCTGAATGTTTTTCTCAACTATTTAAAATCCAAATAATTTCTCACAAAGATACTGGTTAGTACTAATGAGTTAATATATGGAGAACTCTTAACATAGCATCTTAGAAATGATAAAACAACCAAATTTTCATCCCTTTCTCTTCAGATCAAACTTTGTTAGCAACACTTAATAAGGAAAGTGTTAAGGTAACATTTACAGTGGGAAGTTGTTTTTTTTTTTAATATCATACTAATACTTCAGTCTCAGAATTATCAAATATTATCTAACTACTAACCACAATTCAAACATTGTACTGAATTTATTAACAAAATTGTAAAATACCTGTTATGTAACAAGAAGCACTGTGCTAAATTTTTGGAAAATGAGTGATCGTAAGATAGTTCCTACTCTCAAGGTATTACTGCAAATAAGTTCTAGCACTAAAAGAAGATATACTGCTTATATTAACTGGGTGATAGCTATAGCCTTGCTCTTAAGTAAATGGATTAGCACTAACTCAGGAAAGGATGGTAAAGATGTTATTTCTGTGAATGATAATTGATTGATAATAGCCACTTTTAATTCAAAATAAAATTTTGAAAACCACTCTGATCTGTCAGTGAAGAGTGTGTAAAAAATTGGCTTTGTCCACTACTGACACAGGAGGAAAAACAGGCAAACAAGTGATATAAAGCTATCATATCAGAAATGAATAAAGAAGTATGTAACTTAGAATCTTCAAGGAAGAAGAAGAAACCCCATGCTTGTTACCTCATAAGGAGGAAAAACTAGCAGGTCCCATATACAAGCAAAGTTAATGGAATCAGTCATATTAACTACAGATGCTATTTTAGTCATCTTTTTCATGTCTATGACCAAAAAGACCTGAAAAAAACAATTAGAGAAGGAAAAGTTCATTTGGTAGCTCATGGTTTCAGTGGTCTCAGTCCATAAACAAGGTCTGATATGAGGCAGGACAACATGGCAGAAGTGTGTGGCAGAGGAAAGCAAAAGGGAACACAGCACCAAAAAGCAGAGAGAGAGACTCTACTCACCAAGGGCAAAATATATACCCCCAAAGGCACAACTTCAATGACCCACCTCCTACAGCCAGACCCCACAGCTGCCTACAGTTAGCATCCATTTAAATCTCTATCCAGGATTAATGCACTGATTAGGTTAAGCCTGTCATAACCCAATCATTCCAACTCTAAACCTTCTTGCATTGTCTCACACATGACCTTTTGGAGTATACCTAATATTTAAGCCATACCAGATACCCACTCCTCTTTCGAATCTCTTATATTTTTTTCTTAAAACGTTTAATGAAAATAGACCCTTAGAGCATTTCAGCTTAAGTCTCCAACATATGACATCACTCCATCTCTTTCTCAATTTGTTCTTTAGTAATGAAATCCATTCACACCAAACATACAATAAATTGTACATCAAATAACGTGAAATAAAATGGCTCATTTCAAAGTGAAGCTTAAACAGGAAAAGATCTCAGTAATCCTCATATTTTTACACTATGTTTCACTGACTGCACCATGTTAAACCTAGGTATCTTTTAATAATAAGACACACCAATGTTGCAAAGAGCAAACCATGGTATCCCTATAGGAAATGCAATCTACACTCCATCAAAATCACAACTATGTTGGCTGGGGCGTGGCCCAGAGGCAGAACTCTTGCTTACCATGTTCACAAGCACTGAGTTTGATCCTTAGCACCACATAATAAATAAAATAAAGGCATTCTGCCCATCCACAAATACAAAAAAAAAAATGCTTAAAAACCACAACCATCAATACATTCAAAAGTAAAAAGAAATTTAAAATACATTAAATAAATCATATGGGAAGTTCTTTAATGTATGTAATATCTAAAAGAGGGTAATATTTCAAAATTTTAAAAAATCCTAGAAAATGCCAGACCAATTCCACCTCACAGATTATTCTAAAAATCCTAAAGATCTTCTGTCTGTCTAAATAGGTAAAAAAGGAGTTTGGCTAGGGCACAGTAGTATCCACAAGTTTATATGACAGCATAGTCTTTAATATATATGTTTTCAATTCAAACATAACAAAGATGATAACTAAATTGGGATCTAAATGAGAAAAGAAAAAGTTATTTGAAAAAATATGTATTCAGACTGATTTTTTTTCTTTTTAGAAAAACTTTCAATTGATAATTGATAATATTTAATTGAACAAAATTTTTCTAGATACCCAGTAAGGATATTTCTAGTAATATGCTCAATTGTAGCTTTATCAACCTGAACTCCCTTCAGAAATCTTCCCTTGGGAAGATCCACTTGTTGGCTATCATTGTAAACTTCAGAGAATCCTGAACATAGGTAGCTCCTAACAAGCCCTCAAACTTTTCTATATATATGCCAAAAAATAGGTAACTTCTAAAAGTTTTAAGCTATAATCTAGAAAAAAGGAACTTAATATTCTAATCAAATATAATTTTTAAATGGATTTCTACTTCAATTTGTCATGGTTTCTGTCTTAAAAAAAAACTTGTTTCCAAATTTGCATACATATTGCATTTATCAATATAACTGACCAAATTTTTATTGGTTCTTTTAAGTTACACATGACAGAATTCATTTTGACATATTTGTACAAACATGGAATATATCTTGTTCTAATTCAAACCCAGTACCTTTCCTCCCCTTCCCCTTCCCTCTCCTTGTATCCTGCTCCCTTTCCTGTAATAATCTTTCTGCCATTTACCCATAGTTTTTTTAATTGATTTCTTGTGGATAGACACAATGATAAGATTCACTCTGGTATATTAATATATGTATTTAGGAAAGTTATGTCAGATTCATTCAACTGTCTTTCCTTTTTCTATCCTTCCTCCCTTTCCTTCATTACCCTTTATCCCTTCCTACTAAACTTTTATTCTTCCCCCCACTCCCATTGTGGGTTATCTTCTACATATCAGAGAAAATATTCAACCTTTGTCTTTTTTGGATTGGCTTATTTCATTTAGCATGATAGTCTCCAGATCCATACATTTACTGAGAAATGTCATAAGGTCATTCTTCTTTATGGCTGAATAATACTCCACTGTGTATATAAACCACATTTTCTTTATCCATTCATCTGTTGAAGGGCAGCTAGGCTGACTCCAAAGCTTGTCTATTGTGAATTGAACCACTATAAACCATGATATGGCTGCATCACTGCAGTATGCTGATTTTAAATTCTGTGGATATACACTGAGGAGTGGGATTACTGGGTCAAATGGTGGTTCCATTGCAAGTTTTCTGAGGAATCTCCATACTGCTTTCCAGAGAGGTTGCACAAGTTTGAAGTCCCACCAACAGTGTATGAGTTACCCTTTTTCCCAACATCCTTGCCAACATTTATAATTACTTATATTTCTGATAATTTTCAGACTGGGATGAGATGAAATCTCACTGTAGTCTTCATTTCCATTCCTCTAATTGCTAGTATCCGTTAACTATTTCTTTTCTTTTTTTTTTTTTTTTTTTTTTTGAGAAGTGTCTGTTTAGTTCCGTTGCCCATTTATTGACTGGGTTATTTGGGTTTTTTTAGTGTTTTCTGAGTTCTTTGTACAACCTGAATATGAAAGCCCAAGGTGCAGGTGGCAAAGATTGTCTTCCATTCTGTAAAGTCTCTCTTCAAGCTCAATTGTTTCTTCTGCTATGAAAAAGGTTTTTAATTTGATGCCATCCCATTTATTGAGTCTTGATTTTTTTATTGTACTTTAGGAGTGTTATTAAAGAAGTGGTTCCTGTGCTGACATATTGGAATGTTGGCTCTACATTTCTTATAGTAACTGCAGGGTTTCTGGCCTAATTAAGTGGTCTTTGCTCCTCTTATTAATTTTCTCTTTTTAGTCATACATGACAGTAGAGTTTTATTCAAAGTGAGCAACAGAGATAAAATTCCATTCTTCTATATATGGCTTCCAGTTTCTCAATACCATTTGTTAAAAAGGTTATCTTTTCTCCAATGTATGGCTCCTTTCACTAGTATGACACATATGAATTTATGTGGGTTTGTCTCTGTTTCTATTCTAGTCCATTGGTCTTCATGTCTTTTTTCTTTTTTTTTTTTTTGAGCCAAGGCCTTGCTGTTTTGTTACTGAAGCTCTGTAGGATAACTTAAGGTCTGAGATTGTGATGCCCCCTCCTCCACTTCTCTCATTAGGATTTACTTTGGCTATTCTGGGACTCTTATTTTTCCAAATGAATTTCATTAATGTTTTGTATTTTACACTAGTGGTAATAACAAGATTAGACTAATGAATATACAGAATTACATGAATTTAAGTATACCTTTCATACCCCAAATGCAAGTCCCCACACAAAAATGATACAAATACATTAAACTGATAATTGTTGATTTACTAAACATACCTTTCTTAACATACCTAAATAATATAATTCAAGAGAAAAAAATCTAAATATAGTTAAGAGAGAAATGTCAAAAAATACAAATAATAAGAAATAAAGGCTACCTTAGGCCAGGCACAGTGAACCATACCTATAATCCCATCATCTCAAGAGGCTGAGGCAGGAGAATCACAAGTTCAAGGCCAGCCTCAGCAATTTAGTGAGGCTCTAAGCAACTTAATTAAACCCTACCTCTAAAAAGACTGGGATGTGGCTCAGTGGTTAAGCACCCAGGGGTTCAATCCCTGGTTACCCCCCCAAAAAAATATATATATATATATTAATAGTGAAGAGATTATATTAGTACAGTGAAATATTACAGACTATGATGACACATGTGGTCTGTGGCTAGTAAAAATTCTATCAGGAAGTGGAAATACAGAAGGTAATATGTTTATACTAATTACAACTAATATATATATATATATATATATATATATATATATATATAAAAGATAGCTCATAAAGTCATAGATGAAATAGGCTCCTAAGTATTGGGAGCTATTCTATTTTATTTTTACTACAAAGTAAAAAGTTCTTTAAAAAAATATGTGGGTTGTCCTGTGACTATTCTTCTCTCTCAAAATGCTGAAGTATAATACCCTCCTGTAAAAAGACAGCATCATTGTTGAAGACCATATTTTCTCTGAAGGTTCAAAACATGAAGTCATTTCTATCAGGGATAGTCATAAAATGGGATAAATGAGAAGCTTATTTTTATTCTACTACAGCTTTAGCTTCTGTCACTTTTTTTTCTTAACCCTTCTGTTTGAACAGTTATCATTGTATAAATAAATATCCCATTAAAAAAGCAGGTACCAAATACAAAAAACCACAGCAGCTGTTAAGAGCAATGAAGAAATTTTACTTGCAGCTGTATACAGCCATCTGGTCTTACTCTCTTGGGAAGCCAGATCCAGACATGATGACCATCACTAGTGTAAATGAGTACAGCATGTAACATATTATAATAATATATTGTATCATAAAATGATCTGTGCTGCTCCAAAAGTCAAAGTATGCAACTCTGCATTGTAAATGGCAACATACATGCTACAGCTAAAAAAGCTTTACTACAAGAATATGGAAAAACAAAAATAATAATGATTCATAAATTCAGAAACTGAGAGATACTTTTTCAGTGAGCTTATTCTTGTCACATAGTCGATAAAGTCTATAATGGTTAAGTTATTAAGAGCAAGAAAATTAAATAGAATCCAACATGAAACAAGGCAAAAGCAAAGCTTTAAACATACTTAAAAAGTTTCCCAATTCTTTTTTCATCAACTTGAATAGACTTTTGTCTACCAAAATTATTTCAAAATGGCAAGGGAGCAAGTCTAGTTTTTTCAGTAGATCAAAAGATTTGCTTTGGATATTTTGTACAAAAGATATACAACCAAAAAGTATCAAACTACCTACTAACTGCCATATGTACTGCTCCTAAAAGCAATAAAATGTCCAAAGGAATGTCTTATATGGTACTTAGTGTGGAATATATCATATTAGAGACAATATTCTAATCACATGGCCCAGGACAGACTCAAATACCTGACTACCATTCCATATATCACTTCAGCATAAATAACCATTTCAATCTTGAAATTTATTATTTATAACAAGTACAAAACTAATTAATTTAAAAAGTCAAAAAGTTAGTTAATTCTGTACACACTGGACCATTATGGAGAGAAAAACTACTTGAGGTTAAAATCTAACCAAGAAATAAATGTATTCAAGAAAGGAAAAACTATGGATGGAATTCCATGAAGAGGTGAATCAAAATAAAGAACTCACAAAATAAGCTCTGGAGTAGAATACTAAATGTTAAGTAAGTATAATGCTTCTTGAATACAAATACATTAAAATATAAAACCACCAACTCTAGTAATTAATATAATAGACAATCTTGGTTTGTCTTGGAAGCCCCAAACTACAAACTGCACTTGGAATCCCTACCTAGCTATTAATAATAGCACCTCCTCTTACTCTCTCAAAAATATTCCAGTTTGAGTAAGTTATATGGTCACTTTGGATATGATACATTAGTTTCCAAATTTATAGCAATTTATAAAATATTTAGAGGTGGAGATGGAAACTAGGGCATTAATAGTTATTCTATAACAGTAGTTTTTAAAAGAGTTGACTATTTTAAGATATTTAGTAGTTTCTATCATTAAATTATAAATTCCTGAAAGCTCAGAACTATGACTTTGTTCTTCACTGAATCTCTAATGACCAGATAGTTCCTGAACTAACTAAGTAATTCAACAATTTACTAACAATGCATATTTCTTTGGATCGGACAACCTCCCCTAATCCCTTGTGGCAAAACACTTGGTATTGTGATCAGAGACAGGAGCCAGGATGAAAGCAGATCATTAAAACTTGGAAGTAGTCTTTACATACAATACAATATTTAGTGGTAATATTCAGTGGGTAAAATATTATAAAATCATACATTATTTAATAAATAAATATGCTCTATCCTAAATACCAGTGAAAATGTTTAAAAACATATCATGGGACACAATATGTACATACACTGATGAAATCAATACACATAAAAATAATGCACATTAAGTCATATAAAATTTAAAGATGTGCATCCTTTAGTATTATATCTATGAAATCTAAAGAAATAAAGCAATATGCAAATGTTTATGTAAAAGGATATTCACTGCAGCACTGTTTATAATTGCAAATATTAGGAAATAATATTTGTGCCTACAAAATAAGAGTTTGGTTAGAACATAATACAGTACATAAAATATTAATATATTTATTTAACAATACCTCTTATTTAACAGGGTATCCAAAATTTAAGTTATTCAATAAATGTTATTTATCAGCTAAAAACTATTTTTAAGGACACTAACATAGCAATTCGTATTTTAAAAATACACATATGTGCTTATTCACTAACATTTTTATATATAAGCTAAAATTTGAAAGGATACATTGATAATTGATAATGGTTTATTTCCATAGAAGATTATAGAGCTACGTATATTTCTACTTTATAAATGTCTATGTTATTGAAAAAGTTTTACCTATATCACCTATGAACAATATATAGCAGGAGAATTGTCAATTAGAGAGGGACAGTGCAAGAAATATCCAAAAGATAGTAGTGAAAAGTCAAGAAATTTTGATTCATCTAGGAATTGGCATCAGGAACTGTATGTCTTTGTGCTGCTCCTATACTCATCTTCCAATATATTGACTGACTGCACTGTTTTGGAAGCTATGCTCACTTCAGTTCAATCTAATTCTTACTGGGATCAGAATGCTATTTGAAAAAGTTAGGATGTTTCTTTGTATTCTAACTTGCACAGTTACTACTACATTCATCTTTATTGACTAACATTTTAGTTTATTTCAAAAAAAATGACCTGGAGTATAAATCAGAAATTCTTCAATAACAAGAATTTCATGTATCTCTTTGCTAAGAAACTGAAGAAAGCAATTCCAGATATTTCAAATCTAATTAATGAACCATTAGAAAGAAGAGATACAAGAAACCAATATAAGTCCAACAAATATAACAGTTTTCCTGCATGTAGTAAGATAAAAGTTTTGAGCTTTGTTTTTTGTTGTTTTTGTTTTGGCTTTTTTGTTTGTTATTTTTGATGATAAAGATTCCAAAAATGGATATATTTAGAGCTATTAAGTTGTTGGGAGTACCTAACCACATTCAGCTACCATAATCAAAGACTATTCAAGGCTTTCTTTTATATTCCAAATTTTAAAAGGTAAAAAGCAAATAAAACGTAACATTAATTTAAAAATATCAATTCTGTAATTATGTACTTGAGTAACCCATACATGAAGCAATGTGACAGAAATCTTTATAATTTCTTGGTAATTTCTAACATATCTTGATGCTACTTCTTTTTCATTGCAATATTTATTTCTTACTATAAAAATTTTCAGATTATAATCATTATTTTGGAAACTTTGAGCTGTTTTAATTAAAAACTACAAAAAATAAAAATAAACCCCCAAGCATCCACCACTCAGGTTTCTTTATTTGTGATATGCCTGGCTTTTTTGTTTTGTTATGATTTGTTTAAACATGGAGAATTAAAATAGTACAATTACCTTTGATCTTCTTTATCCCATCTTATTTTCCTATCTCCCAGTCAGGAACAAATACTATTGTTTTCAAATCTATCTTTATATATGAAAACATAATAAGATTTGTTTTTAATTTGACGTTTTAATTTATATAACAAACTTATAAAATACCATACTGAAACTTTTAATTTAAAATTTCTGTTTCAGAAACCTATGCATGTTGAAGCCAGACGCAGTGGCACACACTGTAATCCTAACAGCGTGGGAGGCTGAGGCAGGAGGATTTTGAGTTCAAAGCCAGTCTTTATCAACTGATCGAGGTCTTAAGCAACTCAGTGAGACTCTGTTCCAAAATAAAATAAAATAAAAGGGCTGGGGATATGGCTCAGTAGTTGTGCCCGAGGTTCGATTCCCCGTACCAAAAAAAAAAGGAAACCTATGCATGTTGATACATAATTCAGTTATTCCCAGTACTGTAGAGCACTTCATCATATTTACATATCACATTAAATCTTTTCATTTCTCTTAATAATGGTACTGTTCATGAGTGAGACATTCTACAAGGTTCTTAAACTGGGACTCCACATTTTCCATGATTATAATTTAGGAATTCATGAACAATGGAAGGGATAAGAAAGGCTTCATTTTCATAAATTTCTAACTAAAAGTTAGCATTTCAGTTTTAAGTAGAAGCACAAAAACAGAGGAGAATTAGCAGTACCTGCCACTCCATAACCAATAGAAATCATAGATATATTCCTACTCTATCCCATTTGTTGCTGATGGTTCAAAATATGGTTTATACTCATCACTCTTTTGAAATCACAATGTTAAAGCTCGGTTATTACTAATTAATAAAAATTACTACATTGTTTTATATTTTGATAACTACATTTCAATAGGGTTATCTACATATTCTATTTTATGCATTTAAAAATTATTCTGTAAAGAAGTTCACAGAGGTTTATTTACCAGACTATGACATATGCCTATGGCATATAAAAATGTAATAACCAATTATAAGATCTAGCCAAACTGCTTTTCCAGACTAATTACTGTGGTCCCTTAGTAACTTTAGAGGATCCATAAATACTAAATCCATAAATGCTCACATGATCCTTATGTAGAATGGTATAATATTTGCTTATAACTTCTGTATACTTCCCCATGTACTTTAATAAATCATCTTTTGATTACTTATAATACCTAATACAATGTAAATGCTACATAAATAGTCATTATACTGTAATGTTTAGGGAATACAACAGGAGAAAAGAGTCTGTGCATACTCAGTACCTAAACAATTTTTTTGCTTGTTTGCTAGTACAACTAGTTGAATCTAAAGACATGGAACCTACAAAAACAGAGGGCTAACTGTATACTAATTTATACTCTTACTAGCAATGTAGATGTCCCCATTTTCTCACAGTTATCAATTCTAGCACTTTCATAATTTTTAAATTTTTTGCAAGACAGACAAGTAACAATGGTATCTCAACCTTGTAATTTTCATATCCATGATGATAAATGATATTACACATATTAATGTTTACTAACCAATCAGGTTTCTACTATACACTTCCTTTTCAGACTACTTATTTTTCAGTGGGATTGTCTTTTTTTTTTGTAATTGTAATTATCTTGGTAATTAATTAGTAATGTATTAATAATATTAATTATTTACATGTATGGCAACTATCTTCTATGACTTGATATATAAATCCAGTTACGATATACTCTATCCCACAAATTTTGTTATTTAATACAGTCAAGTTAAATATGTTCCTCTACAATATTCATAATCTCTTTGGGTTTTATTTTAAAGGCCCTTCTTACTGGTCATGGTGGTGCATGCCATTAATCCCAGTGCCTGGGGAGGCTGAGGCAAGAGGGTTGCAAGTTCAAAGCTAGCCTCACCAACTAGCAAGACCCTGTCTCTAAATAAAATATAAAAAGGACTGAGGATGTCGCTCAATGATTGAGTGCTCCTGCGTGCAACCCCCCAGTACTTAATTTTTTTTTTAAAAGCACTTCTCTACCATGACATCAAAGGATAGTCTCCCACTCTAATAATTTTAAAGTTTCATTTACCCTTATTTTTATTTTTGTCTTTTTAATTTATGCTAATCCTATTTTTCCATGGGCAATTTCTAGTGCCTGTTTTTATTCAAATAAAACAAATATAGTAAATAATAAATGATAAGGATACACACATAATATATATATGTTCACATATAAAAAAATTAATCTTCACAATAATCCAGTAAAACAGCAACTATCACAAGCACCTTTATAAAGATTAGGCTATTTGCATAAGGTCACAAAGATAATTACTTGTACCTGTCCAACTGCTAACACTATACTACGTATCTCAAACCACTGAGTTTCTTTTTTCTATCGCCAGAAGAAATCATCTGTAAATAAGCTCAAAATACTGTTTATTAGTATATGTAAAATGTGAGATGTAAAAACTATAGTCCACTTGATAAATTATGTGGAAATAAAACCTATATTTTTCATCATGTATATTAAAACTCATTTAATGTATGTATAACCCAGACAAACCATATTATAATCATTTATTGTATATGTCACAAATATAAATAATTCAAATGAACAGCAGGAAATAAAACATAATAAACTTACTAGTAAATGAAATCCTATATACTTTACAAATTGTAATGTAAAAGTGAATGCTGGTTCTCCATTGTAGCTAACTGTGGAAACTGAAAAACTATGATATTAAAAAAAACTATCAATTTCATGAATAAGTTTTTATACAGTATAGACAATGCAAATATATCCATAAGAACTGGCACAAAACAAGTTGTAAAATGCAATAAATATGTAGCAATTAATATATAACATCTGAGTAATATTCACACACACGAAAAAGGGAAAAAATGGCTCCATGCATATAGCAATATAATAAAGGTATTCCAGCATTATGTACACACATGTAGTAGAAGAAATTATTTCACTTTCTATAAGATACACTTGGAAAGATAAAGTAATTCTATTAGAAATTCTATTTTAGTGACTGGTATAACTATACAAATAGCAGAAATATAAAACATTTATTATCCTATGTTTTTATTCTCAAAGCTAGAAAAATCATCTTTCTCAAGATCTGAAATCCCATCATTCCTTAGAAACTCAGGAAATCTCTTATTATAAATCAATTGCTTGCTTTCACTCTTTCTGTGTCTCTCTTTTAGATTCAGCATTCATATTTATACCACTTCAATATACCACTGTACATTTCTCTACTTTATTCATAAGCCTAAGATTTAGCTTGCATCTAATATTTAAAAAAATCCTCTATTGCCAGAGACCATAGTTTTTATAAATGGATAATAATCTAAAATATCAACTATAAATCTAAATAATTATGATATTAACCCAGGACCTACTCCTCAACAGTTGTATGGCCTGTAACTTATTTTTTTACACAAACAAAAAATTCTCCATAGAATGGGACCTCAGTCTTACTATGTTTCCACTGCCAGTATCTGACTCTAGGTGGTAATTTTGACACTACTCTCATTTTCACTGGGCTAGGATCTCTCCTGAGATTCTCACAAACCATAAACCTTAGTCCTTTCATCCCTCCTCAAGTGCACTGGTCACAGAATAGTTTTGGGAAACATTTCTGTTGAGGGGGAGCAAGGAATGAATTTTATATACTGCCAAATACAAATATAGACAGCCTCATAACAAATGAATATAAACACTGCTAATTAAAATAACGGTCATCCTTTGGAAGTTCAGATCTCATCTCTTAAGAAGCATTTAGTTAACAGACCTAGTTGGGCTTGAAAACCATGGATACTGTGTGAATAAATCCACTTTTTATAAAATAAACTCATAGCTTAAAGTTCTGTAGTGTTATGGATTTGCACTTTGAATTACTTCTTTTAAATCCAGTGAGCCTGAATTCAATGTCCATGGGGGGGGGGATTCTTTCTATTAAACTATTAAACAAAAAGCATTTCAATACAGTACCTCTCAACATGTATACATTATCTTTCAACATGTATAATTATTAAGTAATTCAGAACAGTTATTTCTATTGACACTAATATTCCATTAAACCCATCTACCATGACCATTTTCTTTATAAGCATGATCAATAGTGATAGTAACACCAAAAAAGTTCATAGTGGGTAACTGAACTGAACTATTTGTTCAGAGGGTACAGAAAGAGAGTGATTTCAGCTCTGAACTACATGGCAAAATAACATCTTCTCATACCTCATACCCTTAGAGTCACTATATTGAATCATCTCCTACAATGTTTATTATATATGTTTATCCCACCTCCCCATCTCTCATCCAGTTTATGTTAACCTGTAATCCATAAAGAAAAAACAAAAAATAATAAAACATTTTATATCCCTAACAAATTTATTGGTCACAATAATGCTAAGCTTTTACCAAAGAAATTTATACAATAAACTGTAAGAATCACTATTCATCTTTCATCTTTCCAGTGAATTAACATTCTTTTCATATTTCCTAAGCCTACCAACATCCTATTCTAACCCATCTATCCTTCAATAAATGCATTTCTGATTTTATTCTAATTCAATAATTCAACATCTTACTTTTTTATAACAATGATAATATTTTTATTATAAAATAATAACACAATTATTATTATCATTATTTTGCAAATAAGGCACATAAAACCTGAAGATTTGGAATCAAAGATCAAAATAAAGCAATTATGTGAAGGTACTTTAAAGTTATTATAAGCAATTTACTTAAGAGAAAGAAACAAATACTTAATTTCTCTCTTTGCAAAGTTTGACAAGTGAAATGACAATAAAATAGCACACAAGCAATTCAAAGCACTCAGTGTGACTGCAAAAGTATGCATAATCTCTTCCTGGCTATATCTTTGGTGATATTTGCTGAATCAACATCTTTCTTAATTAATCTTACTCCCACCAATAATATTTACTTTTGCTTTCATTAAAAAGATCATTTTTCTCCCTACTGTCAATTTGATGGTCTCTCATGAATTAATGACAATTTAATAAAAAAATGTATTAAGAGAACAAGTGAGGTCACACAAATGCTTTACAAAATAATCTTAAAACAAAAGCACTGTAACATTTATATAAAATCATATAAATTTTATAAATTATATAAATTTTATTCTACCATACCAAACTATAAATCTTTAAGAAGATATTAATATTTAAGATGTAAAAGACTATCCCATCAAGAAGTTTTTCTAAATCATACAACCACAGTAAAATTTTCAAATATATATATATATATATATATATATATGTCAAAAAAGCATCTTATTGTAAATTAACTGACTTTGAAAAACCCACTACCAATCTAAAGCATAGAAATTTAACCTGATGAAATGTACTTTAACATCGATTCTTATGGTCCAATGTACAATGGAACAAAACATAACATATTGGTTTCGATTAATTCCAAAGTAGGAAAATCTTGTAACAAAATACTGTATGTCTCGATTGAAACAAATTTAAAAGGTCATTTAAGCAAATGAAAAATTTCAATAAAAAGGCATAGCATATTTCTAGTTTCCAGTTCCACACATGAGAAAATTCTAAGTAGCCACTACATCCTAAAGATAAGTGAGCCGATTAAAAAATCAACACTTATTGGATCCATACAAAAAGTCACTGCCTTCAAGACTGGAACAACAAGTGAGCAAAGGGAGTCAGCTCATTCGTGCAGTCTCAACAGTAGAAATTGCAGGGACAGAAAAACCTGAGCTGTAATTAACAAACTGCTAGAGATCCAAACTGCACAACCCAGAGTTCAAAACTTTATGAGGCCTCAGTCATAAAGACTGACTCACACATTTTTGAGTTCTGTCTGTAGGAACTCACCAGTTTTTCACCATAAATAGCAAGGGAAAAGAAAAGGAGCCATTCTGAAATATGTCAGAGCACTATGTTCTGACACAAGACCAATTCTCAGAACAAACTAGTTATCCAGAGTTTAACATATAGGGGTTTTATCAGAGGCTAACTGATCCAGGAGAAAAAGAAAATTCCCAATTGTACCTCAACTTTATGTATTCTGCCCCACCTTTAAAAGGAGAAGAAAAACCTGAAGAACACTTACTTACACAGTCCACAGTCCAGGAACACAGGCTCACTGAAAGACTGAAACCTAATTAAAGGAGGACAGAATGCATTGCCACCACATTATTTAAAGCCTATTTACTAAAGTTCCTTTAACCTGGTACATGATTTCTGGATTTCAAAAAAAAAATTAAAATACATAATTAAAAGAAGAAAAACACAGTTTAAGGAGCTAAAACAAGCATAAGAAACACATAACAGGGGATGTTGGAACTGAGACTAGGCATTTAAAACAACTACAATAAATATGCCAAGGGCACCAATGGATAAAGTAGATAGCATGCAAGAACAGATATGCAATGTAAAAAGAGAGATGGAAATCCTAAGAACCAAAACCAAATGATAGAGATCAAAAGCACTGTAACAAAAAGGAAAAATGCTTTTGATGGGTTTATGAGTGGAGAGAACACAGCTGAGGAAAAAATCTCTAACCTGTGGAGCTATCAAAAGAAACCTCTAAAATGAAGGGCAAAGAGAACAAAGACTAAAATAAATTAAAAAACAGAACAGAAAATACAAGTACTATTGACAATTACAAAAAAATAACATATATTAATCAGAAAACCAAAAGGCAAAGAAAGAGAAGGGAAAGTAGAAGAAATCTCTGAAATAAGAATAACTGAGAATTTCCCTAAATTAATGTCAGAGAAAAAACAATACACTTAAAAGCTCTAAAAACACCAAGGGATAAGTGCCATTAGAAAACAACAATAAAAAAATCACCAGGAATATTATTTTCAAACTATAGAAAAATCAAAGATAAAGTACTGAATAACAACCTGCCCTCACTATCTCTCACATTCTCCCCCCTCCCCTGTCTGCCAACCTTTCTGCCTTCCTTCCTATTTACCTATTAGAGGAACAAAGATATGATAGAACTATATCTGATTTCTCACCATACAAAAAAAGATGGCAAGGAAGTGAAACAAAGTGCTGAAAGAAGAAAAAAAACCTCCAGAATTGCATGCCCGAAAATACATGCTTCAAAGGAGAAGGAGAAATAAAGACTTTACCTGCCAAAGAAGTTAGGAAAATCTGTTCCCAATAAATCTGTCTTCCAAGAAATGCTAAAAGAAGTTCTTTAGAGAGAACGAAAGTAATATAAGTTCTAAACTCACTCTTTACAAAGAAAGGGAGATTATCAAAGAAGGAAAAAGTGGAGCTGAAATTAAAAAAAAAAAGATGATAACACTAAAAATTCCAAGGACAGTAAAAGGATTAAAAGTAGTACTAAAAATAACTGTGTGGTTACAAATTTAATAAACTACATAAAAATGGACCAACCCCTTAGAAAACACAATCTGCAAAAACACACCCAAAGAGAGATTTGGGGAGACGCCTCATATCTAAACCATAGTAGAGAGTACAAGAAAACTGCAGACTAATATTTCTTATGAACAGATAGGCAAATATCCTCAATCTAAAAAGGCCTACATTGATGGTAGAAATTAAATCAATAATTAATAGACTTCCAAAAGACAAAGCATTGGGCCCAAATAGGCTCAGAGAGGAATTCTACTAACATTTATGGAAGGAATTATACCAATTCTGTATTTTCTTTCAAAGGACAAAGGGAACACTTCATAACTCACTTGATGCCACCAACACTGCCCTAATACCAAAACCAGATGAAGACATTGTTTTAGTCAGCTTTGGCATTGCTGTGATCAAAATACCTAATAAGAACAACATAGAGGAGGGAAAATTATTTGGAGCTCACAGTTTTAGAGGTCTAAGTCCATAGATGGCTAAGGCATCAGGTAGCAGCACTTCTTGAGACAGGAACCCAGCAGAGGAAATCTATCAGCTCATGGCAGAAACAGGAAAAAGTGATATGGAGAAAAAGAGCAGGGAAAGGGGTCGCAGGACAGATGCATACTTCTAGGACATAGCCTCAGTGACCCATCTCCTCCGGCCATGCCCCACCTGCCCATAATTAACACTCAATTCACTCAAACTAGGATAGACTAATTAGTACAGCTCTTATAACCTCATTATTTCACCTACAAACATTTCCACATTAATACAGGAGCTTTTGGGGGATACCTCATATCCAAGTCATAACACACATTACAAGAACACTACAGACTATATATCTCTAATGAACATTGATTCAAATATCCTCAACAAAATGTTAGAAAACCCAACTCAACAATGTAAAAAAAGAATAACACAACACAACCAAGTGATATTTATTCCAGGTATGAAAACCTGATTCAACATTTGAAAATCAATTAACGTAATTAATGTAACCCATCATAAAAACTGGCTCAGATTAAAAAGCAAATAATCATATCAATAGATGCAGTAAAAGCATTTGACAAAATTCCAAACCTATTTATGATAAACAGAAAACTCTCAGGAAACTAGGAAAATGGGGGACCTTTTACAACTTTTGATAAAGAACATCAAAAAACAAACAAAACCAAAAGCTAGCATCATATCTAATGATGAGGAAATAAATACTTTCCCACTAAATAAAAAGCAAAGATGTCCCCTCTGACCATTCACTCTCAAGCCCAAGCTAATGCAATAAGAAAAAGAAATTAAAAGTATGCTGGAAAAAGTAAATAAAACTGTCTTTGCTCTCAGATCACATGGAAACAAACTGAAACTAGAAAGTAATACTTCATAAACAAGCACCCAATTGGCCTAAGAAGAATACAAAATTTACCTTCAAAGCAGCAGTTTCCAAAATTTATATAATAAGCCAAATGATACTGGTTCAGAGCCCTTTGGCTCAAAGGGCCAAGGGCTGTAGACATTTCTTGGGTTGGTCTGTAAGAGATTTAAATTACCTCCATAAAAATTTGTAGCAAATCTCTATTATTAAAGTTAGCCCCTTCCCACTGTTCCAGTCCTGATCTTGTCCAAGTACTCTCTCATTTGCATATTTTGCTTATCTCTGATATCTCTAACCTACAATGCACTAGTTTATGATATTCTCAGAAGTCTTACTATTTCTTCTGAACTCACCCAATTTCTCCTGGCCTTCCACACTAATTATTTTCTTTCAACTGCCGCTACTGACCAAGCTTTAAGTTGGACTGTGAATCCTATTACTTATCATGTAGTCTCTGTCACAACCCACAGACCAGTTTACAATTAAATTACTAAAGACCTTCTCATACTTGACATGATAATTGAGTATAATCAGAACATTTCATTTCTGAAACAATCAGGGAAAGGGTAAAAAAAATTATAAATAAAACTACAGTCAATCCTCTAAAAACACTATATCCACTCACTTAAGCAATGTAAAATCTCCAAATACTTAAACCAAGTATCATACTTTGAACACTTATTTGTAATCCAGTTAAATTTGGGATTTTATGGGGGAAATATGAATACAATTGATAAATGATGGCAAAAGCATAATAACAGTGTGAAAAATTAAGGTTACAATTTATAGTATGACCTATAATTATCATTACTACTCTTATACAATGTATTAATTCAAGTTCCAAATATTTTTTATCAAAACGCAACTAAAACATTTCATTCTTTCTGTGGGAGATTATACAAATAAAATCAACCTTTTAAAAAGACATCCAATTTAGATATTTCATTTCATTATTACAAATAATGTATTCAATTAGAATATGTGACTTTAAAGTAGGAAAGAGTACTTAGTTTTCTATATTTCTTCTAAACATTTTGAGAAAACTGATATATATAGAATATACCAACCATCATCGAATGGATATACTTTTTTCTCAGCAGCACATGGATCCTTCTCAAAAATAGACCATATATTATGCCATTGGGCAACCCTCAATAAATATAAAGGGGTGGAGATTATACCATGCATTTTATCTGATCATAATGGATTGAAACTGGAAATTAATGATAAAAGAAGGAAGGGAAAATCCAATATCACATGGAAAATGAACAATATGTTACTGAATGATCAAAGGGTTACAGAAGACATAAAGGAGGAAATCAAAAAATTCTTAGAGATAAATGAAAATGCAGACACAACCTATCAGAATCTATGGGACACAATGACAGCAGTTTTAAGAGGGAAATTCATCGTCTGGAGGTCATTCCTCAAAAAAAGGAAAAACCAACAAATAAATGAGCTCACACTTCATCTCAATGCTCTAGAAAAGGAAGAGCAAAACAATAGCAAATGCAGCAGAAAGCAAGAAATAATTAAAATCAGAGCGGAAATCAATGAAATTGAAACAAAAGAAACTATTGAAAAAATTAACAAAACTAAAAGTTGGTTCTTTGAAAAAATAAACAAGATTGACAAACCTTTAGCCATGCTAACGAAGAGAAGAAGAGAGAGAACTCAAATTACTAACATAAGGGATGAAAAAGGCAATATCACAACAGACGCCACAGAAATACAGAAGACAATTAGAAATTATTTTGAAAACCTATATTCCAATAAAATAGAAGATAGTAAAGACATCGATAAATTTCTTAAGACATATGATTTGCCCAGACTGAGTCAGGAGGACACACACGATTTGAACAGACCAATATCAATGGATGAAATTGAAGAAGTAATCAAAAGACTACCAACTAAGAAAAGCCCAGGACTGGATGGGTATACAGCGGAGTTTTACAAAACCTTTAAAGAAAAATTAATACCAATACATTTTGAGAAAACAAATGTTAGGTAAAAGTTAGAAAATTTTCAAACTACACCTGGGAAATGCTAGCTCTCAGCATGGAGCTATTTTACCCATAACCTTAATTTTAGAGTATGTTAAAGATATTCATGGGACCTTTATTATTCAATTGGTCAAATTTGTCATCCATTAAAACCATTAACTCCCTATAGTATACACTGAATTTACAAAAACCTTCATTTTAATTTCAACAACAAAGAGAGATGAAGTGCATTTTCTAAGACTAGGAAAAAAAATGGTTAAGTCCATTTTGGCTTCCACACATATACTAAAAAACTTTACTTAATTTTTGAGACAACTTCATAGAAATATAAGGGTAACCTGATCACTACATTTATCCCTCAAAAACTTTTCTTGTCAATATCATACTGCTTAAAATATATATATATATATCTTCCATTTTGGGCAAAGACAGAGCAGCAACAGGGACTGGATTTACCTACCTAACAGAAACAAACAAACAAACAGAAATAATTTTCAGGACACTGGCCATCAGGAAATAAAAGGCACACGTGTTTAAGAGATAAGAAACAAGTAAGGTGAGCCCTATGACTACTCCACTCCACTGCCTTGATAAACATTCAAGGATGAGGGATAGAAGAGGTGAACACATGTAGAGGCAAGGTAACCAACACAGCTAGAATCACAGGGCAAAGTGCTAGAGATGAAATAATTATGCAGAGAGAAAACTGAAAATCTAGAGATCTGGATGATCATATCCTGTAAGGAAATTACCTGAAGCCAGGAAAGAGATCTATCCTACAGTATATGAGAACTACAGGACAATTCTCCAAGTGTCCCCAGACGACCCAGATCTCCCCTCTTTCTCAATTATAGTTCCAAGAATAACTACAACAGTTCAGGAGTATGAGGTCCTGCAGATAGAGAAGAACTGGTCAGAAAAATCTAAGCTCGCTGTAGTACCCCCCTAGAAAAAGGATTTTTCCTTTATTACTTTGACACACAATCGTATTGGCCTGAGTTATAAAATCCAATGCCACTGCTTTCTAAAGTCCCTTAGTTGCAGTACAAGTGAGGCTTTTACCATAAAGTCTCTACCTACCCAGTGAATAGCTTGTGATGAATCCTAGGATTCTGTACTCCTAGTTATCACCACAACTATAATATTAAACTGATGGTTGTGTAAACTGTGCTGCATAAGGATATTTTGGTCAAAAACAAATCTCATACAATGGTGATCCCCATAATGGAGCTGAAAAATTATTATCACTACTTTCAAGTTTTTTATTTCTGGCTTATTTTTTTAAAAAAAGTTTACTATAAAACAGTATGCCCTGTTACATGGCAGCAGCATCAAATATCTTGTGTTTATTACATCTCCTTATTGCATCATTCCCTCTTGTGCTTGATCATTACTACTCCAAGAGCAGCAGATTATTCTCTCTCCACACCAGTATCCCCCACTCTATACAAACATTCACACACAACCCATAGACTTTAAATGTATAAATGGCTATACCTGTAGGTTTCAATAAGTAAATTCTATGATGTTCAGACCATGACCAAGTCATCTGATACTTATCTCAGTTCATATCTCTATCATTAAACCACATGTGATTATATAATAAAGACATGAAAATAAAAACTACCAGATTCAAAATGAATTCTGATTTTTTTTTCAAAACTTTTTCCTGTTTTAGTAAATAAAGCAAAGCTAACCAAGTCAGAAATTTAAGAAACATTTATCAGTATCTCCCTTCCTCAATTCCCACATCATCATGTTGAATGAATTCTACTTTTCTCTACTTCTTTCCATCTCCAACTTTTTAAAATTTTTATTAGTACATTATAATTATACATAATAGTGTATTATTCATTATGGCATCTTCATATATGCATATAATTTAAGCAGTCTCATTCCTTAATACCTTCCCTTTCTCTATCCTCCTTTACCCTCTTAAACCTTGTTATTTTAATTAGTGCATTATAATTATATATGTGATACACACACACACACACACACACACACACGTGTGTGTGTGTGTGTGTGTGGAGATTCATTGTGTTATATACTCACATAACACATTTTGGTAGATTTCATTTCCTATTACTTCTTTATGCCTCCTTCCTCCCTATCTCTACTCTATTGGTGTTCTATTTTGGTGAGAATTCCCCCCTCCCTTTTTAAAATATATTCCTTCCCCAGCCCCCTCTAGCTTCTGTATATGATATAAAACATTTAACCCTGACTTTCTGGTCTACTTCATATGGCATGATGTTCTCCAGTTACAACAATTTACTAGCAAATGACAAAATTTCATTCTTCATTATGTCCAAGTTAAACCTACACTGCAAAAAACAAGGTCCAAATCTTCACCACACCAGATTAGGCCCTGATTTTCTTAACAAGATCCCTAAAGCACAAGAAATAAAATCAAGAAAACAATAAATGGGAAGCTAAAAAGCTTCTTCTCAGAAAAAAAAAAAAAACTATCAATAGGTGAAAAAAGAACCTACATTTTGGGAGAAAACTTTTGCCACACACACAACAGAGAGAGCACTAATCTCCAGGATATATAACGAACTCAAAAAAAAAAACTTAAAAAAAACAAACAACCCAGTCAATAAATGGGCTAAGGAGCTGAACAGATACCTATCAGAAGAAGATATACAACTGACCAGCAAATACAGGAAAAAATGTTCGACATCTCTAGTAATTAGAGAAATGCAAATCAAAACTACTCTGAGATTTCATCTTACACCAGTCAGAAAGGCAGTTATCAAGAATACAAACAACAATTAGCGTTGGCAAGGATATGGGGGGAAAGGCACACTCATACAATGCTGGTGGGACTGTAAATTGGTGCAAACAATCTGGAAAGCAGTATGGAGATTCCCTGGAAAACTAGGAATAGAACCACCATTTGACCCAGCTATCCCACTCCTGCTTCTATAACCAAAGGACTTAAAATCAGCATAGTAGGGTAACGCAGCCACATCAATTTTTACAGCAGCTCAGTTCACAATAGCTAAACTGTGGAACCAACCTAGATGCCCTTCAATAGCTGAATTGATAAAGAAACTGGTATATATACACAATAGAATATTACTCAGCAATAAAAAAGAACAAAATTATGGCAACTGCAGGTATATGGATGGAGTTGGAGAAAATAACGCTAAGCGAAGTAAGCCAATCTCAAAAAAAAAAAAACCAAAGGCCGAATGTTCTCTTTGATAAGTAGATACTGATCCAATATGGGGGGGGGGGGCATTGAAAATGGAGAAACTATGATTAGGTAAAGAGGAAGGGAGGGGAGAGGACCTAGCAGCAGGAAAGATGGTGGAATGAGATGAACATTATTACCCTAGGTATGTGTATTACTGCATACATGGTGCAATGCTATATCACATACCACTAGAGAAATAAAAAGTTGTGCCGCAATTGTGTACAATGAGTCAAAATGCTTTCTGCTGTCATATATACCTAATTAGAATTAATTTTTTTTAAAAAAAGGAAAAAAAACTCCATTGCATATATTTACCACATTTTCTTTATCAATTCATCTGATGGTACACATAGGCTGGTTCCACAACTTGCCTATTATGAACTGCACTGCTATAAACGTTGGTAGGCATGTATCTCTATAGTATGCCGATTTTAAGTCTTTTGGACAAAGAGTGGGACAGTTGGGTCATATGGTGGTTCCACTACTAGGCTTTTGAGAAATCTCCATATTGCTTTTCAAAGTGGCTGCACTAACTTGCATTCCCAACAGAAATGTATAAATGTACTCCCCCACATACACACACCTCCTTGCCAGCAATTACTGTTCTTTGTATTCTTCATGATTGCCATTCTAACTGGAGCTAAAATGTTAGGGTAGTTTTGATTTGACTTCCCTGGTTGCTATTAACTGCCTAATCAACCATTAATCTCTATTACCTAAACTATTAAAGCTGCCTCCTAGAAATTTTCTCCAGCATTGCTCTTGTTTTCACCAATTCTTTCTCCAAATTATTCCAAGGGTGATTATTTTGAAACATTAAAAGAGATCATGTCACCCCTTTGATTTAAATACTTTATCATCTAGTCTTGGTGCCTACCTTTTAACATGACCCAGGAAGTACTTCTTTGTTCTGATCTCTGTCTACAACTCCAATATCATTATAAGGTGCTCTCCCCTTAGCTCACTATACGACTAAAATGTTTCTCCTCTAGACAGATCTTTTGCTAACTGGAAGATTTTTTACTTTTAACTTCAGGTCTCCACTGAAATGTAAACTCCTATGTTTTCTCTATTATTATTATTATTATTACTGTTATTATTATTAAATATTATTGTTTAAAGTAAGTATTCTGAAGAGAAAGAATAGGTTGTTATTAGGGAATGCTTTTCCTTCAGAGCACTTACTATAATAATATTCATACATTCATTTGTATACTTATTTCCTTGGCAGGAAGTGTGTGTATCTCTATCTCTATCCATCCATCTCTCTCTCTCTCTCTCTCTCTCTCTCTCTCACATCTGTGTTGAGGGGAAAAAATTTACGTTCCTCATCATGCAGGTTGATCAGCAAAGATGAATACTTCTGGTAAAACTTAGCTTGCTCTCTCACTTAAACAGCCAACTCCATTTCAAAACAATGACATTTCAAAATTCTTCCTTATATTGAGTATATATATCCACCTATGTCATATCCATCTACTAGATCTAGTTTTTCCCAAGAGGGGCAAGCTAAGAAGACCATGGGCTACCATCCTGTTCTAACTCCTCCTGATGGACGAAAGGGTTACCATTTTCTCCTCCTCAGCTCCAGGAAAAAACAAGAGAGGATCTCCAGGAAAAGCATCTATAGTACTGCTTCTGCAATTATCCAAAAAAACAAAGATTAAAGTATTGAGCAATTACAGCAACAATTAGATACTCATAACAATGAAAACAATAGCATATCAGTCATAAATATAACAAAAAACATTTAGGGAAAAACATAGCCAAAAGGAATCCTTCTAAGACTGCATTTATGCCTACTAGTCTGGAAGGCCACAGAATGAACCTGCTCAGTAACCGCTGGAAAAGATAATTGACAGTTGGTAAGCTTGGCTAAAAGTCCCTGAACTTTCAAAGCATTCCTCAAACCACACACCAAGAAACTGGCAAAAGATGGAAAACTTACTGCCTCTAGGGTACACACTTCTGACCAGTCATTGGCAATTTCTAGGAAGCAAGGCTTAAAAATAAAAACAAGTGGGTGTGGGAAGCTGACCATTAAAATCAGAAGTTATATACTGCAGCCAAACTCCACAAAAATTCATCCAGAACTATGTGTAATCCAAATAAACATAAAAAAATAAAATAAACAGTATTCCAGAGGGAAAGGGGATTAATAAGAATCTACAGTTACAAAAATTTCTGATCTAAAATGACCAGTTTTCAAAACAGCATGCATAAAAATAACTAAAATAAGTACACAAATTGAAAAATCTTAAGCAGATATAGGTTAAAGGAAAAAAATATAAGCAACAGAAAAACTTCAAATTAGCTATTATATTCAAAGAACTAAAGGAAACTGTTCTTGAAAAACAAAAGTTTCTTGAAAAATTAAAGTATAATAGCAATGACTCATCAAATACAGAATATAGATAAACAAAATTATAAAACATAAATGTTATAGTTTGAATGTTATCTCTAAAACTTATGTTGTAATTTAGTTGTCATTAAAAAAGTATTAAGAAATGGTAATGCTAGCCAGGCATAGTGATGCATACCTATAATCCCAGCAGCTCAGGAGGCTGAGGAAGGAGGATGGAGAGTTCAAAGCCAGCTTCAGCAACTTAGAGAGGCCCTAAGCAATTTATCAAGACCCTGTCTCAAAACAAAATATAAAAAAAAGGCTAGGGATGTGGCTTAGTGTTTGAGAATCCCTGTGTTCAATCCTCAGTACCAAAAAAAGAGCTGGTAATATTAAAAAGTTATTAGACCATGAGGGCTCTGTCCTCATAAATGAATTAATGTCATTACTGTGGAAGTAGATTAGTTATAACGGGAATGGGTTCCTGATAAAAACAATGAGTTCCATATGACTCTGTTTTACATATACTTGCCTGTCCTTCTAAGATGTAGTGTCACAGTAGAAAGGCACTCATCAAAAGCTGGCACCATGCTCTTTGGATTTCCCATACTCCAGAACCGTGATCTAAATAAACTAATATCATTTACACATTGCTCCAGTCTGTGGTATTCTGTTGTAACAGCAGAAAATGGAATAAGACAATAACCAAATAAAAAGCACAAACTTTAATTTAAAAGATGCTTTCTACCTCAAAAATTCTAAAAAGAATGAAACTGCCCTGACATGACTATATTAAAAGAAAGCATGATTTTGATTTTTAATGCTAGGATGTTCTGTGTAAAAAACACAAGTGTGCTTTTAAAATATATCCACAACAAAACATATTATTAACTTTTGTCTTTACACTGTATTAGGTTTGCTTCGAATATTTCTAGTTTATTCTTATTGCTATGGGGTAATTATTACTAGCATCTCCCTTCCTTCCCAAATGTGCTTCAGTTTTACTCATCAATTATATAGTCATCCAGCTATATGTTATTTATAGCATTTTTAATTTTTTGTCTCTTTGTCATTTAAAATGTTAACACACATTTTCAGAAACTTAAGATGCAGTTGCTCATATTTAAAGTAGTTAAAATGTTCTTCATTACAGCATTAAAGTATCCTCAATCCATTTCCAAACAAGAAGCAAAAAAGCATTAACTCAGTTTGTGCAATCCCAGCTATCCAGGAGGCTAAGGCAAGAGGATAACTTAAAACCAGGAGTTCAGGGTCAGCATGAGCAATGTAGTGAGACCCCATCTCAAAATAAAAAGGTATTGGAACAAAAAAGAATTTATTAAAACAGGTTTGTCTCATTCCTCACAAAAAACAATGTATTTAACTTTGCCCAAATTTCATACCTACATAAAAAGCATTAGATGCCTAATTAGCTAGCTAAGCAAGATAGACCATCAGCTAACAAATTTATAAGCCAGACTCCAACATCTAAGTGAGAAAGAATTCTTCAGAAATCATTCAAAACCTCTGGTTTGTTGCTTTAACTTATTTAGAAAAAAAAAATATTTAGAAAAAGTTAAATGGAAACTTTAGTGATAAGAGGTTCAAATAAACCAGTTAATCATATTTTAATTAATTAATTAATTATGGTACTGGGGTTGAACCAGGGTGCTTCACAACTAAGCTACATCCCCACATGTTTTTACTTTCTATATTGAGACAGATCTCACTAAGTTGCTGAGGCTGTTCTCAAACTTGCAATCCTTCTGCCTCAGCCTTCTGAGTAGTTTGGAGGTGTACACAGCCATATCTGGCATCATTTATATTTTTTAAAAAAACTAACATCAGTCTCAAAATCTGAAATCAGTATCTTATTCAATTGCTATTATATCAATGTGCTATTAATATAGATTTATAAAATTTATTTATGTTATATAAATTATAAGTGTCTGATTCACTTTTATAACCCTTTCAATTCAAAATTAATTTCAATATTGAACATAAATGTATCTCTTAAAAGTCTAAACATATAATACTACCAAAAAATAATATGCACTATATATTTAGAAAAGAAATAACAGTAATCCTCCATAATCTACTGGGGTTAGGTTTTAAGACCCCCCAGAGGTCTGTTCTTCCCTCCTTCCCTCTCACTCTCCCCCTTCCTTCTTCCCTCCCTCCCTGTTCCTGTCCCTGTCCCTCTCTCTCTTACCTGAAAAAAAAAGGGTTATTACATGACTAATTGCTCAATGGCATATTCACCATGGATATGATGGATAATTCACATTGTAGAAGGGAAGAAGTGGGATGTTGCAAGATTTCATCATGGTGCTCAGCAGAATGCATAAAACTTATGAATTATTTAAATGTAGTGAGACCCCATCTCAAAATATAAAATTTAGTGAGACCCATCATTCAAATTTTTAACTTAAAACATGAATTATTTATTTCTGAAATATTGCACTTAATGGCTTTGGAGTATGATTGACCAGAAGTAACTGAAACCATGGAAAATGATAACAAAACTAAGTGGGAACTACTATACACCTCAAAAGAATGTTTGAAATTAAAAAAAAAATGAATTATTCTCTTACAATGAAACTATATAAACACACATATTAGATATTTAACTTCTTTAATATTTAAACTAGCTGCTGTGAAAATATTCCTTTTGACTTGAAAAATAACAAATTTGGATAATCACTGCAAAATAAATTCAAACAATTCCAGTTTAGAAATCTTTCAATACAACATTGGTAACTTTATAAGGCAGACTTAGTCTTTCCTAAAACCACAAATTCTTAAGAAGAGAACACATGGCTGGGGATGTAGTTCAGCAGTAGAGCACTTGCCTGTACACATGAGACCCTGTGTTTAATCCCTAACCTCAAAAAACATAATAGAAGACATGAAATGTACTTTTTCACTTCACAAAATTTTTTTAGTATTTATTTTTTAGTTGTAGTTGGACACAATACCTTTATTTGTTTTTATGTGGTGCTGAGGATCGAACCCAGGGCCTCGCGCTTGCTAGGCGAGCACACTACCACTCAGCCACGACGCCAGCCCCTTGCATTTCACAAAATTCCTGTTAATTCCAAATATAAAAATATTTACATGCCATATATACACAGAAATTTATTTAACTGAATATGCCCCACTAAATGTTCCCTTTAAATTACAATGCATTGTATTTTAAAAATTAGTTTTTGATGAGTAACCTTACAATAAAATTTAAAAATTTTCCAAACAATGACTTCAAGAAAAAAATTAAATAAAAGTGAAAACTCTGCAGGAAAATAACCATCCCAAAGTTAGTATATATATTTCTCCTTCAAAATAACCTTAAAATATAATAAAAAGAGAGCAGTCTAACAGCAGGAGACATTCCTTATAATTGAAAGCATAAAGCTGAACATGTTTATTTAGGTTCTAATTGGCTAATTTTTCTAAATGTTTTCCAAGTGATTTGCACCCATATAAAAACCCATTTGGACACAAAGTGTAAATGTAACCTAAAATGTTTGATCTATTTTTCTAATATAGTATAAACTGACTAAAATTCTCAAGTGGAATAAGACAATGCCAGCTACAAAATGAGAATTAACTCTTATAGAAAGAGCCATGGGTCAAAACCCTAAAAATAAGCTTGGTGAGGCAGTGTAACCAAAATTACAAATTTTAAAAAATCACTCTGATGGAGTTAAAAGTGGCTGAATGCTTTACTACATCATATATATTATCCAGACCCACCATAACCTAATGTCTTACAGTAAAAAATAATATTTCATTTATAGGAAAGAGCCTATGCAAGACAGAGAGTCTGATGAACGAATAATTGAGAGCAGGATGACAATAAAACAAAGATAAAAAGTTGAGCACTAAAGAATGATGCCTCCTAACAATTCTACAAACTATTCAATTTTCTATTACTCATTTATTTATATCTGTAATTGCACAGTTTGAGACAGTAATGAACAATGTAATAGGTCAAATCTCTGGGCAGTAAAAGAGGGAGAAGGAGGGATTTATTGTACATTAATGGACAAAAAACTAACAGGTGACTTAAGCAGGTTAACAATTGAATACACATCAATTGTTAATGTCTCTTAAATTGCCCTAAGTTCACATAAGATCAAACAAAAATGTCTGAAATAATTTCCAGGAACAAATGATGACCTCAAAATGGCAAGGATGCACCTAAAGTTACCTATAAAAAGAAATGGCTTACCCACCTTCTTCATTCTCTATCTTCTACTAATATATGAATATAAGTGCTTTCCCCCCCCCTTACATTTTGGAACAATCAGGGAACTTTCATGATAACATGTCCTGGGAAAATAATACTCCATGACCTTCTGCATGTCTCGGCAGCTTTTCTTCCAAAATCTCTCTCAAGAACATCTGTGTAATAAATGGCATGGAAGCATAGTTTCCCTCTGAGGCAGAGGACAGAATTTGTTTCCTAGACCAGAATAATAAAGCTATATCTTCTGCAAGGCAAAAATTGGAGAGATTTAAAGCAGCTCCTTTAATATCTTACGGTTCCCTAAACTCCAGGTTTTCTCAGCTATGATACAGACCCACTGATTCAATGTCAGGTTCTGGTTCAGACGTCTGCTGTGCCCTGAATAACAAACACACTACCTAAATCCACTGGGCTCCTGAGCAGCAGAATGTATTGGAAGTACAGCAAGCCAACCTAGCAGATCCCATCACACTTGTTTAGGAGATGTTAACTGACATACACAACTTCTTTATGGTTGAAGCTGGTAATTACTCCAGACGTAGATATGACCAGATATGACCATATGGCTTTGCGGAATTGTCCCTAGAGTATGACTTGATAGTATGCCAAGAAAAATGTAGTACACCATCCTGATGCCATCCTTATATTCAACTGAGAATATTATTTAAAAAGTTTTTTTTTTTTAACTAGTAGTAGCTGGATGCAATGGTGCATGCCTGTAATCCCAGCAGCTTAGGAGGGTGAGACAGAAGGATCTCCAGTTCAAACCAGCCTCAGCAAAAGTGAGGCACTAAGCAACTCAGTGAGACCTTGTCTCTAAATAAAATACAAAACAGGGCTGGGATGTACCTCAGTGGTCGAGTGCCCCTGAATTCAATCCCCAGTACCAAAAAAAAGGACTAAACTGATAGTGAAATACAAAGCAATGTTTGCAAAATGGTTTCAATATAAAATATAAGATCATAATGATATTCTAAACAATCAGGTGGCTTTCGTGCTACACCTCAAGATCCCGAAAGGTACACATTCACTCTCTTCTCCCTACAGTATGAGAAGCAAAGAAAAGGAATTGATTCAGAACAACTTTGAAGTCAAATCCATACGTGAATATTGGCAGAGTTGCTAGTTGTATGATTCAGAGCAAATTATCCTAATTTATAAAACATTTTCATCTCTTAACCTCATCTATAAACTAAAATCATACTAAGGTTGTGATTAAATAATAGGGTACATACAAAATACTTAGAATACGTTACATTATAGGCATGTAATAAATGGTAATTATCACTAGTTCAACTTAATTAAGAAATAAAAATAATATATAATATTAGTGTCTGCTTTAATTACATCCAAACAATTACATGATTTTAAAAATCATTTCCAAATTTCCTCTCCTAAGTTCTTTAGATAAACAAAGGGGATAGGGGAAAATATAGGTTCCTATTTGAATATACACAATTTCAGATGCTATAAATATAATTGCAGCATACTCAAACTAAATAATAATACAATCTTTCAACAAATTTCCATCAAGTATAATTAAGAAAATCAGTCAACATTCAATTACATATGTTTTTATATGAGTACACATAGAACACGTTATAAAAATATTGTTTTAACACTAGAAAAAGACTAAAATATGTAGTAAGGTGTTCTGTGAAAAAAATTACTATTCAGAGAAGACATGATGTACACATCATTTCAACTATACTAAGAAGTAACCAAGAATTTACAATGTTATGGAAAAGCTATAAACAACACATAAGTAGTGATAATATGAGTAACTTTTTGAAATCTGTAGTCTCTTTCTGAACAAACATTAAAAGCAATGTTTTGTATATACAATCCAAAGTTTATTATTTATAAATCTTTTTTATTCTACTTGAATACAGATAAATTTTCAATTAAGATTGCTATATTTTACCATTCGAAAAAAAAGTATTAGACAATGTACATTCACTTAAAAGCTTACTAAACAAATATATTTTCCTGAATGACTAAAAAAGAAAACAATGTGGTAAAGCTTGAAATGAAAATGAGAGAAAAAAATAGGATAATATCCATGTACCAAAAACTGAAAGAAATGTGAAAATATTAGGATTTTACCCAAATTCATCAGTCAGAATTCACATAAATTCTAGGTTACATTCTTAATAAAAATAGGAAAAAAAATATTCTTTTATATTTTTCAAAAATCCTGGAATTAACAATGACGTAAGCCTAATTTAATTCAGTTTAGAAAAAAAGACTTGATAACATCATATGACAAAAAATAGAGAAAAATCTGGTTTTAGGAAGGACTAAACCCAAGAATTTGATGGTGTCAATACTCCCTCTAGTTATAAAAGCTCAGTGACGGCAACAAATTTTTTGTATGCTTTATTTCTATATTAGTGGCATAGAAACTGGCACAGTTAGTACTTAAATATTTATTGAATAAATATCCCCTCTTTGTTTCAGCTTAACTACTAAACATGAGTGTTTTCTGTGCCAAAAGTGATAATCTAAAAAAGCACATTCTTCCAACTTCATAAACCAACCAGCAAGGCAATCTTCCTGCCAATTCCATTTAGAAAAACTCCAGGGAGTGCTCTAGCCACTAGCCCAATCTTATGCCAATCCTATGCAAGACACAAGAGAGTTGACAAAGATCTGAGCCTGCCTAATAATATGTGGCCATAAAGGAGCAGCTTCTTATGATGAAAAACAAGAAGGGAAAGGGAGGTCTACAGAGGATAAAAACATAGATATCAAACATTAACGTGTCCTTCATTACCAGCAACATAAATAAATCGTTCATCTCAACATACAGTGGTTTTTAGTCTTGCATATGCCACAGTTAATTCAATACATTCACATACATACACACACAAAGTCATATAGACAATAAAAAGATAATTATATTATTAGTTCAGATGGACTAATCACAGACATTCATCCAAATTTCCCCTGCAGCTTCTATCCCAGGTCATCATACCATACTACTTTTTTGATCACTCCCATACTTGACTACAACATTATAAATGCACAGAATTTCATCAAGTTGATTTTTACAAACTGATACAAGAGAACTGCTCAAATTATATGCAAAGTAAAAAAAAGACCTGTCAAAATTAAAAGGTGTGAGCTGAGATGTAGCTCCCAGGTAAAGCACCTGTCTCACATGCAGAAAGGGCTGGGTTCAAAAGCCCCAGGTTCAAAAAAGAAAAAAAATTATAACATGTGACAAAAGAAAGTCAACAAAAATAACCATATTACATACTTCAATAAAGAATGACATGAATGTCAAAGAATTCAAAGCAGCACCTGAGAAAATTACTAAAACCAAAAATATTTCCACAGAAAGGAAGTCTAGAATCATGCTAAAAAAGTTAAACATTAACTGGAAAAGGCCTATACTATCATATAATTTATGATAATTTAAATTATCATATAATTTATTAACAAAAATCACACCAGAATCTATCACATTTAATTTTTTTTGTAAGTTTGGTTTAATTTTAAAGAAAGAACTCCAAATCCTTTTTCACTATTTTGAAATATTACACATCACTTAAAGTTTATTTCATAAACTGGACTCCTCCCAAATACTATTTAATTAAAGGTGAATCTTGTTTGGAGAAATAATTGCTAGTGCTTTAAAAACTAAACAAATACTTAAGCAAGTAACTAACTCTGAGCATGATAATGGGCTAGGTTATTTAGAAGATTAGAAGATAAGCAACATAAAGAACCTTAAACTAATAACATTTGACAAAGACCATGACTCAGAGTACTATGAGAGCACAGAGAGAATGATTAGTACTTGGTAGCTAAGTAAAGAAACACTGCTAGGAGACATACTTATTTAACTGAAAAAAAAATATCAATTTCAGTGATCCCTTGAAAATAAAATAAATTTTGAAGTATTTAAAATAAAACTTTCTCTACTTCCCTGAAGTATATTTCAGTTCTTTCATTAAAAGAAATGGTAACATATGGGAAATCAAAGACATCTGGTTCATCTCTAGTTTTCCTGAGACCCAGAAAAATATGGTGGCTTAATGAAGATCCAAAGCTGATCATTTAAAGACTATCTGACGAAAACCTTTGTTGCAGATTCCCAGTTTGCTGCAACATTTTCTTAGCCAAGAATATATTCAACATATACAACATCAATTAAAAGGTTAAAATATGATTCATGCTAAGAGTACATATCTTCTGTGAAGCAAGGTATACAAGCCCACTCTGAAGTACATATATCAAGAAAAAAGTAGTGACTTTAGAGGTAGATGATCAACAACTTACATCTGTTTGAGACTCTGCTCTTTCCCTTATCAACTATGTTACCTTGGGATAAAAATCTTTGAACTGAGTTAGGCTCCCTCATTTTAAAATAGTAACAATACCACCTATTCCAAAAAAGAAAAAAAAAGCCATGAGGAATAAATAAGATGATGCTAAAAGCTGTGCTCCCCCAAACATTAGTCATTGAAATTTACTTCTGAACTCCAGAAACATTTTAAATGTTTTGGGGAAAATATACTGGCAATAAAACTGCTGGACCTCAGAAAGAGTAGAATACTACTAAAGAATAGGTACTGAATTTCTTGCTGTAGTCTGAACATTGCAAAAAGTATATTGTATGAGGCCATTACTCTAAATATGTAAACAATACCACATTCTGATTCCACAGTTCAAGCAATACCATGTTCTAATACCACAGTCCAGAAAAGATGCTACAAATGCACATCTCTACATTAGACTGAAGGCTGAGAGAATAATTTTTTAATACATGATGGACACAATTTCCTTATACAATACATTCACAAATGCAAATGTAAGGAAAATGTACTACTCCAAATTAAATGTTTTAAAATACAAAAAAAGATCCAATTGTTTTAATATTTAATTTTCAGTAAACCATCTCTCTTAGTAAGAAAACAGATTTTTGTCTTAAGTGCTTCCTGAGGCAGCTAGCCCTACAGACACCTAGATGCTAGCCCAGTGAGACAACACTGTACTTTCAGACCACTAATATAATTAATCTTGTGGTTTTATGTCACAAAATTTTTCATTTGTTATAGCAACAATAGGAAACTAATACAATGGTCATCCTGGCCTTCCTGAACAATACTGGGGGAAAAAACTTATATCTGGCCATGAGTCTGTCTCAATTATTTGTGAAGAACAAGAGCCTCTCTCCTTGCCTTATATCTTCTATGTCTCAGTGGCACACTATCTCAGAACCTCAAAGAGACACTTGTAACTCCAAGTGGAGGAGCTTTAAAACAGGGTGATAATGGACAATCCAGTCCAAGCACCCAGGAATCTCCACAGGTCACATTAGAGATGCCACAGATCTTTGTCAGGTGGCCCTATTTAAACATGGGACATGAGGAAATGCCATCCAGCTTACACTTAAAGAAGAGAAAACTGATAATGTTACGTATCTCTGGTAAACCAGCAAAACACTTTAGAAAAAAAAATATATAATTCAATCTGGTTAAAGTATGAAAGCACAGCAGGAAAACTACATGAGAAGTAGTTCTCTCAAAGCTGTTAACAAATATTACAAATAGTCACTGATATGCACAAAGACACTTGATTATTAAAAAGATATATGTAACTTTCAAAAAGGTAGAGCATACATATAAACTGTTAAGTGTATTCAAGTATTAGCTTTCAATTCTATACTATTCAGGCTTAGTAATGAGAAAAAATACCATAATTTTTTTAATAATATCAGTGTGTTGGCAGCTCAGTGAAGGTAAGACACGTATACAAATACGTCAAATAAGATATGAGATCATTTATTTTTTATTTTAGCTGATTGTTAACTCAAAAGCAATGAGTAGTACATCTTAGGTATCTAATATTGTCTATAATATTATTAATAAGCTCAATTTGAAAACAGCATTTATTTTATTAGGCTTACATAGATAGATAAAATGTCATAGAAATAAAAAACTACACCTGATATTCAAAATAAATACAGTTATTTCTACTTGTAAAGCTTCAAATAAATATCTCCTAGAAACATAACTGTTTATCCTATAATGAGGTGGAGGAGAACATTTCTATAAAGTTTTTAATGTAAGAAAATACACTTTAAAATCATATTCCACCAAACAATTGCTTTACACACTGAAACAGTGTTCATCTTAATTGTGAGTTTTAATTTTTCATTCCCCTACGGGAAAAAATGTCTATCATTCTTTCAAACTTTTGGATTAGTTTAATGGGTATGCTGAGACAGCAAGATAAGTGAGCTGTTAATTAATAACTATCATTTACAACTATTTTTGTGAATAACTATTTTCTCAGTACTCTGAGCTTTGAAATCATTCTAAGGATAATTTGGTCCATCCTCATAGGTTCCAGCTTGTTATTCTTCCCCACCTTACAATTATGTGCCCTTCCCAGTTACCTGGTCAAGGACCACAAGCTCCAGCACCAACATGCACACAAGAGCCTTGCAGAGACTCCTGAACCAGTTCCCACTTTTGTGAAAAGCAAAGACATTGGAACAAATCCAGATAGACAGATACATATATTCAACTCTTTGTGGCCTTGTGTGTCTTTGAACCCTGATTGATGCACATATTTTTAATATGTTTATTTTACAGTCATTAATAAATGTCTCATATTAAATACTCCCATGCTATACACTAATACCCATATTTATGCCACCATTTAAAAGTACATAAATATTTAAAAGAGCTAATTTGTTCACTTTTGGTAGAAAGAGTTCTAAAATAATCCCTAATGACCCATATTCTTACATAATTTTCTCCCCTAGAATACAGACAAAATCTGAGATGCAATGGAATATCATTTCTGAAATTTTGTTGATCTTTACAGTAAATATTTCCAGATACAAATTTCAGTCAATAATCTATCAGTTATTTAAAAGGGAGATTGTCCTGGGTGGGCCTGACCTAATCAGATGAGCATCCTAAAAGGTAGTATCAGAAGAGTCATCCTAATGGCTCAGAAAAAAAGTGAAAAGCCATGTTATGAATTGCATATAAAGAGAGAGAAAATCTGAGGCTGGCTGCAAAGAACAGAGAGCACAGACAGCAAGAAAACATGAAACTTAGTCCAACAAATAAGGAACTGACTTCTGTCAATAACTTGAAAAAAAAAAAAAAAAAGACCTGGAGATCTAGAATAGAATAGAACCAAACAACACTGAATTTCAGCCTACTAACACCCTGAACAGAGAACTTAGCTATGCTATACCCAGACTTATAGAGAAACTATAAGACAAGACCTGGGTGTAACTTTAAGCCATTTGTTGCAATTTATTATGTGTTTGTTTTAAATTAACATACTCACAAACCACCCATGTACTCATGTCCTGTTTCTTAATGTTCATAGATTATTCAGCTTAAGAGGGGAATATGAGAGTCATAGAAAGAAATTCTGCAAAGCTGTTTTATTTAGTTATACCACATCTTCTAAGAGATAAGATTATTTTAGAACAGGGCATTTTATGTACAATCCACAAATGATAACATCTCAGAAGAAAACCATGAGATAATAGTAGTCAGTAAATCACTGCTGTACTTAACCTCATGCAGTATTTGTACAGTGATATCCCATTTATAAAACAATACTGAGAAGTTTTTAATCTCAAAAATCCATGAAGCCAGACTCCTGTATAATTGGTATCAATGTTGCTGTTTTTCCACTTTTACCTAAGGCCTGAAAGTTTACTTAAAAATGAATTATATTCTCTACTTGTTAATAGTTTTGATAACCTACATTCAAAAATCATACATTACTGGTATATTTTTATCATGAAACTATAAACTATTATGAATTCATATTGTCATACATCTCACAAAAGGGCCCACAACTAAAAGGGTCAATCTATAACAAATTTAGCTAAAACTAATACTTCTATACAAACACTTGCTTAGAGTAAATGATCAAATGTTGTCTATTTCTACAAGATCATTTAAACAGAAGTAATATTTCATACAGCTAGGAAATAATATAAATATTAAAAGGTCTATCTGATTCGTGAAACTGTCCTATCATTAGGAAACTGGTTTGAGACCTTGGAAGATACAAAAGAATGAAGGTTACTGTTAATATTGCCTAACAACATTTCTTTTTAAAAAATATTTTTATTAGCTGTTGATGGATATTTATTTATTTATTTATTTATTTATTTATTTATGGTGCTGAGAATTGAACCCAATACCTCACACATGCTAGGCAAGCGCTCTACCACTGAGCCACAACCCCAGACCAACAATTTCTCTTTTAAGAAATACTTAGTCACCTAACCAAGGGAAAAATCCTACTGAAATTTGTCAAAATCACAACTAATGTGTATATTTCAAATCTCTTCTCTAGAACTCCAAATTTGAGTAGTCCCTCCAATAACTTAATAATACTTCATTATTTTCTGAGTCAAATTACATTGTCTCACAATAATATTTAAAACTGTGTTAAAAAGCGAAGGATGTCAAGAATCTAAGAAACAATCAAAATAGTTTATGTATGCACTAACAGCTCCAAACATCAGTAATTAAAATAATTAAAGATGCACAATCTCAATCATGATCATCTTCAAAACAACCAGGTTTTCTTTTTCTTTTTTAAAAAAATAAACTATAATCTAAACTAATAATTTACAAAGATAAGCAATAGGGCTAGACTTCACATTATCTGCTTTTCTCACTTTAATTCCATCCATAACAATGCGAAACAAAGCTAGCATGTTGGAGGCAAACCTGTAATCTCAGAGACCTGGGAGGTTAAAGTAGGAGTATCACAAGTTTAAGGCCAGTCTCAGCAATTTAGCAAGGCTCTAAGCAATTTAATGAGATCCTCTCTCAAAATTAAAGCAGGGAGGGGGGCTAGGAATGTGACTCAGTGGTTAAGCACCCTGGGTTCAATCCCCAATGCCAAGAAAGAGAGAAAGAGAGAAAGAGAGAAAAGAAAGAAAGAAAGAAAGAAAGAAAGAAAGAAAGAAAGAAAGAAAGAAAGAAAGAAAGAAAGAAAGAAAGGAAAGGAAAAGAAAAGAACGAACGAACCTAACAGAGAAAGGGAGAAATACCAAAGCAAGTTATATAAAGTATCAAAGGTCTGACCTGGATGCCCAAGTAAACAATAATTAGGTTGGGTGCCATTGCACACACCTATAATCCCAGTGGCTCAGTAGGCTGAGACAGGAGGATTGTAAATTCAAAGCCTGCCTCAGCAAAAGAAAGGCCCTAAGAAACTCAGTGAGACCCTGTGAGTAAATAAAATACTAAGTAGGGATGGGGATGTGGCTCAGTGGCCAAGTGCCCCCTGAGTTCAATCCCTGGTACTCATAAAAACAAAAACAAAAAACACAATGATTAAATCAACAGTATGACAAAAATCCATACTACACACCCAAAATTCATTCACCAATCTCAGCACCAAAGCTAACATGCATTAAGCACTCACTATGCACCAGATTTTACTACTTACACTATCATCTCATTTATGACTCACAACTCTATAGTAGGATCCATCAGACTATCTCCACTTCACAGATAAGGAAATTGAGGCTTAGATAAAATAATCTGACCAAAACAACTTTATTAATCATTTACCAAACGTAAGGCATTATGATTGAATATGCTATGGGGGGAAAAACAATTTCTCCTCCAAGGGTATATCTAATAAATAGAATGACAACAGACAACACTGCACATGAGGTTATAACAAAACAGAGATTCACCTAGGCAAGCATCAAAAAGCACTTCATCCAAAATGGAGAAGAAGGGTCATTCACCTAAATTAATACTGGTAGGAAGCATTTAAGAGTGGTGAGGTACAGAACAGAAAGGTAGACCAATGCTCATTCAGGAAAAAGCACTAAAGAACATGCAAAGAATCTTAGATTGTGTCCTACAAGGCCACTGGTATTAAAACTGCACTCCTCAAAGATTGAATTCTCCTGAGAAGTCCCAGCAGATATCTTTGGCTGAGGTGGGACAGAGGCGATTTAAAAAACAAGTTTGAGGTTCAGAGAAATGTGTCCAGATATCTGCATTTGGCAAATAGATGTGTGAGAGTGTTTTATCTGTGATAGAATTATAACAGTTTGGGCAAGAAAGTCAGAACAGAACCTTACCCCTCATACATTATTAACCATATAGATTAAATCCTTTAGATATTAGGTGTGATCTAAGGTTACCTGAGTCTAACTTCATTTATTTAAATAACTTCACAAAGAAACAAATGGTCTAATTTTATAAATTATACTCTTACAGTGGTTAAGTTTCAGCAGTTTTAAAAGACTTGTCTGCCACATCTTTAGTCACTCTTTGGGTTCAAAAAAAAACATGCACAAGAATGAAACTAGAAACCTATCTCTAACATGGTACAAAAATCAATTCAAAATGGATAGAGTTAAATGTAAGACCTGAAACTGTTAGAAGAAAACAGGGGAAACACTTTCAAACACTGGAATGGGCAAGGATGTTTTCAGTAAGATCCCAAAAGTATAGGAGACAAAAGCATAAAGAGACAAATGAGATAACACAAAGCTAAAATGCATTTAAACAGCAAAGGAAATAACCACTAGAACAAAGAGACAACCTAGAGAATGAGAGAAAATAGTTGCAAACTATACATTTCACAAGGGGTTAATATTCAGAATATATAAAGCACTCCAAATTTCAACAGTATAAAAGTAACCCAATTTAAAAATGAGCAACAGAACTATATAGCCATCTCTCAGGACACATACAACCTGGCAACAAGTATATGAAAAGTTGCTCAGTGTCACTAATCATTAAAAAAATAATTTTAAAAAAACACAACGAAATATCACCTCATCCTAATAAGAATGATCATTCTCAAAAAGATAACAAGTGATGATGAATATGTGGCAAAAAGGGAACTCTTGTACACATTTGTGGGAATATAAATTAATATAGCCATTATGGAAAACTGAATAGATGTTCCTCAAAAACCATGTGATCCATCAATCCTACTACTGGGTTTATATACACAAAGGAAGTTCAATCAATATGTCAAAGAGACTTCTGTACTCTCTTGGTTATTGCACGGGTATTCACAGTAGATAAGAAATGGAAACAACACAAGTGTTTATCAACTGCTAAATGAATACTGAAAATGAAGTACATATACACAATACAATACTATCCAGCCATAAAAAAAAGAATGAAATCCTGTCATTTTTGCCAATGAGGATGGAACTATTAAGTCAGGCACAGAAAGATAAGTACTACAAGATCTCATTCATATGCAGAATATAATTTTAAAACATTGATTCTGGTGGCTAGCGGCTGGGGAAAGGAGGCAGGAGGGAGCATGGGGAATGGTTGATCAATGGGTACACTAAGGTATATTAGCTAGGAGTAACGGTGTGCTACTGCACAGTAAGGTGACTATAGATGACAACAATGTATTGTGTATTTTAAAAAGCTAGAAGAATGATGAATGCTTTTACTATAAATAAAAAATGTTCAGGGAAATATCTAATCTGATTCAAACATTACACAATGTATACATATTTTGAATCATCACAAGGCATCCTATGTGATATCCAACTCATATACAGATCCATTTAAAACAAATTAAATTGGAATTAAAAAGAAAACATTTAAACAAGTCCCCTGGGACAGGAATTCCATAAATGATAAACTATGTAAAGATAAAAGAAGGAATAATGACAGTAATAAAATAATATGAAAATGTTAAAGGAGGAAATACCATGACAGCATAAATTCTCTTAAAACAGATCATAGAAATATAGAAACAAAAACTCTGGTGTCAGCAAACCTATTTCTAGTCCCAGCTTCCTTATTTAGCCCAAAATCTGACATTTCCCATTCACTACATTGTATAATGTAGTATTTTAAAAAATTCTATAGTTACTATTTTGATGTGCACTGTGCTCCAGGATGAAAGCATGCAACTCCTGTGGCTGTCAGTTGGAAGCAAAGTTGAATTAGAATGCCATTATGACAGTGCTAAACGTTGATGCAGCCACCCTTCCTTCCCATAAAGACTGCAAAAAAAAAAAATGTATTGGAAACAATGGCAAGACAGAGCACAATCACTCCTGTTTCATCAGGATGAAAAGTCCCTTTATTTCCCTTGAAAACTCCAGCTCTTAAGAAAACATGGCCCAATCAGCATACCTTCTTAAGAAATTCGTTTTAGTTTTGCCTAATGCTAACTCAAATGTTAATCAAAAGAATGTTACTAAAATATGATTTCTTTTTTCAAAATAAAGGTATTTCCCTTTATTTTATTTGGTGTGCCTTTAAAATGAAACCACCTGCTCATCTATTATACACACAAAATATTTTTAAAAGCATTCACAGGTAAAATGAATCATATACAGAAAATATATCTGAGACATATATTACTCTTCCACTCTTTTCTTGGGCTGACAGCTTTTAAGACACATACTAAGCTTACAGTATTTTTATTAAAAGCTTTTGGTTCATACAATATTTAAATAGAATTTCAAACATACAATGAAACAAAATTCTATCAATAGAAGAAACACATGGAAAAATTCACTTCTGCACAAATGAGATTCAAGGATCAGAAACTGAGATTCAAGGATCAGAAAGGGTTATGCACACTTGCATAATCATCTACTAATATTTAAATAATCCTCTACTAATTCATAAATAGGGTTATGAAGCTAGTTATTAAAACATAGAGTAGAAGGAGAACTTTGGAGTAAAACGGTAAGTGTACAAATTGTAAAAACAGGGTCAAAACCCTCTATTCGTCTGGGTACAGTAGTACACACCTGTAATCCCAGCAGCTTGGGAGGCTGAGGATCACAAGTTCAAAGCCAGCCTCAATAATTTAGCAAGGCCCTAAGCAGCTGAGTGAGACCCTGTCTTAAAATAAAAAGGATGAGGTAAAGCACCTAGGCTTAATGACTGATATAAAAAAAAAAAAACTTCAGTAATTTCTTCTTTAGCAGAATGCTTTATGATACAACTATAAATCCAATTTAAAATTTCCTAAACAATAAGGAAGGTTATTGTTATAGTTTAAATGTGGTGTCCCCAAAAAGCTCACATGTGAGACAATGCAAGAAGGTTTAGAGGAGAAATAACTGGGTTGTAAGAGTCTTAACCCAATCCGTGAATTAATCCCCTGATAACTGAGTGGTAACTGAAGTGGTCGGGTGGCTGGAGGAGGTGGGAATTGGGGGTGTGGCTTTAGGGTATACAGTTGTATCTGACAAGTGGAGACCTCTCTCTGTGCTTCCTGATCATCATGTGAGCTGGTTCTCTCAGCCACTCTTCCACCTTGATATTCTGCCTTACCTAGAGCCCCAAGGAATAGAACCAGCCTTCTATGGACTAAGATCTTGAAACTGTGAGCCCTCTAATAAACTTTTCCTCCCCTCTGTTTGGGTCCTTTCAGTCACAGCAGTGAGAAAAGCTGAATAAAACACTTATTAACTTCAGAACACAAGAGTCCAGAGTTAGAACAATAACAAGGTTAGCTAAGTTACACAATCAAGACCTCACATTCTTATTATTTTCCTCCACAGGTTTTGCTTCAAGCTTGTAGCATCATAATTACAAGTTGAGATCAGCAACTCAAGCATCCCACTGTCATACACATACTCAAAGACAGAAAGAGAAAATTTACCTTCTTGCATCCTTTAAGAACAAAGAAACTTGCCCAAAATTGTATCATCTGCTCACTTTTAAAACAACAATTTGAAATATGCTGGAAAAATCATGATGATCTTTGACTAATAAAAATTACTACTTGGAGCTTGCAATAGTCCCAGCTAAACCAAACCAAAAGTCAGGCAAACAAGACTATCTGCCACGATCATCATGTGAAAATTATATATAACTGTCTTAGTCAATTTAGGCTGCTACAACAAATTACCTTAGACTGGGGAGCTTAAAAAACAGATTTATTTCCACCTTTCTAGAGTCTGAAAGTTCAACATCAGGGTACCAGCATGGGCAGGTTCTGATAAGGGCTCTCTTCAGAATGCTGACTTGTCACTATATCTTCACAGAGCAGAAAAACAAGAACTATCAGGTGCCTTTTATAAGAATTCTACCTACAGGACCTAATCACTTCCCAAAGGCTCTCCAATACCATCACAATACCTCTAATACCATCACATTAGGGTTAGGAATTCAAATTATAAATTTTGGAAGGGCACAAATATGCAATGCATTTCAATAATCTAATTAAGTGAAAGGCCTAGCATCCTGTCTACTGTCTTGCTACTTTCTTTATCTTTTCCTGATACAATTTAAGACTTATTTTCAACTCCCAATTTACCAAATTCAGGAATTTATACTAAGGTATTACACTCTATTTAAAATTTAAACAGATTACACAATTTATAAATAATTACAAAAAATAAGTTTTACCACTTATGTGAACTAACTTGCCAATAGCTTTGTGTGTCTGCAAGCAGAGCCAAAAATACCAAAATATTTCCAAAACTTAAGTCACATAATATTAACATCTAAATAAACCATCTTTAAAAGATATACTTATAAAATATTTGCATTAAATACAATCAATACCACATTTATTTAACTCATACTGAACTGCCCCTTTCCATCACAGTTACTTGATTTCTCAAGGTAACATGAAGGAAAGAGAAACTTTCTGACATCTTCAAGTATAAAACTCAATAGGTATTTTTGATGATCAACAAAAACTTTAATAAATATGTCAGTAAGGATTTACTTTTATTCAAAACTGTCTTCAGCTCATGAATTTCTTCAGGATGTTATCTGTACTAAAATGTTTATTAAGTTACAGATTCCAAAATACTCAATAAGCTAACTCATGATCTTTTTTTTCCAGAGTTAAAGAGAAATATAGATAAGCAGAGAGAAACTAATTACTATGAAAAAAGTATTATCTATTCTTCTAAATAACAATGTTAAAGCTTTAATATTCAGCCTAAATACTTAAATGTTTTACATATTTATGTATAACAGGAACCCTATTTTTAAAATTCTCTCCTTAAATCCATGTATAATTCCACAAGAAATCATGTAATCACAGACTTTACATACAATCTGCAAAATACAATTTAAGAACTACAAAGAGAGCTGAGGTTGTGGCTCAGTGGTAGAGTGCTCACCTAGCACATGTGAGGCACTGAGTTTAAGCCTCAGCATCACATTAAAATAAATAAATAAATAAATAGATAGATAGATAGATAGATAGATAAATAAATAAATAAAGGTATTGTATCCATCTACAACTAAATAGATGTTTAAAAAAAACTGCAAAGATGTATTATACTGGCAGGTGGTTAGATTTAAAAAAATGAAGCTTTTCAACATTAAAAGTTTGTTTCCCATAAAACAACACTGTTAATAGCAATGAGAAATCAGATGGACCAGATGGAGAGAGGAAAGGATAATATGCTCAATAGATATGCTCAATTTGAGGAACTGCAGAAATTTTGTCCTAACAACAGAAATAAAAACTACATAGAGATCAGTATTATCCATTTGTTACACACTTACACACACACACACACACTCACACTACTGTTATGCAACAAATAGTCATTTTTTTTCATCTACCCATTTTCTAGCAGGGAACACATTACTCCTACACTTAACCAAAGGATAATTTTCTATTTTGGTAGAATTACCATGATGCTCCAAGAGGAATTCTTACGCAGATAAGCTAATCACCATAGTCTAATACAGTGAAGAAACCAACATCACTCAAGGGCATAACAGACTGCACTGGCATTCAAATTACTAAATATTTAGGGCAAAAGAGAAAGAATGAAAAAGTAAATGTAACAAAAGGTTAAGTGTTAATATTGTTTGCTTTGTGTTACATATTTTTCATTCCATCCTTCTCTATGACATACACATACAATCAAGCACATACATGGGACTATACTTGCCAGTGGTATATTTACCTCTAAGAAAATACCTTAAAAATGTTCCCTTTTGATGAAATTTCTCAAAGAGGTAATTCTTCGTGGGTTTCTACACAACTTGTGAGTGGAGCTACAGACTTAACTTGGTTTTGGATTATCTTTTTAAGGATGTTGTATAGCATAAAGCCATCATGTGAAAATTATATATAACTGTCTTCGTCAAGACAGAGTTCTCTATTTAAAAAAAAAAAAAAAAAAGCGGGCTCGGTAGTGCACATCTGTAATCCTAGTGGCTAAGGAGGCAGAGGCAAGAGGATCACAAGTTCAAAGCCAGCCTCTGCAATTTAGCAAGGCACTAAGCAACTTAGCAAGACCTTCTCTCAAAAGAAAAAATAAAAAGGGGTGGGGATGTGATGCAGGGGTAAAGCGCCCCTGAGTTCAATCACTGGTATCAAAAAAAAAAATTAAAAAGCGTGTGCATTTTAAAATATGTGGGTTCCCTACAGTCAAGGCTGCTCTCCTGTAATTCAACTACTACATACCTGAGGATCACCTGGCCCTCTTACACTGCCCTGAACCAATTAAAGCTCAAGGAACCAATGCATATGTTGATACTCTGGCAACTCTAGTGCTGTAATATATTCATATACCTAAAAGTCATGGAATTCTGTGACACATTCCTCATGGAATGCCTTGATACAGGAATACCATACCTTCTGCCATCATCCAAGAAACTGGAGCTCTTGGACAGGCACATTTGGCTATTCTGAGTAAGACCTGCCATTTTCAATCATTCTTCAAAGATTATCACACACATAATCTAACCTAAATGAAACAACTGACATCAGCATCATCTGTTTTTATATGTATGCAGATCAATGTAAAATTGTTATACATTTCTAAAAGTTGTACTGTTTGCATACTTCTTCCACTTAAGTTCTTTGCTTAAAGGGAACTTCTATTGCTTACCTCCATCTTCTCCCTTGTTATCATTTTCTAAGTAAAATTTCTATTTCACAGTTGGGACACTAGAAATTAGATATCATTCATCCAGTGTAAAACATGTTTAAAAACATTAATGGCATACAGAATTATGTCAAAGGCAGCTGAACAATTTTAAGCAAATATTTTACTAATCTCCCAGAAAGCATTTGAGTAAATCAATTTTTCATATTGTATATTCATTATACCTACATATCCTAGCCTATTAACTAATTACATTCCTTGCAAATATAATAAATTATTATAACGGCTGTTTTTGATGACTAAGAAATCAATACTTCTACTGTAATTCATTATACAATTTGAGCTCTGTTTACATAAGCAGAAGAGGTCATTATAAATTACAACAATTCCAAATGAAGCTGATTAACTGATATAATAATCTATGAAATAGAAAAACTATCAAAAGAAAAGCAAAATGTGTTAATATACAAATGAAAACTACTCAGAGGCCAAAGTCTTCCACACTCACATCACATCATTTTAACTTGAGAATTAAAACTTACTTTTTAATGACTGTTTTTAATATAATTAAGAGATGTGGTTTAAGAATCCTCACTTTTCTTTGTCTATCCACTTAACTATTCCTACATATATTCTTAAACAGAATATATAACAAAACTAATTATTTTTAAGGAATGAAAATGTCATCATGAAGAAACGTGTATATAAACATATACATAATACATACACGTGTACATGCACATACATATGCACAAATGCATGGAGTATCACTAATTCTGATGCAAAATCTCTATGTGCAAAATTCTCAACATAAAAGTCTAGAATTCTCAGTATTTCATCATAAGTAATAGATAATCTATTTTAGAAGCCATATAATTTATTATCATCATAAAGCTTAAACATAATTTTTTAAAACTCTTACATTTTAGAATTTCACCATACTAACATGTTTATTTAAATAAGAAACACATAATAGCTACTTACCACTTATTGATCATCATTTATGTTCTAGACATCACACTAGATACTACATAAACTTATTTAATCCCAACAATGATCCCAAGATATAGTTATTATGTCTGTATTTTTTTTAAAAAAAGGGAACTAGAATTCAGCAACATTAAATGGTTTGCCTGGTGTCATACAATCAAGGATTGAGTTATAACTGAATCATTTGTCTGACTCAAGAAAATATGTTGTAAATATTACCACCACAATTATTACTTCCTTAAAAGCAAATAATATACATTCTTGACTCCAGACTCAATTTTAGAGTTCAATTTGGATTCCCAAGAAAGAAAAGCTCTTCATGCCATGTCAACTATTCTGATATATAATGGTAATCATATTCATTGCTGTAAACTACATTTCAGCTGCTATACTTTCTGGTTCAATGGCAAATCTTACTCTGGGCATCAGATTCTAATGTCAGCAAAGAAAGAAATCACATACAGAAAAAAAAAAAAAAGAGGTACCCCTGAAAAAGCATCATACTGGTGAACAATCATTTCTCATTATTTCCAATGTATAATGTTTTTATTCCAATAATGGAAGATATCACAGTTTGTTAACAGAGTACCATATACAGAACTGGCCTTTAATACTTCAGAGACCTAAGTATCAAAACTTCAAATGTTTTTTAATATGCCTTTTTTTTCCATAAAGAAAATACATGGTTACTGTAACACCACCACATATTAGTATTAGCTTCTCCTTTTTATGAGAAAAAGAATAATTTTGGAAGATGCTCATTTTCAATCTTCAGCATTGTTCTCCCCAGTTTTTCATTTTAAAAATACCTTCTATAAAATATATCTTAATGGAAATATACTACTGACTTTTAGATTTAATTAATTTTACTGGTATCATCTTTATATATTCAAGTAATATTACAAATGGAGACACTAAGATGCCATGAACCTGTGCCCTTTTTGCATTTTTTCCCTCTTCAGTTTAAAGAGTAGTCCTAAGTGACATTCCCAGGAGGTAAAAACATCAGAATTTCCATGGAATTCCTCATCATATTTTATTGCTCTCTGCTCTGGTAACTCACAAAAAAAGAAAAATAAAAGAAAAAGAAAAAAAAGTCTACTCCTCAATCTTCTACTTTTCTCATCAACAACTATAAAACCTAAAACTCTCGAAATATAGCATATAAATACCAAGTATTAAAATATATCTTCAATTTATATTTCTAAATACAACTGTAGCAAAACTAGTGATTCTCTAAATGTTGTTGTCAAAACTCCACAAGGAATTTTGTATGGCCTAATTTCATACTAAAATTAAAAACAAAAAACTAACAGTCATTAATATTGCCAGGTACGGTGGTGCATGCTTGTATTCCCAGTGGCTCAGGAGGCTGAAGCAGGAGGATCTCGAGTTCAAAGCCAGCCTCAGCAAAAGCAGCCCTAAGCAACTCAGTGTGAGCCTCTGTCCCTAAATAAAATACAAAATAGGGCTGAGGATGTGGCTCAGTGGTTAAGTGCCACTGAGTTTAATCCCCAGGAGCCAAAAGGAAAAAAAAAAAAAACAGTTAATATTGACCACAGTTTTTTCTGCAATGATTAATGAGAAAAGACAAAATGATTACTTCGAAAGTTATCTATTTTTTCACTCTCTAGCCAGCTATTAAGAAATTTCTGGCAATACCTTGATTCAAATTATGAGACATGTGTAGTTGTGTAATTCCACCAAAGAAAAACCATCTTGGATTATATAAACAGCATATTAACCAAAATGATCCACAATTAGAAACACTGTATTTTTCTTCTGAAACTTCTAGATCAATCATCCATAGTAATGATGCATAACCGAATTCACAAATAACTCTGCAATTACTTTAAACACAGTCGTTTCAAATCTCACTCTGGCCAAAGTTAAAGACTAAGATTAAAATCCGGTGATCTGAACTTCACCCAAAAATGTGCATAACGTAAATAATGTGAGGTTATTTCACAATCACACATTGAGTTTAAAATAAAAATAAACGTACACTTTTGGAAGGTATAATTCAGAATAGAGAAAAACTTAAAACATTCTCAATATTCTGTCTAATCCAGAAAAGGAGAAAAATAAAGAGTTAAATAGTTCCTGGAGCTTTATAAATACTTCTCAAGGGTATTTTCACATCCACCACACCCCTTTCCGCGACACCAGCGCCCAAAGCTCGGCCTGCACACAGAGGGACTCTCAGTGGTCCTAAGTGACATTCCCAGGAGCAGCCCAGGGCAGCCAAGCGGATGCATCCTTTCCCCTTCAGGGGACAGTACCAGGCTAAAAGGTTGCGGACCCGCAAAGCACCCGCCCCTAGGCCTCCACCCACGCGGCCGCCACCGCCCACGCCCCGCGGCCCTGCTGCCTAGCAACGATGCGGGGCTTCCTGGCAACGTGTCCCGCCCCAGCCCGCCCAGGCCCACTCGAGAAAGCCAACAGGATTCATTCTACCTCTTTTTTCTTCTGTCCTCCCCCGAGCTGGATGCAGAGAAGCAGCAGCAGGAGGAGAAAGGGAAAGCTCCCCGTGGGCAGGTACCGCAGCCGCCGCCCCGCCTGTCTCCGGCGTGAAGGAGAGGCCCGGGCACCCATCGCCGCAGGGCAGTGTCTCCTCCACGCGCGGTAACCGTGAGCGCCCAGCTCCTACTGCGCCCCACACCTGCCAGGCCAGCCGCCAGGAGCCTCCTGGCTGGGGCCTCGGGGTGGCAACGGCTCGGCGAAGGAGCTGGGTGGAGGCCGAGGACACACAGAGGAGGAGACTGACAGCGCATCCGGTTCACCGGGAGAGAGACCTGGAAAGGCGCTGGATGGGGCAGGAAGTGGGCGTGGCGAGGAAGAGAGGGCTCGGTGCGCGCGGCGCGGAGTTCTCACCACGACCGTACCCTGAGCCCCACCTAGGGAAGAGAGGCTGCTGTCTATCTTGCTCAATCAGAAACTGTCCTTTTGAAACTAGGTCCCAGGAATAAGCAAGGGACCTCTCAGTCCAATACTTTACCTGGTTGCCTTCTTGGGTGATGGAGAACTTTGAAGAATTAAGGACCTGGCCCCTCTAAGCCACTGGTATTCATATTCTTATTGGGATAAGTTTAGGGACACATATGTGTCTCTGTCTAAACTCTCAAGCGCTCTAACATACTCTGGAGTTTTCTAGATGCATAAGAAGTGGCCCCACAAACTTGACACCTGTTTTCCAACCCCAACTGAAGATCCTGAGAAGCCAACATAGACTTGGCTTCATTCTTTCAGTGTTTATTGACTGTCAATGGACACACCAGTGTTCTAGCTGATTTGAATGCAAGAATGAATAGAACTTAACTCAATTTCTGTTCTCTAAGATTTTAAGAACAATAGTAGCAGACATTTTATTGAACTTTTGATAAGGGCCAGGTGTTGTCATGCGTACTCATTTTATCCTTCTACCTCAAGATTTCTTGTACCATGAACATGTCTGATAATGGGATTAACCCTATGGACCTAATCTGAAAATAATATTTTAAATGTATGAAATTAAATATATAAGATTTCCAAAGAATCCATCACAATGGAAATATCAAATTAAAACTATTCTCCTCCTTCCTCATATTGATGAACAAATATTTGTATTTTGTGGATATTGGGCAGCAATATAGATGCGTGACTCTATAAACATTCAGGTAACCCAAAATGATTGTGTTTGACCAAGAGGTGTAAAATTACAGGAGATTTGGTCAACTAAATGTTATGAGGATATAGATAAGTTCAGTCATCACATTCGATCTAACAGCCAGTTGCAATAAATTTGGTAATTTTGAAGTAACAGTGATCACAATATTTCATGATTTCTGCAACCACTGTATTGCAATATGAAAATATCTATACTTTCTATAGGAAACAAAGTCATAGATACTAACACTTTATAAGGTTTTTGTAAAGGAAGGAATCAAATTTTGTGAATGGTTAATAGAAATAGGATCATAATTTTTTCCATTACAATGTTTACAGATGTTATAAAATTTCAAGGCCTCCAGATGAAGAATGTTTGCACCACAACACTTTTATCAGGGAAGTTCTAGTATAATAATTTTCAAATGCAAAAACTAAGGCCCAGATGATCTTATCCAAGGTTATGTAGTACAGCTAGAAAAGGTTGATGCAGAAATTTGAACTTTGGCAGTCTAGCTCTACAGTCATGCTTATGCTACATCACATTTTTAAAAGGCGTTTACAAATAAATCCCTCTTTCCTGTTTCCCAGGCTTTTCATTTCCCATTATTATGTGAACATTTTGCTTGTATTAGCTATCACTCTGTTAAAAGAAAAAGTTAGACTGAACAGTTTATTTGAACAAAGAACAATTCATAAATCTGGCAGCACTCAAAACCAGAAGAGGTTCAGAGAGCTCAGCTCCAGCAATATTAGCAGACAACTTGCAAGGCTTATTATAATAGCAAAGTGAGGAAATTGCCTGATTATCCACAGCTAGGCATTCTCCCTAGGTAGATATGTTTTGGGGGTGGGTGATTGTATCCAGTCATCTTGTTGGGTGCTTGTGACTGGCTGAGGTTTCGTTTATAGTAGTTGTTTCCCTAATTGGTTACAAGAAATGTTTTCAAGGCAACTCAGAATATGCTTACATTAGAGTTCTGGTATAGAAACAACTCCTGGCTAATAGCCTCCTGCCTATTTTGCTAAAACACTCCCAAAGTATAGCCCCTTGTTTTTTCCTTGAGACCTGTGAAACTAGCCTCAACTTTTGGTATTTGAATGAACTTATGATTTTATCAATTCTACCCCTACTTATAAATATAGTGAACATAAAATCCATTATCTCCCCTTTTCCCAAACTTGTTTTAAATCCCTTTGTGTAATTATTGGTACCACTGTCCCAATTGTGGGTTTTCAGAGCCTCACATCTGCGTTCCTTTTTTTTATTCCCTCTAATCTTGCTGCCATCCACATTCACTTTCCAATTTAGCCTACCTCTACAATGTCTTAGGAATTTACCTTCCTTTTCCCATTTTGTAACTCTAGCATTCTTTAGATCCACACCAGACAGCTTTATTTGTTGATCCTCCTTTTCTTACAATCTTAACTACATCCTCGACCAGCATAATCCAAGAGTCCTTAATGCTGCCTTCCTGATTTCTATTGTTAGTAGAGCAGCTATGGTGACTCCTTTCATACATAAATCAGTGCAAAGTATCTTCTCTGTCTACACTAGAAATAACAAAATCTCCCATGCCCTTAGAATCTCACATTACCTTGTTCCCAGCTACCTTTCCAAATTCATCTTCTATTTTTCTTCTGCTTTTTCACAGTATTCCAGCCAGACCAGCTGTTTTGTTTTCCCTAAAAAAAAAAATGCCATGCACACTCTATTCTATGTTTTGCACTGCTTTTCTCTTTGTTGTAACCCTTTTCACCTAGATAGATGTTCACTTGGTGTACTTCATCACTTTATTCAGGCCAAGGTCTACCTCTCTTAAAATTATATCTCTCTATAGACCCTCAAATGACCGTATCTAAAAAAATAAACACTTTTCTCTTTACACACACCCAAACTTTTTATAGTACTGGCCTTTCACTGCTTGACATCATACCATTTATATTCATTTTGTTTCTAGCCTAACATGTTACTTTAGTATACAAATGCCACGAGACAGGGATATTTTACGCACACTCTGTAAATACTTTATGTTTTGCTGATGTCAGAGTTCCCCCAGTTGTCACTACAATTCTGAATTGCTCTGGGAAATTTTACCAGTCAGAGCCTAAGTATTGCTTATATTCAGAAAACAGAGAAGAAATAAGTGTTTGGTTTAAAAAGGTGCAATTTTAGATTAAGAGGACCACATGGGAACTCAAGGGGTCCATAAGGTTGATAGTGTGATTATGTGTATCTTGAATTTGGACAAAAGCTAATTTATAGTGATCAGAGACATGATAAAAAAAAACCTAGACTCTGGAGAGATGAAATTAAATAAGTCATTTCTCATAAAACTAAGAGAAAAGTCCTTTTAAGATTCTAAAATGGTGACCCTGGCGACTTTTATCTGAAGAACACCAATCTAATGATATTTTCTTAACTCCTTCCCTGGCATTGTCTCAAAATTAGACAATGCAGGTCTATATCCATTTTCTCCTTATGGTGTTTCCTTATGTAGACAAAACACTAAACAGTAGACCATAGAAGTAGAACTCCAAGGCCAGAGAACAATCTCAATGAGGAACAATAAAATTCTGATCCTAAAACCAGAAAAGTCCCATGAGAACATGTGCCAGAGTCAACTGGAATACCTGAACATGAGAAGCTCTCCAGGGGCCTCCAACGCACACACTGTAAACTATGTCTAGGGTCTTGCTCCAACAGCACATCCTTGCTGAAATACCTTCATTTCTGTTAATACCCTCAAGCAAAAGACCATAGGAACACACTTGGGATCAAACCAAGTTGGATTTGGATTTATTGGTTCATTGCAGCAAGGAAGGCAACCCTACAGGAACTGTGAGAAGTCCCAAAAGAGGATGTTAGATGGGGCTTCATATAGACTTTCTTTGTATGCTTTCAAGAGGATTCAAGGAGTGTGATTTTGCTTGATTTGAATCTGGCAGAAATGAAAGATTTTATGTAGGGTATCTTACTGATTCTTGTCTAGAAAATGGAAAGAACAAAGTAGATCTAAAGCTACAATTGATCAAAGGGGAGCAGTCACACTATATTATCCAAGAAAGGTGGATGATGGGTCATTTTTGTTGTTTGGTCAGTGTTGTTGTTGTTTTTATCTATGCTCTGACAAGATGGTGGAGAGTACACAATTTTATCTTGCTCTGTCACAGTCACCATGAAAGTAATGTTCTGTGAGATATTTGATATCCAAAAGAACTCTTCAGTGTTCTGGTTTTCAGGGGACTGTTTTCAGAGCCAGACCAGCTTCAAACGGACAATCAAAGAGTAGTTTGTTCTTTCCCACATGGGGCAAAATTATCTTTATTTCCAAAAAAAAAGAAAATCATAAGATTCTTGTGAGAGTGAAACAATACCCAAAAAAAGGATCATTACAGGGTTCACAATAGATATAAAATTCATAAGTATTTGCTAATGTTATTATTACTAGATTTACAGTTACATTAAAAGTATGTTAGTTTCCCTCTTGCTGAATAGTAAATACTTTGAGAACAGGGACTGTGTTGTGTTCATCTTTGTTCTCCCTGCGCCAATCACAGTGGAGTGTTTGCTAAAGTCCATATTCTAACTCTTTCTAGTTGTATGACTTTAGACAGGTTTCTTCCCATCTCTGTATCATTTATTTTCTTGTAAAATGACGATAATAATGTACCATGAAGATGGAATCAGTCTATACATGCAAAGTATTTAGAACATCATCTAAAACCTGGTAAATGCTATGTATTAATTTCCATTATGGTAGTAGGTACTCAATAAATATTTGACTGAATTCCAGACAATAATTCCTCCATTATGTGAGATACTGGGTGAATACAAGAGAAGGGGCAAAAACGAAATGTCCATCTCTGAAAAGCATACACAGAAATTTCAGCATGTTCCCATTAGAGAAACAAGCAGAACAGTGATGTCAAAGTGTCTCTTTAACTGTTGGGTAAACAATCAAATACCAGGAACAAAGATGGAAGCAGAATTCAGCTCCGAATTCCTGATACTGTCTGTGACACCATAGCAGAGCAGAAACCTTTTTGTCTCCAGAACTATTACACAGATGTCAACATGTACATATGAATGCATTTTTAAAGGAAAAACCTCTTAACTCCAAAAAAAATATAGCTTAAAAACCAACAATTGGAAATATCAGTCATTCATATTTAAACTTACCTGCCTTTTTACATTTCCCTAAACATAATAATAGGTTAGTAATAATAGTAGTTTTCAAACAGTTGATTAAGTTTCCATACTGTTTTTCTACAAATATTCTAACATAAAAGTGATTTTGTATATTATGATGAATTCATTCAATTATTTTTAAACTGTGTAACTGAAATTTCAAAGTAATATGTTCATACAATAAACAGCAATTAAATTATTTTCAACCTAATGCCATGTTCCATACTATTAAATTAAAATATTCTCATTTTTATATAATAGTAACATTTATAAAATGCTTTGATTTTTTTTATATAGTTTGATTTCTGCCCTAGGATTTCTGCCAAGGCCAATATAAATTTATCTTTAAAACATTGTATTAAGGAATAGTCCAATAAAGTATTTTCTAACTGAGATGATCATACAAAGAACAAGCACCTGTGCAATTGGATTTTAACCAGTATTTGTGGTTGACATGTTTTCAGAATCAACCCCCAGCATGCAGTATAGTTATGTTGAGCATTTGATTATCTCAAACAGTATCTCACTTATTTGTTCAAGCCTGTTCCATGTATCTAAAGAGGCCCGTAGAGTATACATAAGGGCCAAGAAATATAATTCCAAAGAACTGTAAATTGGTTAGTAACTCGAAGGAGGGAAGAATAATAAGGGGAAAAAAAGGAAGGAATTATTTTCTTAAATTCTGGTATATCAGATATTCTAAGGTCAAAGTCCAATGGTGGCTACTTTTTTGTGCATTCAGAGCTTTCCATGACTCACTAGGAAGATTCACTTTATCTTAGTGAAATTATACAGAGAGAGGGTAGGAATATGGACAAATGATTGAAGCTCTTTAATTTAAGCCATCTGTAGCAATTTTTTAAAAAGAGAAAAGAATCCAAGAGGGTCACAGGAGTATTTAGAGAGTATCTCTAAGATTCTGGAAATAATTGAAAAAGGGTTCTACAGAGCCAGGGAAACATTGGAAAGGAAACTATGAAGCCAGGTGAGCAACAGAGATAATTTTGCTATCCTTATTATGCCAAACAAATTGTCTGGGCTCGGATAGATGTGAGTTTGCTACAGAATACTTAACAGCGTATTTTGATTTGTGGTTCTCCTGGATTTAAAATGCTGTAATTTGTTTGTGTACAAATGACCAATTCAACATATTCTGACTTCCTTTCAATTATCCCTTTCTTTTGAATTATATATAAAAGTTTGAATTGAACTTTTAAAATTAATGAGTAAACCATATGCTGAATCTCCAAGTACATGGCTTTCTTCTCAATTTATTTCCTACACTCATCAAATAAGGTAATAACTTACATGCCAATAATTTTATTTCACCGAATAAATGTTCATTTTAACCTTGTCATTTTCAAGGAAAGAAATGATGAATAGGTTTTTTCCTTAACACCACAAATGCTGAGCTGTGGATGAGGTTTTTTCATATTAACAAAATGAAATATTTAATTGAAATTATAACCAGTCATTAAGTTTTATTGGTAGAATATTATGACAAATCCATTTGGTTTCCTGCAAGATTTCATCATCATCTGTTTCAGGGGCTAGATTGGTTATGAAGAAATATGTTAAATATATTTCTTTGTACTAAAACCAGGACTGACCAGGAAGCTCTAATTTTAAGGGTACCAATTTATTAGTTAATGGGCTTAATCTACATTGGCTGTATTCCAAAAAATAATTTGTTCATTTTTTAATGGATGTGTGTGTGTGTGTGTGTGTGTGTGTGTGTGTAGGACAGATAATGAGAATGTGTGCACAATGTTGGAGTGCAACAAGCAAACCAACCACATTATTTTAAGCAAGGAATGTATTTTATTCCAAAGTCTTAGAAACTGTTTTTCAGTAGTGGTTTAGTTCTTGCATATAGTGCTTTTCCAACTGAGAATAAAGTAAGTTTCAGAAGCATTCAAGCTTCACATTGAAAGGGGTTAATTATATATGAAGTGACTATTTTAAATCAACAAGAACTATACTTTATTCATAATAAATGAGACAGTTCGATAATGTGTGTCCATGTGCAAATTATAGCAAACCTGGCATGGTTAAAAATATAAGGAATTCTAATTAACCAGTTATTCAAATTAATTTTTAAATCTTTCATATTCTTTGTTTATATATTCACATAATTTAAAATCCTAATAATATAAAAATAAAAAAATACTTAAGTTATATCAAATATCATTTTGCATTTATGATTCAGGAGCATCTTTAACTCCAAATAGTGATTTAGCATTATTGTGAATAGTTTATCCTTTCTTCAAATACCTACTGAGTACTGTTTCCCTTCATGTTCTATTCTCCCACATCATTCATGCTTCAAACTATAAACCCTCAACATTGGTTCTTATCGATTTACATATGCATTAATGTGATAAGATTTCTACTAGTTTCCCTCTCCATAAAGTTGAATCCACTTATATTCATGTCACTCCCCCCAACACTTTGAAAATGTTCAATGGTTTCCAATAGCTAATATGATCAAATTTAAATCCCTAGTCCTGTGTTCCAGCCTTTGTCTTTCCCACCATTCATTTGTTTTCTATGTGTTTTGCTACTACTTTATTTCCCATTGCAGCCAAACTTATCCGGTCGCCCTACCCCTACATTCAGTGTTTTGTACCTGTGTTTTTGCCCTCACCAGCTTCATTGCATAGAAATCCTTTCCATTCTACAATACTTAAATCCCGCTTGTCACTTAAGACCCCATGCAAGTTTCTATTTCTCCAAGAAGTCTTCACAGAATCTTCCAGTCACCATTGGCTCTATTTCTGAATTCTTTGCCTAGTCCTGTCACTGGACAATTAGTGATATATGGCAGCGAATCTCAATATAAGGAGACCTCTTTACACTCCCGAAAAATATTGAGGATCCAAGGACTTTAATTTTTGTTGCCTATAGTTGTTGCTATTTGCCATATTATAAAATAAAACAAAAATAAACTATTTAAAATAATAGTAAGCCTATTCCTTGTTGACATAAATAGCATATTTTTATCAAAAAATCAGAATGGTCTGATTGTTGCAATTTTTTTACCAATCTTCTTAATTTCTAACTTAATAAAAGACAGCTGAATTCTCCTATTTAAGTATACATCACAATATATCCTCCGCAATATATCCTTGTGAGAGACACGTTTGAATATTTAAAAACTAGTCTATCAGTACTCTACTCCTCTATCTACTTGCAAAATATAGAAGGAACAAGGAAATCACATGGGTTCACAAATATTCAAGTATAGATTACCTTATTTAAGATTTTAAACCTAAGTAACTCCTTCCCAATACTAATATTGGGTATCATTTCCACTTAGTCTATCCTGTCTAAGAACAAAATATGTAGGTCTTAATATCACCTCAAGCAAAGCCCTGGTTTTTAGGTGAGTTTAAGAAATTACTATTGTTATAAATCCCTACAATTCTAAACTCAAAGGTAAATAGTCTTAAGATTATTTAGGTCACAACTTCTTCTCTTTAGATGTGATAACTGAGAATTAAGTCTGTTAATTCTCCCAAGTTTTTTGTTCTGTATTCTTATGTCTTGATGACGGTAGAATTATTGAAGGATACTATTTGACTACATAGGCTTACTATTTTTTTAAAAGTGCTAATTAACTCCTTTTTAATATCTCTACTTCAAGGAATACAAAATTAAACATATAATGTGATCATAGCAGTTAATGTAAGGAAAGAAAAGTATATTCCATTAAAACATTAGGATTACAGGCTAGTTTAAAATTTAAAATATATGTACCTTAATAAAATGTAAAATAAACTCTCACCACTATTTTGACTTTATCTTATCTCCTCTACTAGTAAATATACTTATTACTTTATTTAAGCCAGTTATTTAGAAAGTCAGATATTTGGGAAGCTGAAAATAAATTTATTATTTAATCAATCATTTAACATGCTATTATCATGGAACACCACACATTGATGGATCATCTTAGAATTTAAAATAAGTAATATAGGGGATGGGGTTGTAGCTCAGTGGTAGAGCACTTGCTTAGCATGTGTGATGCACTGGGTTCAATCCCCACCACCACATAAAAATAAACAAATAAAACAAAAGTATTGTATCCATCTACAACTGAAAAAATAATTTAGAAATAAGTAATATAAATAGATGTGGTACTCAAAAGAGACCAGTTGAATAGAGATAAGGGATTGAGAGAGGGAGGAAGGAAGAAAAAGGGGAAATATGGGGAAACAATATTGACAAAATTATAATGTATACATGAACAAGTATATAGCAAAGAATGCTACTATTACATATATTTATAATGCACAAATAAAAATATGTAATTATTAAATAATAAATAGATGTGGTCTTCAAAGAGCTGACATGTTTTGGGGGAAAAAGTACTCTTGAAGAGTATATAAGCTGTAAAGGATAAAGAAAAAATATATAGTGTAAACTGTACTACATCTAGTATAGCATCCTTAAAATTCTCTGTGTGCCTTTTTCAAATCTTCTCTTGCTGTCCCCTTCCCCACCAATTTCTTATCTAAGCCATGCTGAAGATCTCTACTTTGTCCAGGCTTTACAAAGATGCAAGGGGCAGTACTTCAACTAAGACTGTCTCACATCCTTTTTACCTCCTACCTCAGGGACACCCATAAGTATTGAAGAACTCACACTGTGGAGCACCTCCTGACCACTGGGATATGAGAGCTGGTGGATAGATGCTTCCCAATGTCTTTGCACTGTCAGATATTTCTAAGCCTTTCACAAAACTTCTCAAAATGTCATATTGCATCAGTCTCCTTTGGTGATTGTATATCTTTGAATTGCTATTTCCATTTTTTATCATTGCCCCTCTTTTCTTCTCATTTAAACCACCTGCATTTCATCCCTGAAACTGGGCATTATGTGTACAAGCTTGAAAATCTTAAGTCACTGAAATGCTTGAGGTTGATAGAGAAAATCCCCTTGCTAGAGGAAAGAAGCTTCCTCTTGCCTAGAGATATCAATAAAAGGGAGAAACCAGAGTCGCACAAAATGATTTGTTTCTCATTACTATTTTACAGTCCTGTATCTTGAATCAGAACTTTGTACAAATGGATTAGGAAATAGCCCTCCCTTTGGAAGAAAATAGTTTACACATGAAATTTATTTCACAATCTGGATAGTAACTAGGCACAAATCAGTGAAACGTGTGAATGCATTGGCCCTGCATGAGTAGGGGGAAAGAAGGAGGAGGAGGAGGAGGAGGAGGAGAAGAAGGAGGAGGAAGAAGAGGAGATGGAGTATTTATTGACTTGGAGGAGGAGGAAGAGGAGGAGGAGGAAGAGGAGGAGGAGGAGGAGGAGGAGGAGGAGGAGGAGGAAATGGAGTATTTATTGACTTGGAAGCCTTGCTCATGACTTGAGGTCAATGTCTTGGAAAAGCTACCTGGGTCTGGTACAAATTGATAGTTCTTTGAATCTGGGGCACAAAAATCTACAGTAATTGAGGTGAAGATTCCATAAATGTTTTTACATAATATTAAGGAAGGGACTGGAGTATTGGAAAGTTGGAATGTTGGAACATACTTCATATTTCCTACCCCTGTGGCTTGAGTTACTGGCAAGATCAGCTAGTCACTCAACTAAGTACCAGTCAACAATGCAAGGGAATTAAAGCCATGGGACTGAGATAGGAATCTAAGGATACAGAAAAAGAAATATTGAGTCTAAAATGAGAAGTAAATTCCCATGTGGCCAGTTGGAATGCAAAAGAGGCATTCCTGAGCAACCCAGCCTGAGTTCATTCCTTTTCCTGCAAAAAGTAAATGATGTTAATACTCAAGTGCTAGAAAAACTGGTGAGAACTTGTGTAACTCCACACTGACTCCACCTGTGGCTCAGCCCCTAGTTACCTTTCTTCTATAAATATAGACATTGTAGAACAATGGGTTGCTGTCTCTCCCTTTGGAGTTGACCTGTATTCCTTGCTTTATCCTAAAAATCTCTTGCCCTCAAGATGGCTGGCATTCTCCCTTGAATGTATATATTTTTTAAAAAATTTGTTCTAAACATGATAGTAGAATGTATTTTAACATATTATACGTATATGTAGTACAATTTCTCATTTTTCCTGTTGTGCATGATGTAGAATTACGTTGGTCATGTAATCATATGCACATAGGATAGTAATGTCCAGTTCATTCTACTATCTTTCATTCCTATTCCCATTTTCCCTCTCTTCCCTTCATTCCCCTTTGTATAATCCAAAGTACTTCTATTCTTCCCTAACACCCCTCCCCTTATTGTGAATTCACATCTGCACATCAGAGAAAACATTTAGCCTTTAGTTTTTGGGGACTGTCTTTCTTACTTTACCCCCAAAGATCTCTCTCTCTCTCTCTGTCTTTCCCTTTCTGTCCCTTTGTCTCCCTCCACTCTCTCTCCCTCCTTTCTCTTTCAGGATAGCCTGCATTCTCCCTTGAACATGTAATTGCTTTCCTAAATAAATCTATGTCTTTGTCCAGCATGTGGCTGAATGAAATTCTTTCCTATCATATTATTCAAGAACCCCACTTGTCCTGAGTAGAGGTTTTCCCTCTCCAGGAACTTTTCCAGACTATACTTGACCAATGGGGAAGGGGACCAGTGAGAAAAAAGGAGTCAATGCCAACACGAAGTGTCAGTTTTGAAACTTTTTATACAGTATCTCAGTCCAATGGGATGATATACCAATAGTTGGAACAAACTAGATAACTCATCCTTTTAAGACTTATCTCTTCTATATTTCACTTCCACTGCCCTTCATTTCTTCCCTATGATCACTTCCAATAAAAATACATGCATATAGTCTTTGGTTCTGGCTTTCCACTGTCCAGTTTTGCCCCTTCATTGAAAGTGTTAGCAAGCTTTCTTTCTTTCTTTCTTTCTTTCTTTCTTTCTTTCTTTCTTTCTTTCTTTCTTTCTTTCTTTCTTTCTTTCTTTTGTTCTTTCTTTCTTTCTTTCTTTCTTTCTTTTGTTCTTTCTTTCTTTCTTTCTTTCTTTCTTTCTTTCTTTCTTTCTTTCTGCCAATAAGTCTATATGAACAAGAACTTAGAGTTATTTATTTCTAGATTTCCTAGAACTAGGACAAAGGAAACACTTATTCTACTTTTGTTTAATAATCCATAGCATTTCTAGGAAATTTCTTTTGAGTACAGACAATGTAGGATACAGGCTTGAATTAGATAGGTAGGGAGAAATTTGTATGGCTGAAGACAATTTTGGAGGAGTTGAACCTCTAAGTTTCATCTATTTTCCAAGGTAAATACAATAAAAATTTTGTTATCGTGCAATGCAGAGGCTTAATACAATACTGAAGTGGCAATGTTTCATGCCATATTTCAGTCATAGAAATACAGATTGATACCACTTAAATAACATTAGGTAACAATGGTCAATGATTTGTTAGAACTGTATCAAGCACTAGACTAAGTGGTTTGCATAAATTATCTCATTTGGAGGTATATATAATGTCTTATTCAAGGTCAAAATGTTAAGTGGTACAACTAGAAGGAAAATCTAATCTTAATGTAGCATTAATCTGTTTTTTGTGATTTTAAAAGATACTCAAATATGTCTATATATTTACAAAATAAGAAATCCTTATTGTCAAAAAATTATGCCTCCGTCTCTCTCTCTCTCTCTCTCTCTCTTTTGTCTTCCTCGGTATTTCCATAATTCCTTGAAGAAAGAGGATATTTCAACAATAGCATTTGATATCAAATAGGCCAGTTGAAAAACTGGAAAATTTTCATGCCCATGTGAAAATAAAACAGAAGTCTGCTTGCCTTTAAAGGCAGATATCTACCTTTCTACAACTTAAATAATCACTTAATTCATTAAAACTTTAGGTTTCTATAATTTATGTATAAACAGCTAGTTGAAACCCTACATAGGTATAATGAAGAAAGAACTATGACAATGCTAATTGTATAAAATATAATATAATATTTACAATCTTTAATAACTTTCAATTAGAATTTTATCTTCAAAAATATTTAAAATATCCTAAAATTAGCCAAAGAAGAGAATAAAATGCAATCATTATTCCCTCGATCATGACTTCTACATCATGCTTCAACAATTTAATTAAAAGATGGGTGATAAATCTTATGTCAGCAGATGTGTATATCAGAGTGAGCAGTGAGCCAAATCAATGAGCCAAAATCAGTACCACACAACATCGTTATAATAACGTTTTTGTTGTATAAGCAAATGCTATTTTGTGACTTATTTGCATACTGAGATTTCATTTATTGATTCCATTTTAGGGTGGACTTATAATGTCATGGGCCTATTTTAATAAACATTTTCAAATAGAGTAGAGAGAATAGTATAATTTAGATTTATTCCATGTGTAATGGAGTTATATCTTCACATTCATATGCAAATTTGAGCATAAAATTTATGTTTAATTTTATGAAAAAATAAGGGATTGTTAGCATTCCTAACTTTTAATTCTTTTAGGTATATACCACAAGTCCTTCTGCATAAATCTTTAGTGACATAAAATTGCTTTAACCCTATAGTTTTCTCTCAAAGTTCTATTTTGCTGCTCAGACTAGTTATCATCCCTACAAATGTGCTAATTTATGACTCTTTACAATTCTATGAAAGAAAGAGAAGAACATACACTTTGTGGAAGTAGAGCATTGTTTTGTAAGACATTATTTGGTGATTTCTTTATGTAGTCTAATTAGTTAAGATGTAAATGGGGGCTGGGATTGTAGCTCAGCTGTGGAGTGCTCGCCTGGTGTGTGTGGGGCTCTGGGTTCGATCCTCAACACCACATAAAAATAAATAAATGGAATTAAGGTATTGTGTCCAACTACAACTAAAAAAATAAAAATTAAAAAAAGATATAAATGTCCAAAGCCCATCTAGTAGTATACACCTATAGTCCCGGCTCCTTAGAAGGATGAGTGCAGGAGTTCAAGTCCAGCCTGAGCTAAATAGCAAGACCGTGACTAAGTAAATAAATTAAATGAAAATTTCCAAGTGATTAAAATATATATATATTTTTTTCTCCCATTAAAGACAACAAAACACAGATTTGAAAAAAAGCCTTGGCAACTTTTCTGCACTTTTTTTCTATTTTTGAAGTCTCTATCTAATATTCTACTTCTATTTTCTTAACATCACTTTCTATAATAATAAACTATAATGTAATTTGAGGTTTTAGTAAATTGCCGAACTAGCAAATTAAAAACACACTTTATTGTGATTGACAGACACTTTCTTTTAACAGATAAAAGGTAAAACTAATATAAATACTAAGCAAACTATAAAGCTGGAAGGGGATTTTAAGAGAGGAGTATAAACTCTAGTGTAAGTGAAAGAATCCAGATGCAAAGGACACAAACTAGGTAAATATAGACACAAGTGGAACAGAGGTCACCAGAGGCTGGGATCGGGGAGTGTGGAGTGAATACTGATGGGTATGGATTTTCTTTTGGGGGCAGGTTTGAAAGTGATTTGGAATTATATAAGGGTTATAGCAGCAAATCTTTATGAATATAGCAAAAACTACAGGATTGCATACTTCAAAGTATACATTTTATATCATGTGAATTATATTTCAATAAAAATCTAAAATTCTATCATTTACTCTTTTAATTGAGGATGACTATGTATGCCAATATTGGTAAAAATCTGTCAATTTCCCAAGGGGAAGGAAGTCAAACAAGCACAAAATGTGAAATATCTAATCAAAGATGAAATTTATGATACAGTTGATGTTTAGCAATTATTTAGTGTGCAGTATTTACTGAAATATAAAAAACATTTCATTTGGAGGTATACATTGTTGAATGTTGTTATTTTTCCAGAAACTACAATTGCCCAACAGTTGTCAACCCTTGAAGGTACTAGTTGTGGTAGTTTTATCTCATACTAAATATGAGAAAGCTCTCAAGGTCATTTAGATTTACAACTATTGTCATCTTCTCCCTAATAGGTATGTATACATACATATGTTCATATCTGACTTTATACATGTGCACATATGAAATTGTGAATAGAATAGTGCAGACTGAGGTAGGTAGAACTCAGCTTGATGAGGTACAGAAACTGTAGCACTGTGTAGACAACTTGAGTTCTCATTTTAGCTATGGAAATAACTTTTCATGATGTTGCACAAATCAACTTCCTGCTTTGCTTGTCACGTATAAAATTAAAAAAATTAAAGGAATAAAATAAAGGAATTGGAAAATTATGGCAAACACATATAATATCAAGTTACAACTCTGAGCTACTTATAGAGGACCCTGGAGTTCTCTCTTCAGAGGAGGTCCAGGTGAGATAGCCAGGGACCCCCATGAAATCCAGCATCCCTTAAGATTAAAAGAATAAAAGCTCTTGGGGGAAAAAAGATAGTCACTCCTGCCCAAAGGCAAATGAGCTCCTGGGCCTTAACTCATACATAGCTCCTTAGCTATTATTAAAAGCATCGTAAGTGCTTTTCCCTATTTTCCCAACTTAACTCAAGGCTTGTTGGCTATTAATATCATATGTGCCCATTTATGCCTTCTCACTCGCTTACTCTCCAACAGTTTAATTAAGGCCTCAGAAACCAGATGCATCACTAAAGCCAGGAAAATGTCACCATTAATTACTCTACAAGGACTAGAAACATAAAGGATAAAATTTGGGGGAGTCCCTGAAACAGCAAGTTCCCAGGACCTGTTTGTTACTTGTGATTTGCATTTGCTTCCACTCCCCACCGGTGTGTTCTCTTAACAGCTATACAGAAACTTGTCCTTGTTACAGGGCAAAGATGTTTATGCAGGATGTTGCATCAATATGAGAAACAGGACGTTTAGTACCAGGAAGACTGACTGGCAATTCTTCCCTCAAGGTAGAAGTGCTCACCACAAAAAAAAAACACCTTTGAAGTATAACTAATGCCAGTTACTATTGCTAAACTCTAGTTCAGTCCTACCACCCTTTCACATGAATAGAATTAGCTCCATTCCTTGTTCAGGAACCAACTTAACACTGCCTTGGTCGGTGTTGCCATGTGTCCAGTCTGGCAAGGAGTTCCAATAATGGATCTTGTTCCATTACAGTTATTTTTTATCTGATTTTTTTGATAGAAAACTCAAGAACCCACTGAGCCTGTAACATGGGTTCCCAAGGAAGATGCAGGTATTGATTAGTAACATCAATCATCGGGAAAAGGGAAGAAAGGAATCAAAGCCCTAGAGCCACAAAGTAGATGGTCGTCAAAGAATTCCTTATTCCTAAAATTTTATAACTTATTGATATATATATATATATATATATATATATATATATATTTTTTTTTTTTTTTGCCTAGCTAGCATTCAATTAAAATAATTTAAAATAATTGCATTTAAAAGAACTTAAGCCCAGGGTCATTATGTTAAATGAAGTAAACAAGGTAAAGAAAGACATCAACTGCATGATCACATTCACAAGTGAAATCTAGAATGGGGTTCACAGAGATGGCAAAATGTTGATTAATGGGTACCTAGAAGAGAGAAGTTCTAGTGTTCTACTGCATAGTAGGTTGACTACAGATAAAGATAATACATTATATGTTTTTAAAAACCTAAAACAAAGGATTCTGAATATTTTCAACAAAAAGAAATGGTAAATGTTTGAGGATATATATATATATATTATATATATATTTATCGTGATTTGAATATATATATATTTATCGTGATTTGAATACTGTACAATGAATTCATGTTGTCAAAACATCACATGGTTCAGAAGTAAACCCAGAGTACTATGAATATGTTCAATATTCGCATAACAACCAAACAATTTTTAAAAGAGTATAAAATTAATAATCTCTGGGTTGGGATTATAGCTCAGTTGGTGCTTGCCTTCCATGCATAAGGACCTGGGTTCAATGCCCAACACCACAAAAAATTAATAATTTCATTCTAAAATTAAATAATAAGAGCATCCCTATATTACTAGGTAAAGCCAAAGATCTACTTGGAAGTACAACTTTAGTAATGGAAAACCATCATTTTTACATTGTGTCTGATGGCATAATACTCATCATTTTCTTCAACAAATGTTGGAGGAATAGAGAGTGAAATTTTATACTTTATAAAATTAATTTGTCTAAATATAGCTTGTCTAAATCAGAAGCATTCTTGCTCTGTGGTTAATGGTAGTGTGAAGGCGAGCCAGAACACTTCAAGTAATGAATGGCAAAACAGAGAGTTTCAAGAAAGAGCCCAGTGCTTTCAGCTGCAATTTATAAACCTACCCACTTTAATTAAGAAAAGTAATCTGTATGGTAATGGAAACCCAAACCATTTTCAAGGAAAAAAAAAATCACCTGCCATAGTATCAGGAAGCTATGTATGTATCAAGAGAAACTCACAGAGCCCAAGTGTAATGTATTGTAAATGAATAATGCCCTAAAGTAATCAAAGTGAGAAGCCTTCTTCAACAAAGGAAGCTAGTAAACAAAGTGAAATTGTCAGTAATTAAAGTCATGTGAGAACATTAGAAACATTTTAATAACTTGCTTTAAAATGTTAAAATAAAGCATGAATTCTGTCTATTGATTGTCAATGCATTCCTCTGTAATTATTTTAATACACACTCTATGCTGCAAATATCAAGGATGGGATATAGGAAATATATGTCAATTCTAAGATCAGTGAAGCATCTCTCATACGATAGATGAGGTGAGTCAAATTCAGTTGACTCAACCATGAAAGTCATTAACAAAGAGTTACTATAAAAATCTATACTTATCTGACCTCATTGCATATTTTCCCAAAGTTCTCTACAACTTGTTTAGTATAATTTCATCAAATAGGAAATTGTGAGAAAGCACTAAGGTCTAGTCAAACAATTTTTTTGATGAATAAAATTTCTTTTGTAATAAACTGTATACATTCTTCTATCTGAAAACACACAATTAACAAAACTTCATGTTCATTTGCTCTAGGCTGTTGTTAATATGAGAGCTTCCAAATTTGGTTTCAAATGTAACCTAATAATGAGCCAAGGAAAATGTAACAGCCATTTTCTAGAGTCAGGTAGATGCTGAATGACTGTTCATATTACAAATATAGAAGAATTTGAGCAAAATGCACATCTAGATTATCAAGCAATCATCCTTAAATCCATCATCCATAAGTCTTATCTTCATTCCTCAGAGAAGCAAGTTAGGGAAAAAATCTAAGTGTGTTTAACTTCAAGAGTATCAATGGCTCACTGAGACTTGGCAGCTGACAGAACTGGATTTTAAGTTATTATTTGAAAAAGTAGAAATTGACAACTTCATCATAAAATTTATATGAAAATTCAAGAGACCCCACAAATATCCAAATCTTGAAAAAGAAGGACAAAGGCAAAGAACTCACACTTTGTGGTTTTAAAACTTTCCATAAAGCTACTGGTAATCAAGACAGTGTGATATTGAGCTCAGGACAGACATACAGATCAATGGGGGGGGGGGAAATTAAGCATTCAGAAGTAAACCCACAGTACCATGATCTATTCATTGTCATATCAAAATTAAATAATAATATTATCATTCATGGCATATTCATTATATGACAGATATTGAGCTAGAATATTTACATATTTTCTTCCAATCTCAGCTGCAGCCAAGCAGGGTAGTTTTTATTATTTTGTTTTAATTGATAAGGAATCTGAGGCTGAGTTTAAATAAACCATGTAGAAATTAATGGTAATTTGGGTCCTGGGTCCACTTGATGATACAGCTTGATTTAAAAGGAATCATGAGACCTCATACGACATCAATTTGACAAATCTATAAAAATAAATGAAGTGAATATTCAAAATACTTTTAACACCAAATACTTTTAACACCAAATAAACATAATTGTAACTATAGTTTCATAAGCACATGTCATAAGATTTGTCATATGAAAAATGTAAACAGAACAAAATACAGTGACTATGCATCTCGAATGTCCAAGAGACAGGAAGTTCTGCATCCTGAAGAAATGATGCACACCTCCTGAATGATTGCAAGTTGAGTCTGCATGGAAAATTCCACAGACTTCTACTTTTGGCTTTTAGAGTTAATATATTTTTAAAATATCACAGCATCCTCAGGAATCCATTTTATTTTGTATGCTTTATAATGATGAACAATTTTCGTATCCCTGTTATATTAATTTTCTTGCTGAACTTCACTCTTGGCACGGTGTTATGAGAAAATATCTAAAACATAAAAATAAATTGCTACCACAAGTCTAAGTGTTATTTTGAAAGAAAAAAATATATATTTTGTCAGCTTACACCTACTGACTCTTTCATCACTGATGACATGTGAAAACAAAACAGATATAAGTACAGAATTATAAGAGCACAGTGCTCCTTCAAGTAATGCTACACAAAGTAAAACATCTAAATAACATTACATTGAATCTAGTTAGATTCTACAGTGTAAATTCTAAACACCAACAGAAAGAAACTTTCTTTTTATTGGGAAGTTTTTTATTGATAATTTGGGAAGCAATGATGCACAGAAGGAGTATCACACTGCTAGAGTGAAAAGTATATGGTCCAAGATGTTGCAAGGGAAGAATGTATGTAAAGGAGGGAGGGGAGGAAGCTGGGACCCGAAGAGAAGTGGTAGGAAGAAAAGAGAGGAAGAGAAACTACACGCCATGCAAAGGAGGTAGAGATGAAAAAAGAGGCAAAGTTGGGGACAACTAAGCAGTAGATTGAAAACAGAGCCTGCTCATTCACACCTTTGAAGATATAGGTGCCCTGGAGTCCTGTGAGTTTTGCCACTGATGTGTGACTTCTCTCTTTTCAAACCAACCAGCTGCTTTTGACTGGGATGGAATCCGTGCACAGACTCAGAGATACAATGAGCTTTGCCCAAAACTATTATATACATTTATATGGATATATAGATATCCCAAATTTATGACTAGACTCCTTTCTAAAAGTATCTTGAAGACCATTAAACTTCATGTCAATAAGCTAACACCTACATGCTTAATAAAATTATTAAATCTTAAAATGGAAGATTGGGACTTCTTCTATCATAAGTTTGGGTATATTTTTCTTTGCTCCTTGACTCACAGCTTAATGAGTGTTAGTTGTGGAGGAAGCTGAACAAATGTTGGAGGCAGAGTGGGCTGAACACTCGACCCTCACCAGTCTGGTGCAATGGAAACCCACATCTGACCCCTGCCCCATCTGGCTGAAGACAGAAGATGCCACCCTTAGCAAGTACTGTATGATTCAATCACTGTACGCCAACAAGGCAGCTTGCAGACCCAAAGACCCCATTAGATTTGGGCTATAAAAACTCCCTCCTGCTGGGCCCCTCTCTCTGGCTCTCTCTTTCTTCTCTCACTTTCTCTCTCTTTCTCTTTCTTTTCTTTCTTTCTCTCTCTTGTGCTTTGCTCTCTTCCCTCCCTTCCGCACCCCCCCAACCCCACCTCACCCCCCGCCTGATCTTTCTCCTCTTTTGCACTGCTGCAATAAAGATCTCTTCGTCGTTCCGAGTGTTCTGGTCACTTTCCTTTCCATAAGCACTTTCTAAAAACTTTGAATTTACTCTTTTTTTTTTACATTAGATTTTGCCTTCATATCTTGCAATTATAGTCCACAATTCTCAATTGATTTCCAACAAATTAAATACTTCTTCTTGATTCACCCTATGAAAGCCTATTATTCCTAGGGCCATAATGAACAAAACAAGACGAAATTAAACCAAGCACAAGAGAAAATGATTTCAAGAGACAATAAAGACAGCATCCATGAGGCTGCCACCATGAAACATGAATAAAAAGCAATCTAATAGAATGACTAAAAGCATGGTATAGGCACAGTGCAGACCTGCTATGCAGAGCAGACCTACTCTGCAGCAGGCTCCCCATCTACTAACACGGCAACCAGCTGCCACTGTAGCCACCAACATGAAGCCTCCACATTGGGACACTGGATAGGGCCTAGGGACAGCTGCCTGCCACAGCACTGCTTCTCCAAACATAGCCGCCCACCATCACCACAAGGTCTGGCCTCACTGCCCTATTTCTGAAAGTGGTCCCCTCCATCTTGGGACACCTCTGTTACCATCTTGGGTTACCTCCACTACTACCATTGCCATCTCCAGGTGCAGCAGCCTCCATCTTGAGATATGGACCAGGGCCTGGAAATCTTAAGTCAAGTTACCTACAGGTTTGCAACTGCTGATGCCACCACCTAGAGATGTGGCTGCGTCCATCTAGAGACACCAGGAACTAAAAGACCATCATTAAGGGGCCTTCAGGCTTGGTAATACCTGAGGTCTCCCTGCTAGGTGTGCTAATAGCCACCATCTTGCTGCAGAGGCAGGAGAGAGCCTTGTAAATTATTGGTACATTGCAAGAGGGTGTGAGAGCATCTTGCTCTCAGCTCCTAGGCAATCAGTCTGGCACTCACTGGGTTTCCAGGGCCAAGTTGGATCTGCATGTGCTGGGACCCAACACCAGCCCAGTCCCTGATGTCCTTCCTAATCCAGCATCCATCAATCCCCTGGCCCAATGATTTGACAATCAATAGGGACTTCCAACTCCTCTCCCTAGCCAGAAACCTGGCCCAGTGCTTGCAGTTACATAGCCAGTCTGCAGCTCTCAATGCCTGGTCTTGATCCTCCTGATACTTAACAAATCTCTATGACAGGTCCACAGGTCCAGGCCTCTAGAGAGAGAGGTGCCTGATTGGGAAGTTGAAAGGGTGGGGGTGGGAAAGACAGTTGAGAGACTAAGGAATTGTGGAGTCTGCAAGCGACATAAGGGGTTCAGATCAGGCTCCTATGTCACATGAGTGAATCCAAAGGAGATTTTTTGGGTGCGGTATTCCAACAGAGACTGGCAATTGTTACACCCTGCATCTAGGAATTCCACCTCCAAGACTAATTCTCACACCCTAGTAACACTCACCTTCCTGAAAGTGGAGATACCAGTAAACTCCAGACAACCTCACCTGTCAGATGAGAAGGGAAGGAAAAACTATTGGACTCCCACAGAAATAATTGTTCAATTTTCTTTTGAGTTTTTTTTTTTTCATTTCCCACTCTCACATCCCCACCACTTTTGAAACCAAGTACTTTTCATGCACAAGGCTTTCAAGGACCAGGGAGTAAAAAGGGTCTATTACAGTTTTGTTATATAGTCTTTTATTTTTTTTTACATTTTTCTTTTTCTTTTTTTTCTATTTATTTTAATTTTAATTTAATTTTATTTTATTTACTCTTTATATTTCCCTCTCACTTATCTGTTTCCCTGGATTCCCTTGCTCTCTTTTCTCCTACTAACAGCCATTTTCTATTGATTCCCTTTTCACTTTTTTTTGTGATAGCATACTTCTATCTTCTTCCCCCACTCATAAATATCATATCCTATACCATCCCTGTGCTCTCTTTTTCTACCAATAGAAATTATAGACCCTTTTGTAAACCTATTGTTTATATTGTAGACAATAATTGAACACATTATTTCTGTTTATTGCAATAAAACTGTAAACATCTTAATAGGAGCTATTTGGTTTAAGGCTGCATATTGTTTGCTTTGGTGCTGTTAATATTGCTCTCCCTCTTAAAGTATTGGAAACTTGCAGGGGCACTATATATCTGTAGGGTAGAAACTGTAATACCTTGGATCTGCACTTCTAGGGAGGAAGACACATGAACAACATGAAAAAACAAGTGAAGAAAGCAACCTGAACAAACCAAGATGCTACAATAGTAGAATCCATTGACAACACAGTAGAAGAAATGTCAGAGAAGGATTTCAGAATGTACATAATTAAACTGATCTATGAAGTAAAAAATGAAGTAAGAGAGCAAATACAGATAAAAAAAGGTCACTTCAATAAAGAGGTAAAAAAAAAATCAAACAGAAATTCTGGGGGTGGAGAGGGAGACAGAAACCCAAACAGAAATCCTTGAAATGAAAGAAACAATAAACCAAATTAAAAATTCAATAGAAAGCATCACCAACATACTAGATCACTTGGAAGGCAGAACCTCAGGCAAAGAATATAAAATATATAATCTTGAAAATAAAGTTAAAGTTGACCAAACAGTGAAATGATAAGAAACCATAAACAGAACTTCCACAAATTATGGGATAACAGGAAAAGACCAAATTTAAAATTTGGAAGGGAAAAAAATTACAAACCAAAATAAGGCAAAATCTTTTCAATGAAATAATATCAGAAAAATTTCCAAACCTAAAGAGTAAAATGGAAAATCAAATATAAGAGGCTTATAAGACCACAAAAGTACAATATTACAATAGACCTACCCCAAGTCATATTACAATAAAAATGCCTACCACACAACAGAATAAGAGTGGAATTTTAAAGGCCTCAAGAGAAAACTATCAGATTACATATATGGGGAAACCTATTTGCATATTACCAGATTTTTCAACCCAGACCCTCAAAGCTAGGAGGTCCTGAAACAACATCTACCAAGTTCTGAAGGAAAATGTATGTCAACCAAGAATCCTATATCCAGAAAAAAAAATCTTCAGATTTGAGGACAAAATAAAAACCTTCCATGATAAACAAAAGTTAAAAGAATTTACAACTTGAAAGCCTACACTACAGAACATTCTCAGCAAAATATTCCATGAAGAGGAAATGAAAAAAAAATTAAAATCAGCAAAAGGAGGAACTAGACTAAAGAAAAAGCCAATCAAAGGAGAAACCAAGTCAAATTAAAAACAAAAATGACCAGGAATAAAAATCATATCTCAATAATAAACCTGAATGTTAATGGCCTAACACTTATCAATCACAGACCGAAAGATAGGATTTAAAAAAAAAAAAAAAAAACACTAGCTGGGCATCGTGGCATACACCTGTAATCCCAGCAGCTCCGGAGGCTGAGGCAGGAGGATCATGAGTTTAAAGCCAGCCCTAGCAAAAACAAGGTGCTAAGCAACTCAGTGAGACCCTGCCTCTAATTAAAATACAAAATAGGGTTGGATATGTGGCTCAGTGGTCGAGTTCCCCAGAGTTCAATCCCCACTGCCAACAAAACAAAACACAATAATATGCTATCTTCAAGAGACTCATCTCATAGGAAAAGACATACAAGACTGATGAAATGTTGGTAAAAAACTTATTACTCACATGGACTGTGTAAACAAGCAGAGGTTTCCATCCTCATATTAGACAAAGTGGAATTCAAACCAAAATTTGCCAGAAGGGATAAAGAAGGACATTTTATACTGCTTAAGGGAATCATACATCACAAAACATATAAGCATAATGCATCACAAAACATAAGCATGAATGTTTATGCCCCAAACAATGGAACATCTATGTACAAGACCATATGTTATGCCAAAAAAGAAACTGTTAGCAAATACAAAACCAAAAAAAAAAAATAGAGATACTACCCTGCATTCTATCATATCATAATGGAATGAAATTATAAGTCAATGATAAAATTAAAAAAAATAGAAGCTACTTCAATACCTAGAATCTAAATAATAGACTATTGAATGATGAATGGATAGCAGAAGAAATCAGGAAGGAAATTAAAATTTCATAGAGGTAAATGAGAACACCAATACAACATAGCAAAATCACTGGGACATTATGGAGGCAGTTCTAAGAGGAAAGTTCATTGCATTGAGTTCATTCATTAAAAGAATAAAAAGTTGGGCTGGGGATGTGGCTCAAGCAATAATGCGCTCGTCTGGCATGCACGGGGCGCTGGGTTCGATCCTCAGCACCACATAAAAATAAAATTAAGATGTTGTGTTTACCGAAACCTGAAAAATATATATTAAAAAATTCTCTCTTCTCTCTCTCTCTCTTAAAAAAACGAATAAAAAGTCAACAAATAAATGACCTAACACTACATTTTAAAGTTCTAGAAAAAGAAGAACAAATCAACACTAAAGGTTAAAGAAGACAAGAAATAATTAAAATCAGAGCAGGAATTAATGAAATTGAAACAAAGAAACAATTCAAAAAATTGACAAAAGGAAAAGTAGGTTCCTTGAAAAAATAAGTAAAATTGATAAATCCTTAGCCTTGCTAATGAAGAGAAAGAGAGAGAAAACTCAAATTACTAAAATTTGTGATGAAAAGGGAAATATCACGACAATCACTACTGAAATAGAGAAGATAATTAGTAACTATTTTGAAAATTTAATCTCCAATAAAATAGCAAATCTCAAAGACATTGACAAATTTCTAGAGACATTTGATCTACCCAAACTGGATCAGGAAGACATACAAAATTTAAACAGTCAATTTTAAGCAATAAAATAGAAGACAACATTAAAAGACTATCAAGCAAGGAAAGCCCCAGGACCAGACAAATTCTTAGCCGAGTTCTCCAAGACCATCAAAACAGACTAACACCAATATCCCTCAAATTATTCCACAAAATAGAAAAGGAGGAAATCCTTTCAAACTCATTCTATGAAGCTAGTATCACCCTGATACAAAAATCAAATAAGGGCACGTCAAGAAAAGAAAATTTCAGACCAATATCCCTGTTGAACATAGAGGCAAAAATTCTTAATAAAATTTTGGAAAATCACAGACAAATACATATTAAAAAGATAGCACATCATAATCAAGTTGGGTTCATCTCAGGGATGCAAGATTGGTTCAACCTATGGAAATCAATAAACATAATTCATCACATCAATAGACTTAAAGAGAAGAATCATGTTTACAATGGATACAGAAAAATCACTGGAACACTGCTGACAAAATACAGCACCCCTTGATGTTCAAAACACTGAAAAAATGAGGATAGTAGGAACATACCTCAATATTGTAAAAACTATTTACAGGTAACCCCAAGGCCAACATCACTCTAAATAGAGAAAAATTGCATTAATTTTCTCTAAAAATTGGAAAAAAGCCAGGAATATCTTCTATCACCACTTCTATTCAACATAGTCCTTGAGACAGACAAAATAAATTCAAGGGATACAAATTGGGAAAAAAAGAACTCAAACAATCACTATTTGCTGACAATATGATTATATTTTTAGAAGATTCAAAAAACTTCACCAGAAAAATTCTAGAGCTAATAAATGAATTCAGGAAAGTATCAGGATATAAAATCAACACTCACAAATCAAATGCATTTCTCTACATTGGTGATGAAGCCTCTGAAAGAGAAATTAGGAACACTACCGCATTCTCAATAGCCTCACAAAAAGTAATGTACTTGAAGTCAATCTAACAAGAGAGGTGAAAGACCTCTGCAATGAAAACAACAGATCCCTAAAGAAAGAAATTGAAAAAGACCTTAGAAGATGGAAAGATTTCCCATGTTCTTGGATTATATTGTCATATGGCCATACTACCAAAAGTATTACACACATTTAGTGTTAAAATTTCTATTAAAATCCCAATGTCATTCTTCATAGAACTAGAAAAATTATACATTAAATTTATTTGGAAAAATAAGAGACCCAGACTAGTTAAAGAATCTTTAGCAAAAAAAAAAAAAAAAAAGTGAAGCAGGAGGCATCACAATACAGACCTAAAACTATAATACAGAGCTATAGTTTCAAAAACAGCATGACATTGGCACCAAAATAGACACAAAGACCAATGGTACAGAATAGAAGACACAGGGACAAACCCACATAAATACAGTTATCTCATACTAGACAAAGTTACCAAAAATATACGTTGGAATAAAGATAGCCTTTTCAACAAATGGTGCTGTTAAAGCTGGAAATCCATATGTAGCAAAATGAAATTAAACCCCTACCTCTCACCCTGAATAAAACTCAACTCAAAGTGAATCAAGGACCTAGGTATTAGACCCGAGACCCTCCACCTAATAGAAGAAAAAGTTGGGGGCTGGGGATGTGGCTCAAGCGGTAGCGCGCTCGCCTGGCATGCGTGCGGCCCAGGTTCGATCCTCAGCACCACATACCAACAAAGATGTTGTGTCCGCCGAGAACTAAAAAATAAATATTAAAAAATTCTCTCTCTCTCTCTCTCTCTCTCTCTCTCTCTCTCTCTCTCTCTCTCTTTCTCTCACTCTCTCTCAAAAAAAAAAAAATAAAAAGTTGGCCCAAATCTTCATCATGTTGGCTTACGACCAGACTTTCTTAACATGACTCCTTAAACCACAAGAAATAAAATCAAGAATCAATAAAAGGATGAATTCAAACTAAAAGGCTTCTTTTCAGCAAGGAAAAGAATCAATAATGTGAAGAGAGAGACCACAGAATGGGAGAAAATCATTACCACATGCACCTCAGATAGATGCCCATCTCCAATATATATAAATAACTTAAAAATTTAACACCAAAAAAACAGATAAACCAACCTGTAAATGGGCTAAGAAACTGAGCAGACACTTCACAGAAGAAGATATACAATCCAGCAACAAATATATGAAAAAATGTTCAACATTTCTAAAGAAATGCAAATCAAAAATCCTCTAATATAATATCTCACTCTAGTCAGAATGGCAATTATCAAGAATACAAGCAACAATAAGTTTTGGTGAGGATTTGGGGGAAAAAGTTACCCTTAAACAATCCTGATGAGTCTGCAAACTGGTGCAACAACTCTGGAAAGCAGTATGGAGATTCCTTAGAAAACCTGGAATGGAACCACAATTTGACCAGCTATCCCACTCCTCCGTCTATACCCAAATGACTTAAAATTAGTATACTATAGTGACTCAGCCACATCACTGTTTATAGCAGCACAATTCATAATAGCTAAACTGTGGAATCAACCTAGATGCCCTTCAACAGATGAATGGATAAAGAAAATATGATATATATACATATATATATATAACATATATGTACATATATATACACACACGATGGAATATTACTCAGCCTTAAAGAAGACTAAAATCATGGCGTTTGCAGTAAATTGATGGAACTGGAGAATATTATGCTAAGCAAAATAAGCCAATCCCAAAAAAACAAGGGCCAAATGTTTTCTTTGATATTTGGATGCTAATCCATACTGGGACAGGGCAAGATAAGAATGAAAGAACTCTAGATTGAGCAGAGAAGAGTGAGGGGAGGGGAGAAGGTGTGGGGGGTGGAAAGAATGGTGGAATGAGATGGACATTATTACGATATGTACATGTATGATTGTATGAACAGCATGAATCTGCATGTTGTTCAGCCCAGAGATAGGAGAACTTGTGCTACATTTGTGTAAAATGAGTTCAAATGCATTCTGCTGTCATATGTAACTAATTAGAACAAATTTAAAAATATATAGTATGGTAGAAATATAAACTATTAAGCTAGTCATTTGTCATTTATACAATTATTCTGTATTTTATACTAGAAATAACTGTGCTCTGCTTTTGTATGCCTGGCAGTACAGTGGGTTTGTTTGTACCTGCATCACGATAAGCATGTGAGGAATGCATTGGGATATGTCATGATGGCTGGGGCATTACATTACTAGGTGATGGGAATTTTTCAGCTACATTATGGTCGCATGGGACTTCCTTTGTACATGTAATCTATCACTGATCAAACATCGTAATAGAATGCATGGCTGTATATAGGAGGTGGGGGAAGAGGAGACATTTTAAGAAGTTAATTCACACAATTATGGAAGTTGGGGAGTCAAACACCCAACAAGCTGTTGGGGTAGATTGACAGGGTGGGCTCAGGAGATGGAAAATAATTGCAGGTCAAGTCTATGGACAGAATTTCTTTTCTGTTTCGGGAGAACAGTTTTTGTTCAATTAAGACCACTATAGGTTTGGATGAGGTATATTCATTCATATTATGGAGAATAATCTGCATTAATTAAAGTTCAATAGTTTATATGTTTTAATTTTTATTTATTGATATTTTGGTACTAGGGATTAAAGCTGGGGATGCTTTACAACCGAGCTACTGAGCTCCTTCCACAGTCCTTTTTTTTTTTTTTTTTTTTTTAAGACAGGGTCTTGCTAAGTTGCTGAGGTTGGCCTCAGCCTCCTGCCTCAGCCTCCCCAGTCTCTGGGATTTCAGGAGTGCAGCACCAGATCCAGCCACCAATTAATATGTTAATCTCATCCAAAAAAAATTCCTTCACAGAAATATCCAGGCTAATATTTGGCCAAATACCTGGGCAGGGAACCCAGTCCCTGAGAAGCTGGCACACAAAATTAATTTTCAATGGTCATGTCTTTTTCCTTCTACTCAAAAGACCATGTGATTATCTTGTCTTTTTCCTGTTCCTGCTCCTCATCATCTTTACGTCCTTCTTCATCCTTCATGGGTAAGGAACTATTTCTTTTTTTTTTTTCTGAATTCTTACAAGATTCTTGTTTTGTACTTAAATTATAAAATCTTGGCCAGGGTCTGCTAGGCATGATTGATTTTCCTTTTGTCACACTGTGAAACTTTTCCATCTCTATATTTAGACCTTTATAGGTTGTCTAGTGCAGTGTTTATTGGCTTCTATTACAGTCTAATCATATCACCAAATCTTCTCTAAGGAAGAACTGTTCCTGGGCCCCCAGTAGCGACTGTCTTTTTGCACAATCAGTTGAAATGTGTGACACATCTTTGTCAATAACTTTCAAAGGTCAGTGATTTTTATATTAGGTGCAAGCTAATGAATCAGTGCCACAGTAGCACTGAGACTGGTAAAGGACAGAAGACTCTAGGATCAGAGACAATGTACTTCATTACTCATGGTACAGAGGGCAGCATGAGCTTCATATTTGCATAGGGTTCTCCTTGCCTGGAAAATCCCAGCAGGTGGGTATCATGCATACAGCCTGTTTACCTCTCAACTGGGTATTACGTTTAAGAAATTACAAAGTTAATAATGGACTGCTAGCAAACCTTCCTAAACTTTGCCTCAGAGTTATAAATTTTTATCTTTGAGGTCAAGGATATGTATACATGTGTATCCTCAAACTTGATGGAAAACACTACTTCTATCTTCCAAGGTTGTTTGCTTAAAATATCCTTGAAACTATAATCTGAAACAAAGCTCTCAGTTCTTATAGGAAACATAAGTTATCCTATTAAGAAATGTCTCCCAAGGACCTTGATCTTAATGCTAAATTTGTTTTACATCTTAGGGTATTAACTATCTTTGTTTTCTTTCCTGATTATTTTTCTTTCATTAGGGAAGATAAGTAGGAGGGGATGTGTCAAGGTTCAAAATTATACAAATTTCACTCTCATCCCAGGAGTATGGGATGTCCCTGATGATACAGGAGTTCCTAATGATTTGCAAACTCTGTCTTCTCATTCAGAGTGATGGTGTAAGTCTGATTATTGAAGGACTATTGAATAATGAGACATAAGTGTTTTTCTCAGCCCTGATTTTTTCAGAATCCCTAACTGTACAATGTGTAAGAGTTACAGACAGGTGTGCAGTCTTCTTGGGACTCAGGTGCAAGGGAAAACTTTCTCTAATGTGAGCCCCATCTGTTCCAGTAGATTGTGACATCTCTCTACTATTGTGATCCTTACCTCAGGCCTCATAGATCCAGGGTTTAGAGCAGAGGTGTGCATGTTATCTTTTCCTACCAGTCAGTAGTAGCCCACCTGCCATGTAGCAAACATTCATTCCTCTGAGATACTCAAATATTTTTTGGTAATCAGTGTGGAGCCAAGGAAAATTTCAGGAAAGAGGATTTGAATGTTTGAAGAACTACATTAGGAGGATTCAATCATCAGCAGACACTGATATATTGAAATATAAGAGATGATATATGGAGAAATCACTTTGAACTTGCAAATATTATATAAAATTAACAATTTTATCTTTTCTCATGTTGTTTACCTAGAATTTTAAAAATTATTTTAATTTTTATTTTCATCAAAATACTCTACTAAAAATTTAAGTAATATCAGAAACACTATGTTAAAAAATCTGATTGCAAATTAGCATCTGTATATCAGAGAAAACATTTGACCTTTGGTTTTTTGGGATCGGCTTATTTTGCTTAGCACCAGTTCCATCTATTTACCAGCAAATGATATAATTACATTCTTCTTTAAGACTGAGTAATATTCCATTGTGTATATATACCACATTTTCTTTATCTATTCATCTGTCAAAGGGAACCTTGGTTGGTTCCATAATGTAGCTATTCTAAATTGAGCTGTTATAAACATTGATGTGACTGTGTCACTGTAGTTTTCTGATTTTAAATCCTTCTGGTATAGACCAAGGAGTGGGATAGCTGAGTCAAATGGTGGTTCCATTCCAAGTTTTCTGAGGAATTTTCATATTGCTTTCTATAGTGTGTGTGGGAGGGGAGGGAAGAATAGAGGTACTTTGGATTAGACAGAGGGGACTGAAGAGAGAGGAAGGGGTATGAGGATAGGACTGATAGTAGAATGAATCAGACATTATTACCCTATGTACGTATATGATTACACAAACAGTGTAATCCTATATCATGTACAACCAGAAGAATGAGAAATTATACTCCATCAACATATGATGTGTCAAAAATGCATCATGTATAACTAGAATAAATTTTAAAAATGCAATTGCTTACATTTAAGCCTCCTTATTTCATTTTTACCATTCAGAGGCAACCACATATAGCTCTTTCTGCTACTTCTTTGGGAATTTTTTAAATAACATTTAAAAAAGTATAATTAATATAAACAAAATTAGAATATTTGAAGATAGTGTGTATAAGTTTTTATATAGGTGCATACTGATGAAACTATTGTATTAAGACAATAAACATATCCAGTACTATCAAAAGATTACTCATGTCACTTTTGAAACCTTTTCTCCTGTTTGCTTTCTCTCCTGCACTATATCTCAATGTGGTTTTATTTTGAATGTTACCAGTTATTAGTAATGCTGTATATTTTCTGCCTATACTTAATTTCAACACATCTACTATCTTTGATAAAGTAACTGTTCAAGTCTTTTATCAACTTTTGATTGAGTTCCTTGTTTTAATATAATTTCAAGAGTTCTTAACATGTTCTGGATATATGGTCTTTGCGGTATAGGTGGGTTACAGATGTTTTCTCCAAACCTATGGCTTATCTTTTCATTCTTTTGATTGTCTTTCAAAAATTAAAAGTTCTTAATTTTGACGAAATTCAATTTATCTTATTTTTGTGTATCATACTCTTAGTGTTATATCTAAAAAGATATTGTCTTGTCCAAGGTCCAAAAGATTTTCTCCTCTGTTATTTTCTAGAAGCTTTATAGTTTTTAAATGTAGGTGTATGAAATGTTTTGTGTTTTTATATGTACTATGAAGTATGAATTGAAGTTTGTTTTTTGCATGTGAAATCCAATTTTTCTCTCCCATTTGTTGAATAGAATTTCCTTTTTTAGTCGAATTTGCACCTTAGCCAGAAATCAATTGTCCAAACATTTGTAGGTCTATTTCTGGAATCTCTCTCCTCTTTCATTAATCTATTTCTCTATCTTTTCACAAATATCACACAGTCTCAATTATTGCAGGTTTAAAATAAGTCTCAAAATCACAGAGTACAAGCCTTTTCCAAGGTGTTTTATATTGTCAAGGTTCTTTGCATTTCCATATGACTTTTAGAATCACCTTGTCAATTTCTACAAATTCCTAGGGAAATTATTGTGATTGCATTAAACTTATAGATAAATTTAGGATCATTAATATCTTAATATTTAGTTTACTAATCCATGGACACAATGTATATCTTCATTTATTTAGGTGTTTTTTTTATCTCAACTCTATAATTAGGAGAGAACAGATCTCAACCACCTTTACATTTCTGTAAGCTTTTAACATTTTTGATTCCAAACTTGGTGGGATTTTTGTTTTTTAAAATCTAAGTTTTTTTACTGTTCATTAGTAATATATGGAAATAGATCTCATTTTGTATATTATTTTTGGTTTCTTCACCCTTATTAAACTCACTTATGTATTCTAACAACTATTTTGTTGAACTCCACATTTTATGCACAATTACATCATCTACCAAAAATACTCCAAGGCTGCTTTTCCAACCTTGATGTTTTCCTTGTCTTCCTCTTCCTTCATTCCTTCCATTCCTTTCTTATTCCCTTCAATGAATTGTGGAGAACTTCCACTACTGTGTTGAATGGAAGTGGTTAGCAGTGGAGAGTGGACAATCTTGCTTTGTTCTTGAACTTAGGGAAAACTTTCTGGATTTCATCCAGTTCAATATTAATTACATGCTTTGTTGTGGATGCCCTTTATCAGATAGAAGAGCTTTTCTTCTTTTCCTAGTTTGCTAAATATTTTCTCAGAAGTGGATGACAAATATTTTTATAATTATTTTCTGTATCTGTGAAGATGGTTTAATGGTCTTCTTTCTTAGTTTGCTAATATGGTAAATTACATTTACTGATTTTTATAGAATTAAATATTGCATTCCAGCCATGAACCTCCCCTACCAAATTTCATAATGATGTATTGTCCTCTTCGAGATATCATTGAATTAAATTGGTACAGTTTTATTTAGATTATTTGCATTCATAGTCATGAGGGATATTTGTGTCTGCTTTTATTGTCTTATAACACCTTTGGTTTTGTGTAGAGGTTAATGCTGACTTCATGAAATAGGTTGGGAGGTAGTCCCTCCTCTTCAATTTTCTGGAAGAAGTTTTGCAAAATTGGTACCAAAACTTCCCCAAATATTTGGTAAAATTCACCAGTAGAGACATTTAGGTCTCAAATTTTCTTCAAGTTATTTTGTGGACGTTTTTAACTACAATTTTTTAAAAATAAAAACAAGTGTGTTTTTAGATTTTCTACCTGATCTTTAGTAAGAATTGGAAATTACCTTTCAAGTAATTAGTCCATTTCGTATGAATTGTTGAATTTATTGGCATTCTTTTATGCATAATATTCCTTCATTATAACTTTGAATACATACATAATTAGTGTAATGTCATCATTTCATTTCTGGTGTTGGTGATTTATATCTTCCCTTTTTTTCATGATCAGTCTTTTTTAGAAATTTATCAATTTTACTAATCTTCTCAACCACTTTTGCTTTCATTGATTCTTTCCCCACTTTTCTTTTTCTCATTTTAGGTTTTATATTGCATGGGTTTCCAGTTTGATTTTTTTCTCTTTCTTTCTACTTGGTTTTGTTTTAATTTCTTTTTTCTAGATTTTTCAAAAATTGAAGCAGAAGGCATTCATTTGAGACCCCCCTTCTTTTTTTTTGCCACAGGTGTTTAGTACCAAACCTTCTTCCTAAATACTGTTTTAAGGACACCCTGAAATTTTGATATATTGTGCTTTTAATCTCTTTGAACTTAAAATGCTTTCTAATTTTCATTTTAGTTTCTTTTTTGACTCATATAATACTTGCAAGTGTGCTACCTAGTTTTCAATTATTTGAGGATTTTTCAGATATATTTCTAGCATTGATTTCTAATTCAATTAAATTTTCCAAGAGAATATATTTGTTTTGACTTGAATCCTTCAAAATCTATTGAGTCATGTTTTGTGGTTCAGAATATGATATGTCTTATAAATGTTCCATGTATACTTGAAAAAGAAGGTGTATTTTCTTGTTGGCGAAGTTGAAAGTGTTATTCAAATCTTCTGTATCCTTATCACTTCATGTCTAGTTTATAATTACCCATCAATTATTGAGAGATAACTATTGAAATCTGACTAGAACTATGTTATTATCTATTTCTTCTTTAGTGCTATCAGGTTTTCTCTCTGCATTTTGAAGTTCTTATATTAAGTGCATAAGCATTTGAGATTATAAGTTCTTCTGATGAACTGACATTTTTTATATAATTTGTATGGTGTTAACATAGTCACTCCAACTTTCTTTTCATGAGAAACATACTTACCTTCTTAAACCCAAAGAATGGACTCTAGGATATGTGGTGGACTCGAGACTTTAACGCTAGTAGTGCAAGATCGGGTATCTGGTGAGTCACTCCAGGACAGTTAAAGGAATTAATTTGTTCCCTAGTGCACAGGACCCTCCCCTAGTTCCTCATAGGCTGGGTACTATTTATGATCTTCCCAGACATTGCCTATGTTTCCTTATGAGGTTATGCCCTTTTTGGTTGGCCCCTGAATGAATCAAAGCTAGGTATATGTTTTTGAAAAATAGCGTGGTACAAGCTAACTTCGAACCTGTCAAGTCTAGGTGTATGCTCAAGGCTGTACTAAGGTGGGGATTTCTGATTGGGCATGAGAGGGTTTACTCCTAAAATCTGTCAATGCAAGATAAGGAGATGATGATATCTTATTGGTTTTATGCTTTGTGGTGGTCTCATCAGCAAGCTGTTGTGCAAATTGGCTACTAGTAATCCTCATTCCGAGCTGAGCCATTTACATCCTTTAACCTAAATATCTTGCTTTGATAATCAATCATCAAAAATTTCATTCCTCACACTTTTTATTAGTGCTTCTGCATGCTGTATCCATTTTTTACTCTTAACTTTTGTCTCTAGATTTAAAGTGCATCTTTTGCAGGCAGCATAGATTTGGAACTAGCTTTTTAAAAATAGCTAATCTGGACATCTCTGTCTCTTATCTGAAATGGAATTAACATTTAGTAAGATAATTGATAAACTTTATTTTAACCTTATAATATCATTCTTTTCTTATTTATCTTGTTCATTCTTTGTTCCATTTTCCTTTATTTTCTTCCCTTTTGTGGGAGGGGAGAAATAATTTTTCATAATTCTCTTTATTTTCTTTTTTGGTTATTATTTATAACTCATAACTGTGTTACGTTAGTGGTTGCTTTAGATGTATAGTATGCACTTTAACTTACCACAGTGTGCTTTCAAATTACACACCACTTCATGTATGGTAGAAACTTAACTTACTTCAGTGTACTTCCATTTCTCCCTTCCTGATTTTAATTTACTGTTGTCACCCATTTTACTTTTTATGTTCTTTTATTAACCTAAAATGAAATACTCTTGTACTATACTCACAACATTTCTGACACTAAGTGTGGGGGGGATTTTTTTTAACTCTAATAACCTCAACAGGATTTTCTACAATTTAACTAAATTCTGAACCTATCTACTTGGATTCGGTGTAGACCCCATAGGTTAAGGACTCAGTCCCAGAGGCTCCTCCCAGTTCATATGCTAATTGTACATCCTGAGCCTCTAACACTTAGTGATTGATATAATTGTAAATCAAGAATTACTATGACCTGATCCTCCTGTTCAATAATTTGCTCTAATGTTTTACACAACTCAGGGAAGGATACAAATGAACAGCCAGATGAAAAAGTATATGGGAAAATGTCTGGTTCTGAGCCCAAGATCTTTGTCCCCATGGGAGTTGGGGTGTGCTCTCACCCTGGATTGAATGTGAATTTACCGATTTATAAATCTCTGAACCTCAAGGTTTAGGAATAATTTTTTTGGAGGTTTCGTCACATAGACGTGATTGATTATTAACTAAGTCTCCAACCACTCTCCCCTTGCCAGAGGATGAAGAGTGAGGCTGAAAGTTCCAAGCTTCTAATAATGACTTCATCTTTCTGGCGTTCAACCTCTATTCAGAATCTAGCAGTCCACCAAGAGTTGCCTCATTAGAACACAAGATGCTTCTATCAACCAGGAAAGTTCAAGGGATTGAGCTCTGCATCAGGCATAAAAGACAAAAATGAAATATATATTCCTTATGTCACAAAATGTCACACTCTGTTGATTTTTTTGAAACAATCATTTTAAAGAGATCTAAATGATTTTAAAAAATCTTGAATATGAATTCATTTAGTTACTATATCTGGAAAATTTCATTTCTTTGCAAAGACTCATATTTTCATTTGATGTTCCTGGGCTTGATATGAGAATTAATGAATTATTAATATATAAAATGACTAGGATGAATCTTAAAAATAATATTGTGTCAAAGATGCAAAGAAACACAGCCCTCTGTTCTATTTATGCAAATTTCAAGTGCAGGCAAACTAATCTATAGTGATAGAAGACCCCATAGTTGTTAACCTTGGTGGAGGTCTTACAGCTCCTTATGACTTTTGTTTTCTCTTTCTGATTGAATCACTGTTTATTTGGGTGTGGAAATTCATTGAGATGTATGTTTTTGGTTTATATATATCTCTGAAGGTATATTATATGTATGTTATACTTTGATAAAAAGTGGTACATAAAATACATTTGGGGGGTGTAGTTCAATGGTAGAGCACTTGCTTAGTATGTGCGATGCCTTAGCTATCATCCCCAGTACACAGAAAAAAACATAAAAAACCAAAAAGACTATAAAACAAACACATGTGCTAAGTATAAAGTGCCTCTACTAATATATTGAATAATTGTACTAATATATTGAAGGGCTTAGGACTAAACTCTGTTAGCATGCACTCAAACTTTGAATCTCCATGTTGGAAAAAAATGACTTGATTAAACTTATTTATATTTACTTTTTGTTTATAAACTAAACAAATTTAAGGTGAAAAAAAGATAAAATTAGAGTTAAGATGTTCTAGTAATAACTGTAGCCAAGAACAAATTTATTGAAGATGCTCAGCAATGTTAAAGCTTTAGTAAAAAGGATTCCACTTCTTCTTCAGTAACTTAAATATTGAGTTTCTCTTTGCCTTAAGGTTTACTTTAAACCTGGTTACTGAATTAAACTAGACATTCAGTGGTTTAAAATATATAGAGAAAATTAAGCCTTGTCAATCTGATGCTTATATAAAATAAAGGGATTAATTTTAATACTGTTTGACATTTGAGCAGGGAAAGATTTCTAGAATTTTTGAGTCAGCATTAGTTAGATAAAAAAAATAACTTATTAAAAAATGGCACACTTTTGATGAACTAATATATCAGAGAATGATATCCTTATGTATTCATAACCATCTTTTTATTGATTCTTCTTAGATATATGTAACATAAGAATTAATTTTTACAAAATTGTAAAATCATACTTTGTTCTTATAAGTTAACAGTATGGTCTTCATACATGTTTTGGTACCAGTATCATGCTAGTTTTGCTACTAGAGCTCTATAGTATTATTTGAGTTCTGGTATTGTGATGCCTTCTGCTTCACTTTTCTCATTAAGGATTGCTTTAGCTTTTCAGAGTCTCTTATTTTTCCAAATGAATTTGTTAACTTCTTTTTCTAGTTCTGTGAAAATTTTCATTAGAATTTGATGGGATTTGTATTGAATCTATGTGTTTGGTAGTATGGCCATTTTGACAATATTAATTCTGCCTATCCAAGAACAGGGGAAGTCTTTCTATCTTCTAAGGTCTTCTTCAATTTCTTTCTTTAGTGTTATATAGATTCCATTATAGCAGTCTTTCACCTCATTCGTTAGATTTATTTCTGTCTTCTTTTTTTGAGGCTATCATGAATGGTATAGTTTTCCTAATTTCTTTTTTCACAGATTTATCATTGTTTGACTTATGGGTGTTGATCTTATATCCTGCTACTTGGCTGAATTCATTTATGAATTCTAGGAGTCTTCTGGTGGAGATTTTTGGGCCTTCAAACATGGGATTATGTCATCAGCAGAGACAATTTGAGCTCTTCTTTTTCTATTCGTATCCCTTTATCATGCCTAATAGTTCCTGCTGGAATTTTAAGGACTTTTATTGAATAGGAATAGACATCCTTCTCATGTTCCTGTTTTTAGAGGAAATGCTTTCAGTTTTTCCTCCATTCAGTATACTATTGGAGTTGGCTTTGTCATGTATACATTTTACAATGTTGAGGTAAATTCCTTCTATTCCTATATTTTCTAGAGTTTCAAACATGAACAGGTGCTGTATTTGTTGAATGCTTTTTCTGCATCTATTGAGATAATCATGCAATTCTCATCCTAAGTCTATTTACACGGTGAATTATGTCTATTGATTTTTGTATATTGGACCAACCTTGCATTCCTGGGATGAAACCCATTTGATCATGGTGCAGTAACTTTTCAATGTGTTTTTTTTTGCAGGCACTTTGTCAATATTTTATAAAGAATATTTGCATCTATGTTCATCAAGAATATTGGTTTGAAGAGATAAAGAAGGTCATTTTATACTGCTTAAGGGAATCATAAATCAAAAAGACATAATAATTATAAATATGAATGCTCCAAACAATGAAACATCTATGTAAATAAACAACCCTTCTCAATATTAAGAATTAAATACACCACAATACAATAATACTGGCTGACTTTAACATGCCTCTCTCACCACTGAGTAGATCATCCAAACATAAACTTAGTAAAAATTCTACATAACTAAAAAAAAATCAGTTAGTAACATGTACTTAACAGACATCTACAGGATCTTTCATCCATCAATGACTGAATTAACTTTTTTCTCAACAGTACATAAAACATTTTCTAAAATAGACCATATTTTAGGCCACAAACAAAATTTTTGCAAGTATATAAAAAACATAAAGTTAATACCTTGCATTCTATCAGATTATAATGGAATAAAATTAGAAATCAATGATTAGATAAAAAGCAGAAAACACTTTAAGACCTAGAGATTAAATAATACACTTTTGAAGGATAAGTGGATAGCAAAAGAAATTAGGGGAGAAAAAGAGAAAAATTCTTAAAAATAAATAAGAATAACGATACAGCATATAAAAATATCTGGGACAGTAAGAAGGAATTTCTAAGAAGAAAGTTCCTAGCATTGAGATCATACAATAAAAGAATAGAAAGATATCAAATAAAAAATTCTAACATTGCATCTCAAGGCAGTAAAGAAAGAAAAAGTCAACACCAAAATCAGCAGAAGAAAGGAAATAATTAAAATTAGAGCCTAAATCAATGAAATTGAGAAAAAAAATAAAAAAGATCTACAAAACAATAATTTGGTTTTTTGAATATATGAACAAAATTGATAAATCCTTAGCCAAACCAACCAAAAGAAAGAAAAAACTCAAAGTAACAAAATTTGAGATGACAAAGGAAATATCACCCCAGACCCCACTGAAATACAGAGGATCATTGTTGGGGATGTAAACAAGTCAAGATGGCACCTGGCAGCTTGCCAGGAGGAGTGGTTTGTGAAGTAACACCAGGGAGCCATTAAGATGGTGAGCATTCCTTATTGGCTGACTGCTGTACCTAGATGATGTTAATTGAGTCAAGCTGTGTGTAATCAGTTGGGTATATATACCTCTGTTGTCCCGAAATAAAGCGGCTCCTGCTATCTTGGGTGCCTGCTATTTTGAGTTCTCCTTCAGTTCCTGCTGAGTTCACTCGCAATAAAGTAGTTCCATCTTGAACCTTCAAGTTGCTTGTCACCTCCTGGTTATTTGCCCAGCCAGACTGCGGCAAATGGTGGCCCGTACAGGGGAACTCCGGGATGCTTGGGGGTAAGTGACAAGGTAAGCTGCCCATCCCTAGAAATAGATAGGACAGGAGGAAGTAGATAGGGCGAGAGGACGAATAGTCATTTCAAGAAAATGGAGAAGATTGATACAGTGTGGTTTTGTCTTGTTTTGTCTTGGTGTGTTGTGTTGTCTTTGTTACAGAAGTATGGGATCAGATGTTGGTGGAAATCAAGCCGAAAGGGTGTTAAGTAAGTTGCTAAAGGAAGGAGGCACCCCAGTAAAACCAAGAACAGTTAGAGCATACGTTGATAAAAGCCCAGGAACTCTAGTCAGAAAGAGGAAGAAAGTTCATAGGAGAAAGGATTATCAGGGAAGGAGTTACAACAAAAGGCTACTAAATACTTTTCTTCACCAGAGGGTGCGTGAAGTGGCATGGTGTGGTGGCTGCTGCATGCACAAGTGGGTCACAGTGCAGCAGGGACTTTCCAGCCAATGGCGACAGTGGCAGATGGCTCTTCTCTGCCCCCCACCCTGGGGCTGCCTGGGGATGCTGCAGCTGGTGGCAGAGGACGAACAAGCGCCCTGAAGTTTGGCCATTTCCAATGCTAATAACTAATGAGTCGTCAGTTTTTCCCTATTTGCTGCAGGTGCTGCCACGGGACTCCTCGATATTCCTGTGGATAGCATTTACCTTCAGATGCTTTGGTATTTTACAGCTTTTACCACAGCTGCATCAGCTTACAGTTATTATCATTAAAGGTCCCGACCCAATGATTGTCTGGAGTCAGTGGTCTGTTTGTGTGTTTCCACAAGGAAAACAGCATCCTATTTGGATTCCAGAGAGACTAACTAAAGTGATTTCTACAGACCAAAAAGAAGATGATTTGGTTCAAATCCATAACAGCTGATATCCAAAACTCCAGTTTAGCTATCCTTACTTCTGTGACAATGGTTCTCCCATACCTGGAGGCTAATGAATAATCAGCACCATTAAGGCCTATTTCAAATGTAAAAAACCTTGAGGCTCACTTGTGGGAATGCCTTCAAATCCATATACAAGTTACAGGAAGAAGGAATTACAGCTACCATCATCACAGCTGTTGCTGTTTCTGCTGCTGCTACTGCAGTTTCTGCAATAGCTACCACACAAACAGTATAAACTTCTGCATCAATACTTCAAGAAAGAATAGACATATTAATGGATTTCTCTGCTTTGAGCTGCTTGTGGAACTTACCTGGACTCTGTATCACTTATATGCATTATGAACTGATACAACAAATTGTAATAGTACCAGGGTATCTTTGCTGACGGTATCATCGGTGGTACAGTTTTTCCAAGGGTTTCTCTCTTGGAGTCATCGTATGGCTTGGTATTGTGACATTTTGTATTCTCCTCTTTCTGCTTGTGGCAGATTGTTTATGGTGTTTGTGTAAAAACAACTATGGTTGTTATCCACAAGTATGGTGAAATAATGCTGGGCCGGTAGACAAAGACGGGTAAGATCCAATTACAATGGTACCAACCTAAGACAGAAGGCTGACGATTTGAGGTCAGACCATCCAATGACTGGTAAGGATCATATGTAGTATTGGACAACCTAAGACAGGCATGATCCCTAAGCCACATACTTGTTGTTTAATAAAACAAAAGGGAGGAGATGTTGGATGTAAACAAGTCAAGATGGCGCCTGGCAGCTTGCCAGGAGGAGTGGTTTGTGATGTAACACCAGTGAGCCATTAAGATGGTGAGGATTCTTTATTGGCTGACTGCTGTACCTAGATGATGTTAATTGAGTCAAGCTGTGTGTAATCAGTTGGGTATATGTACTTCTGTTCCGCAATAAAATGGCTCCTGCTATCTCAGGTGCCTGCTACTTTGAGTTCTCCTTCAGTTCCTGCTGAGTTCACTCGCAATAAAGTAGTTCCCGCTTGAACCTTCAAGTTGCTTGTCACCTCCAGGTTATTTGCCCAGCCAGACTGTGGTAGATCATCAGAAAGTATTTTGAAAATTTATATTCCAATAAGCTAAAAGATCTTGAAGATAGCAACAACTTCCTAGATACATATGACCTACTCAAGTTAAACGATGAAGATATAGAGAACTTAAATAGATAAGTATAAATAATGAGATTGAAGCAGGTATTAAAATCTTTTCAACAAAGAAAAGCCCAGGACCAGATAGATTTTTAGTTGAGTTCCATCAGATCTTTAAAAAGACCTGATGCCAATCCTTCTCAAATTAGTACTTGATATTTTTCTTACTTTCCAATTATTAGGCCAGTTAATTTATACAGGTGAGTGTGAACTTCAAAATTTCATATATTTTAAAATAGTAAATCACAGAGATATTAAAAATTAGGAAGTCAAAGTTAGGAATAAAATATTTTATTCTGCTAACACTAGTCCAATGTTTTTATACTATTATGATTTTGAATTTCACAGAGCAGTAGATTAAAATAAAAAGAATGGTATCCTAGTGTTGCCATTTAATTATTGGAAAGGAAGGACATTTAAAGAGAAGGAAGAAACCTTGTCCTCCATTGTTCTCCAATATGCATCCTACCTCACTCTGTTGGAAAAGCCTCTTGATTTTTTGGAGCAAAGGACTTCATCTTTACCAGATTCCTTTGTGTTCCTCAGCTTTTCCTGTTCTTTCCTTATCAGCTTCATCTCTCATTGCCCAAGGCAGTTTATGCACACTCTTCAACTCTACCCTCTAGTTCTGAGCTGGCAATCTTATTTTAAATGACAACTCCACCAGGCAAGACTTCTGTAACCTGGAGGCAGTCCTATAACTTCTTAAACTTTCAAATTCCCACTTAGTAAAATGGAGACAGTAACAGTGCCAACTTATATGGAGGAGTTAATTAAGGTCCTGTATTTAAAGCTCTTAACACAATGAGTAACATAGTAAGGTTAATATACTTTAGTTTTTATTGTCTTTATTCATGTCTATTTGTTTCCTATTTTACTTGAAAAGGAAGGTTTAGATTTCTAATCACTTCATTTTCGCCTTTCGACCTATACATTTATCTATAATATTACTTAATTCAATTCAACCATTTTGACAGTTTGCAGCGGAAAAGGTCTCCATCTCTGGTTTTTGCTAATCTGACCTTCTGCTATTAAATCCTGCATGTCCTTTTCTTCACTGAAATCTTGTCAATCATTCATGCCTCTTATTCTCAAGGGCCTTCACCTCAGTTAATAAACTATTCTTAGGTTCAGCCCATTCAGAATTGTTCCTGTTGTTGTTATAATATGTCTAGAATAGATTTTGCCTCATCTTTCACTATTTCGGCTCATGTATTACCTCTTCTACTAAGGCATATTTGTCTCCCCTCTTTTCCACCTGACTGTACCTCTTGGTTAGGCTATTTGTCTTTGTTTCCTTTGCACGTTTCTCATTATCCTGTAATTCTTTTCTTACTTCTCTCTGTTCTCAAGCATATTGTTAACTCAGAGTGCAAAGGCTTATTTATTGTCTCTCCTGAACCTAAAAATTCTCCTTGTTTATGAAGTGTTTATTGAATTAGAATATAGACAGTTACAGAAATCATCCTAACTTAAATCTTCTGTCTTTACAGACTCCTTTGACTTTAAAAGAGCTTCATTTAATGTTTGAAAAAATTGATAAAACTCAGAAAGGGCACAGAATCATGACTTTCTTTAACTATAAAAAGTAACTGGATCTGAAAAATAGAGCAAAACATGGATGTCTTCCCAGATCACAATCTGCCTGATTTTTCAGCAAATATTCAACTGTACAAATCTATATTAAGAGAATTTTGTTAAGGCATGGATTATAAGAGGATCAAAGTTCTCAATCTCTCTCTGTCTCTCTCTGTCTCTCTGTCTGTCTGTCTGTCTCTCTCTCTCATATTATATCAGCCCTCTGTGGCCAGGGAACTAAAATGCAATAGGAAAAATCCACATTTTTAAATGAAACACTAAAAAGTAAATATCCTTCTTTCAGTTGTCTTAGTAAATGTGGATTCCAAATTTCTGTATAATTTGGACCATATATGCTATGTTCCAGTGTGTCGTGGAAGGTACCCTCTCTCCTCTGTTTTTAGGGCTGAATGTATGAAAGAATGTTGGGAACTAGGCTCACTAGTAAAAATAGAGATGATAGAATCTTGAAACAATTGAGGCTACTTGGGTTAACATTCAGAAGTCAGGTAGATGTGATTTTCATTTTGAATGGCAAAGCTATTACTCAATCTGTGCTATTGAAAGGAACTAAAGGTAGATCATTATGAATCTGTGGGTACTCTCAAATACAAAGTTATCATGTCTTTCTCTGTCTCTATACCTCAGCCAATTTTTTAACCTGGAGCTCAGTGATGTTTCATGTCCATGAAAGAATAATTGCAAGATTATAACAAATATCCTTGACCAAAAAAAAAAAAATCCCATTCTTCCCCAAAGGGACCAATAGACATTTTCTTGGACAAAATTGTGCACCAGAAGAAAGGGACTATGCAAACAGTTCAAGGGCCATTACACAAATCCAGGTTTTCTCTAATACCTGGAGACTATGATCTCCATCATGGGTTGTTGCTCAAGGTAGGCATATCTAGGACTGTTAGGTAATTGGTTAGCCATGAACAGGTTGGCAGGGAAAAAGAAAATGAAGGGCAGATATCAGACATATGTGTTAAGAAACATCCATGAATCCTAAAAGTGATAGTGCAGGGATTCTTATCAAAACAGGCATTAGGAGTATGAAAGCTAGAATGCCGAACCTTCCCCAAATGAAATAATTATAATCCTTTGAAGGAACTATTATATAAAATCATCCAGAATATTATAAAAGAAGACAAGTTTCAGAAAAGTGGTAATATGTGTTGGAACCTCCGGCAGCAATAGTTCATTATAACCCCTTAAGGAAAACTGTTTCTAAAATATATCATCACTCTCTCTTGTAACCAGGTCACCAGGACCCTCCTTTATCACTGACACTGTTTATTACACAACCACCTTGAGATCAGGATATCACAAGCTTCACAAAGTTTTCTGAGGGTTATGCAAAGGGTAATAGATTGATTAAGGGGCAAGAGAAATTGAGGCAAGGACAGGGGGACCCCATTTACTTAAAAACTCCAACTCTGTGAGCATCACACCATGATCTCTTTGAGGTGATTGGTGAAGTTCCGATGCTGTGCTGTCACCTCATTTCTCGTTCTATCAAACCTTTGCTAGCTATTTTGTGTATCACTGGAAATCGTTCCCACCCAGAACCTCTCTGGGTGCCTCCACTCAGCTGCCACCCTTCCTCCGTTTTAGTACAGGTTATATGTAAAGTCCTGGTCAAGGTCCAGGCACAGTGGATTCACTTGGTCTTTGAACTTATTGAAAGGTCATTTTCATGATTCTTTCGTATACACTCAGAAGAAAGAATTGATGGTTGGCAAAACACCAACATGAGATCAGGTTCAGATTTATTACATTTGGATAAGCCAAAATATAAACAAACATTTTATCCTAGATGGATGGCAAAAAAAAAAAAATTGTGTCACTGTTAAACATCTAAACGTTACAGGGATATTAGTTTCTATCACACCTCCTTTGAATTTGCCAGTTTGGTGCTCATGCAAAACCCACAAGGGATCTAAGAATGTGACTAGTACAAACAAACAAACAAAAAACAAAACAAAACAACAACCCCTCCCCCCCAGAATCCACAAGTGTGTTTTCCATGCCATATGTGCTCCATTTTGCTAGAAGAGGTTAACATGGTATGTAGCTCTGGATGTGATGAAGGAGTTTATTTATTTATATTTCTATCAAAACAGACAAACAGAAACAGTTTGCAGTTACACAGAAAAGATAATGGGCTTGACTGATGACAAAAGCTATCTAACATCAACTGGCCAAATCTTTCTGTGAAGCCAATATCTCTCCCTTGATACATGCTCTCTGTTGGGCTCAGCATATGATGCAAGTATTCACTTAATATCCCTATCTCCTATGCTCAGTCTGTGCCCTCAACCCAGACCTGTCATTGTTCTACAGCAAAGCTCTTTTCCTCTCCATGTTCACTTTTGTTTCATGTGCTTTCTTCCACAGGCACCCCTTAATAATTATTCTGCAAGCTAAACTTCATCTCCTGCCTTTTGGTAGCAGTGCCTAGTTTTATCTCTCTTCCCTAGGGTGTTGGTGACTTCTTATTGTTCCTGATATTTAGAATTACTCTCAGAGTCTACTTCCCAGGAATGTTCATCAACAACAGATATCTTTAAGCATCCATTGATGAAAAATGAAAAAAAGCTATATAAAAATCAGTAATGACTAAGTTTGTGCTTTCTTACTGATACCTATATGACAATATATGTATATTACTGCCTATGTCATGAATATGAATTAAGAACTGCTAGTAATAATTCTTTAATCCAGTGGTGAAATCAATGGACTAGATGTGGTTCATTGTTGCAAAGATATCTTTTATCTAAGGGATCTAATTTTATTACCTGTTAGATAAGAACACTGCTCCATATTGCTCACCCAATTTAGTTAATAGATTCCATATGGCATCCACATATTAAGAAGGAATTCAAATTCACATTTCATTGACTATGTAAGCAACTTAAAGACCACTTGAAATGGCATGGCATAGTAGATACTGTGAGGACAATGGTAGCAGCAGAGAGCAGAACAGCTGGTGGAACAGCAGGCTGGTATGGTGGGTTATTCTTGAACAAAGATTTCAAACATGTTATGCATCTAAGAAAAGAAAGTACAAATCACATCATATTGTGCAAACAACAGCCGGACTTGTAAATCAAAGGGCAAATTTTACCACACAATGTACAGAGGTTTAGCACATTTATTGATATTTTCAGTTAAAAAAAATCATAGGAGTCCTTTATCCTGGAAGAATGGTAATATTTAGACATTTTAAATCTTAGTTTCCAAACCCAGAGGAAACTAAAGATTATAATTGGCTAATTGATTAAGAAGTAAAATTACATACTATATATTCTAGATGGAAAATTAATGTAAGTTTCATCTGTTAGGCTCATTATTTGCCCTCAAGGGTGAAGTTAGCCTTTCAATATACAGTGCCTTTTCCTAACTGGATAGTTCAATCCCTGAGGGCAGGAACTATATTTTATATTTACTTAAAATTTTATTGTACCTGTCCAGTGTTGTTCAAGTACTGCACATTAGATTAATATTTGGTGATTCATTTTTTTAAGATGATGTCCAAAAATGGGTCTTGTAACTTTGTAAAAAAAACACAGAATCAGCAGCCAGACCAAGGTAGATTAAATTTTAGATCTTATTCACTGTGTGACTTTGGATGATCTGCCTAACTATTTTATTTTTTATTATTTTAATGATACCTACCTTTCAGAATTTTTTTTAAACTGAGATTAATGATTAAATTTGCCAAGCACTCCACATTGTTCATGGAATATAGTCTTAATAAATGATAACTACCATGATTAGTTATGTTTTTTGGTGTATTTTGGGATTTGATGAAAAAAGCAAAGCATCATCACTAGAAAGTCAACTCCCCATACATTGTACCTTTGCATTTTTGGAATATGCAAGGATGAAACCTCATATGGATATTATTAATTGACACATTTTTAAAATTTCATAATCATGTCTGAAGTCATCCAGGAGATAAGCAAGTGAAATCTCTCATTCAGTATGTTATTTATAATATCCCTCACATGGGTCATTCAATTTCTGTTTGAACGTTTCTGGAAACACAGTTTTTACCACCCAAGTCTCAAGTATGGGGACAGCTCTTAAAGTTAGAATATTTAATCTTTATGGTGAAAACAATTAAAATGCTTGTGACTTTCTTCTCATTGACCTTAATCTGCATTCTGAAAGTGGATAGACAAGCCTGCACTGCCTATAAGCACTTTAAATAATTAAATAGAAGTAACACTAACATCAAGAGGTTTATGTTAATTGCTACATTAAAATTATTGATATGAGGAGTGATCAGTCAAGGAAGACTTACTTTAAAGAGTGAGGAGTTCTTGAGTTGGTGATACCTCTCCTCATTCTTTGTATCACTACTGCAACCAAATAGGGTTGAGATACCTCTTCTTTATGCTCCATGGCCTTCTGAACATATGGATGACCTGGTAAGCCCAAGATGGTGGCTCAAAAGATTGCCATGTGGTAAGTACTCAACAAATGTTTTAAAAATCAACTGGTGAATAAGATGTGGCTAGGTAAATTAGGATTAAAGGCATTTCAGGGAGCAAAAACCACTTGAAAACTTGGAAGTATGAAACAACATAGTAATTTAGAGGTAACTCTGGGTAGTTAGAGAGAATAACCTACATTAAAGAATATTGAAGTTGTTAATATATAAATCAATGCAAATCACTTGGAACAGCTCATCCATTTAAACTACTTGGAAGAGTTCAGCAGGTAGAATGTTTTCAACACATTAGCTGTTACTTTTGGCTGTAGAACTTTTTGAGGTATTCAGGCCATATTGGACCTGTTCTCTTTAGCTAATGTCTCTGGGTTAATGGGCAGAAACTGAAAACTATCTAAGGTTCACATATGGTGCTTAGCCCTATTTTTACTAGCCTCTGCCTTGTGAATCAGCTGCCTAGGAAGTTTAAGGAATCACACTTCCCAAGGATAATTAGCTGTATTTGCCATCCTATGTATAAGCAGAGAGAAGAAAACTCAGTGGCTAAAGAAGTGGTCTGTAACTATCTCTCCACTAGAAATTCAGTTGTACCTTTGTAGAGTGGACATTTGGAGTAGATCTAGGAGACTCACTCTGATTTGCAACACGAATCTAGCTAATAAAATTCTTAAAAAACTCTCCTGAAGCAGATGATTTTGGTGACTTTCTTTCATTTTGGTAAATAATATAAAAGGATGTATTGCTTTTGATGAATGTAACATTCACTCTAGAAGGGAATGATTTGTTTTCTCACATACAAATCAGCTCTTCTCTCAGGTCCAACAAACCCTGTTATAGGAGGAAGAAACCAGCACAACCATTTTTGTGTCTGCCCTTGTTGAAGTGGCCGTGAACCCGCAGAACCCTGCCTTTTTCTTCCCCTGCAGAGCAGCCACTGCTGGTTGTGTTGCAAGATCTCGGTGTCCGTAGGCCTCCAGCTAGTTGCCACCTATGGGAGGAACTGCAGGAAAACTGCAGAGAGAAGGTGATGGTGGAGATAGGAAAGCAGGAAAGGAGACAAGGGTGTCTCCTACTCCTTCTCCACCTTAGGCTGCTCTCTGGTAGGAGCCATGACTTCCCTGTGGCTCCAGCTCCCAAATGACAGCCTTGTTGTTGATTCCAGCTTCATTTACCTGTAATAGACTGCTGCTCTCTGGTAGCAGTGCCTCTTCTTTTGGTCTCTCCTGACTAGGGATATCAGTGGCCTCCTAAGTTCTTTATGTTATGATTTCTTACATCACCTCTTTGTCTTTCTGGTACTCCCATCATCCATGTTACACAGAAAGAAGAAGAACTTTAATGAATCCCTTCTGTTATAAAAACCAGTTGAGAATCCTGTCTTTCTGGTTAAAGACTTACCATACCATACCTTAGTAAAACAACACAAAAGAACTCACTCCTTTCCTAACAACCAACGGAATTACAAAACTTAACCATCCATGATTGTCTAGTCATATTGGAATAAATCTTTGATATCTTATACATAAGATTTGTTGGTGGAATAAATTGTGATAGAGTATATTTGTAGTAGATAAAAGTCTTTAGAAATAAGATCTGAGGTTATAAGGGCTGGCCTCAAATTCAACATTTTTATTTGTATTCCTAGCTGGGAGAAAGAAAGTACCTGTGTTAGATATAACAATACCATATACCACCTTGCTGTCAGAAAACACCATAAACTGTGCATTAAACAACAAGCATCTATTTGTAGAGTCTGGGATGTCCAATATTAAGACACCAGCAGATTCAGTGTCTAGAGAGGGCTCACTCATTGGCTTGTAGACAATGAGTATTTGTCTTCTTGCTGTATTCTCACAGGGGGGAAAGAGTGAGGGCTGTGATCTCTTCCTCTTCATAGAAGGACATTAATGTCACTGTGGGATTTGTACCCTCATCACCTCATCTAAAACTAATCACATCCAGAAGATCCCCTCACATTGGGGATTAGAATATCAAAACAAACATTCAGTCCATATCACCACCATAGTGGAGAAACATTGTAGAGATCTATGCTATATTCAAAGTTGATAGTGGAGAAAATTTTTAGATGACTTAGGAAAAAGAAATTCAATCAGGATAGGACACAGAGTCAAAGAAATATAGAAATGATTTACTGTAAGTCTCCCTTTTCTTCCTAACTACACATAATTTATAGATATTGAAACTGATGCTAAGAAAAATTAATTTTCTAAAGGCCATATTGCTTAGATGGAATTAGGAAGAGAATAGGATCTTAGGTGATTGGGCACTCAATGACTGCACACTGCTGTTCTTCTTTTCAGTAGGAAAACCTCGTTGTCAGCATACTGATTATTCCAGTGACAAAAATGAATAAAGGAAGACTAGATAACAAATTAGGAATAGTTTGTCTTGACATTGAATAGCCATTGTGCCAAAGATAAATGATTCTTTAGAACATCTAACATGGGGGAGACAATTTAGAAAAAAAAATTAAGATAACTTGAATATATTTTGTAGGTAAATACAGGAAGACAGAATTTAGGGAGATGGGGCATTAGCTTATGAAAAAATTGTGCTGATATTGGAGCAACATATTAAGTGGCATAACATGTACTTTAAATGCAGAATGAAAAGAAAGATTGAGAAACTAAAAAGGGCTTGTGTTTTCTTATATATCAATTTTTGTGTATGTTTAGCATAGTTTTAGATAAACTAAGTCTAGAAGAAAACAGACTTAAAAAATGAATAGATTAATTATTCTTTGGTCAACTCACCAAAGAATATTTTGAGAAAGAATTTGGTGATTGTAATCACCAAAACAAATGCTAGAGAAGACATTAACTGAGCTAAAAAGTAATCAGGTTCTCAAGCTTTAATATGGATACTCACTAACATATTAAAGAGTTAGCAATATAACAAATCATTTGGTTTTAAAGACGCTTGCAAATCAAATGTATTCCTTGGGAAAGAAGGAAAACAGTGCATTACAGATTTAAAGGCAATGTTCTTAAGTTAACAGGTTAAAGTAGTAGAAATTAGGTCAGATAACTGAAAAAAAAGAAAGATGAAATAAAGTAAGAGCATTAAAACACAAAAATAAAATGAAAGAAAAAACAGGAATATATTCCTCAAATAAAATAGGAAGTGAAGAAAGAATAGCTAGAATTTTTATTGCTCTGTCACAAAAAGGGAAAACTAATAAACTAATAATCTATGGTGTTATAAAAACTGGAGATTTATATAAATGTATATTTAATATAAATAAATATAATGTATAAATAAATATATATATTTTATATAAATCTTCCTGCCCTTCCAAATAAAAGTACATGTTACATGACTAGCTGAATCATGCTCCAATTATATTAAAAATGCAATATTTAATTTATTAGGAATATAAAGTACCTGGACATATTCAATAGCCAAGCATACTTAAGATGCTTAAGATATAATGCTATTAGTTTAAATTGTTAAGAAAAAGTATTGCATATATTCCTAAAAATTTTTAAAAGAAAATAAAATGTTTACCTTAGAAAACATAGAAGAGGAAGAGAGGATTATTTTTGTAGACTATAGAATCATCAGTCTAAAGAAATACTTAAACCAAGTACAGGCTTTATTTAGTCACAGATGCACAAATTTTAGTTACCACATTTTAATTAAATACCAATTCCCCAACAATAGAATTCAAGTTCCAGTTAGTGATATATAACGGTGAATAATTTTATGAAGTACAAACTTCACTGCTAACTCTTCAGTCTGCAAATCACTGTGTAAATTACAGATGCCCATCATGAACAATGACCAATCACATTCTTTCTTTCAAAGTCCATGGATAACTAACCACTGTGCATGTGTTATTCAGTTCATCCAGAGACAATCAAGTGTGTAGTTACATTGTTTCCCTGCCTTCCAGTGATAAATCCGAGTGACATTTTACAAAAATAGGTAATCAAAAGTGGAAATTTGCTAAGAAATATGAAAGTGATACAAATAAATGGAAAGGGATAACAGGGGAAGTGAAATTTTAGTTGAACATAATTGGGGTTCTAAAACGAAGCTGCTATGGGAAGGTTGTTGCTGCAGCCGCTTTTCAAAAAGACTGTAGATATCTAGATAGGCAGAGGAACCTGGTGAAGGGCACCTTACGGATACAAATGAGGAATGTGGCTATGACAAAAAGAATAAAAATATCTCAGAGGAAATGATGCTGGTAAAAACAAAACAAAACAAAACAACAACAACAACAACAACAACAAAACACCCACAAACAAAAACCCTGCACTTCCCAGGAAATCTTAAAGATATAACACTGATAGTGCAATTGATAAGTGAATGAGCTGATCCAAACTTAGAAGGAAGCATGACAACTTACCAAGGTGTGGAAAAGATGCTCACTTCACATCATCAGCAATGCTATCCAAAGCAGAAAGTAATCACTATTCATATTGCTCTTAACAATTTCTTTGCAAAGGGATAAAGCACTATTAATCCTCAATTTTTAAACGCTAAAATTATAATATCAAGATGTATATTAGTTTTGCTATTTTCAATTTGCATACATATTTATAATCAATAGTAAGAGTTTTTTTAATATTTTGACAAAAATGTAAAGGTTTCTGAACAATCACAATTTTTTTCCTCACTAATTATTAAGATTGCTTTGCATGGTTTCAGCTTATAGTCAGTTTTATGTTTCTGCACTACTGTGCAAAATAAGAATTGCCTACATTTAGCAACTGATTTATATGTAGAATAATAGCATTTTGCCAAATTATTTTGTGCAAAGAGCATGGTTCTCAAGATTAATTTTATCTTTCATCTATGTCCTACACAGGAATGAGAAAAGGATAAATACGTTAGATCTCATTTCACAGAATACTTAGATGTATCTCACAAACATAACATGGGGTTATTGAGTACTTACTGTGTATCCTCAGTTGTGGTTTAAAAAAAAAATGGAGAAACGAAAGCATTTGTTTCAGTAGCTTTATGAAATAACCATAAATATAAATGAGCACAAATGAAACAACTAGAGAATAACTAAATATTAAATCAGATCCCTTCTGATAAGGAGAGATTAATATAATACAAGACTCCCTAGGAAATTTGGCTTAGGGTGAAGAGGGAATTTGAGTGAAGATTTGAATCATGAAAAGGATTTGAAAAACAATTCAAAATTTTTAAGTTGTGTAAACCCATGTGAATTTTCAAAAGCTCACTGAAGCTGACACAATATCACTTACATGACAGAATGGGAGAGAAAAGAAAAAGAACATAGAGCAATGCTATTGCCTTAACATCTGCCAGGTGAATCAATCAATAGGTACTTAAAAATGACTGTGGTTTTGTTACAAAGCTGGGGGCCCTTTCGAGAAACTGAGGCATGGTGAGGATCCCCTCTTCAAACCTGGATTCTTGGAATCAACTCAGAAAGGTTTCGGACATGTAGCACAGATGAAAAGAAATGAGTTTATTGAAGGGATAGGAAAAGAGAAAAGGGAGCACTCACAAGGGAGAGAGTGGGTCCCCTCAGAGAGGAAAGGGATGACATGCCTCTCCTGCACTCTAGTTTTGTTGGTGATCCCAGAGAAGTTTCCAGAGAGTCTCACCCAGGTCCACCTCTGGATTTTTGACTGACAACAAGATGATATCAGACATTTAAGTCCCCCCTGCCATGGCAACTCTAGACCACCTTGGCCCATGCTGACGAATTTTAATTGGATTTTTAACTGTACATTCTTATAGAATTTATGGATAGGAGGAGCAATCCTTATCTCCCAGAGTTTCAGAATCTGGTCCCCCTTCAGGGTAACTTGGGTTCCTCTTGTCAACATTATTTTGGACGTTCACTTCTGCTGTTAACAGTAGTTTGCTGAGGAATGTGACATATCCTGTCTACTTAGGACTGACAGGGTGGAGGGTAAATTGCTTCTTGGGAAAGAAAGCATGTGTGGAAGCATAAAGAATTATGCTCTTAATCTTGAGTTCCCACAACCCTCATCTCTCTGTGCCCTGGCCGTTTCATTAATTCTTAATCTCAAATGTGTTTTTTAAAGAAATAAAAACTCAAGTTGTTTAAAAAACAAATATCTGAAAATTAGGGATATGTTACTATTTAGCCCAGTTCCTTTTTCTTTTGTGAAGTCTACTTAACACTAAAATACAGTGAGATTTAACTTAAAAGAACATGTACGTTGCGCTGGAGTTGTGGCTCAGTGGTGGAGCACTCGCCTGGCGTGTGTGGGGTGCTGGGTTTGATACTAAGCACCACATATAAATACATAAATAAAATAAAGGTATTGTGTCCATCTACAACAACAAAAAATATTATTTAAAAAAAAAGAACACATAAGTTATCACTTTTTTCTCAAATAATTTTTCTTTGTCTTTCTTTCTTGTTTAATATATAAATAGAATAATATTTTGTATAGTGTTCTGCAAATGGTAAGGTGTTTTTGATCTGTGAGTGTTGGTGTTTCTAAGTAATTTGTTATTCTTAAATTTCTTAAATTTTAAAAATTTCTGTATTTTTTTTTGCTGGCATCATTTTAATTTATTCTCTACATATTTTTTTGATTCACAAAACATTTCTGTTTTAGTCTTGTTTTTTTTTGTCACTGTGTCCAAAAGACTTGAAAAGAACAATTAGAGCAAACATTTATTTGACTCATGGTTTTGAAGGTCTCAGTCCATACATGGCTGGCTCTATTGCTCTATGGCAAGATGAAGCAAAATATTTTGTTGGAAAAGTGTGATGGAGGAAAGTATCTTAGGACATGTCCATTAGGAAGCAGGAATAAAATATAAACTCCAAAGGCACACCTCCAGTGCCCTATTTCCTACAGTCACACCCTACCTGTTACCACCCAGTTAATCCCTATCAGTGCATTAGTACACTGATTAGGTTAAAACTCTCATAACTCAATCATTTTACATCTAAACTTTCTTGTACTTCTCGAATATGAGTTTTTTCAGGAACACCTCATATTTAAATCAAAACAATTTTAATGATGAACTTTCTAAATTTTTTATCAAACATTTTCTCCATTTTTTTGATGAGATCAGTTATTGAAATTTTGTGGACTTTGGAGGTGACTTGTTTCCTTGCTTTTTTGTGTTTTTCATGTTTGTCCATCTGCTGGGATTATATTCTCTCTCTCTCTCTCTCTCTCTCTCTCTCTCTCTCTTCATATAAAGGTCTATTTAATGAGCATCTTTCTCTTAAGTACACCAGGGTGTGCAAATATACAAGTGTCAATATTCCCAATCAATGCATATCTTCTGCTATGCCTAGTATCAGCACCACTTATTAGCTGCAATCTTCAGAAAAAATCCATGTACTAGTAAAAGTTAGGGGAATAAATGAAAATGTTCTGCATAGTTTCTCTAATCCAAGTATATAACTGTAGTAATTTTTTGAATAGGTTGAGAGATTAGCTAATAAGAATAATAAAATTACTATTAAACTATATAGGAATTGTAAAGGGAGAAGAGACAAATGGGCAAAGACAAAAAAGAGAAAACAGGGAAAAAATACAAACTAATATAAAAAGAAAAATGGGGGTGGATATACGAGGCAGAAGAAGTTTATTCAAGAGGGAAAAGATAATCTAAATGGAGCAAGTAAAAATATGAGCTGTGAAAACAAAGATAGAAAGAATGATCACAGTTAGTGCTTTAAAACATCAATCAATCTATTGATTCAATATAAAAAAAGTGTAAGATCAAAATTGACCTTTAAGATATTTATGATGTTCCATGCTGAGGTGAGATTTTTTTCCTTTTTGTTTATGTTCTTTTTTAGATATACATGGTAGTAGAATGTATTTCAACATATTATGCATGCATGGAGTATAACCTATTGTAATTAGAATCTCATTCTTGTGTTTGTAGATGATGTGGAGTACACTGGTCATGTGTTCATATATGAACATAGGAAAGTTATGTCCAATTCATTCTACTGTATTTCCTATTTCCATCCCTCCTTCCATCTCTTCATTCCACTTTGTCCAATCCAATAAACTTCTATTTCTCTCCCTACCCTCACCACACACTTATTATGTTTTAGAATCTGCATATCAGAGAGAACATTTGGCCTTTGGTTTTTTAGGATTGGCTTATTTCACTTAGCATGATAATCTTCAGTTCCATCCATGTACCAGCAAAAGCTATAATTTCATTCTTCTTTGTGTCTGAGTAACATTCTGCTGTGTATATATTCCACATTTTGTTAATCCATTCATTTGTTGAAGGGCACCTAGGTTTGTTCCATAGCTTAGCTACTGTGAATTGAGCTGCTATGAAAATATGCTATAAATATTTATGTGCCTGAGTTCACTGTAGTACTCTGATTTAAAGTCCTTTGTGTATATGGTGAAGAGTAGGATAACTGAGAGTTGATGGTTAACTCAATACTTAATTAGATGCATGGACTCACAAAAGGCATTTCCTGAGAATAATTCCAAGCAACCAATGTAAAAACCTCAGTGCTCACACAACAGCAGTACACCACAAAAGGGGGCTCCGAGAGGAGCCTTTCACAGACACCAGACATCAACTTTGGGACTCATAGCTGTGGATCCTCTTATAAATGCTGGAGCACAGGAGCTACATCCATGTTTGCTATGGGTTTCTTTCCAATTGGTGCTTGTTAGTCTAGAGGCCTGAGTCTGCTTGCTTGAAGGGCGCTGCATCTGCTGCTGGTTTCTGCTGGGTGTGAGGGCACAGGGTGCAGGGCTCAGAACGTTCTGACTGCTGTGGGATTCTGAGTGCCCACTCTCCCCCTAAAGGGTTTCTTTATAGTGGTATATAGCTGGGAGACTGTTTGCAGTTGTGAGACTTGTGAATACAGGCTCACTGTGGGCCATCTGTGGCACAGAAACTTCCACCCTGACTGATGTAGATCACCAGGGTCCCATCCCCATGACTGAGGTAGTCAGTTGACCACCTGTGTATGAGCTTCCACAACCCACAAATGTTAATCACTGAGCCACTGCTCCCCTGCACTGGGGCTTCATTGTAAATGGACTATTTAAGGGCATGGTGGCTTTCAGTAATAGTGTGGCCTCCAAGTGGTCTGTAGCTCAGAAGCCTTGGAATTTTGTCTATCTACATGACATGATGAGTGAAGGGTGTCAGGTGGCCTGTCTTTGCCTGAGTTCCTGCAAAGGCTGTGGAAAATGCTCGACTGGGGCTCATACTCTCAGGGAGTGTTTTACTCTTGGTAAGTCATACCCCACTCACTTTGTCTGAGGTGAGAGGAAGGGGCCTTCCACGAACTTCCACTAGTAGCAACCCCTCTACAAGTTCCTTCTAGATGGATTATTGAGACAACCTGTTTCAGAGGTATTCCCTCTGGTTATTTTTGATATTATATATAGGAGGGGAGAAGCTGTATTGAATTAATTCATTCTAGGATGGCTGGCCAGCAGTGGACTCTACAAAATGGCTGCCCATACTGTGTGATCACTGACTTTGCTGCTCTTTTCTGTTTTCTTTTCCCCCCCAGCTCTTTTTAAGGAAGTAAGCCTTTAGACTCTTCCTCCCTGCTACTCCTGCCCTGTGCCCTCCTCCTTGTCAGGTTCTGGGTCAAGGAATTTTGTCCTTATTTTCTGCTCCGGTAACTAAATGCCAAGGCTTTCCAAGTCTCAAGCTGTTCACTGTTGAGTTTTAGAGTGTTTACTCGATCTTGTACTCTCTGTTCAGCTGTTCTTTCACTGCTTCATTTCTGGGCTGTGGAGGAGTTGAGGATTGTGATCTAGGTCCACTCAATCCACTCCACCATTTTCTGATCTTTTTTATATTGTGCTTTCCTCTACTATAGCTTTTTGTTGTTGTTGTACTAGAGATTGAACCTAGGGTAGGGCCTTGTGCATGTTAGGCAAATCATGGCATTCATTTTTTATGTCATTATAAACTCTTCATATACTTTCCTTCAAAGATCAAAAATATTTCATCGAATGTCTGTACAATGATTTAGGTTAAGTAAGTATACTTTATACAGTTGGAAGGACAACTATACAAATAACCTTGGATGTTCGGTGGTTAAAACATATGACTAAAGGAAGAGTGATTGGCATGCTGATACTTGACGTCTTTTACTAATTTTTTAAACTATAAAATTACCATTAGAAGCTATAACTTGTCTTAATATGTCTTGGAGAATGAGGTTGAATGTTGAAGATTCTTGAATTGAAAACAAAGCATCTAATTCATAAAATTTCATATGCCTATTTTGTTAATCTATAAAAGAATTTAATTTTCGGTTTTCAAGGCCAGTGTAAGAAAATGAGGGACCATATGTTCATCATTTTTCTCATCTTATAAAGTAACTTGAAGAACTTAATAGCACATCAGTGATTTTATATATACATCTGGGTTAATCAGAAATACTGTATGCTGCAGGAAGAAAGTGATACCCCAAATCTCAGAGGATTATGTCAATGAAGTTTTATTTCTTGCCCACTCTTGCTGTCAGTTGAAGATAGGCTGGGAATCAGCTCCATGTTGCATTTATTCTAGGATGGATACTAGCAAAGAAGCCTTCATGCAGAGCACTGTCCAAGTAAAAGAGATCATGTGAGTCACAAACTAGTTTTCCTCATATTTCATTGGCTATCTCAAGGATCAAGATCAGACCTGCATAATGCTACTATTCTCATAAATAGGGATGCTATAGTGAGGAAAAATTGATTATTTGTAGACAATTAGTATAGTCATGTTATATAGTGAATTATTTCACCCCCAAATTTGTATGTTGATGTCCTAACTCCAAATATCTTAAATGTAGATAGTATTTGAGAGGTAGGATATAAAAATTGCTAAATAAATTCACACGAATGCCTCTATTCCATACTTACTAGTCTCTTCACAAGAAGAGGAGGTTAGGACATACAGAGAGACACCAAGGATATGAGCTAGAGACATGAGCAGGTCAAAAAGGTAGCCAGAAGGCAGTCACCTCAATCTAAGCCTCAGAAAAACCCAAGAGTGTTGGCACCTATATCTTGAATTTTTGCACTGGTCCTTGAGATTTTATTGCTTGAATCACCCATATTGTGGAATTATGTCATGGCAGTCATGACATAGAAAAATCCAGTATAACATCTTTTCACAAAACTTTCCATGGATATTTTATTGATTTCTGCAACACTGTAAAGCCTAATTGGAAAAGAAATAAGAAAGAGGACAATAAGGTGAAACAACAATACTAAACCAGAAGAAATCAAAGAGATCATTTTACTAACGTCTAGAATTCTTTGATAATTTTCGAGGAAACAAACACTTATGTACAAATATATTTCTTACTGTATTTATTTCTTATAATCTTTAAATATAAAGAGTAGGGTCAATTTTGTAGGTTAGTTAAATGACTACAGATAATTATTTGAAGAATTAAACTTTTAAACTTTTTTTTTTCAGTGAAATTGGGTTGTTAAGTTGTAGGCAACATTTCTTGCTTCTATTCTAGAAAACTATAAAAAAAAAGCAAAGCATTAGTTATATCTTTATGGACATCTAGATGGGGACACATTTACTCTTTGATCAATGGACTTGGAAAATTGTCGGGAGCCGCTCTGGACAGGAGCTATGCACACACCTCTAAGTTCTGAGTAAAGAGGTACCGAACTGGTATTGCACCCATTGCAATGCAATTGGATCTTACCTCGGCTCAGATAAGAGAGGTGCAGCTCCAGGAGTGGGCATCACCCAATGGAGTGGATTACACCCACTTGTTTGTTTTCACCTACCCCTTGCTTCATTTGAATGGCTTCTCCCCAATAAAACCTGGGTTCCAGGTGTGCTCTTTCTCTTTCTTGACTGCCTTGCCCCCCTTATGGGAGCTGTGGCTGCAGAGTGGTCACTAAAGCCCAAAAGGTATTTTCTGTTTCTATGTCTTTATTTATAGTCAGCCAAAATTCATTCAGAGTGATACTGATTGATTTAGTCCTAAGTACTCGCAGAATATTCCAATTTTTGAGCATAATATATAATAAACGCCATGTAAATAACACTTAAAAATATAAATGAGCACTATCTTAAACCTCAATACCTGAGAATTTACTAGCTTTAGTGATATAGCTAGAATGCCACTAAGAGGAAAATGACCTTAATTAATAAATACAAATCCCATGGTATGTTAAAGCCATCACACTCTTTCAACCCTTGGATTATTAAAAAAAAAAATTAGGTAAAAAAGAACACAAAGGAATACAATGTACTCTGAAATGACACATGTTGTGTGATTTATTTTCTGGAAATTATTGTAGTTTTTAAATTCTATTCTACTCAGTGTTCCCTCTGAATTAGATATTACTGTTTTTTTTTAAAGTTCTTTAAATGGATTATTTTCTTACATAACAACCTAAAACCTATTTGAAAAATCACACAATTATGAAGTCATCCTTTGGGAACAGGCTGCATTTTGGTCTGTTTAAAAAAATGCACTTTATTCAAAATGAAATTTCTAAGTAGGAACAAATAAGTATTGTAGGAATAATTTTAAAGATGTCTTTGAAAGTTTGATGTACAGAAAGCCAAAAAAGAAAGAAAGAAAGAAAGAAAGAAAGAAACCCATTAAGTTGTTAAAATTCAGGAAGTCCTATTCTATTGAGTCCTAAATGTACATCATACTGAATTATCCTTGTTAGAACAATCTAATTAGAAAGGAATATATTCTGAATCACTTAAATCTTTCCAGGGAAGAGAATTAATGAAACTATGTCATCTAGACTATCAGAGTGCATTCATTCTATTAATGCTAATTACACTTATAAAATGCAAATTAGTTACTTCCCTTTACTCCGTGTATTTATGTTAATGTGCACAATTTAAACTAAAGCAAAACATACAGGAGCCAATAATCTTTATGTAAAATGAAAATGATTCATTTTTTTAAAATTTGCTATTGTATTGTTATGTTTCCAAAAATATATTGAGCTGGAGTTTTTCAGTTTATTTACTTATACTCTTTCTTTTAACTCAGCAGAAATGAAAGTATCTGTACAGGGTTAAACAGTTTATGATCTCAAAGTTTATCTAAGGGAATTAAAAATCTCTATTAGAATTTGGCTAAGAGGTTGAGAGATAAACAGAAAACTGACAGATGGGAAGAATAATATTGGTACTAATTAACTGAAGCAAAAGATGTCATTACTTTAAAATTGTCTCAAATCCTGACTTAACTGTGTAATCACCATACAAAGGGCATAGAGAAATAGTGTAGAATAGTAGCTCTACTCTGGGGACAGGCTGATTTGAATTCCGGAATTAGCTTGGCTGTTCTGTAACCTCAGGCAAGTTTCTCAGCATTTCTAGACTAAGGTATATATGACTGTAAAGTGAATTTCATAATCATATGTACTTTCTAGGGATGTTGTGAAGAAAACATAGGATAATTTAAACCTTCATGATTATCACAGTGCTGACAGTGCAAAATTGCTCTATTGAGCAATTTTATTAAATTTAATTTTATTAAATTAGCATCATTGTGCTGGAGATCTAGTTCAGTTGTTAAAATATTTGCCTAGCAAGCATGAGTCCCTGGGTTCAAATCCCAGGGCGGATACACACACACACACACACACACACACACACACACACATTATTATTGTCTGTGATGCTTTGAATATGCTTAGACCTTACCGGAATTCATATTGAGGCTTGGTCCCTAATGTAGGAGCTTTGGGGTATGGAGCCTATTGGGAGATATTTGGAGCGTGGGGGCAGAGTCCTTTTTATTAATATTTCTCTTAGGTTAGTGTGTTACCACTCTTGTGGGATTGGATCAGTTACTAAGAGAACAGATTGTTTAAAAATGAGGCTGCTGTTCATATTCTGCCTCTTTCACACATACCCATTTGCCTTGCTCCTTTCAACTATGAGATGAAGAATCACAAGGCCAAGCAAAAGCAGATGCCAGCATGGAATTCTTGGACTTTCCAGTCTCCAGAGACATAAGCCAAGATAAACCTATTTTCTTTGTTAATTACCAGTCTCAGGTATTCTATAATAGCAACAAAAACCAGGCCCAAGAAAAAAAAATGACAGCATCATCATTGCTCAGTGAAATTAGCTACTATTGTCATATAGAAGCAAACCACCTATAAAGGAATACCTATAAACTCAGTAATTAAAATTATCAAAATACTGGGAATGAATTGTGGGCTTGTCTGAGCCATCTCTAAGCGCAGGTGTGCCCCTTGGAGAACTCTCAGTGTCATCTCACCGATCAGAAAGGCTCCCTTGCAATGTCCTGCTCAAAAGATTCTCTGATAGGACGGAGCTTAATGGTTCAAATATTCTTTGGTTCAAACACAACTAACTCCCAGAGGTGGAAAGAGATATGAGTGCCCCCAAGTAGCCTTGAGGCGCCCTCTGCCTGGAGGAGGAAGAATTACTGCTCAAGTGATAAGGCTCCCATCAGGCCAACTTTCCCAGGGCCTCACTCCTTGTTCACCTTGAAGAATTCTTCCTCACAATAAGTCTTTGGTGTACCCCTCCTGTAAATAAAGCAAAAGGAGGCTCACTCTTTGTTAGTGATTGGATCTGTTAGGTCCAATCCTCCCATCAGGTCTTCGCTGTTCAAACTATTCTCCTGTGTATTTTGTCTTTTATTTCTTATTAGTTCAGATTTTTAATTTCTCAGTTGCTCAAACCTCCTTGCAGTTATCTGATTCCTCCTTGTGCAGGACACAGGGACATCAAAACATTTTAGTAGTTAAAAGTAAAATAAGGTCAATTAAACTCTAAACCTATGAGTGTCCAGAAGAGGAATGGCTTAAAGATAGATGAGAAAATGTTAGCAGAATGATTTTGTCACTATGAAAATGACTAACATTGGGAGTTCGGTTGCTCAGAATTGAGATCAGATGAGAATGGGATGAGTAGTGTGTGTATATGATGTATGGGTATATAAAGGCACATATATAAGAAGATAGATTATGAAATAAGTATCAAGTCCTAAACTGTCCATATTCCCTGGTTATTTCATTTATTTTAAAACATATTTTCTTATTTCTTTGCACAAAGTTTTTCTGTTATGAAAAGAAATGCCATGCAGTTACTTATTAAGAGCCCCTCTCTGTAGAAACCCCAAATAGTAGACAATCACTTTCTCAATATCTTTTGATGCTGTGGAGTTAACATGAACTAATATTTTTTTTCCTGTGCACTCATCTTAGACTTTGAATCTAGAAATTTTGTGCAAAGATTCAGAACTAATAAAACATCCGTTTGAGAGCAGATGGTGGAAGAGTTGGCAGCAATATTGAATATCTAGGGACAGATATTTCATAGTTTTATCATTCACAGTCTTCTAACAATGGTGTCCAGAATGAATGGGAGAAATGATATAAACTTAGGCAATCATGTTAATATCTTCAGTATTGGAATGGTGAAATAACTGTTTGTGGTTCTGCTAAATGCCTAATTCCCCTGTATCTGCTCATTTCCTAAGACTTTTATTTTCCTTTCTTCCCTCCCTCATTAATTCTTCCATTCTTTCTTTTATTCCTTGGATAATAAATCAATTCTCCATGGATTTCTCAAATTCCTTCAGAGTCTGAAACTTTTGAACAAAGACCATGTTTGAACAGAAAAATATCTTGGAAGCTAGACATTATATCTCCCTAAAGGCTGAGACTTCTGGAAATATTCCATAATTGTAATTTTCTTCTGTTTCTGGAGGACTTTTACTTACATTTCAGTTTAATGAGCATTCTGTCTCTCTCTCTCTCTCTCTCTCTCTCTCTCTCTCACACACACACACACACACACACACACACACACACAGCTTAATGAGCATATTCTCTCTCTCTCACACCCTCTCTCTCCCTCGCTCTCTCACTCTCCTGCTCTCTCTCTCTCTCTCTCTCACTCTCTCTTGCTCTGAAGATTTTCAGATCTATTGGCAGTCTATGAAAGAGTAGAGTCTCCTAGAATGTGAACCTCTTCCCTTATAATACGACCCATTATAAGCAACTATCTGGCCTTTATCTCAGGTTAAAATATGTTGATCATTTTTTTGCCTTGAAACTGCAAAGAACAGTAAAATATTTTATGACTTAAAGGTAAGGACATTTTAAATTAATGGAATGATAGAAAAATTTCAGCCAACAAACAGAAACTATAAAAAGATCCACATGATGTTTTAGAACTTCTAAAATATAATATCTGGAATTTTTAAATTACTGGGTGGGATAAATATCAGAGTGCACATTAGAAATGAAAGATTTGGGCTGGGGTTGTAGCTCAGTATTACAATGCTTGACCAGCATACCCAAGTACCTCATTCAATCCTCAGCACCACATAAAAGAAAATAACAGCAACAACAACAATAATAAAAAACAGAAATGAAGGGATTAAAGAAAGAGAAATCAATAAGTATCATTCAATCTGAAACAAACGAGTAATAATAACAACAAAAAGAACTGAAGAAAAATGAATTTAAATGTACAAGAATATCTTAAATTAGTGTCATTGTAATCACAGAGAAGAGTTTGGTGAAGTACAATTATTTGGAGAAAAAAAATGGTTAAAAATCTGCAAATTTGGTAAATGATATAAATTTTTGTGTTCCAGAAACTCAGTGAATGCTTTTCAGAAGCATAAACTCAAAGAAACTTGAATACAAATACCTCATAGCCAAATTGCTAAAAACCAGTGATAAAGAAAAATTCTTGAAAGCATCATGGGAAAAAATCCACATTACAATAATGTAAATGGATCTAGATCTCATATTAAAACTCATGGTATCTGGAAGATAGTAAAGACAAGTTATGCTTGATAACTTTATTTCTTACTTTTCCCAGTAACCAATAAATCAAGCAGATAATAATGATATAGAATATCTAAACAACACTATCAGCCAAATTTATTATTTGAAATTTACAGACTTCTCCATTCAATACAATTTTACTTTATCAAAATTAAACATTATATAGCTCTGAACCTCAATGGTAACAAGTCAAACTACCAAATTAAATATACGGGCAAAAGATTTATACTGATATTCTACCAGAGAAAATATAGTAATGGCAGACAAGCACATGCAAAAACATCTGTTACCCAATAGGGAAATGGAAGTTAAAGCCACAATTAAACAACTTCATACTTATTAGAATAGCAAAATCAACCAAACAAAAAATAACCACCATGCCAACCCCCATGACAATATCAAATCTTCACAAGGACACAGGACAATGAAAATTCGACTACATTGCTGGAGGAATGCAAAAAGTATTTGAAGTACAATTTCTGTTTGCCAGTTTCTTATGAAGCTAAACATACTTATTACATGATCGAGTAATCATACTTCAGGAGATTATTCCAGGTAAAGTAAAACTGATGTTCATACAAAAAAAAAAACTGCATATGAACATTTAGAGCAACTTTGTTTACAACTGCCAAAAGTGAGAAAAAAATCCACAAGTGCTCAGTTGGGGAATGGATAAATGAATGTTAGTATACAATGGAGTAACAGGAAGGAACAAGTATCAATTAATCCCAATCGCATTGCTAAGTGAAGGCACTGGATACAAAATATTATATACATAACAACTACATTTATATGACATTCTCAATATATAAAAATTAGAGATGGAGTACATAGTGATTTTCAAGAGCTGGAGGAGAGATTGACTTCAAACATGGAAGCAGAAAGTAATTTTGGGGGGGTGATGGAAATTCTCTGTATTTTTATCATAGGTATGGTACACATGCTACAAATACTAAAAACTCATAGAAATATGTAAAACATTAACAAATTTCACTCTGTACATTAAAAAGAAAGAGATAAAACTTTGAAAAGTGAACTGACTACTGTATCTTTTCCATATTGTGAGATGGTTGGTTTTATAAATTCACTGTAGAAACTAAAAATGTATCCTGACTCAATATTCTTCTTTCTTAACTTTAAAAAACTTCATAACAATTTAATAAATATAAGAGAATGTAGGCACTCTGTAAAATAATATTGATGATGATGATAATAATAATATACAAACTTTTGAACACATCGTCAAATGAATAAAATAGAATATTATCAGTGCTCTTGTTTTTACCTGTTGTTCCTTTCTTATCTTCACCCCAGAGGTAAATTTTGTGTTTATTTTTCTGCATGTAGAAGTCTCACCCTTTCAAAAAATGGTTTTTACTAGATATTGCATTAATTTGATTTCCACAGCCATAACAAACACCTAAGGCTAGAAAATAGACACAGAAAAGAGGTTTACTTACCTCATGGTTCTGAAGAAATCACTACAGAAAATACTTAAAGAAATATTATACACAGAAGAAATAAAGAACAAACTCCAGAACTCACAAGTGAACAAAACTCATTTGAAGACTAGTTAAGCAAATGAAAAGAAGGGCTTAATTTAACATTAGAAATAAATCAAAATGGCAATAATGAACAAACATCTCTCTTTATAATAACATTGACTGTAAATGGTCTTAACTATCCAATTAAAAGATACAGACTGGCCCAATGGATTTTAAAAATAACCCAACTATGTGTTGCTTACAAGAGATTGATCTTAGAGGCAAACACAGCCATTCAAAGGCTCAAAGCGAAATGATATAAATTTAGATAATATGCAAATGGAGCCTCCATCCCCCAAAGTTCCCAAAAGTAGAGAAGCTACTTTCATATCTGACAAAGTTGACTTCAAGCCAAAATTAATCCTAAGAGACAAAGATCGCTTCATACCAGTAAAGGGAAAGATTCAACAAGAAAATATAGTGATAGTAAATATTTATGCACCAAATGTTGGTCACCTAATTATATAAAAAAGACACTACTCAAATTAAAGTATAAGACAGACAGCAGTACAATAATCCTGGGTGATTTCTATACACTTTTCTCACCAATAAATAGGTCATCCAACTATAAACTAAATAAAGACTGTTTAGACATAAAATATTATAAATCAATTGAACTTAGTAAAAATCTTCAGAATATTTTATTCAACCACACCTAAATAAACTTTTTTTTCAGCTACTTATGTAAACTTTCTCAAAACAGACCATAGTTGAGGTCATAAAGAGCTCTTAGCAAATGTTTTTTTTTTAAATGAATTAATTCTTTGCATCTTATCTGATGACAATGGAATGAAATTAGAAACTAACAACCTGAGACACCTGCTGGAGGCTCCAGCACAGGACTGCCTCTGTAGAGCTGCTGAGGCCCCAGGCCTGGGGTAGGTCTGGGTCCATCATCACCCTCCTCTCCACCTGGGAGCCCAGGCCTAACCCACTTCCATCTTGGGACACTGCAGACATGCCATAGCCTTCCCCATGAAGCAACCTCTACCACAGACAGGGCCTAGAAGCAGCTGAATCTCAAAGCAGGCATCCCAAAGATAGTGTAAGGCACACCCTTTCAGCCTCATCTCTGAAAGACCTGCATTCATTTTAGGGCACCTCCACTACTATCTCGAGTTACCTTCACTTTTGCTACCACCACCTTTAGTTGCAGTAGCATACATCAAGGGACAGCTGCCAGAGCTGGAAGCCTGATATCAAAATGAGTACAGATAATCTGCATGGATAGTACAAGATTATAGGGTAGAAACCATAATATCTCAGATCCACAATGCAAAAAAGGAAGACACATAGACAACATAAATAAACAAGGGAGAAAAGTGCCCCAAACAAACCAGGATACTGCAATAACAGAACCTATGGACAGCAAAATTGATGAAATGTCAGAGAAGGAATTCAGAATGTTCATAATTAAAATAATCTGTGAGTTAAGAATGACCTACATGAGAAAATATAGGCAAAAATTGATCAACTCAACAAAGCGATAAGAGAGCTAATACGAGTAGCAAAAGATTACTTCAAGAAAAAGATACAGACTCTAAAAAAAAAAAGAAGAAGAGATAGAGTCTCTGGAAAAAAACCAACAATCAGAAATCCTTGAAATGAAGGAAACAATATACCAAATTAAAAAAACTCAATAGAAAGCATCACCAACAGACTAGATAACTTGGAAGAAAGAATGTCAGATAATGACGACAAAGCATACAAGCTGGAAAATAAAGTTCCAATGAAGATAGTAAGAAACCATGAGCAGAATATCCAAGAATTATGGGAGAGCATCCAAAGACCAAATCTAAAAGTTATTAAAATAGAGGAAGGAATGAAATGTCAAACCAAAGGAATGCACAATCTCTTCAATGAGATAATATCAGAAAATTTCCCAAGCATGAAGAACAAATTGGAAAACCAAATACAAAAGATTTACAGGACATCAAATGTACAAAATTACAATCAAGGCACATTATAATAAGAATACATACAGAATAAAGATAGAATATTAAAGGCCACAGGAGAGAGGAATCAGATGACAAACAGGGAGAGACAAATTTGTACTTCAGCAGATTTTTCAAAGGAGACCCTCAAAGCCAGGAGATTATGGAACAACATATACCAAGCTCTGAAAGAAAATGAATGACAACCAAGAATCATACTCAGCAAAATTAAGCTTTAGATTTGATGATGAAATAAAAATCTTCCATGATAAACAAAAGTTAAAAGAATTTACTACTAGAAAGCCTGCATTATAGAACATGCTCAGCAAAATATTCCATGAAAAGGAAATGAAAAACAATGACATAAATGAGCAGAGAGAGATATTACACTAAAGGAAAAACCAATCAAAGGAAAATGCAAGTCAAGTTAAATAACAAAAATGGCTGGGCATACAACTCATGTCTCTATATTAACCCTGAATATTAATGGCCTAAACTCACCAATCAAAAGATATAGACTAGCAGATTGGATTAAAAAAAGACCCAACAATATGCTGCCTCCAAGAGACTCATCTCATAGGAAAAGACATTCACAGACTGAAGGTGAAGGGTTGGGAAAAATTATACCACTCACATGGAATGCAGAAGCAAGTAGGGGTTTTCATCCTCAGATCTAATAAAGTAGACTTCAAGCTAAAGTTAATCAAAAAGGATAAAGAAGGACATTACATATGCTCAAGGGAACCATATGCCAACAAGACTTAACAATTATAAATATATATGCCCCAAACAATGGAGCATCTAATTCATCAAACTCTTCTTAAGTTCAAGAGTCAAATAGACCACAACACAATACATTTGGGTGACTTTAACACACCTCTTTCATCACTAGATAGATCTTCCAAACAAAAGCTGAACAAAGAAACTATAGAACTCAATAATACAATCAATAACTTAAACTTAACTGACATATATAGAATATTTCATATTGCAACAAGAGAATACACTTTCTTCTCAGTAATACATGGATCCTTCTCCAAAATAGACCATATATTATGCCACAAAGCAACTCTTAGTAAATATAAAAAAAGTAGAGAGACTACTCTGCATTCATCAGATCATAATGGAATGAAATTAGAAATCAAAGATAAAATAAGAAATAAAAGCTACTCCAACACTTGGAGACTAAATAATATGCTACTGAATGAACAATGGGTTGCAGAAGACATCAAGGAGGAGATTAAACAATTTTTAAATGTGAATGAGAACGTAGATACAACATATCAAAATTTCTGGGACACTCTATAAGCAGTTCTAAGAGGAAAATTCATTGCATGAGTTCATTGCTTAAAAGAAGAAAAAGTCAGCAAATAAATGACTTAACATTACATCTCAAAACCCCCAAAAAAAGAAGAAGAAAAAGAAAGAAGAAGGAAAAATCAACACCCAAAGCAGTAGAAGACAGGAAATAATTAAAATCAGAGCTGAAATAAATGAAATTGAAACAAAAGAAACAATTTAAAAAATTGACAGAACAAAAAGTTAGTGCTTTGAAAAAATAAATAAAATTGACAAACCCTTAGCCATGCTAACAAAGAGAAGGAAAGAGAAAACTCAAATTACTAACATCCATAATGAAAAAGGAAATATCATGACAGACACTACAGAAATACAGAAGATGATTTGAAATTATTTTGAAAACTTGTACTCCAATAAAATAGAAAATATCAAATGCATTGACAAATTTCTAGAGTCATATAATTTGTCCAAATTGAATCAGGATGATATACACAATTTAAACAGATCAATTTCAAGCTATGAAATAGAAGACACCATCAGAAGTCTACCAACTAAGAAAAGCCCAGGACTGATGGTTACATAGCCAAGTTCCACAAGACCTTTAAAGAAGAACTAATACTGGTGCTCCTCAATTTATTTCAGGAAATAGATAAAAAGAGGGAGTACTTCCAAACTTGTTCTATGAGGCCAATATAAAATCCTCATTCTAAAACTAGAAAGAGGACATATCAAAGAAAGAAAAATTCAGACCAATATCTCTAATGAACATAGATGCAAAAATTCTGAATAAAATTCTGGCAAATCGAATACAATAACATATCAAAAAGATCATGCACCAAGATCAAGGCCAACATCATTTTTAAAGGAGAAAAACTGAAGGCATTCCCTCTAAAAACTGGAACAAGACAGGGATGCCCTCTTTCACCACTTCTGTTTAACACAGTTCCTGAAACACTGGCTAGAGCAATTAGACAAAAGAAATTAAAGGGATACACATAGGAAAAGAAGAACTCAAATTGGCAGTATTTGCTGATGATATGATTTCTCTACCTGGAAGACCCTAAAAGTTCCACCAGAAAACTTCTAGATTTAGTAAATGAATTCATCAAAGTAATAGGATATAAAATCAATAACCACAAATCAAAGGCATTTCTGTATATCAGTGACAAATCCTCTGAGAAGGAAATGAGAAAAACTACTTTATTCACAATAACCTCAAAAAAATAATATACTTGGGAATCAACTTAACAAAAGAGGTGAAAATTCTATATAATGAAAAGAACTTTAGGGTTACAGAACCCTAAAGAAAGAAATCAAAGAAGACCTTAGAAGATGTAAAGATCTACCTTGCTCTTGGACAGGCAGAATTAATATTATCGAAATGACCATACTTCCAAAAGCAATTAATGAAATTCCAATCAAAATTCCAATGACATTCTTCATAGAAATAGAAAAAGCAGTCATTGAAATTCATCTGGAAAAATAAGAGACCCAGAATAGCTAAAGCAATACTTAGCAGGAAGAGTGACGCAGGTGGCATCACTATACAAGACATCAAACTATACTACAAAGCAATAGTAACAAAAACAGCATGGTATTGGCACCAAAACAGCATAGTGGACCAATGGTACAAGATAGAGGACACAGAGACTAACCCACAAAATTATAGTTATCTTATAATAGACAAAGGTGCCAAAAAACATGCATTGGAGAAAAGATAGCCTCTTCAACAAATGGCACTGGGAAAACTGGAAATCCATATGCAACAAAATGAAATCAAACCCCTATCTCTCACCATGCACCAAACTCAACTCAAAATGGATCAAGTACCTAAGAATAAAATCAGAGACCCTGCATCTAATAGAAGGAAAATGTTGACCCTAATCTCTTTCATGTGGATTAGGCCCCAACTTCCTTAATAAGACTCCTGTGGCACAAGAATTAAAATCAAGAATCAATAAATGGAATGGATTCCAACTAAAAAGTTTCTTCTCAGCAAAAGAAACAATCTGTGAGGTGAACAGAGAGCCTACATCCTAGGAGCAAATCTTTTGCCTCACACATCAGATAGAGCACTAATCTCTAGTGTATCTAAAGAACTCAAAAAGCTAAGCACCGAAAAAAATAAAAATAAAAATAAATAAATAAAAAAATAACCCAACCAATAAATCAGCCAAAGACCTGAAGAGACACTTCTCAGAAGATGATATACAATCAATCAACAAATATTTGAAAAAATGTTTATCATCACTAGCAATTAGAGAAATGCAAATCAAAACTACTCTAAGATACCATCTAACTCCAGTCTGAATGGCAGCTATTATGAATATAAACAACAATAAGTGTTGGCAAGGATAATGGGGACAAAGGTACACTCATATATTGCTGGTGGAACTGCAAATTGGAGCAGCCAATATGGAAAGCAGTATGGAGATTTCTTGGAAAATTGGGGATGGAACCACCATTTGATCCAGCTATCCCTCTCCTCAGTCTATACCCAAAGGTATAGTGAAGTCATTTCTAAGCAGAAAAAGTGAAACATACTACAGGGATACAGCCACATCAATGTTTATAGCAGCACAATTCACAGTACCTAAACTGTGGAATCAACATAGATGCCGTGCAAGAGATGAATGGATAAAAAAATGTGACATACATACACAATGGAATATTACTCAGCAATAAAAGAGAATAAAACCATGGCATTTGCAGGTAAATAGATGGAGTAAGAGAAGATAATGCTAAATGAAGTTGGCCCATCCCCAAATACCAAATGCTGACTATAAATGTAATATAATATATATTCTCTAATATAAACTATATTCTTAGTGGAATAGGGAGGGAAAACATGGGAGGAATAGACAAACTCTAGATAGGGCAGTGGGGTTGGCGGGGAAGAGAGGGGACGTGGGGTTTTTAATGATGGTAAAATGTGATGGACATTATTATCCAAAGTACATGTATGAAGGCATGAATTGATGTGAAAATACTTTGTATACAACCAGAGATATGAAAAATTGTGCTGTATACGTGTAATAAGAATTGTAATGCATTCTGCTTTCATATATAAATAAAAAAATAGAAAAAAAACAGTCATGTAGATCAATGGTATGGAATATATGACATATATATAGTCATTTGATCCTTTGTTTTATATTTATTAATTGTTCTTATTAGTTATACATGATAGTAGAATTTATTTTGAAATATTATACATATAGGGAGTATGACTTCTCAATCTTCTGGTTGTACATGATGAAGAATCCCATTGGTCATATAATCATACATGCACATAGGATAGTAATGTCCAATTCATTCTACTATCTTTCCTATTTCCACCCACCCCTGTCTCTTCATTCCCCTTTGTCTAATCCAAAGTTTTCTAGTCTTCCGTAACCTCCCACACCTTATTGTAAATTAGCATCTGCATATCATAGAAAACATTAAGTACACTATATGTACATTCTAAACATTTCTTTCACTGTGGTTTAAATATTATATTGTTGGAGCATCTTGGTTTGTTTGTGGTGATTTATTCCCTTGTTTTTTTCTTTTTCTTTCTTTCTTTCTTTTTTGTTTGTGTCTACCGATCTATTGGTGTGTATCTGAGGCAGTACAGTTTCTCCCCTATATTCTTATAATGTCCTTGAAAGTTTCTAGTCCTTTCCTTAAAATGAATGCAAACAATATACAGCCTTAAGCCAAATAGCTCCTACTAGGACATCTACAACTGTGACAAAATAAACAGAAATAATATGTTCAGTTATTGCCTACAATAAAAACAGTAAGTTTGTGAAAGGGTTTACAATTTCAATGGTGGACAAAGAGAGAACAGAAGTGGTATAGGATATGATGTTTATGAGGAAGGTGGACAGAAGATAGAAGTAAAAAAAAAATAAAGAGTGAAAGAGGAATAATATTGCTTGGCTGTTAGCAGGAGAAAAGAGTAAAAAGGAATTGAGGAAAACAGATTAGTGAGAGAAAACATACATAAAGTAAAAATTTTTAAAAATTAAAAATTGAAAAAGTAAAAATAAAAGGTTACAAAACAAAACTGAAATATATTAATTAGATATCCTAGTTCTCAGTAAATTGACACATGAAAAATAATTGGTTTCAAAAATGGTAGAGATGTGAGAGAAAAAAAGAAAAGAAAAAAGTTCTCAATGAAAAATTGAACACTTGTTTCTGTTGGAGTTCAAAAGATTCTCAGCTTCCCTTTTCAGCCCTTAGGTGGGATTTTCTGGAGAATGATACTTGCTCTACCCTAACGGTGGAGGAGTTGTTAGGTTGAGAATATTAATCCTGGAAGTAAAATTCCTGGAGACAAGGTTTAGGCTTATGTATGCTCTAGTCTCTTTACTGAATGCCAATTGGTCTGGAGATTTTAAATCAGAGCATTTTTAGGACCCAGCACTTTGTGGTCCTTGCTGGAAGACCGCACCACAGGAATATCTTTGGGTTCCACTCATGTGGTATAGGAGCCCTTCTTAGCCCACTATGTCACCTTTGGATCCCACAATTCCTGGTCTCTGATTCAGTCTCCAAACTCAGTTTCTCCTGCTCTCACCCTTTTGAATTCCAAGTCAGGCACTTCTCTTCCAGCCAGGCCTGCAGTTAGCAGATTGGATGGGGAGAGGGAAGCCACGTGGGTTTCCATAACCAGTATTCCCCTGAATAAGCCTTTCTTCATGCTTGATGTTTTTTACCTGGTCACTTAGGCACATGCTCTGTCATGCAGCATGGATTTGCCTGGCTTCTTTTACAAGCCAGACTTGTGTCTGCCAGAAATTGGCTCTCCTAACTGCTGGCTACCATGCTGAAGCTGCAGAATGTTTCCTTCTGCTGTCCTCTGTGCATGCCTCTGGGAGAGATGGCAGCTGTTTCCTGTACAAGGATATTGTGTAGTGCACCTTACTGTTTTGGTTGGACAATGTTTCTGATCTTCAAACTCTCCATGCCTTCAGTCCTCTGGAAATGGGAGTTCCTTTAATTCCCTTATCATTATTGCTTCAGAGGAGGGACCATTCTGGCTTGTGCCTCCAGCTGCTGCCGCAACTGTAAACTGTGTTCCTCATTTCATTATATTCAATTCCTGAGTCCCCACTCTCTTTGAGTGTCCAGTATGAAACTCCAGTAAAGTACCCCCTAATTTTTGTTCATTCACCCACTTTGCTGAAAAGCTCTCTGTTTTTCTTGATTGCATAACAGGGAGCCTCCAGGGAAGCGACCTCTCTATTCCACCATCTTTCTGTCTCAGTCATCTGATCCTTGACAATGGTGACCAAAACATACATTGGAGAAAAGACAGCCTTTATGAGAAATGGTGCTTGAAAAACTGATTATCCATATGTATGAGATGAGATTCTTATCTCTCACGCTACACAAAAACCCACTCAAAATAAATCAAAGACCTAGGAATTAGACCAGAAACCTTCCACCTTCTTGAAGGAAATGTAGAGAGAACACACTAACATATTGGTGCAGGAAATTAATTTCTCAATAGGACACCTAGAGCTCAGGAAATAATGCCAAGAATTAATAAGTGGGTTGGCATCAGATTAAAAAGATTATGCTCAGCAAAGGAACTGATTTAGAATGTGAAGAGAGAACCCAGAGAACAGAAGAAAATCTTTGCTAGCTACTTTTCTGACAGAAGAGTAATATACAGGATATATAAAGAACTAAAATACTTAACATCAAGAATATATATGACCCAGTTAATATTAGGCAAATGAAATAAACAGAGACTTGCTCAAAGAAAAATACAAACACCAACAAATATATGAAAAAATATTCAATGTTGGTAGCAATTAGGAACATGCCAATCAAGACTACATTGAGATTTTATCTCACTCCAGTTAGAATGGCAGACATCAGAGACATCAACAATAATAAATACTGGAGATGACATGGAGATCAAGGAACCCTTTTACACTGTTGGTAGGCTGTAGATTAGTACCACCACTACGGAAATCAGTATATCTTTTTCTCAAAAGACTAGGAATGGAAACACCATATGACCCAGCTTTACTATTCAGAATTTATCCTAAATAATTAAAGTCATCATACATACATATAGCAGCACAATTTAAAACAACAAAATTATGAAACCAGCCTAAGTATTCCAGATGAATGGGTAAAATAAATGTGGTACATATACATGGGAAAGTATTATTTAGTCATAAAAAAGAATGGGTGAAAGGAAGATGGGTGAAACTTGAGTACATTATGTTAAGAAAAATAAGACAAACTAGAAACTCAAGGCAAAGGATCATATGTTTTCTCTCATATGTGTAAGAGAGAGAAAAAAAGGAAAAGAAATTTGAGCAGGGAAATTTCATGAAAATCAAAGGAAGATCAGTAGAGCAAAGGAGGTGGCATGGGTGGGAAGGGGAAGTATTGAGGAATGATATTGGCCAGATTTTTATTGTTATATTGTGTGCATATATAAATATGTAACAGTAAATTTCCCCATTATGTATAGTTATAATTGTATTAATAAAAATATGGAAAAGAGAAAGAAAAAAAGAATATGACTTTTTGGTCTTTTCTCTTGCAAATTTAAAATTACACTGGATTGACTTTTTTCCATCCTTGGTGAGTAGACATGTTTGGGCAAATATTTCCGACAGCAAACTATACAGATTAACTCAGTAAATTTGGGAAGCTGTTTATGGGTTCCATGGCCACAAAACTTAAATAAATTTTTATCTTTACAAACATTTTTATGTATTTTAAGTATATATATAATGGAATCATTATTTTTCATAATCTGAAACTTAAACTCACATCCTTGTTGAGGGTCACAGCTGAGATTAGAGATCTAAAGGCAGCATGTTAATGACAATTTATCATTTAACAGAATAAATGAAATAGTGACTATATCATGAAGTTTATGTAAATAGAAAAATTTAAGTTATTTCAGATGAATACAGTGTTCACATGCAATCTTAGATGTGACTTTATATAACATAAATATAAGCTGATTGCATCTGATCTGTGTGTACATTCCACCCCACACATAAGCACTTCTCCTTATATTTGTTTTGCATTTACCATGTATATGCTATAATGCATTCTACTCCTAACTTCTTTGTTAGGAGTAAAAATGTGAATAGTTGACACCAAATGAAGTAAATTTTTTTCCTAATTTATTTATTTATTTATTTTTCTTTAATTTTTATTGCTGGTTGTTCAAAACATTACATAGTTCTTGACATGTCATATTTCACACTTTGATTCAAGTGGGTTATGAACTCCCATTTTTACCCTGTATACAGATTGCAGCTTCACATGGGTTACACATCCACTGTTTTACATATTGCCATACTAGTGTCTGTTGTATTCTGCTGCCTTTCCTATCCTCTACTATCCCCCATCCCCTCCCCGCCCATCTTCTCTCTCTACCCCCTCTACTGTAATTCATTTCTCCCCCTTGTATTATTTTTCCCTTTCCCCTCACTTCCTCTTCTATGTAATTTTGTATAACCATGAGGGTCTCCTTCCATTTCCATGCAATTTCCCTTCTCTTTCCTTTTCCCTCCCATCTCTCACCCCTGTTTAATGTTAATCTTCTTCTCATGCTCTTCCTCCCAACTCTGTTCTTAGTTACTCTCCTTATATCAAAGAAAACATTTGGCATTTGCTTTTTAGGGATTGGCTAGCTTCACTTAGCATAATCTGCTCTAAAAAGTTAACTTAATTTCAAGTTTATGACTGGAGAGTACCAGGCAAACTATCGTCTTATATAAGTTCTTATGTCATTTGGGCATACTGAAGTGTGTTTTGTTTCAGAAGAAAAACTATGATTCGCTTTGATGTTCCTAATTTTGACTTGGCAAATATTAAGAAGGAAATTGCCATGATAGGAGAGGGTTTTCACTATGCTGGGCACACATTTTTCTCTTCCAAAAGGAAAAGTCATAAAATCTAAATCTTCAAATGTCACCTGAAAATTAATTAATTCATAGAATTAATATAAATTACCTCAGGGTAATATAGAAACTTTAGTTCATTCTTATGGACAGAAGTTTTTAAATTTATTTGATTTTTATTTTTGTGGTTGATTACTTTTGTCGTACATCTTTGAGCACACCTTAGATTTTAAATGATAAAAATCATTTGAGGCAGATAATTTGTAAGACACCAGAAAAAAGCAAATTTATCAAGTTTTAGGCAAAAGTTAAGATTTTCATTTTGCTTTCTCTATTTGATATTTGAAATATACTAATTCTAGTTGGAAAAACTTTTTTCACATATTCCCATTGGAAATGCACCAATTTTTTTTCACAGATAAGAATTATTTTATGTCACATATATTATTGAAAAAATTGGTATGTTATACTATTTGAATAAGGTAGCCTATTTTAATTAATGTCCTTGTTTATATATCTAGGAGATAAACTGATGCTTGTAAATTATGTTACTTAATTATGTTATAAAAGTGGAAATGAAATTAATTTTACTTATAAATAAATTCATAATATTATAAAATGTCTACTTCCTACCTAAAAGATAAACTAAATTTAAGAGGTGACATGAAGTAAAAACCTTAATAGTAATAAGACAGAACATTTCTACTTCAGAAAAATTTTTTTAAAATATTTTCCTTCTTTCAAGAACAATAAAACTGCCAAACTGTCTCAAATAGAACTCTGCATTCCCAGTAACAATGACAGAGTGTTCTTGTTATTCCATATCCAGCACTGATGTTAGCATTTCAGATTTTGACCATTCTAATATACTTATGTAATGTTATCTCACGATGGTGTTAATTTGCATTTCCCAGGTGAAATATAATGCTGAGTACATTTTTATATGCTTACTTGGTATCTGCATATCTTTTTCAATAATGTGTCTTTTCAGATCTTTTGTCCATTTTTAATCAAGATGTTGGATTTCTTGTTATTGAATCTTAAGAGTTCTTTGGATGTTTCGGTTTTTTATTACATATGTTCTTTTTTTTGCAAATATTTTCACCCTATTTGTGGTTTATCTTCTTCTTCTCTTGACAATGTCTTTCAAAGAGAAAAAAGTTTCAACTTAAATGAAGTCCAGCTTCTCAAAAATTATTTTATACATTATGACTTGGTATGTTGAGAAGCTATTTATCTTCAGAGTGAAATGCCTATTTTAGTATTACTACTAGTCTTGATTTTCATTTTTTCCTTTGTGTCCTGAGAGAATGTTATAGCATGTCTTTATTTTTATTAATTAATTCTTTTCAGGGTTAGATTTTCTATTCTGCCTCCCTCATTTTTGAATCAGTATCTGATTTTTCCATGTATCTGTATTTTCTACTCAACTTAGACAATTCCTTTTTCATTGAGGAATTAAAATCTTTAAACAATATTTAAAAAATAGAAGATCCTCAGTAAATGGTACAAAATTATATGCTCACATAAATCTCCTTAATCTCCAGAAAGTGCCCCTTCTACTAATATGAAGGATTTACTAAATACCCATGCCATTTTTTTTTCAGCTTCTTTATCCTTTTCTGGGAGTATGTGTCCTGAACTAGTGTTGTTCTGTGGTATGGCAAGACTGAATAAGCTGTCACCAAAATGAATATTACCCCAGACTCAGCTATTTCCCCATCATGGGCAGAGCCAGGATCATGAGTCATGTGTCTGCATAGGCAAAGAAGGTATCCTAAGGGACAGGGTCATAGCCAGGCTGTCCTTGAATTGAAGCAATTCCCTCTCAGTAATATCCCCAGTGTTCTTGTCCATAGAGGTACATCAGTGCAGTGACACTGGGATCCTTGAGTAGCTCTGCAATTCTCTGTGGGCTTCCATCTTTTAGATAAATGCCATTTTCCCTCTCACATGAAGAAACTGTTGGAATTCTGCCAGGGAATTTGTTCTCTTTTCTCCAGAGAAAAAACAAAAACAAATAAATAATTTATATTTTTCTCAAGATGATCATTAGACAATGGTTTTTAGTTTTACTTTTCAATATGGTCACAAGAATATATTTAGCAGAAATACTTCAGATTTCTGATGTGTATGTGGCATTCATTCTCTTTTTTAAACTAACTAGTGTATATTTTGCCCATTCATAAGTTGTTTTTCTACTTTGTAGTACATTCCTTTGCTGACATCCCCATCTTCTTGGCAAGTCTAGATTTTAAGTATTTTTAAAAAATTGTTATTTACTGGCTTACTTCATGAGAAACAGTGAATTATACTGTTGAATTCTCAATAAGAGTATGGAAAAAAATATTTTATATAAAAAATCCTAAGTTAGAAGCATAGTTATCCAAAATAAGATATAGTGTTCTGAGAGGGAAAAATGGAGAAATGAGAAGGTATGGGCAAGAAACATAATTCAAGATGATGATCAGACACACAAGAGCCTTAGAGGGTAAAGACTTCAGGTATAGAGTCAACACCACATCGTTACTTGCTGAGTTTGGTAGAGGAGTTTACCAGACCCTGAGTGGTGTCTACTGGAAACAAATAAGTGCTTTCTTAAGGTCTCTAAGAAACAAGGCTTTCCTCTTTCAGGACTAATATGACTATCTTTGTTGAAACTGGGGGGTAAAGGAAAGAATAAATTGATGCAAAGTACTACTATCATATGGTTTGGGAATTAGAAAAGTGCCCTATCCCAAAGCACAGTTGTAATGTAAAGAGTCATTTATAATTGACAGCAGTTGATTCTGATTAGAATTTGTTCACTCAGATTCCCTCTTATTTTGCATTCTGATCTAGTTGTTGACTTAGGAAGACCCAGAAATGTTATTGTGAAAGGAAGAGTCTAGACTTACATTTTTGAACTAAAGATATTTACTTTTTAATACCTTGGAATGACAGTAGGTAAGAGTGAATCTGAACAGAATGCTACCAGAATGTGCATACTTGTTGAGGGCCCTGAAAAATAACCTTAATAATATTGCTTTTTTAGTAATCTCATCCACTCAGAGATCTAATTGTATTACTTTTTAATCAAATGCAGGCCTCTTCTCTGAATTCTTTCCAAATATGTCAAGCTCTTCATCTGTGCGGCCAGGACTCTACACTTCTCTGGCTCTGTCCTTAGTTGCACAGAATGAGATTACTTCCCAGATGTCAATGAAATGACAATCAAAAGGAAGGTGAAGTCATGAATTTAAATATTCAGAAAGCAATTTCTTTATCCTAAAGGAAAGAAGTTTTTTTACATAGAAGGACAAGACAATGACCCATCACAATGGCCCTCTCAATGACCAATTAAAAGCAGTACAACTGAGACTCACACAGTTACTCTCTGTCATGACCTGGAGAAGTACAGTCCAAGGGAGGAAAATCAGAAAAGGAAAAACTTTAACAAAGTTTTAACAAAGCTTTAACAAAGACTAACTCATTTTCAATAATGACAGAAAGAAATAAGAATTAAAGAAACGCTCATATACTTTTGCCATTTCCATGTTTCAGACACATGCAGAAGTGTGTTTGAGAAATCTGCTGCTTACTTGCGATATTATTTAAGAGTAGAGTGAAAGTTTCTGAACTCAATATTATTGATAATTACTGCTTCAAGATTCTTTCTGGCTTATAAATGTATTGTTGATCTTTACTTTAAAAATCGGCTAAGAACCATTTTGTATAAGCATTTTTCATACATTGGACATAAGTGCTTTGATACTAAAATTAATTTTCTATAGCTCCAAATACCAGTTTATGTCTCCCTCTATATATTTGTAAGTTATAAAAGTCACAAAATTGTTTTTAGTATTAAGATTCTGGGCAGTCTAAAGAAAACGGTTTCAGTTCTAAAGAAATTCACTAGGTTGAGGTAATTTTTAGGTGATTTCCTCTTGATGTGTAGTTCTTTAACTGTACTGAAATTGTTCAAAAGGAATGTGTCTGCTATGGTAAGGCCCTGGTAGAAAATATACTACCATTATGAGAAAAATAACTTTAAAATATACCTTCTAAAATGATAGTGATTTCATTACAACTTGTTACAGTAAAAATGATGTAACTGTAAAAGAAGCATATAGTCAATTTATAAAAGTTGCCTCAGGAAAAAACTTTTGCATTTGAGTTTTTTATCAAGTCACTTTAATAGTGCTTTTCTTTGAAAGGTGTATTATAAACCAAAACATTATAAAGCACTTGGATTAAATTCATTTCAGTATTTATTGAACATTCCCTTAATATTCTGTGCTGAATTTGAGGCCACTGTATAGTGACAGAAAAAGAGGAAATGCTTGTTAACTTTGATGCCTAGAACTTAAAGAAATCAACCAAACCAGTATGTAAGTCAAGAGAAATGGACAGGGATGCACTGCAGAGAAGTAACTAATTCATAAAGTACTTTTATGTTTGATCTTTAATTCCAAAATGCTATGGGTTATTTTAAGCATGTCTTGATGAAAGATGTTTCCAGATGAAAGTTCTACTTGAACTTGACTTCCTGTTCTAAAAAATAAGCCTTTTATAATTTAATATCAGGAATACTAAATGCAGTTTTATGTAGCAAAACTTTGATCACATTGAATTGAATATAAGGTGTATTTATTTAAAAATCTTTTAACATCTCTTAAATCGAATTGCATTTTACAATCAATAATGATTTTTAATTGTTGGGATAGATTGAGACCATCTTAAATTGAATATTCTTCATGACTCTTTAGAGCACACTGTAACACAAATTCAGAGCAAGAATCAGCTTTTGGTTCAAAATCTGCAAGGAAGCTGGGTTTGGTGTTGTGCGACTATAATACCATCTACCTGGAGACTAAGCAGGAGGATTGCTGGAGCCTAGGAGTTTGGGTTTAGCCTAGGCAACATAGAGACCTCAGCTCTATAAAACAAAATATACACAAAAGTCTCTACAAAATCTCTGAGGACGTAGGTTGTCTTTTCTTCCTTCTAATATTGCCAAGATTGAGACCTAGCTTCTTTCAGCTCACCCCATATACCTACAGTTACCATCAGCAGTCCATTCTAATTAATCAATCAAATGGATTCATCCACAGATGAGGTGACAGCCCTCTTGATCCAGTCACTACCTTACAGTCCCCACCTCTGAATGGAGCTGCATTAGGATCCATGCTTTCCACATGAGTCTTTGGGAACATTCCAGATCTAACCTATCACAACGGTCCAGTAAGCAGAGCCATTCACTTGGCAGACATTAGTCACTCTCTATTTTCTCTACTGTGATATATTCTAGTTGAATATACTTCAGTTCTTATCTGGAAGTCAGTAATCACAGTGACCAGTAAACCATCTTGACTGGTTTCCCATGCTCTAAATGGCATTACTGTTACATTTACAGTTTGATTAACTGTGAAGCTTTTAGAGTACAGTTTGTTAGAGTCTAACAACATAGCATCTTTCTGTAATTTTAGGATTTTTTTGACAGGTTAAAAAGGCCCTTCCTCTGCAAAACTATGGTGAAAACATGCAAATAAAGAAATTCACAAGTGCAATAATGTTAAAAAAAAAGGCAACTACAGCCTGAGGAGACAGAAAGAACAAACTTCATATGTTTCGTTTTGAAAAGATGTGATGTCAAAGCAAGCTCTGAAGTACTTAAAAATGAGGGTAAGTCACTGCACTATAGTGGCATGACTATTATGGTTTTAGAGAAATTATGATAACCATCTCTGATAGCAGAAGGTAAGATAAGTTATGTGATTCTTCCTTTTCTATTCTCTTAATGCAGATGCATGAATTAGTGCTTTGCAGAACTAATTATTTGGTAATAATCAAAAGTCTTCATGATCTGAAGAAGTTGTTTCAGAACAGCCCATTAAACAATATGAAGAGCTGTTATTTTATTCTACTACCTTTCTGCCACTCAGGTGTTCATTTGCCAGATGCTTTCTAATTAAGAGCATATAAAATGAGAATAACATGAATCGCACAATCAGATGAGCTTATCAAGTCCAATTAAGGTGCCAATAATAAAATTATCTTTAAAAATAATTTTGACTAAGAAATAATTATTTCCCACTGGTCATATAGAAAGTGTTTTATGCTACTAGGAAAAAAATTCCACTGACTCCAGTTTATGATGTGAATCAGAGATGAATGACCCCTCTAATTTTAGGCTAACAAAAATAATGGCATATGTCTTTATACCTAAGAATATGTATAATTTAATATTCATGCTAAGTAATTTAGTAGTAATTCAGTCTCCTGATGAAAAATTTCATTCCATAATTACTTGGAGACAAACTTGTGATTTTCTAGGTCAAAACAAAAATTTCCTAGAAAAAATGGAAAAAGAAATAAAGGAAGGTAAGGAGAAAGACAGGAAAAAGTAAAAGAAGAGGGGAAGAAGGAAGAGGAATAGGAAGGAGGAAGAATAAGAAAGAAAAAAGAGTAGAAAAGAAATCATCGAAGTCATTTTATTTTCTCTCTTTACTCTCCTTTTACAATTGAGAAATTGGTTTTGGTTTTGGACTTGTTCCACACTTACTAGAAAAAAGCAAATTCTCTTTCACTTGGCTTCACTGACCCAGGGAGTTGGTGACTCAGAATTATTGCTAAGAGTCTAGCATCCCTCTGCTCATTGTTGAAACACATTTCTGAAGCCAGAGCTTTAACAGCTTTGTACAGGTGCAAAGATAAGTTGTCAGGCAGGGAAATAGATATTAGTAACACCACATGCCAGCATAATAGATGGAGTTTCAAGAATTAAATGCCTGCAAACCAACTTTTTGTCATGTCTGTACAAAAATACCATATTAATTTTAACACGGAATTGGTTACTATCCAAAAAACTGCAGTTCATTAAGCCAAAAATACTTAGATTCCTCTAGAGAAATACCCTTCCAAATTCTGAAAATATATTTTATTTCATAAGGAGATAACTTCAAGTTGCAGTTATCATATAGATGGTACAATTTAGTCTGTATAGCTTCAACTCCTGAAGGTCTCTTTAGCACTCTGTGCCTCAGTTTCCTCATATAGAAGATAAAAATAGCAATCGACTAATTGCACATATTCTTTGGAGAAATATGTGTTCAAATCCCTTGTCCAATTTTTAGAGTTGTCTTTTTATTATTAAGTTGTAGTAAGTATTTATATAGACTAGGTAGAAGACACAATTTGCAAAATTGTTTTCTTCATTGATTGTTGTAAGAAATTAAATGATTACGTGATGCAAACTGCTCAAACTTGAGCATAGTATTTACACAAGTTGTAAGGTCAGGCAATGGTGGCAATCAAAAGGAGGCAGATTTAAAAAGGCTGCTGAAGGAGGCTTTATTGAGATTTGACTCTCAGGTGGAACTCTATCAGACCAACAGAGCAGACAGGAAGAGGGTCTGAGGAGAAACCCCAGTGAAGGATGGGGTGTGGTGGGAGGTGGGGGAGGAATCTACCAGACTGGAATTTTATGGGGCTTAGGGCAGGAAGTGAGGGCTTGGGACAGGAAAAGGGATTTTTAGAATCTCTTGTCCCACTGGAGTTGGTAGGGGGAACTGGCTGAGATCTAGGATTGGCCAGGAGATCCTGCTGAGTGACAGGCGGTTCCATCCGAGCCTGATTGATGTTTCTTGCATGCAGCCTGCTTGGTGCTTCCTTCCTAAGTCACCTTCATCCACCTGACACAAGTGATTTCTATAAAGCTTGGATCAGGCATTTCTAATTACTATTCTTTATCTATTAAAGATTGATATTTCACAGAATCCAAGTGCCTTATAATACAACTTGCTCAGAAGAAATTAAATAAAGAAAGCAATTATAGCCGAGGAACTGATGCCTGCCCTGTCACTTGAAGCAGTTACCATACCTCAGCAATTCCTTCACCTTTCACCACTGTGACATTCACCAGAGATCCATATTATATTTCTGTAAAATTTAATAATTATTAGCATCATGAAAAAGTTCTTTATATGAAGTAAATTCATTTAAAAATGAAATCCACCATTTCAATGTTTTAATTTGAATATATATCCAAGCCTTATATTTCTTACTCTTTTTAATTGGGCGCATATATATATATATATATATATATATATATATATATATATATAATCTACATTAATTAGTTATTAAGAAAAGAGTTTCTTCAACTTCAAATTGAACAAGAAGATTGATAGCCATTAATAGTAATGAAATAAATGTTTGAAAACAATTCCCATTATTTCTTTAGAACAGAAGGAGCTTTGGAACTAGAAAGTCAACATTGTTACTGGATACAAACTAATATTAATTCAACCATGAATTTGTTAAGGTTAAACCAAACATAGAAAATATTATAATGATGACATTTTATCACAGTTGGGATATTTTCAGTTTTCTTTCCTAAAAAGGGATATTTTTCTGCTTTTTCTACAAAGCATAAAACTCAGTGATAAGGCTAAAACTATAGATACTCTAACTTCTAAGAAAGCATGGATCTAGAACATTTGGGATATTATTAAAAAACTGGTCCACTTGGTGAGAAGATTCACAGTTGAATTTATATGAGGAAAGGCAAGAGTGGGTTTGGTTTTAACACTTTTTCCAAGATTCACAAGCTTAAGCCCACTTTAGTCTCTTTGGGCTTATGAAACTAGTGGATTTAAAATGGCCTTTCAAAAGTGTAGAAGTTTATATACTAATGCTTTGTCATCTGTAAGGCTAAAACTCACAACTTCTTTTTCCCAATATATCTTAGAAGGGACTGGAGTTTTTGTCCTTGTAAAGATAAATGGATGATCCTAAACATTACTTTTTGGTCTTAATTTACCTGTATTCGGAGTTCTATAGAAAGTTCTTTTATTTTAAAAAATTAGGAGGAGTGCTATGCACTAAATTTTAAAAATTGGACCTCAGGTATAAGAACTGGATTATAGATTAATTATTATTAAGTGACACACTCATTGTTGACCCATGCATGATGGCCTGCTTTTATGTAGTCAGATTTTTTAATAATGAAATATAGATCTGTGGGCATTTTATCCCAAAATGAGGAACTTGAACTTAACCTGTTTTGCCATGTGATTTCAACCTCATCCATCTTGTGCTAATGCATCTCGATGTAGCTCCAAAAAGGACAATATTAAGTATTAGGTTTTTGTTTTGTTTTGTTTTTTGTTTTAGTTTTAGAAAGTTATCAGGCTAGAGAGAGATAAGATTTGGATTAGTGAGAAGTGACTTTTCTCATAGCTCTATGACTTGGGTCTCAAACAGTGAGAAAACTACCTCTCTGTAAGATGAGTGCAAAAAGGCACTCCAGCAGCAGGGAGAATCAGAACGAGCTGAGTGAGTGAGCTCAGTGCTGGGAAACATTACCTGGGAGGCCTGCTAGAAAGGGCAGTATCCCTGAACAAGAGAACCCATCTGAACAAGTGATGCTCCCGGGGAGAGTGGTGGGGTACAGTCCTAAAAGTGCATTGATTCATCATTCATCCACAATAAAATACCTGGGACAAAACCAGACCTAAGCCTCACTTTTGGGAACTTCACTTGTAGAAACTCATCTCATAGAATCCAGTAGCAACTATACCCTGGAATCAGGGTGAAAGTACTTCCACAGCTCCTCACCCTGTCCAGCTGAGAAAGGAAGCAGAGGAAAGGAAAGATGGTTGGGCACAGACAGTGCATATACTCTCATTGAATATTCTGTTGTTTTGTTTTCTTTTTCAATGTGCATTGATTGATACATGATGAACATTGATACGTTTGCACACAAACATAGTTCTTTCTGCTTTTTAATTTTTAGCATTTCTTGAGGTAGTTATTTTTCCATTATCTGTTTTTTAAGGGTTAAGGTTGTTGATTAGGATATTTTGGATTGATTTTCTATTGTCTGTTTCACAACTCTGTTTCCCTTTGTTTGTATGTCTCTCTTTCTTCTTACTAACCACCAAAATCTTTGTTCTCTCTTTCATTCTCCCTTTAATTCTTTTTACTTCAAATTTTACTTTTACCTACTCATAAACACATACTACATCACCTCTGCATTTGCCCTATTCACCTCTTGAATCTACAAACACCTTACCCCACTCCATCTGTTCTTTTTTCCTCTTAGAAACTCTAACTAGATACTTTGACATATTCATAACTGTTTATTTTTCCTCATTTCTAGCATTGTTTGAAGGCAGTTATTTTTATGTGTCAGTATTTTGGGGACTAAGGTGCTTAATTATTATATATTGATTTTGTTCTCATATTCATTTATTTATTTTTCATTTCTATATTTTAATTTTTATTTTATACATTTTTCTCTCACTTGTCTGTTTCCTTTGACTCTATTCTTTTCATCTAACAATGAATCTCTATTAATCTCTCTGTCACTCTTCTTTTAATTTTTTACTTCTATTTTCTCCCCTCCTCCCTCATAAGCATAACATCCTCTATCACATCTATTCTATCCTTATTCATCACTTGAAATTACAAACCCTTTTTTAAACTTACGGTTTTTTTCCTTGAGCAAGAACTGATTGTATCTTTCGTAGTAACAATGATATTCAACTTGGTAGATTTCATAGCAAGCACTATTTGGTTTAATGCTGTAAATTGTTTGCATTGGTTGTTGTTATTATCTGTCTCTCCCTAAACTGTGAGGTACTGGAAACTTCAGGGATACTAAAAGTTTACAGGGTAGAAAATATACTGCCACAAAACCAACTGTTAGATAGGTAAACACCCAAACAACTTGAAAAAGCAAGGGAATGAATTAACCTAAGAAAATTAAAAAAAAAAAAAACTTTAATAACAGAATACATCAACACAACAATGGAAGAAATATCAAAGAAGAAGTTTAGAATAATCATGGCTAAATTGATGTATGAGGTAAAGGATGATGTAAAGGAGAAAATATAGGAAGCAAAAGATCTCTTCAATAATAAGAGAGATTCTGGGAAAAAAAACAAGCAGAATTCCTCAAAATAAAAAAAATCAATAAAACAAATTAAAAATTTATTGGAAAGCATCACTAGCAGACCATACCACTTGGAAGACAGAGTTTCAGGCAATGAAAACAAAAATATAAGATCTTGAAAATAAAGTCGACTATGGAAAAGACCATGAATAGAACTTCCAAGAATTTTGGGATAACATGAAAAGACCAAACTGAAGATTTATCAGGATAGATGAAGGCTCAGAGATACAAACCAAAGGAATGCAGAATCTTTTCAATGAAATAATATCAGAAAATTTCCCAAACCTAAAGAAAAAAATGAAAAATCAAATACAGGAGGCTAATAGGACCTCAAATATAAAAAAATTACAACAGACCCACACCAAGTCATATTATTATGAGGATGCCCAACATAGAGAATAAGAATGGAATTTTAAAGCTTGTCAGAAAAGCAACAGATGAGATTTAGAGGGAAAGTAATCCAGATTACAGCTAAACTCTCAACCCAGACCCTCAAAACTAGGAAGTCTTGGAATAATATATACCAGGATCTTAAAGAAAATGTATGCCAGCTAAGAATACTAGACCCAGGAAAATTAAACTTCAGACTTGAAGGTGAAATATAAACCTTCCATGATAAACAAAATTTAAAATAATTCACAGAAATCCTGCACTACAAAACATACTCAATAAAATATTTCATGAAGAAGAAATGAAAAATAATAAAAGTGAAAACCAGCAAAGGGATGAACTACACTAGAAGAATGGCCAATTGGTCAATCAAAGAAGATACTAATTCAAATTAAAAACCAGAAATAAGTGGAAAAGACTAGGAAAAATCATTTCTCAATACTAACAGTGAATTTAAAATATGCTGTCTCCAAGACACTTACCTCATAGGCAAAGAATCGATAGATTGAAGGTAAAGGATGGGAAAAATATATCATTCATGTCCATCTTGTAAACAAGCAGGGCTTTCTATCCTCATATCAGATAAAGTGGAATTCCGGCCAAACCTAATCAGATGGGTCAAGGAATGGCATTTTATACTACTTAAGGGAATTATACATCAGCAAGACATAATAATCATAAATATTTATGCCCCAAACAATGGAGCACCTATGTACATCAAACAAACCCATCTTAATATTAAGAATCAAATAGACCACATGAAAATAGTACTGGGTGACATTAACACACCTCTCTCATGACTAGATTAAACCCTCCAAACAAAAATTAAAGAAAGAAGCTATATATTTAAAAAATACAATTAATAATTTAGACTTAACAGACATAAATATGTATACAATATCTTCTTCATCAATGACTGAATGTACTTTCTTCTCAACAGCACACAGACCCTTCTCTAAAATTGAAAGGCTACAAAGGAATTCTAACAAATTAAAAGAAAATGATATAATACCTTGCATAGTATCATAATAAAAAAAACATTAGAAATAAATGATCAAGTAGAAAAAATAGATACTACTCTGAATCCTGGAGACTAAATAATACACTTTTGAATATCAATGAATAGCAGAAGAATTTGGGGTGAAATAAAAAATACTTAAAGGTAAATGAGAGTAATGATACAATTTTTCAAAATTTCTGGGATGCTATGAAGACAGCTCTAAGAGGAAAGATCATTGCATTGAACTCATTTAAAATAAGAATAGAAAGTCAACAAATAAATGACCTAACATTACACCTCAAACACTACAAAAAGAAGATAAACTCATCACCCAAACAGTAGAAGATAGGAAATAATTAAAATCAGAACTGAAATAAATAATATTGGAACAAAAACAAACAAACAAAAATCCAAAAAAATCGATGAAACAAAAGATTGGTTCTTTGAAAAGAATAAAAAAAATTGATAAATCATTAACCAAACTAATGAAGAGTAAGAGAGCGAAAACTCAAATACCAAAATTTGTGATGAAAAGGGAATATCACAACAGACACTATTGAAATACAGTTAACAATCACAAACTATTTTGAAACTGTATCAAATAAAATAGAAAATCTTGAAGATATCAACAAATTTCTAGAGACATATAACCTACCCAAACTGAATCAGGAGGACATAGAAAATTTAAACAGATCAATTTCAGACAACAAAAGAAAAGCCCAGGACTAGATACTTAGTTAGACAAGCTCTACCAGACCTTCAAAGAAGGATTAACATCAATCCTTCTCAAATTATTCCATGAAATAGAAAAGAAGGAACCCTATCACCCTGATACCAAAACCAGACAACAACACATCAAGGAAAGAAAACTTCAGACCAATATTCCTTATGAGCATAGATGCAACAATTCTTTAAAAAATACTGGCAAATCACATACAAAAGCATATAAAAAGGATAGCACACCATGATCAAGTACAGTTCATCCCAGAGATGCAAGGTTGGTATGCAACATATGGAAAAAGATAAACATAATTCATCACATCAATAGACTTAAACATAATAATTATATGGTTAATATGATTATCTCAATAGATGCATAAAAAAAGCATTTGACAAAATACAACACCCTTTCAATGTCAAAACATTGAAAAACTAGCGATAATAGGAACACACCTTAACATAGCAAAAGCTATATATGCTAAACCCAAGGCCAATATCATTCTAAATGAAAAAAAAAATTGAATGCATACCCTCTAAAAACTGGAACAAGACAGGGATTCCCTCTTTCACCACTTTTATCCAATGCAATCCTAGAACCTCTAGCCAGAGCAATGAGACAGGAGAAAGAAATTAAAGGGATAAAAATAGAAAAAGAAGAACTCAAATTATCCCTATTTGTTGATGACATGATTCTATATTTAGGATACCCCTAAAATTCCACTAGAAAACTAAAACTCATAAATGAATTCAACAAAGTAGCAGGATATAAAATAAACACCTGTAAGTCACCTGTATTCCTATACATCAGTAATGTAATCAAGTAAGAGAAATTAGGAAAACTACCCCATTCACAATAGCTTCAGAAAAAATAAAATACTTGGGAAACAATCTAACAAAAGAGGTAAAAGACCTCTGCAATGAAAATTACAGAACATTAAAGAAAGAAATTGAAGAATATCTTTGAAGATAGAAAGACCTCCCATGTTCTTAGATAGGCAGAATTAATATTGTTACAATGGCCATACTAGGGCTGAGGCTGTAGCTCAGTGGTAAAGTGCTTGCCTCGTATGTGTGAGGTACTGGGTTTAATCCTCAGCACCACATAAAAATAAATAAAGATACTGTGTGTTCATCAAAAACTGAATAAATATTAAAAAAAAAACAAAAAATGGCCATACTACCAAAAGTGCTATACATATTTAATGCAATTCCTATTAAAATAACAAAAAACAGTCTTCATAGAAATAAAGAAGCAGTCATAAAATTTATTTGGAAAAATAAGAGACCCAGAATAGCCAAAGCAATCCTTAGCAAGTAAAGTGAAGCAGAAGGCATCACAAACCAGTCCTTAAATTAGACTACAGAGCAATGGTGTTGACACCAAAACAGACATGAAGACCAATAGTACTGAATAGAAGACACGGAGACACATCCACATAAATATTGTTGTTTCATCCTAGACAAAAGTGCCATAAACATACATTGGAGAAAAGATAGCCTGGGTACTGGGAAAACTGGAAATCCATATGCAGGAAAATGAAATTAAACCCCTATTTCTCACCCTTCACAAAACTGAACTCAAAGTGGATTAAGAACATTGACATTAAACCAGAGACTGTGTACCTACTGGAAGAAAAAACAGACCCATCATGTTAGCTTAGGAAACAAACTCCTCAACAAGATTCCTAAAGCACAAGAAATAAAATCAAGAATCAACAAATGGAATGGTATCAAACTAAAAAGCTTCCTCACAGCAAGGAAACAATCAAGCATGTGAAGAGAGTGCCTAAAGAATGGGGGAAAATGTTTGCCGCGTACACCTCAGATAGAGCATTAATCTCCAGGATGGCAATGTCTTAGCTGGGCTCAAAATCACGAGCCACTCACACCTTGTAGATTCAAACAGCAATTCTTTATTCCCGAACTCACACCAGCCTCTACACACGTTCTGGGGAAATCCCAGTTCTGCCTGCCAATTCACGTCCCAAAATACTTTCTCAGTTCCTTGAGAACTCAACGGGAACTCAGGCAGCAGGAATGCCCTATTCCTAGCAGCAATAAACTTAAACCTGGAACTTCCCTAAAACCAGATTGTCTTAAACTGGGATACTTCCTAAAACCTGCAGGATACACCTTAAACCTGGATCCACCCTGGTCCTTGAGCAGGGTCACCTTTCTCAAAGACACATGCAATGTCAGTGAATTTCCAAAGCAAGCCCATTTAACATGGGGTACGCTGGCAAGGAAATTTCGATGTGTCATTCCTACTTGGCAATGGCCCTCAGCACCAGGATACATAAAGAACTCAAAAAACTTAAATGCCAAAACAACAAATAACTAAATCAATAAATGGGCAAAGGAATTGAAAAGACACTTCACAGAAGAAGAAATACAAATGGTCAACAAATATAGGAAAATGTGTTCAATAACTCTAGCAATGAGAGAAATGCAAATTAAAACTACACTGAGATCTCATCTCAACTCCAGTCAGAATGGCAATTATGAAGAATAGAAGTAAAAATCAATGTTGATGAGGATGTGGGAAAAAGGTTCATTCACTCATACATTGCTGGTGGGACTGCAAATTGGTGCAACCACTCTGGAAAGCAGTATGGAGTTTCCTCAGAAAGCTTGAAATGAAACCACCATTTGATTCAGTTATCCCACTCCTTGGTATATACACAAAGGAATTAAAATTAGTATCCTACAGTGATATGGCCACATCAGTGTTTACACTAGCTCAATTGACAATAACTAAGATCCAACCTAGGTGCACTTCAACAAATGAATGGTTAAAGAAAATGTGATGTATTTGCACAATGGACTATAACTCAGCTATGAAGAACAATGAAATTATGGCATTTGCAGGTAAATTGATGGAACTAAAGACTTATTATGCTAAGTGAAATAAGCCAATCCCTCAAAACCAAAGGCCAAATGTTCTCTCTGATATGTGGATGCTAGCACACAATAAGAGGGGGTAGAGAATAGAACTTCATTGGATTAGACAAAGGGGGATGAGGGGAAGCGTGGGGAATGGGAGTAGGAAAGACAGAATGAATTAAACATAAATTTCCTATATTCACATACGAATATATGACCTGTGAAATTCCACATTATTTACAACCAAAGAATGGGATCTTAATTAGAATAAGTTATATTCCATGTATGCATAATATTGTCAATTGAGCTAGTGTAAACACTGATGTGGCCATATCACTGTCAAAAAACACTCTATTGTCATGTATATATTAAAATATAAATAAAAAAGTAAGTGTATCTGGCTGTATGTTATCATACAGTATTTTTTTAAAATTTAATATTATTTTGTTAAGATTCACCCTTAAGTCTTGTATTCTGTTTTGTAAATATTATGTTTTTAATTTATTTCCTTTCCTATCAGGGTGCTTTTGTTTGCAGGTTTTTGTGAATAAGTCTATTATGAACCAATCTTCCTTTCTTCCCTCCCTCCCTCCCTCCCTCCCTCCCTCCCTCTCTCTCTCCCTCTTTCCTTCCTTCCTTCCTTCCTTCCTTTCTTCTTCCTTCCTTCCTTCCTTCCTTTCTTCCTTCCTTCCTTCCTTCCTTCCTTCCTTCCTTCCTTCCTTCCTTCCTTCCTTCCTTCCTTCCTTCCTTCCTTCTTTCTTTCTTTCTTTCTTTCTTTCTTTCTTTCTTTCTTTTTCTTTCTTTCCCTGTACAGGAGATAGATACTTCAAGGCCTCATACATACAAGATAAGTGCTTTACAACTTTGAAATTTTCTATACATCTGTGTTGCAGTATATGAGCAAAAATTTCTCTTGATTGCATAAATTACTCAGTGATAGAGTATGGAAATATGAATTTATACTTTCTCCAAAACTTAGTATTATAAGACTTTTAGGTTTTTTGAAAGAATTTTTAAAATAGTAGTAAATTTTGGTCTTGATTTGCATTTTCTGGATTACATGATTTCTGGCCATATGATTTTTCCTTCAGAAATATCCACCTTTCTGTTTGTGCTTCTCTTATTAATTCGTGGAGTTTTTATACATCCTTGATATTAGCCTTTAACATTTGAGCATCATCTATATCTTTTGTCAACTTGTAGTTGTCTTTTCACTTTCATAAAAGGTGTCCTACAGTGAATGTTTTTCATTTCAACATGAGCTTTTCTTATTCATATCAATGCCTTTTGTATCTTATTTAAGATATATTTAGATCTAAAAGATATGCAACAGATTCTATTTGAAGAAAGACTTTCACTTCTTCCTTCACTTCCTCCAGTACCTCCTTCTTTGCTTTGGTTCATTTTTCCTAATGCATCTGGAATTGATTTTTAATGTGTGAAGTAAGGTAGGAATCCAATTTTATCTTTATCCATATGAATAATTATTTTTTTCAGCTTCACTTATTGAAGAGTCCTTCTGTTCCCAAAAGGAAAGTAATCCAAGGGTCAAATTGGCTTGAAAAACTATTTTTATATGGTCAGGAGCTAAGAATGGCTTTTACTTTTTTAAGTAGTTTTTTAAAAAAAATCATAAACGTTTATATAAAAATGTTGAGTAATACCACGTGTGTTCTGCAAAGCCTAAAATTTATTATCTGGCATTGTATAGAAAGAGCTTGCCAACTCTTATTCAAAAGGATTTCCTCAGCCTGGATTTCCAGTGTATTAATTCATCCTTCAATTTTATATTTTCAGATATCTACTCTATATATTTTATTCATTCTTTTAAAAATTATATCTGTATTTCTGCTCAGCCTTTTCTCATGTTTTCTTATTGACAGATATATTATTAATCTTTTCCTAATTACTTTTTAGAATATTTTTTTCAGGCTCATTTTATGTTCTTAGTTCATCTTTCCTAGTGATTGTTTCTTATAGAAACTTGTAATTCAGTCTGCCTTTTTCTCCACTTTAAATAGTTATGCTCCTTGAATATCTTATCATCTAGATGCCTGGGATCCATGGTAAGAAATCCACATGACAGGGAGACTACGTCTCCCTTCTCAGCGGATGGAACATATCTACACATCGTGCTTAACTCTTGGCGTCTCTCAAAGAGAAGATATATGAAGGTTTTCTCAGGTTATGATTCACCAGCCTTGGGGCTTTGAAAGAAGAAGGATGGAAAATCAAATGCTAGACATCAGTGATACGCACTCCTTTTTCTGGGATCTTCATACAAGGGCATGTATTCCAAGACGTAGGTGGGAATAAGCACAAACTCCAACAGTGATTCCTTTACCACTGTTCCTGTCCTCTGAGGCTATCTCCTGCCTCAGGTCTAAGTTAGTCGCCTTTCTAATTGTGGAAAAATATTCTTCTCTTCCATTTTCCATTGGCTTTAGCATTCCTCATAGAATTCTTCTACTCTTATTCTTTTTAATTCTTTTAGAATTCACCTTGAAAAAGGGAGCCAGTAATAGCTACTAGGAACACTTCCTAAAATTTTAAACTGGGCTCTGTACTTTAAACAAACTTGGAAATCAGACATAAAAAGGCTTATAGTTAGTATACAAATATATATAAGGCAATTGACATGCTGAGAAATATCGTTGATTAAATCCCAACAAATTTAGTCTATAAGCTTCCAAACCAACTCTGCCTACATACTTAATTCTGAGAATTGGGCAGGCAAGTACACCATCTCCTTATCAAAACTATTCCAGTTACAGAATGCATACACAATAAGGGTTCCATCTGAGTTAGAGTAATATTTGATTGATTTTTATAAAGAAGAACCCTGAAGCAGAAAATAAACAGCTAGCTAGAGAGAAGTTCTGTTCCTGATGAAGGACAGAACTGAAACAAATAGCTATTTGGAAATTAGTTTGAGCATTGATCTCTACCAGAAAATCTGGCATGACAAAATAGGTTCCTTTAGCTAAATATAATCTATATATAACCTATAGGACCATGTTGGGAATAAACAGTCATCCTGTCTTTGAGAACTAGTCCTCTGTGTAATTTTACAAAGTCCCAAGTGATTACCCTAAGTAGAATGTTCTATGAATATATTTAGGTCCTGTTTGTCTATTTCTTGGCTATTCAAGAAATTCATGCATATATGCATGTGTTGAAAATGTGGCAGTCATAGCTAATGAAACTGCAACTGGATGGGAAAAGGAAGTGATTTTTTAAAAAAAAATGCTTCAGAACCATTGCATCAAGTCAATTTGCACAAGTTGACAAGAGTCAAAAGTCTGATGGAAAATTACCACTTTTTCTTGAAAGATGCTGACAGGAAAGCAGCCAGAAGCTACTTGCTATTTTAGTGGTGCTATAAAAGTAAGCATGCAGTGCCTTTTAGATTAAATGAACATTGAATAAATGTATACACTCGATCACCATGTTTTTCAGTGACTGGGGAGGAAGAGTCTATTGTTTTTCCAGTTTGGAGACATTTTTAAAATTTGAAATAATTATGATAAATAATAATCATTACCACACTAATGTGAAGTCAAATGAACAGACATTTTTCAGAAACATTGTCCCAGTTGACAGTTTATGAGCAATCACATGTATAAGCTGTGTGTTGACCTTTACAAAAAAAAAAAAAAGCAAAAACAAAATGGAAGGGCTCATTCATCCATATCTAGATATTAAAATCCCCAGCATACTGTAGCATGAATGTACTACAGTACTTGAAGAGGAGTAGAACTTAATGTTGTCCCTTCTTTTAAAGTCGGAGAAAAGTTGTAGAATTTAAGTAGATATCATCTAGAAAGTAATTTCCACATGCACTTCATTAAAGGTGTTAGTAATCAGTTGCCCTGTGCTTTCCTTCCTAGTATCTTTTCTTGTATTTAATTTTGAAATTCATCCAAATTTTGGTTTTGACCTTGAGAAATGCAGTATTTAAACCTGAAACTCAAAAAAAAAAAATTAAACCCATTAGAAAAGAGGGGAGAGTGGGAAGATAGTCATCAAAGGAAATGTTCCCTTGTTGACAAAGGTTTTCTTTCCAAGAAATAAGGCTGACACTTTGGGTGCATATCACAGCCTCATGGTCAAGAAGGAAATCCAAGATAAACCCAAACAAATAAAACAAGTCCAAGTCCACCTTGATAAAGATGGGACACTGAAGGCAATGTGATCAATCCCCTCTCCCCCCAACTTCTTTATTAGTGGTGTGGAAAGATATTTTAAGACATGTTGCTAAGACTAAAACATATACCCACTCTACCACTACCACGAAAAAATTATTTGAATGTATGGGAGGCAGCCCAGCCTCAGAGTTCACAGTCTAAGCTCTATAACCACATTTCCTGGAGGAAAATTCTATGATACTGCTTGCTCATTAACTCTGTGACCTTGGTAAATTTTCATAATTTCTCTGTGGCTAAATTTTGTGAGGATACTAATAACTACTTAACATGGAAATTAAATGTGATATTATAGGTAAAATATTTGAAGAAGTGCTTTTTACACACATAGCAAATAGTAATTTCATACTTCAATCCATGGGAAACACTGCTACCAGCAATCCCCACAGTGGCAGGGGGGTTGGAGGAGATGGGCAGTGCCTATGGGTACTGAGAGCTTTCTAATCTGTGCTCATTACTTTGGTGCAACATCATTACCCCTTGGGCTGCCTATTATCTGGAAAGACCTCACGCTGTGAATGCTGAAAATGCTACTGTATAGGAAAAAAACCTCTTTTTTCTCTTTTATACTCTGATAATAGTTCTGATCACCAAAATATGTGGAGTTTTCTCCCCCAACACTAAGGTATTTTCCACTTCTGATCAGATACTAACTGAATGTCCTACAAACTAAGTTTTAACAGTGTCTACCTGGAGATAGCAAATAGCCCCACAGGTTAAAGGTTCAGCCCCACAAGATTCAGACATCTATCACAAGACCACTCATCACCTGTTCTTGACCTACAACCTATAACTCAGAGGTTTCTAGGACTTCTTCCTAGAGATCTGTCATGTGCTAGAATAACGCACAGAATTTGGGAAAGTGTCTGATTTATTCTTATCTATTTATTAAAAAAGATACAACTCAGAAACAGCCCAGAGGAAGAGACACACAGTGCCAGGTGTGTGTGAACGTTGGTGGAACTTCTGTGTCCTCTCTGGGTATTCCACCTTCCCAGCACATTACATGTTGACTGTGTTGAGTAATCAGGAAACTCTACAAACCCTGCCCTTTGGATTTTTATGGAGGCTTCCTTGCACAGGATTGCTTAAATCATTGGCCATTTGTGATCAACTGAAACTTCAGCCTTTTTTCTTTCTCCAAAGGTTAGGGAGTTGGGACTGATTATTCCATCCTTCTAATACATGGTTGATTTTCCTGGCAATCAGTCCTTATCCTGAGGCTATCCAGGATCCCTCAGCCACAATCTTCTCGTTATCAGTCAAAAGACCCATTTATCAAGCTATCACTTAAATTCCAATGGTTTTAGCAGCTGTGTGCCAGGAACCATAGAGAAGACCAAAATATGTATTTCTTATACTATCACAATGTCAAAGCCACATAATGGCTCCTTTAACCTCCCTCTGCAGACGGCGATGCAGGCTTATGACCCAGCATGATGAGTTGAATTTAGATTTTAGTTTTTTGATTGACACATGAAAATTATACATATTTGTAAGGTACAATATGATGTTTTGATTCATGTGTACATTGAGTAATGATCACTTTAAGGTAATTAGTATGTCCATCACCTTAACCTTCTATCATTTCTTTGAAAATCTTCTAGGTATTCACTCCACAGTGCCATAGAATACCAATTTAATCCTCCTATTAACATTGTTGACCAATCTCTCCCTTTCCTGTGAATCAAAAACTAGTGATGTATAGGAAAAGGATTGTGGACACTCCTCTTTGGCAGTGACAGTTCTCAAACAGGTGGGTGATGATGCTAATCCTGGCCTTAGCTTCTCTGCCAGGGTCAACTCGGCAAGTGGGTTGTCAGAGCTTGGTGTCCTCACGGTGGGATATTTTGGGCATTGCTTCTGCTTGTAGAGGTTCTGAGTATTTCTCCAGCCAGCTGGAAATTCCAGGAGCTACCCAGCGCCCTTTTAATGTTTATTTTTTGTTTAGTGTCTGTTTGTGTGTATAGAACTTTTGTAATTGAACTTTTGTAACATATTTTATAAAAATATATTAATTGTATTCTTCAAAAGAACATCTTGAATGAGAAAGTGTCAGCCCTAAATAATACACCAAAAAATGTATGTACCATATATGGGTAAAGTGGTGGTTTTCTGATTCATTCTTTATAAATACTTATTAAACTTGTTACATAAGTAGAATCTGATCCTTCTGAAATGAAATAATAGAAAATAGTGATAAACAGATACACGCAGCACACACACACACACATACACTATGAAATTCCACTACTCACACATAAATGATATTGAGAGTAGATCCTCCCAAATGTTTCTAAGTGTGTGTGTGTGTGTGTGTGTGTGTGTGTGTGTGTGTGTGTATAAATATAAATTTGTGTCACATATACTTTTTAGGAATACTTTTTTCCTTTTTGTTTACAATGCATTATATATATATATATATATCTTTCCATTTCAATTAAAATGTTTAAATCAAAATGCTAATGCTCGCTAATGTTCTATATGATAGATACATTATTTATTTAACCTATCTTATAAGGCAAAACATTTCTACTATTTTGATGTTGTAATAAACATTTCTCTACATACTCTTTTTTTTTCATATTGGCCTAACTAATTTTTTTTAATACTAGAATATAGGAAAGACTGGGAGGTTTACCTGTGAGAGAGGGAAAGTTCTCAAAAATGATTTTGATATGTGCATTTTGCTTATATCAAATAAGTTTACCCTTTAGAATTTCATGGTACAATAGACTTTTCTGTCATAATGGAAACATCTGATATATTAGGCACTAACCATGTGTGGTCACTGATTACTTGAAATATTGCTTGTGTGTCCATTTTAATTAGCTTCAGTTAGTTAATTTATCTTTTTTATGCAAAAGATGGAGTTTTTAATGTGAAATCTAACAATTTTCAAATGTTGGCCACTGAATTAAATTCTTTAAAGTTCACCTGCTGTTTGTCTAATTCCTTTTAAAACTATAAAAGAGTTAAAAAATGCTTGTGATGTTTACAGCCCTAATTCCTCATTTGTATAAAGCTTTCTGCTCCAGCACAGACCACTGAAGCAAGGTCACTCAGGGGAAATTCCCAAGGCATTAAATATAAGATTCAGACACATAATTTACCTTTAAACCAAGCTCCAGAATGGCTCCTCTGCCCTCAGCCTCAAGTTCTCCAAATGGGAGAGTGAGGTTGGTGAGAGGGAGCAAGCAGCTTTGGAGTGAGCTTTTATTACGGGAATCTAAATTCTTAGGAAATCCCATCCAATGAAGGTCAGGGGGGCAGGGCTACAAGGACAGGTGAGGTGATTGGATCCCTGGGGACATGAAGAGACACACCCCTGCACGAAGACACAGTCTCTGGAACCCTAAAAGACCAGGCTATCCAGCAGGGTGACCACTGATGGATGCCACAGGGCTCGGTGGGGGAATCACTGCTAGATTGGTCTCCCACACCCACTTTTAATTAGCTTTAATTTAGTTTAAATATTCACATATTCCTAGGAGATTCCATTTTGAACAGTGCACCTTTGCTTCCTGTATGATTTTCTTTTCTTTTTTTTACATTATACATTGTCTTATGTAAACAAGAGAAGTCCATTTTTTTTTGCTATGATCTTCCATGATACCTGACAAAAATATAAGTCCATTAAATTTTAAAGAGTTTATTTGTGCATCAGAGACTCATGAAACAGGATAGCACCAGATGGTTAAGAGGGTTAAGAGGGGAACAGAAGCAAGACAGAGAAAGTCTTTTGATTGGTTAGTTTACTAGGGTGATAAGTTCCTAATTAGAGTTTAGCAGTAGACTCTAATAGGTACACCTTAGTTGGAAATGATCATTTACATTGGGCTTTGGTTTGTTCATGTAGGGATTTAAAGTGCCAGAGCCACTGTTATCTGATGGCCTCTCAATTTAGAATTAAAAACACACACACAAACAAACAAAAATTCTTACTGTTTTTATTTGTAATAGTTTTCTGACATTTTATGTCATGTACATTTGATTTCTTCCGAAGAGGTAGGGATGGGTACTCCTATAAAAAACTAGAAACAAATTCCATAATTGATTCTTTGTCTTTTAGAGAAAATTGTTAACCTATATTTCTGAGACACGTTACTATCAAGAACGTCAAAGGTGACAGAATCTTTGTGTGAAGTTAGTTTTAAACAAGACATCCAGTGAATTTTCTTCTTTTCATTTCTCATTAGCCACCAAATTTTTAGTCTTTCCGTATTTCAATTTAAAAATATTTTATTGCATTTAAAATTTATTCTCAGAAAACTTTTTTAACATTTATTTTTAGGTTTATAATGAAGTACATAACAGGAATTTAGACTTTTATCTTTAATTCCATTAATGTCTTATCATCTTCATTTTTGAAGTTTCATTTATTTTTAATTTTTGTCTTTGTTTTTCTGACAGCTGAAGTACTTTTATGTGTATAAATTTTATTGAGTTATTATACATTTTTCCCTTCAATATTCCTTAATCTTGTTGTACTGTCTTCTGGATTTTAAGACTTTATCCTTGAAACATAATATTTATTATTTTGGGATTTTTTTTTTGATATCTCCTTTTTCCTTGAAAGGATGTTTTTTAATAGTTTATCTTGCATTAGATTAAGAACACCATTATGCATATGAACACTGTATAATTTCTGTCATCTCATTATTTTAATCTCATTTTTCCTCTGCATTTGGGCAATTGTATTGGTTTCCCATCAATATTTGATTATTCTTCAGTAGTTCTTTCATTCTTTACTACCAATGTGAATTTCCCTTTTAATGCTGTGTTTCTATTTATTTAAAATTCTTATTTATTTCATTTACCTCCATTTTTGTCCTACTCATCTTTTCTGTTCACTTTCATCTCTGTTTCTTCTTTCCATAAGAACTTTGCCTCTCTTCCAAAGAGGCCAGATGTTTATTCTGTTGATCATTCCAAACACGTTTCCTGGTTATTTAAAACAGATTTGGGACTAGATAAATTTTAGACAGTCTTTGGATTGTCCTCCTTCCTTCTCTCTGCTTTCTACAAACGTATTTGGAGATGATTCTCAGATCTTCAGTGAGATAATTTTTGATGTTCATAGAATTTTTATCAAAATTCTAATAAGGTTTCTCTTAGTTCAACTGCTTCTGATGCCTATACTCTGATACCTAAGTTGACACTGCACAGGGTTAAAAAAAAACAAAAACAAAAACAAAAAGCTTTCCCAGCTTGGAGCAAAAACTTCAGCGCATCTAAAATTCCCGGGTTGCACTGTGTACCAGCGTTCTGTTCCTACTTCCTTTCTTGAATGCACTTCCCAAAATGCACCGGGCCATCAATCTGCTCCCACTTCCTCTCTGGTGGTTTGAGGGACTTTCATATTTCTTTCAAGATGGAGAAAACTAACAAGTGGAAAGATGAAGGAAAGGCAAAACAGTATCTACCTGCTTCACTGGATATCATTTTAAGAGAGTAGGATAATATTTATCTTCCTCTCTGCATATAATAAATGCTATCTTTCTGAGCCAGAGAACAAATGTTTTGAAAATATTGACAGAGATTCTTTGCCCAAACTCTAGTCAGGATTTTCTGAGCTCTTTTCGTAACTAAGCCCTAACTTTTGAACTTTTCTTTTTATCTCTATATTGTCTGCTATGTGAGTTTAGCCAAGATCCCCACTATCCAGCTCTAATTCCAGTGGGAATTTTGGCTAACCTCCCTTAGCATGATTCCTTATCCTTCACCATACTCCATTTAATGTCAGATCACCTTGGACTGCCAGTAGCAAGAATCCTGCTAAATTGATTTAGACAGAGTCTCTCCTTATTTCTGATATTTTCTCTGAATATTATTCAACCCATTGACATCCCCTCTTGGTGCCCAACTCCTGGCTCTTTGGCTATACATTTCCACTTTGTTTTGCGTTCTTTGTTGTTGACCCCAAACTCTTCTCTACTGCAAAATTTTATTTTTTTGCAGTATTTTTTTTTTTTTTGGCAATAGAGGTTATAGGTATCACGGTAATCTTCCTGAATATGTCTGCCTTACTATTCTTTAACAAGTGCCATGAATAATTTTGTCTTTAATACAAAGAAACCTCCTCCTACTTTTTAGGCATTCCATTTTGTAAAGCAAAATACAGTGTATCATGTGCTATAGCTTGGGTAGGATATGTGTGTGTGTGTGTGTGTGTGTGTGTGTGTGTGTGTGTGTGTGTAATTTTATCAAATAGTTACTTATGAATATAATAAAAAGTCTGCAATGGACACGTTAAAATATCAAGACATATTTTATTCAAAAATTTTCAGTAAGGGAGGGGACTTCAGTATAGAACTGAGATTAACTCTGAATATAGCAAAAATAGCTGTAGACTTATATCTGACAAGCAGAGAGAGAGGGTTTGTGGATGAAAAATTACTGAGAGGAGATGGAACAGGTAGGAAGAGTTTTGCTAAGTTGGCTTAACAAATTTCTTGCTACAGATAGGTCAAGGAGTTCACTATCAAGGGTGGAAGATGGGAAGTTTGATCAGACATATAGGGTGGGGGGTTTCTTGTTCAAACTGGATTTCAATAGGTCCTGGATACAGAAGGCCTAGGATAAGGTCCAGTTGAGAAGAGGTTGAAGAGGATCCTGAATAAGTTTTGATCAAGGAGAAAGTCTATGTCATTAATTGCTTCTGGATTCTCTCATTATGTTATTTATCAGTCTTACTTCTTATGCATGTTTATCTATACTATGGTTTCATGGAATTAGTAGGAAAGGAAACAATTTCCTGGGAACAGACAACAGATAACATATTTACTAGTTCCTGCAGAATTTATTGGTTTTACTAAAAAGCACTGAGTTTACAGTTAGTGCCATATTTCTTTCATAGCAATTTAAAATGACGGAGGAATAGGCACTGAGTTTGAGAATCCACCCAGTGTTTTAAATAAGTTCTTCTAATAACTTTATCTCTTTTTTCTTACTTTTTACTCTCTTATAATTTATCAAATAAATAATTAAATAAACAAATAAATTCTGTATCTTTTAAGATACTTCCTCAAGTCACTTTCAGTAATGTTTTCAGATTATTTTAATAGAAATAATGAATGTACATTAAATTGTAAATTAAATACATTATAATAGGGTAAATAATCTAGATAGTATAAATTCATACAAATTGATAATTGACAAAAAATATACAATGTATATTTAACAAAAGAAGAAAATTAATCAGAATGAAGAAAAAAACTAAATCCATGAGAGAATTAAACAACATTCTTATCTTAATAGCTTTATATCAGTTTTAGCACTAAATTTTTTCTGGGAACCATTTCAAAACAGGAAAACCTGGGCAATTATATGATTCAGAGACCTAGAGGATAAAAGCAAAGTAACTTCTTAGGAAAAGAGCTATTTTGAGGAATCAGACTGGACAGGAGTTTCTCCTGATGAATCAATTTCAGATCATTAAATCTAAGATCTACCTGTATAGTTAATATCTATTTTGGTCACCTTTTGGGTCTGCATTTGGCTTAGAGAAGCACAACCAAGAAGCTCTAAATCATTTCACCTGTTGAGTCATCCATCTGGTGTGGAAAACACAGAGCACAGCTTCAGTATGTCCTCTGTAATAATATTTAAGTATTTTCAACCTAGATAATAGTTAGACATTCCAATTTGAATGATGTCTGTAGGCATACATGCTAAGTAAGGAAGAAAATATATTCCTAATATATTAGGAAATGTTAAAAGAATCTGTCTCACAGTTGTTTATGTCTTAATTCCTAACATAGCCTCACTATGCATTGTAATAATTCTCTGTAATTTTTTTTCCATTCAAATATCTGCATTTCAAGAATATAATTAATATTGTTCGGAGTGAAATATTTTTTCATAGCAGTAAATTTTTATAACAATCTAGTAACAGATATCACTCACTTGGTTTTCAATTTGTTGTTTGTTTATTAGGATACTTCCAGTTGCAAATTAGAGAAACAAAACTCAAATGGACTTAAACAAAAAAAAAAGAAATTTATTATACCATGTAATTCCAGAAGTAATACATGCCCTCAGTACTTCTAAATCCACAACTGTAAACAAATTATTAGAAATTGGTTTATTACCATAACTTGGCATTGCTTTCCTCTTTGCTGGATCTATCTTTAAGCAAACATTTCTATTTGGGGTGGAGGTTGTCAGACTCTCCACTTAAAGTATTATTTATTAACATCCCCATCAAAGTTGTTTCCTTTCTTTCCCAATAGTTCCTGAAAACTGTTCAATAATTGAAAATTTCTGCTTTTCTTGGCAAGTCCTTGGTCACATTTGCACCCTGACAGCTAAGGTGAGTTCAGGTCCAGTCAAATCATCTTGAGTAAGGAAGAAAATATTTCCTAGGGAAAAAACAGAGTGCCTATTCTAGAGAAATCCATACTTAGATGCATAAATTAGCAGTCACATGCACTATGTTCTTCATAGCATTGTTTAAAATATGCAAACAATAAAGGAAAAGTTAAGTAAACTATGACATTCCATTCTGTAAAATACTATGCTTCATTTTCCTTAACAGATTTCTGATTTCCTTGTTTCTCTGATCCCTCCAAATTCATTGTTCACATTGCAATGTCTGTGCTATTTATTAAAATAAAAATTTGGTCATTGTGCTCCCCACTTTAAAATTTTCAATTGCTTTCCATTGCTTTTGGGAAAAATATCAAAATCTTGGACAGATTCTCAGGGCACTGTCTCTTCTCCATTCTGGTAGCCTTTCTTGGGCCCTTCTCTCACTGTTTCCTTCCCTTTCTCTCTGTGCCCCTTTGACACAGGCTGTATTTTCTTGGATATTTCCTCTTTCCTATAGCCCCACAGATTTGCATGTGTTGTTCCCACTGCCTATAAAGTCCTCCATTCTAGATCTTTGGCTTCACTCCTGCTCTCCTTTCATGTCTCAAGTGAAACATACCCTCCTCAGGGAAGCAGTCCACAAAATCTCAGGTCAAAATTGTGCAAACATGCCTGTTTTCAGAGTACTTAACCTCAGTGATCATTTGATGAAAGCCTATCTCACATAAGATATGGAAGCAGGGGCTATGGGTGCTTTTACATGTCTGTTCCTGGTACATAGCTGGCACTTATTACATAATTATGAATGAAAATGAGTGGATTAATTAAGCTAATAGCTATTGCAGTATTTCTAATGAGTGAAATGATACAATGATTCCAAAAGGGGGGGGGGATTCTTACTACTAATGAACCAATAAACTGTTTAGAAGTATTGACAGATTTCTATAGAGACAGGATAGTGCAAGTCAGAAATGAGAAAAGAGTATACAAAACAAAACAAAACAAAACAAAAAACAAATGTAGGAGGGAAATTCTAAGATAAAGAGAGGTAACATTGTATGGTTAAAAAATAAAAAGAAATGTTTGTTATGGTTTATGTATTACCTATTCTCCCAAAAACTATATGTGAAAAAATGCAAGAAATTTTAAGGGTAAAATGATTGGATTATGAGACCTTTTCCTAATCAGAGGATTAATCCCTTTTAAGGATTAACTGGGTGGTAACTGTAGGCAAGTCGGGTATGGCTGGAGGAGGTGGGTCATTGGAGGTGTGAGTTTGAGTATATATTTTGTCTGTGGTGAAGGGAATTGGTCTCTGTCTTTCTCTCTCTCTATTTCCTGATGCCAGGTTCCTAATTGCTTTTCTCCGCCACACATTCCACCATGATATTTTGTCTCATGTCAGACCCCAAGGGATGGATGGACTGAGACCTCTGAAACAGTGAGTTCCCAAATAAACTTTTCCTCCTCAAAATTGTTCTTGTCAAGTCTTGTGGCCACAGCAGTGAGAAAGCTGATTAAAACAGCGGTCTATAATAGATAATCCCCGGGGTCTAGTATTTACTCCCAAATTTATATAATATAGTCCAAAATGTCTGAATTTGTTAAAACATCTGAATCCAAAGCCTCTGAATTTGTTAAATTTGTTTTGTGAATAACTTCCATTTGCCCTTTTTTTTTAATCCTATTTTTGTTTATTTTTTTGTTTGTTTTGTGTTTCATCTTGCCCTGTAATTTAGCTGATTGATTATTATGGTTTGCATTATTGGGCTTCCTTATACCCTGGCTACCAATTGAGTTTGATTTATGAAAGAAATGGCAATAGTTCAAAGCAAGATAGAGGAAGATCAGATGTTTATTCTCCTGGCTTCATCCCTGCAGAAGCCATATGCACTGACTCCTCAATTAGGGCCACACTTTAGTTAGGCAGCTATTTGTGGGTTTAGGTAATGCTCCCCAATCACTGCTTGTTCCTTCCAGTCCGAGAGTACCAACTGACTCTGCTGATACCTGAAAAACAGCACTGGAAGACTGATACACTATGATTTCCTCCTATGGTGATGACACCATTGTAAATAGTGTCCTTATTAAACTCTCTTCACATTATTCAAATCAAAGTTCCATGTATTTTCTGCTGGAACTCTGATTTCCTTGCTCAATTTTATCATCTTTGAAATGAGGATAATGGTATCTACTCTGCCTAACTTCTGGATTATAATAAAATGTTTTGAGTGCATTTTCAGAACTGTAGAAAATGACGTTCTGTATAAAGCCAAAGGCTATCATTATATAGAACATCATGCCTGGCACAACAATATTCAATTTACTGAATCTATTACTGATGTAAAGTGTCCTTGGTTTGTCAAGGTGGTCTTATGAATAACACAACTAGATTTATATTTATGTGCTTTTAGGAGCATCAAAAATATCTCACTAGTTCCTGAAATCTTCAGCAGCAATAAGAACTTCTGAGGAGTAACTTCCAGCCACAGTGCTGGTATTTTACATCAGAGTCTCCTATACCTAACAATTCCATTTCACCAATGACTAAATAATATTCAGAAAAATTGAACAATTTGCTGCCAAGAAGTAGAAAGAGTTTAAAACAAAGGCCTATCCAGTTCCAAAGGCATTATTCTGTGTATTTCTCATACTGCTACCTTAGTATAACTTTTTAAAGTTGGATTTTTTTCACATTATCCAAAGGGCACATTCATTTTATGAATTGAATAGATTAGTATTTCAATGCAGGTGTTCTCTCCTGAGTACTTAAAGACATGATAGCAGAAAAAAATATAAAATCCAAGGTCTGAATATTGGTTTCCATGAGTAAACAAGGGACTGACCCAAGGACATAGCTTGATGGATGTAAAAACAAGATTTTTTTTTTTTTGGCCTCAAACCCAGTACTGCCTTTAGCTATATATACACATTTTAATACCTAGGTAGAGCTGGAAATCTTACTGTGAGATGATTATCCTAATGTATTTTATTTGCTGTACATTTTCTTAATGCTTTTGGAAGTTTAAAATAGTACAGGAGAAAGTTGAACATCCTTATCATGACTGTATCCTACAAACTCTAATAAAAGAGCAGAGCTCTAAGCACTTATAACCACAGAATAAAATCATGAATCTCTTTCATAATGACATTAGCCATGAAAAATTAAGAAACATGTCAAATGCATTAGCAAAAAAACCTCAAAACTTAGAAACGTAGTGAGTAGAAATAGGTACTGACTAGACTGAAAGCTTCAAGTTTTCATTCTCTTTTGCTTTTATCTGATGAAATAAGTAGTATACGTCAACTGCTAGAAAGCTTTTCCTTTAAGCTTTGCAATACCTACTGTTCTCCACTTGTGTAATATATAATTCATACAACTACAATGACATTAATGATTAGTGCAATGTTTTAAGGCGGACATAGAACTTTTCAGGATTCTGTAATTTTAGATATATTTTGATATTTTGCCTCAAAAGGCTAGTTAAATATACTTCAAACCCTTAAGTAATAAAAATAATATTTAAGTTTTTTTATTTACTGTGTTCTTTCATTCATTTCAAATGGCAAATCTTGAAATTTTATCAAAATTGCTTTAAGTTCAAATTTCCTTAATAAAAAAAGGCTAATCTGAATTAGCAACAAGATGTAAAATAAGTAAGGAAATATATATAGCCCTAAAAGTCAAAAGAGGGATGTAATACTCCAGACTGCCTCTTCCCAGGCACGGGCTTGTCAGGGCACTTCATTGTTGTTTCCTTATCTGTAACATAATCTTTCAGTTGTGAATAAGGTGAGTGATCCTTGCAAACTGTGAAAAAATATAAAAGCAAATCACATTTTATTTAGTATAAAACATGCATATGTTTCTAAAAGTTCTATTTTATTTTAGCTAATTACTCAATTCTGCTTTTGATCACATGGTTGATAAATAATGGGATCAGAATTTGAACCTATATTTAATCTAAAAAAATTATGCTGTACCCTACATATTGCTATGGGAAGAGCTCAGAAAAATGAATGGTTCTCAACTTCAGTTTCCACTGAATGAAGTGGAAAAAATAAGATCAAGAGGTTATTTTGAATATCAAGTTAGACTAAGCAGAGACCTAGATCATGGTGGGTATGTACTGCTGGTTGAATCTAAAGTAGAACTGTGAAAGATTGTGTTTAACAAAGATGACTGAGACAATACCTGTTCCATCCCATTACAAGCTGACATTGACAAGTTCCTCTGGCAGCTGTCTGTGTCCCTTATCTTTTCTAACTGTCTTAACTCACAGCAAACAGCAGATGTGACCCATGTTGCCTCTGTGACTGGATCATAAATGGAAATGTGACTTGAGCCAGGTGCAGTCTCACTCAGACCACTCACTTTTGGGAAGTCAGTGTCCATGCTATGAGGAAACCCAAACAACCTCCTGAGGACTGAGGCTCCCAGTTCACTGTCAACTTGGAATGATGGAGCACATGAGTAAGCTGTCTTGACAGTGGGTGGTCCAGCTTCTGTCAAGTCTTCAGAAGGCTGCAGTCACAGCTGATATGTTTTTGTGCCTTCATGAGGACTTCTGCTTGAGAGAGAGAGCTTTCCCGTTAAAGCTTCTCTAAATCCCAAATCCATGAGAATAAATGAATTATTTTTTATTTTAAGCTGTTAAGTTTGGGAGTGATCTGCTACAATCAATAGTGAATATGTTAAAAAAAATGCAAGAATCATTGTTCAAGTTGTTCATTAACCTTTGGGTGAAAATTGTAGTTATGCCTCTCCAGCTCCAAGGAGCAATATAGGACAAGTTATATTTCTTAAAATCTTTGATTCTTACTTCATAAGCTCAAATCGGTGAGACATTTTTTTACGTTTCTAAGTTAACCCTGTGGAAAAAAAATGAATGTATAAATTCTTAAGTCCTTACTTTTTAGACATCAGGCACCTCTAAAGAGTTTCAATAAAATTATTTCATGACATCAGAAAGGGGGAAAAGTTCGGTACTTCTATACTGGTGTCTTATTATATATAATATACCATTTGAGATATGCATGTATTATCAATATTAATGAGATAAATACTTTATACAGACATTTGACTACTTTATTGGTATTCTTTAAGTTCATACATTCAAGCTTCAAAAAAGTTTTAAAGGTCTTTGCAATAGGATATTGAAATAATGAAAAGGCAACAGCCAATTAGGAATGGTCAAGGTTTTAACAGACTCTTGCCAAAAAAAGGCCTACAAATGGCCAATACATACAAGAAAAAATGCACATTATTACTTGTAATTAGGATAAAGCAAATTAAAACTAAAATGAAATAAAATTACACACCTATTTGAATGGGTACTTTAGATCTAACAGTATCAAGGGTTAGGAAAGACATGGAACATGAGTAACTCTCATGCATTGTTATTAAGAATTTGAATTAGGCCAGGCACAGTGGAACACGCCTGTAATCCGAGTGGCTCAGGAGGCTGAGGCAGGAGGATTGCAAGTTCAAAGCCAGCCTCAGAAAAAAAAAAAAAAAATGAGGTGCTAAGCAACTCAGTAAGACCTTTTCTCTAAATAAAACATAAATGGGGCTGGGGATATGGCTCAGTGATTGAGTGCCCTGAGTTCAATCCCTAGTACCAAAAAAAAAAAAAAAAAAGAATCTGAAATAGAATGATCCTTTGGAAAAGTCTTTGGAAGTTGTTCATAAATTTATATTTAATATGTGATGTAATGATTCTATTTGTAGGTTGTCTACTTAAGAGAAATAAAAACACATTTCACAAAAAGATTCCTAGTAGCTTATTTTCTAATGGCTCCAAACTGGATAAAATCTAATATACTAGAGGTGAATATACTGAACATTGAAAGTAAGCAAAGGAAAGAAATAGATTACTAAAATAGTTTATCAGCAAACAAAGCCAGGCAAAGCGAATATAAACATATAATTCCATTTTATGAAACTCTGGAAGCGGCACATATAGAGTCACTGGGTGGATCAGGTTGCCTAGGTCCTAGCATGTGGCTCTAAGTATGCAGGGGGTTGTAGAGTGGGGTGTGGTGTTATTTTGACCATGAAAAGGAATTAAAAAAAACATTTGGAGGATTTTACATTTGATTGTTCTGGTGGTTATCCATGGTATACATTTGTGAAAACTCAATGTGTCTAATAAAAATGCCTGCTTTCTATTTTACATAAATTGAATCTCAATATTTGGGTGTAGCCTAAATTCGGCCATACTAAATATGTCTGAAAAAATTATTCCAAGATGGAATCTAAATTGTGAATTTCACAGGTGTGTCCCAGCCCCCACCACACACATATGTGAGACAGGAAGGCTAAAGTGGGCCGGATTTATATCTTTTCACTTCATTCAGGTAGAAGACTAAAGCTGGCTTCTATTGGGAATTTCTGTTCCTCTCCCAGAACTATTAGGTTCTGGTAAAACCCCAGCAGACTGGGCTCTAGTGAAATAGTACTCCTCAAGGCAAAACTCACTAAAGGAGCAGAATCCTATGGTGTATTGCAAAATGTTTTATTTCCCCTTCCCCTACCAGAAGTACAAAGGGATTTTTCTCCAGTTAATTAGAGACTAGAGGGAGTTGACGGGGAAATAAAGTTTCATGACTGAATCTTCAAATTAAAGAAATTTAACTCTGTCCTAGAATTTTTAACTTAACTTCTGTTAAGTTAAATCAGAAGTTGACCTTTTGTTGCATTTTTAATTTCCAAATTTGTTATAAACTTTAACAAAAGATGACACTTGATACTGAAATAATTTCTTTCATTCTAGAGAACTTAAAGAATACCAATGAAGTAGTCAAATGTCTATATAAAGTATTTATCTCATTAATATTGATAATACATGCATATCTCAAATGGTATATTATATATAATAAGACACCAGTATAGAAGTATCGAACTTTTCCCCCTTTCTGATGTCATGAAATAATTTTATTGAAACTCTTTAGAGGTGCCTGATGTCTAAAAAGTAAGGACTTAAGAATTTATACATTCATTTTTTTTTCACAGGGTTAACTTAGAAATGTAAAAAATGTCTCACCGATTTGAGCTTATAAAGTAAGAATCAAAGATTTTAAGAAATATAACTTGTCCTATATTTCTCCTTGGAGCTGGAGAGGCATAACTACAATTTTCACCCAAAGGTTAATGAACAACTTGAACAATGATTCTTGCATTTTTTTTAACATATTCACTATCGATTGTAGCAGATCACTCCCAAATTTAACAGCTTAAAATAAAAAAATAATTCATTTATTCACATGGATTTGGGATTTTAGAGAAGCTTTAACGGGAAAGCTCTCTCTCTCAAGCAGAAGTCCTCATGCAGGCACAGAAACATATCAGCTGTGACTGCAGCCTTCTGAAGACTTGACAGAAGCTGGACAACCCACTGTCAAGACAGCTTACTCATGTGTATGTATATATTACATATGTATATATTACATGATATATATGTATATATCAAGAGACAAAAATTTCAGACAAGGCAGAAATTGCACAGAAATAATAAGAAAATACCATTGAAAATGATAAACAAGGGACTAAGGTTTTGTCTCAATGGTATAGTACTTGCCTGGCACGTGTGGGTTTTATCCTCAGCACCATGTAAAAATAAATAAGTAAAATAAAGGTACTGTGTCCATCTACAACTTAAAAATATTTTTCAAAATGGATACAGAAATTCTGTAAAGTTATAGGGTTCAAAATCAACATATAATAATCTGGTGCACTTCTACATGCTAATTTGGAATCATCTGAAAAGGAAATGATGAAGATAATTCTATTTACAATAGCATTAGAAAGAATAAAAATATTGAGGAATATGTTTGATAAAAGAGATAAAATTTATGTACATTGAAAACTACAGAACATCCAAAAAAGGAGGTTGAAAAAATTTGAATACAAATAAATGATATTGAAAGCTTAGTCTTTGTCCCTGATGCTGCCCCTATAATGAGGGCAAGATTTTGAGAAAAAGGAAAAAGAAGTTTTATTGCTTTGCTAGCAAAGAATAAACAGTAGTCTCCTTCCTTTCCCAGAGACTGTGATTCTAATTGTCAGGAAGAAAGGTGGGCTTTTTCAAAAGGGGGATACCAGTATTACACTCCAGGTGTACCCTATCAGGAGTGATACTTTATTTGTAGCCAGGAGCGATAGCCATTTCTCAGGTCTGCTGGTGCCAACTCTGAAATCTGGATGCCATCGTTCCTTTGGTGAGCCTACAGGTAAATTTCACCTAGGACAAAGTCTACATTCCTTAATTCCTGTGGTCAGTGAGCATAAGAATAGATAACTTGGTTTAGGATGGAAGAAAGTCAATCTTGCTTCCCCCATGGTTAGGGAGATTGAGAGGGACAAGAGGAAAGAAAAGAACAGGTTACTTTTAATATAAACCACCAATGGCAGAGCAGCAAGGGTTATATTCAAAGCATGAAGTGAACCCCCTCTAACAGAAAGACATTCTGAGTTAATGAATTAGAAGAATTAATATTATTGAAATGTCCTTAATACACAAAGAGATCTACAGATTCACGGTGGTCCCCCTCAAATATATTTGAAGATTGAATAACCAAAGGGATCTTGGAGGAAAAAAAGAAGAACAGATCTTAAGATAATTCTTGATTTCAAAATATATTTTAAAGCCACAATAATTAAAATAATACAGGACTGGCATAAAAAAGATACAACATAGATATCAACAGAACAGAATAGAGAGCGCAGAAATAAGCCCGAATTTTACAGTCAACTGAACATTGACAAAGGAACTGAGAACACACACTGAGGGAAGAATAGTCTTTTCTACAATTGGTTGGGAAACCTGGGAAACCACATGCACAAGAATAAAATTAGATCCTTATATATTAAAGTTATGACTTGAATCTATAAAACTCCAGGGAGAAGGTACAGGAGAAAATCTTCTTGACATTGATTTTGGCAATGATGTTTTTGGAATGACACCAAAGCATAGGCAACAAAAGCAAAATAGACAAGCAGGTTTACATCAAAGTAAAAACTTCTAGATCTAGTGCATGAATTCAGCAAAGTAGCAGGATATAAAATCAACTCCCATAAATCAAAGGCATTTCTGTATATCAGTCACAAATTCTCTGAGAAGAAATGAGGAAAACTACCCCATTATAATAACCTAAAAAAAAAAAAGATTCTTGGGAACCGAGGAAAGAGATGAAAGATCTATACAATGAAACTACAGAACTGTAAAGAAAGAAATCAAAGAAGACTTACAAGATGCAAAGATCTGCCTTGCTCTTAGGTAGAAATAATATTATCAAAATACTACCAAAAGCACTATACAGATTAAATGCAATTCTGATCAAAATCCCAAAGGCATTCCTCATAGAAATAGAAAAATCAATCATCATATTCATCTGGAAAAATAAGTGACCCGGACTAGCTAAAGTAATCCTTAGCAGGAAGAGTGAAGCAGCTGGCATCACTATACGAGAACTTAAACTATACTACAGAGCAATAGTAACAAAAACAGCATGATATTGGCACAAAAACAGACTGGCAGATAAATGGTACAGAATAGTGGACACAGAGACTAACCCACAAAATTACATGCCAAAACCATGCATTAGAGAAAAGATAACATTTTCAACAAATGGGAAAACTGAAAATCTATATACAACAAAACAAAATTAAACCCCTGTCTCTCACCATGCACTAAACTCAACTCAAAGTGGATCAAACCAGAAACTCTGCATCTAATAGAAGAAAAATTAGGTCCTAATCTCCACCATGTGGAATTAGGCCACAAATTCCTTAATAAGACTCCTATAGCACAAGAATTAAAACCAAGAATCAATAGACGGGATGAAATCAAACTAAAAAGTTTCTTCTCAGCAAAAGAAACAATCTATGAGGCGAACAGAGAGCCTACATCCTGAAAGCAACTCTTTACCCCTCACACATCAGATAGAGCACTAATCTCTAGCATATATAAAATCTCAAAAAGCTAAGCAACCCCCCCCAAAAAAAAACCCAACAAACAAAAAAACAAAACATGCAATCAACAAATGGGCCAGGATCTTAACAGACACTTCTCAGAAGAGGATATACAATCAATCAACAAATATATGAAAAAATGTTCATCATCTCTACCAATCTGAGAAATGCCATTCAAAACCACTCTAAGATATCATCTCACTCCAGGCAAAATGGCAGCTATTATGAAGACAAACAACAATAAGTGTTGGCAAGGAAGTGGGGAAAAGGTACACTCAATACATTGCTGTTGGGACTGCAAATCGGTGCAGCCAATATGGAAAGTAGTATGGAGATTCCTTGGAATGAAACCACCATTTGACCCAGCTATTTCTCTCCTCAGTCTATACCCAAAAGACTTAAAAACAGCATACTATAGAGACCCAGCCACATCAGTGTTTATAGCAGCACAATTCACAATACCTAAACTGTGGAGCCAACCTAAATGCCCTTCTGTGGATGAATGTGTTAAAAAAAAAAAAAGTGGTGTATATACACAATGGAATTTTACTCAGTAATAAAATCATGGCATTTGCAGGTAAATGGCTTGTGTTGGAGAAGATAATGCTAAGTGAAGTTAGCCAATCCCCCAAAAAACAAATGCTGAATGTTTTCTCTGATATAAGGAGGCTGACTCATAGTGGGGTAGGGAGGGGGAGTATGGGAGGAATAGATGAATTCTAGATACCTCTAGGCCAGAGGGGTAGGAGGGAAAGGGAGGGGGAAGGGGATTAGCAAGGATGGTGGAATGTGATAGACTTCATCATCCAAAGTACATGTATGAAGACAAGAATTGTTGTCAACATACTTTATATACAACCAGAGATATGAAACATTGTGCTGTATATGTGTAATAAGATTTGTAATGCATTTCACTGTCATTTATTTTTTTAAAAAATCAATAAAAAAAGTAAAAACCTTCTTCTCAGTAAGGAAATATTCAACAGAATGTAAAGAAAACCTAAAAAAATTTGCAAATCAGATACCTAATTAGAGATTAAATTCCAAAATATATAGGGAATTCATAGAACTCAATAGCAAAATTGAAGCAAAAAATCCCAAAACAACAGAAAAACAAACAACAAAACAAAAATAATCTGATTTTAAAAAGTAGGTAAAGGATTTCAACAATCATTTTACCAGAGAAGAGATACAAATGCCAAATAAATACATGAAAAGATGCTCAACCTCATTCATTGTCCCAGAAATGCAAATCAAAACTACAGTGAAGCCAGGTGCAGTGGAGACATTGGAATGTTTGCACAGGGTTGATAGGAACATAAAATTATAAGCTTCAGGGGCAACCAGTATGGACTTTCCTTGAACACTTAAAAATAGAGCTACCAGGGGCTGGGGATGTGGCTCAAGTGGTAGCCCGCTTGCCTGGCATGTGCGGGGCTCTGGGTTTGATCTTCAGCACCACATAAAAATAAAAATAAAGATGTTGTGTCCACCGAAAACTAAAAAAATAATATTAAAAAAATTATCTCTCTCTCTCTTTAATAAAAACAGAGCTACCATATTTTCAAGCAATCCCATATTTGGGGAAATATCCAGAAGACTTGAAATTAGGATCTTGAAGGGATATCCTCTTCCGTTTTCATTGTAATGTTATCCACATATCTAAGATATGGAAACAGCGTCCATCAGCAGTTGAATGGCTAAATAAAATGTGGCATGTAAATACAATGGAATACTATTTAGTCTTAGAAATGCTGTCATGCTGTGACAATGCAAAATAGCCAGGAGGATATTGATTGTGCCAAGTGAAGTAAGCCAGGCACAGAAGGGCAAATATTGCACAATTCGACTTCCTAAGGTATCTCTGACAGTTAAAGTCATGAAGACAGACAACACAGGAGTGGCTGCCAGGGACCAAGGGTGGAGACAAATGGGGCATTGTTGTTAGTGGATGTAAAGCATCAGATATGCTGGGTGGATGTGCTGGATGTGGTATAACATAGTGCCTTTAGTTAGCAATCTGGTGTTATGCACTTCAAAATTCATTAGCAGGATAGATCTCATATTAAGTGTTCTTAAACAACAACAACGACAATGGGACATAAAAAAAAAAAAAACTTTGAGAGATTTGGGGTAAGCCTATTACCTTGATCCTGGTGATGGTATTGTGGTGACTCATCAGTTGTATACATTAAACTCATGAAGTTCTCTGCATATCAATTAAACCTCTGTAAACCTCTAAAAATAAAGGTATATATTTTCATATTTTAAATATGGATTGTGACATGGGACAAACTGATGGTACTTGTGAGAGGGTCTTAGTGATCAGGCAGCCTGGAAAAGCCCCTGTCATTTGATAATTTGTGCAGAAATTTCTAGACATGATATCAAGACCAGGGGGATTTGTCGGATAAAAGGTAGAGAATAATCCAATCTTTAGCTCAGGCCCACAGTCCTCATCAGGCAGGCCCTCAGACTTAATGCACGGATAGCTCAGGCTCAGTACCACCTGGAACTTAGACATCTCTTTCCTCAAGGCTTTCCGGGGTGCTGAGGAATGGGTTTTTCAGGCCACATGCACACTCCACCTGAAAAATCATCTCTCTTGCCTTCTGTACCTTCTATCGTTCAAACGAAGGAATCTCCCTTTCTCAGTCCAGAAGCCTTCCCTTAATTTTCATCATGGGATCATACCACGTCTTTTAGAAGGAAGTCTTCACTTTTGCATGCCTCTATCTTCACCAGTCCTGAACAGAGGCCGCAAAGCCCTCTTAAGGGAAAAAATAACCACACAACTGTGAATGCTGGCAACACAGCAGATTTATAATTTCCAGCTTTAACTGGACCCTGAACAATACTTAGTGATTTTTGTGATCAGTAAATTTGGTTTACTTCTAATGTTGCAAATTAAAACATTTACTACAGGGGCTGGGGACATAGCTCGGAGGTAGTGAGCTTGCCTAGCATGTGTGAGGCCCTGGGTTAAATTCCCAATGCTGAAGAAATAAAAACAGAAAGCAAGACTTTTACTATCCCATTAGAGAGTCGATTCCTTGCTAGGAGGAAATGACCTTTTATTTTTGTCATGCTTTTCCTTTGCCTATCAATGCAAAGCTTACTTACTTCTAAAGAAATATCTGGTTTTGCCTCTTCCTCCCAGTATTCTTTTTGACCTCCATCAGTAAAGTTGAACATTTTCATCCCTATGAAAGTAGAGTGGTTTTAGTACCTTTGTTATGGCACCACCATTGATATAATTATTTTGTACATGTCTGCTCACTCCCTAAAGCTAGCCATTGAGGAGTGCACTAACTATATTTTATTTAGCTTTGCATCCCTAAAGCTGAACATTGCAGCCCTGGCTACACAGAAAGCTGTAGTGGGCAGATGTCACTTTTGTTATCCCAGAAAGTTTCATTTGGGAAACCACCTCTAATCCATTTTCTACTGTTTTTGTGTGCTATTATTCAGAGTATTCTATTTTTCTTTTCCACCTTTAGACATAGTTCAGTTTTAGGTAGTCATGTACTATTATGAGACTGACTTAAAAAAATGTGAAGACAGGGAAAATTTTTCCCATTCTGCTCGAGTTGCTGAAGTGGGATGTTGTATTCCTGGAGCTGCCACTAGGTATTTTCTCTGATTACAAAAAATATGAATGCAATGGGAGAAAAAACATAGACATTTCTAGAAACAGCTTGGATAAATAAGAAGACTCAACTAATAGGGTAATTTCACTATCTCCCATAAGGGAAAGGCAACTGAGCCTCATGAACAGAATTCTAGTCTTTTGACTATTGTGAACCTGCCCAGGACAAGAAGGGCCACGGGGCTCAGAAAATTACCCTTAGCCTCTGTCATACTTCAGAAAGAAGAGGGTAAAGGTGGATCCTGAGTTGTCTTTCCACCTGGAGATGGCTTTCCCTCCTTTTTTAGGAGGTCCAGGTATGAACACTTGGAGCAACTTCTTGTACTTCTAGTAACCAAGAGGAGACATTTCAGACCGACTCTTTGACTGAAGACAACAGAAAAATCTGAACAAAATTTAAGTCACTGGGGACAAGAAAAGATTTGAAAATTATTGAGCCAACATGAAAGAAAATGGAAATTGAGAGAACCAACTTTGGAATTTTAAGATGCTGTTGCCTGTATTTGCTGATTCCCAAAGAAGCTGAACTTATCAGAGACTTAGGACCCATGAGGTAGGGAAACTCTAGCAAGTAACACTCTGGAAGTATAGCTGATCTTGACATGAAAAAGAAAGCTGTGTGAACGAAATTCTGAAAACATTTCAAGAAAGCATAGTTACAGAACAATCCCTACCATGATCATAGATGCAGAAATGTTAGCAAATCAAATTCACATACACAAACACGTATGTTTGTGTGCATGTGCGTAAATGCTCATATGCATGTGTGTATGTACAAATTGACAGGCAGATTCTAAAATGTAACAGGAGCACAAAAGTCCAACATTATAAAAGGCATCCATTTTTTTTAAATTATGTCTTACATTTTCTCCTTATTTCTCTTTTTTAATAGAAAATTTAATTTATTTAATAAATAAAATTATATTTATGTATTGGGTATAAAATATCATTTTTAAACATATACATTACAGATTGGAGAAATGAAACCAATTAACATGCATTATCTTATACATTTGTCATTTTGACCTAAAAGCTACTATTTCAGCAATTTTCAAAAGTACATTATTCTTTTTTAAAAATGTTTTATTCTTAGTTGTAGACATACACAATATCTTTATTTATTTTTATGTGGTGCTGAGGATCTAACCCAGCACCCCACACATGCAAGACAAGTGCTCTACCACTGAGCCCCAGCCCCAGCCCAAAAGCACATTATTCTTAACTGTAGTCATTATATTGTACAACAGTCCCTTGAAGTTTTTCCTTCTTATCTAACTGAAATTTTGTATACCTTGACAAACATCTTCCTCATGATACCTAAGAGGTACTCTTGAAGAACAAGGACTAATAACTCATGTGGATAAGCCCAGTTATAAGGTAGAAATTGAGACAATGTTGTGTTGAGTCAAAAGGCAAAAAAGTAACAATGGACATAATAGAATAGAATAGGATAAAATAAAACCAACCAAAAGAACTTTTGGAGATGTTGTTTATTTGCTACTTGTATCATAAACTCACACAAGGATTATAATAGTAATACAAGACAAATGTAATCAGAACATTAAATAATACTGCTTGCAAATATTCACTGATTATAGCTTGAATTCATTTAGCAAAATTTAGAAAAGAGGTAGTTTTTGGCAGAGGGAGAGTAAGAAGAAAAGAAAATTAGAACGGTGGGTAAAGGGCCTAGAAGGCTGAGACAGAAAGATTGAGAGTTCAAAGCCAGCCTCAGCAAAAGTGAAGCACTAAGCAACTCGGTGAGACCCTGTCTCTAAATTGGGCTGGGGATGTGGCTCAGTGGTCAGGCGCCCCTGAACTCAATCCCCAGTAGCAAAAGAATAGAATTCAGAGACAGTTAAGTGCTATGTAGTTTGGAACAAAGGACAAGGAATAAAAAATAAATAAGATTAATAGAATAAAATGATCTCAACAGGGAGAAGTAATCTTAAAAAGCAAAACAAATAAGATGGAGTTCAGGATGCATTAACAAATAAATCATTGCATGTTTCACTGTAGAAAAAAGTAACATCAAAGGGAACTATACTAAATTGTTCTTTTTAAAAAATATTTTTAGTTTTAGGTGGACACAATACCTTTATTTTATTTATATGGTGCTGAGGATTGAACCAGGTCCCCACACATGCAAGATGAGTACTGTACTGCTAAGCCACAGCCTCAAACCCTAAACTGTATTGTTTTAGATGATATAACTCTGTGGATGTGTCACCTATGCTATATATGCCACATTATACTATATTCCAGCATTTTAGGTAAAATTCACAGTTTTATTTTTCTTTCTCTGCCTTTTGCCTCTCTTTCATCCATCCATGGATGGAATTAGTAGGTACCTATGCTATTTGGCATCTGCTATGTTCTTTTCTCACTGCCCCATTAGTGCACAAAACTGACAAAAATTCCCTTCCCTGTGGGACTTTCATTTTATTTGGGAAATAGAAGAAAAACAAATATAATAAAGAAGTTTTGTAGGATGTTAGAGGGAAATTAGTGGAATAAAATATTGAATGGAGTCAAGAGCTCTAGGATCACATGTTGCTATTTCACATAAGATGGTTGGGGATACCTTTTTGAGCAGGTGATATTTGAGCAAAGAAGGTAAAGGAGTTACCAAATGAGGGTTTGTGGAGTGTTCTCCTGGGGAGAATAGTCCACATAGGGCAGAAAGGTAGATAACGCCTCATGTCTTCTTGGTAGAATAAATTGGAGAGTAGTAGAAATACAATCAGAAAAATAATGAAAAGTCAGATGTGATAGGACCATGTAGGGTATTGTGAGGACTTTTGCTTTTACTTGAATAAGATGGGGAGATTTTGGAGGGACAGAGAAATGACTGCTTCTAACTTTTTGTTTCAAAGAGTCCCTCTGGCAGTTGTTGAGAATATGCTACAGAGGAGTCACTGTTGGAAGAAGAGACCACCTTAGGGTTATTAGGGTAATCCAGCTAAATTAAGACCATTATTTCAACTGTAAATGTAGCAATATTAATGATGCTAAGAGGTGTTCTACAATAGATTGAAGGCCATTTAGATTTTATGACTTAGTGGACAGAAAATGTATGAAAACAATTGAGTATGACTCTGAGAATTCTGACTTGAGCAACTGAAAAAAGAGAGCTTTCATCAACCCAGGCTGGAAGATTATAAAAGGAGGTCTTTAGGGAAGGACTCCAGAAACAGTAGTTCCTTTTTGGATATATTATTTCAGACACCGCTATACTACATTGCTGCAGAGATGTTAAGTAGGTAATTGGATATAGGTGTCTAGAATTCAACAGTGGAACTCTTGGCAGAGCTTCAAAATTAGTGCCACTCTTTGGTTTAATAAAAGAGGTATTAAAGAGTTTAGATGAAATAACAGGTTTCTGTTGTTAAATCGAAATACCTGAAACAATCAACTTAAAAATAAAAAAATGTTTATTTTGGTTTGAGATTTCAGAGGTCACTTGGCCCTGTTGCTTTGGGCCTGTGGCAACAAAATAAATGATGGAAGAAGGATGTGGGGAAAATGGGAACACTTATCCAAACTATAACATCTGCATTTGGCCCCCCAAAGACCAAATGTTAAAGTCTTGATCTCCAGACTCCGGTGCTATTGGGAGGTGGTGGAACCTTAAAGGGGTGGTGCTTGATGGGAATTAGGTCACCGGGAATGCCCTTAGGATCATAACCTGTTCCTCTTCTCTGTCTCTACTTTCTGGCACCATGAACTGAACAGGCCTTCTCCACCATGTAAGGTTGGATAAATACTTTGTCTTTGTTCGAATATTCTCAATTAAATTCTAAATGTAAGGGATGAATAAATACCTTTGGCATTTATGTCTACATTATTTCATTGAATTCACTGTTTTATATTTTCTCATGCATGATATGTCCATAGACGAGTCTCTTTTTGAGGGAAGGAATTGTGTTATTTCTTTTTCACATATTCGCCCTATCAAATTTGTTACTGTATGTATTCAATAAATATTTGCTAAATTTATGCAAAACACTGTGAAATATTGTGACGGCTATCTCCTCAAACAGGCAAACACTCAAAATCAGAAGATAACTGGCCTCAAAGATAAGACATACAGAACTCAAGCCATCTGTGTAGACATTAAGTGTATCACAGGTTACAAAACTGCTAAGGTAATACAACAATTTAATGTTTCTTATCAGCTCCTTTTCTCTCCATTGTAATTAAAAAATGGTGACACTTGACAATGGTTGAATGTTTTTTCATCTTTGCATGCTATGTATTTTATCATGGTCCCCAAAATTTCTTATCCTGTCTTATAGTTACCCTCAGTCTTTTTATTCCCTGGGACAAGACTAAGTGAATTTTTTAACATGGAGAAGTCAAAGGGATTATTGGGAGAAAGGGGAATTCACTGTTATTGTCTTATTGTGTCCAGATAAAATTTAGTTGTCATATGCTTTTAATGTTTAACCTTTGATTTTAAGTCTTGGATATTGACAAAAACAGCATTGAGCTCTTAGTCTCAGCTTGGCTGACTTTACTCTCATCACGCCAATTATTTTCCTGTTATTTCACATCCTTCCTGATTGTTTTTTTATTTCTGTCAATTTTGTTATTTTTTATTTTCTGACATAAAAATCTTCCACTCCTAATTTTTTCCCCTTCCTATCTATTTATAGAGTTTCTTGACAGCTATGGGGGATTAATGACAGCTTTGTAAAATAAATGTTTCACATGCAGCAGTAGTTTAAGAAATACTGCTTGAAGTAAATACTTGTAAAGACTTAAAACTTTTAGGACTTTTGGCAGAAGAATATGATTTTATTTGAAAAATTGCATAATCTTCTTTGGAAAAATATGGGTTCAAAAGTACTTTTTTTGTATCGATTACTCACGCTGCCCAGATGCAGACTGCATCTGTCTTTAGAACAGGGGAGGCCATCTATGTTGTTTCTAGTAAGCTACCATAGGAACTGACCAGACCACGAAGGACCAAATTCCATTTAATGAAAAGTTTCATAGTAGGACACTCAGAGACTATTGTTGACTAGCTGTTTTATTGGGCTTATTTCTTTCTGATTCTTGGTTTTATTTCCTTTTTTTTTAACATAAAATTGTTCATTGCTTTTTCTTTCTTTCTTCTTCTTCTTTTTTTTAACCAAAGGTAAAATCCTCCAAACTAATGGAACTGATACTTGAAAGCTTTTGTTTTCAAGTGTTTTAAATGTAGCAATTTCCCAGGCATATAGTTTTAATAATTGTTTCTGTAATGTTCCTAAGAACTTTCCCACAGCTCCTTAATATTGTCAGGCTCCTATACCGTCTTTTCTTTCTTTAACAAAGATAGCTCCATACTGAGAGTGGAGGAAAAAGATCAGTCTAATTTAATAGTGCAATAACTTAACCATAATCCAACACTAACAAGGAACATTAACTTTAGAATATTACAGTGCGCTGTGTCCCTTAGGATATGTCACCAACTGTGCAGACTGTCTCTCTTGAGACCTGCAACATAACCCTGATGAGTGTTTAGCATTTGCACATGTAGCTTATAGCAACATTTCCTCTCCTGTGTAAATTTAGCGTTCCTTGGAGTAAGCATTTAAAATCCAAGTTAAATTAAAATCTTTCAGTGGCTTGCCATCACACAACTTCTCTACACATGATGATGTAGGTTGGGATCCAAGCCTGTGTTCCAGCCTCTTCTCCAGACACTTTACCTTGTGTAGTTCATGTATCATCAGACTGAGCTATTCATTGGGTCTTTGCATATTCTTCACCTTTGTCTATGCTATAGCTTGCATGTGTTTTCCAAAGTTCATGTGTTAGAAACTTTGTTCCCAGTGTAATAGTGTTGAGAAGTGGGACTTTAAAGATGTGATTAAGTCATGAGGGCTCTGACCTCATGAATGGATTAAAATGCCCTTATCACAGGTGTGAATTAGTTATCATGGGAGTGTGTTCCTGACAAAATGATAACTGTGGCTGCCTCCCCTGTACCCCCCCCAACTCTGTTTGTGCTCTCTTGCTCTTCCAACTTCCACCATGGGATGATGCATTGTGAATACCCTCACTAGAAGTAGGCCCCTCCTCTGTGGACTTACAGTTTCCAGAAATGTAAGAAATAAATCTCAATTCTTTATAAATAACCTAGGTTCAGATATTCTGTTATGGGATCACAAAATGACCTAAGAGGACCTGTATGTTTTTCTCTCCTTTACTAGTTGATGACATTTCATTATCAGCCCAAATGTTTATGTCCTATGAAGTTATTCCTTTCTCTCCATCCAGAGTATATAATTCTCTACTTCCTGTATGTATGTATGTATATATTTATATTTTTTACTTTAAAATATTAAATTTTCTATAATACATTTTAAATCATAAGACAGTTTGGTACTTTTTTTTCCCTCAAGTGCAACTTATACTCTCACTTCAGAGTGTTAGTTTCTTCTTTTAATCTTACAGATGGACAAAGTAATCATGCTTGAATTGACAAAAACGTCACTCAAACCTTATTAAAACTACCGCTTTATATTTATTTTTTAAAGATGGACATAATATCTTACTTTGTTTATTTTAATGTGATGCTGAAGATGAAACCTGGTGCTTCATAGAGCAAGCGCTCTACTGCTGAGCTATAACCTCAGCCTCTATATTTATCTCATAACATCAAATTTTCATAATTAGTTCCCTGCCTGTTTTCCCTCTTCGAAGTGAATATTAGTGAATATTAGAGCTTATAGTTTGTCCAGTCTCAAGCACAGTGTCTATCCATTGTAGATGCTCCATCATATTTAATGAGTGAAAGGTCCTTCCTACATTGTTATTTAGATATTATTTCATATAATGCTACTTTCTTAAAAAATAAACTGCTTCATAACTTGAGGTGCCTTTTTTACCTTATGTAAGAATTTGAATTTGAATAGTATAGAATTTTAAAAAGAGAAAGGTCGATGCACAACAATTAATCTATTATGTAACTGTGTATGATATTATACATCCTGTATAGAAGTGAACTCTCTGAAAAACATGTAGAGGCTTCAGTTCTCTAGATAAGCAATACAAGATCTTTTTCTACTAGTGAGGAACCTTGAAAGTCACAGAACTCTTATGAGCCAAGTGAAATCTTTCTTAATGAAGTTTAATTCTGCTTCTTGGTTCATTCCTCAGGGGGTAATTGATAGCAGCTGAGTCTCATCAATCAATTAACAAATCAGCAAGTACTATTTATTGAGTTCTTACTACATGGTCAGCACTATAATTGCAAAATTGGGAAAGAGGAAGTTTAAGACATCATTATTGTCTTTTTACAGTTTCTATTGCCTTATGAGATGCTTCATGGAAAAAATCATTCATTCATTAGTTCAAAATTACTGAAAACTAGATTTGTTCCAGAGACTGGATGATAGACTTGTATTGTATGAAAAAGACTAGATTTCTGCAAGAAATGCAGAAATACAATTTATCCCCTCACAAAATACACCCTTCCTATTATGATCACATGCACCAAACTGTCCCCAGTTTTGTATGAAGCCATGGACATTCATTAGCTACAGTATATGTCATAGGTGTTAGAATGACATTGGTTATTGCAGGTATCATATATCTATTTTCACACTAATATTACATAGAAAACATCCCCAACATTTAGTGAATTAAAGAAAAAAATTATTATTTCTTTCAAATTAATGGATAAGTAGAGCTGGATCTGGTGATGCTTGCTCATGTGTCTGTGTTTAGCTGTGGGTGGGCTAGGTGGCTTTGTTGATCCTAGCTGGACTTTCTTATTTGTCTAGGGTTTCAGCTGGGACACCTGACCAGACTTTGCTTAATGTGTCTCATCCTTCATTAATCTGGTGTGGGAATATTGGCATGTTCTCAACACAAATGCAGAGGAACAAACCAGAGTAAGGAAGAGAAGAAATGTGCAAGGGTTTTTTGAAGCCTTTTTAAAAAATCAAATTTGTTAATTGTTCCTTCAGCCAAAAGAGTAACTTGCCCAAGCCCAGAATCAGAATATATACTAATTGGTATAGATATAGAAAGACATTTTCTCTACTAATATAACCCATCTGCCACACTAGAGAAACTAATCATTGAGAGGTGAGTTCCAAGCTCAAGTAGCTAGATTCCTTGTGCTAGAGATTCCTGCTACTTCAGATGCAGAAGGTAAGGGAGGTTGGACTGAATCTGATTAAGCAGATGATGATCTGATGGACTTGACCACAGGATCACTAACAATTAACAAGCCTCCCTTCTGAGTCTTTTGGGCAAGCTTGGAAGCCATAAGAATATGAAGGATCTTCTGCTCTGGCACTACAAATATTTCCCTGAAGTTTATGTGTGAACTATAGCAAAAAAAGACATCTCTGATCCAGTCCCAGCCTTTATGAGGTTCATTTTGAAAGTCTGACTTCCCTTCATCACACTTATTGAAGAGGCTATCATGTTTAAGAGGCCCAAGTTATTGGTATGTTTCAAATTACATAGTGTTTTGAGTTGGACTGTTTCCCCTTAAAAAGATATAGTTCTAACCCTCAGTACCTCATAATGTGACTTTATTTTGAAACAGGTTGAAAATCTGATGAGTTAAAAAGATATACTGGAGTTCAGTGGACCTCTGATTCTTAAGATCTTATAAGAAAAGAGACAGAGACACAGAGAGAGGAGAAAGCCATGTGAAGGCACAAAGACAGGAATGAGATGACAGGCAGACATCAGAACCATCCAATCTACAAGCCAAGGAATTCCTAGGATTGTTGGTAACTACCAGAAGTTAGGAAAGATGCATAGAACAGATTCTCCCTTAGCGTTCCCAAAAGGAGAGCTGACACCTCGATTTCAGATTTCTTGCTTCCAGAACTACATAAAAACAAATTTCTCTTGTCTTAAGGCACTCAGATTTTATTGCTTTCTTAAGACAGATTTAGTAAACTCACATAGATTCTGGTCTTTAGAAGAAGGGTGATAGGTGATACTCTGACAAATATCTAAAAATAAAAAGGGTCTTTGGAATTTGGCAATGGATAAGGACTGGAAGAATTTTTATGTGCATGACAAAAAAAGTGCTAGATTGCCTTGAATAGATTTTGGTAGAAATATGGACATTATAGGCAATTCTGTCAAGGACTCAAAAAGAAGTGAGGATAGTTGCCGAGAAAACATCTATCACCTTCCACAATGCATATATTATATGAGCAGAATTTTACTAGGAAACTGAAGGGTGAAGATGCTTCTGGTGAGGTCTCAGGCAGAAATGGGGAACATGTTGTTGGGAAGTAGAGAAAATGCAGTCCTTATTAGTGGCAAGAAATTTGTATTTGCTATTCTTTCATGGGAAGTACAATTTATAAGTAATGAACTTGAATGTTTAGCTGAGGACATTTCCAGGAAAAATATGAAAGGTGCAGCGGGTTTTCTCCTTGCTGCTTATAAAAAATGTGAGATGGGGGGACAAATAGGAAACAAATTTTGCTGTTATACAAAAAGAAAGTAGAATTTGATGTTTCAGAAAATTCCAATTTATGCAAAGAGTAAGAGTAACAGAGTCAAGGTTATGACTCAACAAAGGTTTGCTGAAGAGATTAGGGTATGGCTCCTTTATTTAATCAGTGATCTCAGCAAAAGCAGGATTAGAGATTCTGTCATCCAGAAAGTGTCTGTGGAGAGAGCTCTTGATCTGATGGTGTGGATCCCTTAGAAAGCCAACCTCTACAGGAGATCAGCCGAGTCAAAGCTCAAAATTTGGAGAATATTCTAGCAGCAGAAACAGCATCAGCCTGGCCTGAAAGGGATTATGGAGGTGGAATGAAATGAAGGAAAAGATTGCAAATGAAGAACTATGGATGGGCAGAGGCCAGAAAGTGCACAACCAGGAGGTGCTGCCTCCTCAGTTCCAGAAAATCAGGCTGCCACCCAGAGCTGAGTAGCCTCAGGTCTTGAAGCTCGATAGAATTCACCCTGCTGGGTTGCAAAATTGCTTTGAACCAGTGATTTTTTTCCCTCTTCCTTTTGGAATGGGAATGTCTATGCTAGGCCTGTCCCATCATCACATTTTGGAAGAAGATCACTTATTTGATTTCACAGGTCCATGGATGGAAAGAGGAATTTTGTCTCAGGATGGAGAATACCCAGGATCTGACTTACACTTGGTTTAGATGATTTAGATAATGAAATTTAGAACTCTTCAAGTTGGTCGTATTAAGATGAAATTTCACTTAGAGATGATGCTGGAATTAGTTATGACTTTTGAAATTGAGGGGATGGGGTGAATGCTTTTGCCTCTGGCAGGGACGAAATTTTGAAAGTCCAGAGGAGCAGATGTTATGCGTCTTGCACGCTCCAAAAGATATATTGAATTCCTAGCCATTGGTACTTCAGAATACGGCCTTATTGGACTATAATATCATTACAGATGCAGTTAGTTAAGATAAGGTTATACCGAGTGAAGTGAACTTAAGTCAACATAACCAATGCTATAGAATGAATTTTTGTGCTCTTTATTCATATATCAAAGAAGTAAGCCCTAATGTGATGGGATTAAGAAGTGGGCACTTAGGGAGATAATGAGGTCATGAGGTAGGGTCCCCATGAAAAGGATTGGTGCCCCTACAAGAGACACTAGGGAACTTGTGTTTTCTCTGTCATGTGAGGATATTCATCAGCACCTAGAATGAGGAAGCATTTTCAACAACAACAACAACAACAACAACAAAATCTACTATAGTGGCATCCTGAGCTTAGACTATTGGATTCTAGAATTGTGAAAAATGCATGTGTTTTTAAGCCATCCAGGTGCTGGTATTTTTCTAACAGTAGCCTGACTTAACAAAACTGGTGTCTTTATAAGAAGAGGAAAAAGACAAAGAAAGAGGAGAAAGTCCTGTGAAGATAGAGAGAATACAGAGAGAAGAAGCCTAAGAGATGATGGAGGCAGAGATTGACAATGATACATCTATAAGCCAAGGATTGTCAGTAATGGCCAGAGGCTAAGAAAGAAGACCTGGAACAGATTTTCCCCTCACATACCTTAGAAGGGACTCATTCTGTCAATGCACGTTGATTTTTAAATTTTGAGCCTCCAGACTGTGAGAGAATAAACTTCTGTTGTTTCAAGCTATCCAGTTTGTGGAAGTGGCTTTCAAATTGGATCACAGGCAGGACTAGCCCCAGGAGGGCCATCCTGGGCATGGTACCAGTATCTGAAGCCTGCAAGTACCATAGCCACCATTTGCTTTTCCTCCTGAGACCAACTCTGTAGGTATGGCATAGCTTTTAGGAAATTCTCAAAACCCACATCTTATTTAAACCATTCTCCAAGGACTATTAGAGATATTCACTGTGCACCTGTGCTTCCAAGAGAGTGCCAACTTCAGTAATTCCAGAGTGATTGGACCATATTTTTACTATGACATTTTTTTTTGCTGCTTTTTTTGGCTTAAAAAATCACACTTGTAATCTCTGATCATCCTTCTGGTAGGGCTAGTAGCTGTTGGTCTATCCATACATACCCTTAACCTTTTGAGGCTTTGTGTAAGTCCTATCTCCTTTCACATATCATCAATGCTGCAGTCTTATAGATTACACATACATTCTATATACAGCCTCTTTCCTTCTCTAACTTCTTCATTATTTTTTTGTAAGCACCCCAAGGGAAGCCTGCTGTCCTTTCCTGTTCTCTAGTTATCTTCAGGGATTACAATTCTTACCTTACAACCATCGAAAACTTGCCCTTCTTTTATGTCTCCAAAGTGCCTAGCACATTGCAAGGAACATATTGGTGCTGTTAACTTGCTGCTTAACTGATTCTTGACCTTTTCATCGGAGAAGTGCTTGTCATAAATTCATGGAGAAGATTCTCTGGAGGATTTTTGGTGTTGGAGTTGGGGTGGGAGAAGGAGAGTTAAAGGGAGGCAAAGCATTACACAGGACTGGCAAGGCAGCTGTCTCTGCCATCGAGTGCTAACTGTCTCAGTGGTTTGTCAACCATAGGGTCAGAATGTTTACCATTAGAATCATTTCTTAATGACTCTTTGCGAGACACATAATCCCATGTGGCAAATGGGAACTCTTACACACTGAGAAACTATCACAGGGAAAATTACTGTACACGTGTTGATTCTTTGTTTTAATGGTCACATATAGAGCTCAGAGGGAATAGTAGCTGAGAGAGCATTTTCTCAGCCAGAGCATTGGCAGGTGGAATTAATCCCCCTTTGCTCCATTAGGGGGTCTTTAAATAACAGAGAGCAGTTTAAGGGGCTCACAGGAGACTATGGAGGTCAAGCAGCAGGAAGATGGTAAAAGCCAAAAGGTAGAATGAGAATGTGTGTGAGAATAAATTTTACCATTTTCTTCAGGCTGATCCATGATGGGAGAATTGGGGTGAGCACAATAAGGACCCCCTACTGTACCATTGTGGTTTTCTATAGCTCTGACAGGTGAGCACACACATCTGAATTCCCACTGTATTTGTGAAAATTTTTACATGACAGAAAATGAACTATAAATTATATATATATATATATATATATATATATATATATATATATATATATATTTTTAAACCAGATCCTAGGGAGCTTTTCATAGAAGCAATTAAAAGCATCTTCAGCTTTGATTCACTCCTTCGCAATATTTTAGTTTAAAATCAGACACTCGAGTCTTCTACAAAAATAGCGAGCAAATTCAAAACCAAAAATATAATTCAAACTCCAAATATCCCCAAATTATATTTAGAATAAATCAGGATTAGCTTCAGTCTGTACGTTTTAAAAAGACTCTATAAATTATGAACGTATTTTGCTTCAAAATTATTAAGTGGTTGTTAAGCAAATTGAAGTATTTCTATCACAACATAAAATTTTATTATTAAGAAAGTTACTTTTGCCAATGTTTTTCTTCATGTTTAAGTATGAAGGAAAAGTAGATCTTTGAAATAGCAAGTAGCCTTTCAAGTACTGACACTGCTACCAAAGAAAACCTCTAGACATTTCAGGTTAGGCCTGAAATAATCTCAGGAGGTTCAGGACACTAGAATTGAAAGTCTCTGACCTAATGGGATTTTCATGTGTGCCCAGATCTCTTTGAGTTTTAGAAGCTATAGTTTGAAACAAAAGTATGGGAAGCAAAACAGAAAATGGGCAATTTGTAAATACCAAGGAGATAAGATTCCCCTAAATTCTTGGAATAGCAACAGTGAGTAAGAGACCCTTTGATATTCCATCATTTTATCCTGTTGATGTTCTGTTCCTGATAACTACCTTAATTATTTTCCTGAATATAAGAAGAAACTGGAAAAAACACAAAACACTTTTTTCTTCTACCGTAATGTTCGACCATCAGCCAAGAGGCAAAAGAAATTTTACTTGAAGATCTAGTGTTAAATCTCTTCAGTGGTCTCACTCTACAATGTTATGTTGGAAATAACTGAGAAAATGAATGTGGCTTGCTTTAGAAATTATAGAATAGGATGTAAAGGTTTGATAGGCAGAGAGACACTCCCTCAATAACTTCAGCTCCTTTGCTAATATTAAACTGCTGATGCTAAATAGGCATGCCATTTCACTAGTAAGGAAGGCCAGCAGCTCACTAGAAGAATCCCTCCTGGCTATTTTGTAAGCCTAATACAATTCTTTTTGTTTTCTTGACATTTGCTTTTGACACCCCAACCAGTTTCTTGTCTGGTTTAGGATCCCTGTGGAGTCAATCTAAAGACAGAATGAGGGAAAAAAGGAGTCCAATTGTTAGGCAGTGGCCAATAAAGATGACCTACATTCCTGCTTCTGATTGTTAGGCCTATCAACCTGCAGTGGGTCTGTGTAGGTCCTTGGGAAGAATGCAAGACACAGAACTTGTCTACAAGAAAGGAATTCTCAAGAACCTTTGGGAATAGTTTCTTCTACTGATAGAAAGAAGTCATCTCTGAAGGAAAAAAAAAGAAGAGAGAGATGGGGCTGGGGAGATAGATAGAGATAGAGATAGAGATATATAGATAGATAGAGAGAGAAAGAGAGAGAGAGCGCTTTAGAAATAAAGTTTAAACTCCCTTCTGTGCATTTAGACTCCAAAGTCTGCAGGTAAACAAGGCAGCAGGGAGCATTTCCACACAGTGTGAGAAGAGAAGCGAACAGGGGGAGATTACCACTTGTTATAGCACTTGACATTAATTAAACCGGTTTTAAATAAAGAAGGTGTTAGAATATTTTTCTATTGCATGCAATATTTACATTAATTATGCCAAATGCTGAAACTGTTTTCTATAACCATGTCATCTGTACTTTTAATAAATTCATGCGTTTTGGAGACCAACGGTATGTTAACAAAGGATTCTAGCCTGACTTTACTCTCTGCATGTGAAATTAAAATGTCCTGCTGGAGAGCGCTCGTCCTTCCTTTCCACATCACATATTTCTCCTGTTTCTTTTCCCCCTGTGGAATCATTAGTGAGCAAAACTCCTCAGTAGCACACTGGGATAAGGAGTCATTCTTCTCTGTTCTCTCAGCTTGTGGCCTGCAATGCTTTTCCTGGGGCGGAAACACTGACCAAGAGGATGCTTCCTCTTTCTTATGGGTCCCCTGAATCTTTGATTTCCAAAGCTTGTAATGAGGAGTGTGGTAAGATGACACAGGATGCCATTCCATGGAAGGCATGCTTCTCTGCTCTTCCTCCACCCAGGCACATGGACCGTTTTGCAGACATTTGCACCTGCCTTGTTCCTTCTCCCCAAGGATCTTTGCATGTGGATCTGGAAGAATGTTTTCTCGACTCTTTGCTTTCTTACCTCTATTACATCCTTCCATAGTTCCATGGGCCTTTCTTTATAGGACACAGCATGGTGTTGATCAAGTTTGTGGATGACATTCTTTAATTAACTATGATTTCCCTATTAGAGTATGAGATTCACAGGGACCTCTGTTTTAGTTTAGCCGTATATCTCAGGACCTCCAGTGAAACTTGGAGGGTCTGGCAAAGAAAAGGCAAATAAAAATATGTGTGGAATAAATGAGTAGAAAACTCAATGGAACAAATAAGAGAATGAAAATAAAAACTAACAGTATCGCATCCCTCTTTTGTCTCTAATTGTACTTCTCATAATGTCCTCTGGATTTTCAATCTTCAGATTACCTTCCCCTAATTTTTTGAGAGAGGTCAAGTCCTAACTCCTGCAGAAAGTACTTTTAAACTACTAAATCCCAACTTTATCATTTCTTTTTCTAAAGTCACACTTCATGAACACACATGGCCTTGCATTTTGTGTTAGTATTTTCCCTCCACACTTAAAAGAATTGCTTTTTTCTAGCAGATTGTAGATTTCAGATGTCACAGAGATACTTCCTACTGTGATGAACTCAGCACCTGACCTACAGAAGATGCACAAATAAATTTGATCTAATTCTGAGTTTTCTTAAGATTTTGTCTCAAGCTATATAAAGTGGTTTGGTAAGGAAAGTGGGGGTGGAGATTATGGCATAGTGAGAAGGTCTCTATCTAGGTCCCATCAGGAAAATAGAACCTCCACCAATTATTTTACCAAACAATTTGGCATAGAAAATTGGTCAAACCGGTGTGAAAGAGTAAAAAAAGGGGAAAAGAGTCAACAAAGTGGCCTAGGGATAGTAAACACGGGTGACAACTACATTCACAGGGTCAAAAACAGTGATAGATTGGGATCATTGAGATTTGTCATGGGTACTCTGTGAATCTGGAATTCAGATATTTAGGGCAGATTATGCTGCTTAACTGGTGCTAGTGCCTCAGAGGGATCATAGAGGCCAGTCTCAGAGCAAAAGTCCCCAAACTGAAAGAAATTGCTAATGGAGCAATCTACCTCTATTAGGGCAATGCTGATAGAAACTTGATGCATTGATGTGTCTCTCTCCCTCTATCTTGTAGTTTTCATTCCAAATGCAGGATTTAACAGCTAAAGAATAAAAATTGCAGCTTGAACAATTCCCAGCCCCAGTATTACAGAGCAGAACAAACTGGGTAGGTTTAGAGCTGAGAGACAATAGCCTCGTAGCTGGCATTAGAATTTAGATAAAGAAAGAATAAAACTTCTTCCTATAAAAAAAACTACCAAGAATAATTTGGCTATTTGACAAAATATGTGTAACAAAGTAGCCCTTATTTAAATGGTAATTCAGTATACTGTGATCTTTTATATTAGCTGGTTTTAAACACTGAATGTTTGGGGACTAGTTTATTATTCGTCACAGAATCATAATTAATAAATTATCTCGCCTTGAAATACTCTAAGGAAGAGAAGTTTCTATCATTTAAAAGAAAATAACTTTTTCTTTTAATCAGAAAAAGGTCATTAGCAGACAATTTTATGATTATAAGGAATCATAAATTGTGAGAATAAAAATATAAATTTGAATGTTAACACTGTGTAAGGCTTAAATGACTCAATCCTTTCTTTTATTGGGTATTTGTCACAGTGCTAACACTCTGTTTCCAAGTGATAGGATGGGAAGGGGAGAAAACTAATCTCCATTGCTTTTTTGTTGAGCCCTCCCATGTCTTCTTGGAAATTTTTTGTTCCTAACCGCATCCTTCTTCCTACCACTCAACATTTACACACCAAAATCTGATGTCCATGGGATCTTCCCCGAGTATTGGTGCTCCCACAATTCCCACAGTGCATGTGCTGAAACTTAATACTGAATGCAACAGCATTAAGAAATGGGCTTTGAAAGGTAGGACATATGGCTCCACTTTCATGGATGGGATCAGTGCCCTTAGAAAAGAAGTGCAAGGGAGCTTCATTCTCCTTATGCCATGTGAGGAGAAGGAGCTGTTGTTTATGAGGAACCAGGCCTCACTAGATAAGGAACCCACCAGAGCCTTGATTTTGAACTTTCCAGTTTCCAAAATTATAAGAAATCAATTTGCTGTTTATAAATGATCACATTTATGGTATTTTGTTATAGCTGCCCAAACACACTAACATCCACACTCTCTAGCCACCTGGATTCCAGTTGGATAGTTCAATGGGATGCAATAGCATCAGAAGAGAGAAAGAAAGGGAGGTAGGGATACATCTTCTTGATTCCAACCCTTGTAAAGCTATGTTTCTCATGGGGGCTATCATTTTTCTTGACTATTTCACTTGCTGTGTGTTTCCTTTTCACAACTTCAGTACTCACTGGGTCCCAAGAATGCTATTTCCTCTCCTTAACCCTTTTACTTCTAAGGGAAGCAATGGCTTTTTGATCTTGGTAGTTGTCTTAGCTTTCTGTCTCTGTAAAAAATACCTGAGATAATGAAATTAAAAAGAGGAAAGGTTTGATTGGCTCACAGTTTTGGAGGTTTCAGTCTATGGTTAATTTGGCCTGTTGCTTTGGGCCTGAGGCCAAGCAGGAGATCATGGTGGGAGCACATGGCAGAGGAAGATACCTCATGTGGCAGGGAAGTAAAGAGAGAGGAGAAGGTACTGAGGTCCAAATATTGCTTTCAAGGATGTTATGGTTTAGATGCAAGATGTTCCCGAAAAGGTCTTGTGTGAAACAATGCAAGAAGGTTCAGAGGTGAAATGATTGGGTTAGGAGAGCCTTAACCTAATCAGTGTGTTAATCCTCTGATAGAGATTAACTGGGTGGTAACAGTAAGAAGATATGGTGTGGCTGAAAGAAGTGGGTCATTGCAGGCATGACTTTGGAGTACATATTTTGTCCATGGTAAGGGGAATCTCTCTCTCTCTCTCTCTCTCTCTCTCTCTCTCTCTCTCTCTCTCTCTCTCTCTCTCTCTCTCTCTCTCTCTCTCTGCTTCCTGGTGTGATGTCCTAAGCTGCTTTCCTCTACCACACTGTTCTGCCATGATGTTCTGTTTCACCTTGATCTCTGAACATCTCAAGTTCTTTGTCCATTCCCTCAGCACTCTCATGCTTTTGTAGATATTCCTTTATTTAAATCACTTGGTTTGGATTCTTTTCACTGTTAGAATCTTAGGTATTGCCCTGAGCATCATATACCTGGCAGTTACAACATCAGAAATAAAGTATTGGCTCTGCATATTTATTTGTGTAAATTGAATTAATGTTTGCTTCAATAACTGGATCATAAACTACATGAAGGCAGGAAGCATGACTTGTACTCCTCACTGTGTGTTACTACACCACATACAGAGTAGTTGATAAATATCAGTTGATAAATGATTGCATTTGTTCTATAACTACTTATTGTGCTTATCATGTACTACAAATATTTCTTGACATTGAAAATATTGTAGTGGAGAGAGAGGATACTATGAAAAAAAAGCATCATTATAAGGGGATATAAAGTTATGGTGGAAGAGCTGAGTGTGTTTGCATTTACTTTAATGCAGTAGACAGGCAAGTGATCTTTAAGAAGGGTGATATTTGAGCAAAAATATTAAATAAAAGCCAAATAAGTGAAATAAGAGATAAACAACCCCCCAGTAAAACCTGCAACAGACAAGATGTGTGGTAGGTATTGGATATCAAAAAAAGGATAAGAGATTAATGGCTACTAACATGAAAGACAATTTGCATAAAAGGGATATGTCAAGGATATATTACCAAATGCACAATGAGTGGCAGAGATGATGTGTGCTAAAAGAGACTTAAGGAGACAAAAAACTTAGAGAAATATTTTAGGCAGAAGTGAGATTGAAGCTTAGAATTAGACTTACATATGCCTACAGGAAAAGAATGTCATCATGACAGCAAAATTTCCAGCCAAATCCTAGGAGCAGAGAGGCTGGTTTTGATGCTGTGAAGAGATACAGAAGTAAATAGAAAGGTAGGTACACAGAGACAGGAAAGTCGCATGCCTTCAATTTAATAGTGTATACTCCTTTTTGAAGTGAAATATTGAAGAATTATTTGCTGTCAGATTGGCAACTCTACCCAAATTCTTTCTCATCCTAATTCTAGTCTTTTGCAGACCTTTGTACATCTTGCAATCTGGAATGGCAATAAGAAGGAAGAAACAGAGGATGAGAAAGAGCCATGTCAGAGAGAGTAAGGTCAAAATAAGGAAATCAAGAAGAAGCAGTTGAATGCTGGGCACAAAGGCAAGAAGATCAGGAGTCAGTTGTGTTAGGCACTGTGGTGTGCAGTCCAGGTCTTCCCTTTGGGGACCAGAATGCTTACTTCCTCAGCTTCCTGGAGTATTGTCTCATGACTGCTTACAAGTGAATCCTGTCTTGGAACAGTCCTTTCCGAAGGAGTGTGATTGTACGACTGGAGTATGATTTTACCACCTTGCAGTTGGGTAGTCTGCAGCCAATGATAAGTCAAGCCCAGGTTCAAAATCCCAGCTGCCTTAGTTCAGTTCAGGACCACTCTCAAGAGTCATTCTAATTCCACAGATCCTGTTAGGATCTGCTGAGAACTCTATCACAACACAGCTTCTCCCTCTGCTCAATCCTGGTTCTCTTTCTCCTTTATAAATATTGCTGTGAAGAGCTCCCTCTAATAAACCACTTTCTTAAAAATTTCAATCTCAGACTCTCTTTCTGGGAACTTCACCGTAAAAACAGATCGATAGAAGAATTGAATTAGGATGAAAGTGCAAGGATCAAGCAAAAAAAGAAAGAAAAAACCCTAAGAAATTTGCTTAACATTCATGGGGATAGGATGGAAATGTTCAGTTATAGTGATTACCAGCCAATTATGCAATGGGTTGAGGTGGTTTGAATGCATAGGGCCAGCATGGGTAATACTCTTTCTGGAATCTGTTCTTTCTGAGAATCTGCCCTAAGAGCCCTCAAAGAACTGTTCCCTGTGTCACATTTCTTAAGAGGAAATGATAATATCACGAGCTGGTTGGGTTAGTGTTTTTGTCAGCTTTTCATCACTGTGACTAAAAAGACTTGAAAAGAACAATTTTAGAGAAGGAAAATTATTTTGTGCTCTTCGTTTCAGAGACCCACACCTTTAAATTTAATGAATGACTAAAGTAACATGAAAACAGGAGGAGAGGGAGCAAAAAATTTTTTGCTAAGTAAAATCATCTGTTATAGCCATAGTTTCAAGAGAGAAATGAAATTTTATCACCCAACACGTAGAATGTACTTAGCAAGAACACATTGGCAACTTTGTGTACTTCTCTTGATGTCACATGTTTATATCTCAATTTTTTATTTTTCTGTAGTAGATCCTTTGGGTGTGAACTTCTTTGAAATATGCTTCTGGTCCTCTCAGGTAAGTAGTTTGTTATAAGGCCTACATTTGCTTTGGGGCATGATGTTTTAGCTTAGCCACGACCCCTGGGTTTGGCTATCTCCTGATGGATCCTAAGCTAGAGATAGCATACTTCCTAAACCAGCCCTCAACAAAACCCTGCCTTAGCCCAAGCAGCCATAGGCCTTTCAAATTGAGGGTAAAATTTAAAACAGAAAGAGAGCCCAGCTATGCTAGTTCCTCTAAATTCAGAAGTACACATCATTGTTTTAGGTTCCATAAATTCTGTCTAATTTTATCATCTGTCTTACTGCAGTGGCAATAATACCAGGCTTCATACACCAGAATGGAAGGCAGAACTGAATTCTTAAATTATATAGAGAAAAAGGTTAATTGTATTTAGGGCATAAATCATAGGTGTGATCTAGATATCGGTAATGCATCAATTTACTTTCTAATAATAAAAATGCTTAGAGGTGATGGAGTGCTTTTCATCTTGAGAGCATTTTATAAACATTGACTAATTTATCATTATTTACAAGCCAATTAATTTTCACCACCCTGAGGTAGGAATTGTAATTATGCCAGCCTGGCAGATGGGAGAAAGGAAACTGGGGAGAGAATCAAAAAAGAATTGTGAGTTTGATAGTCCTGAATTAAGTGGATATTTACTGTTCAATTTAAATTCCATAAAATAAAGTCTGCAGTGGATATTTTTGTTAAGACACATTCCAAATACTGTTAGGTAATTTGTTTGCTCACTCTAATCTCCAATTCCCCCCTTTCTCACTCACGTATTGATTAACCCATCCCTTTATGAAATGTTCTTTGAGCATGATGGTTGATACTAAAAATATAAACTTGAGTAAGATATATTAGCTGTCCTCAAGGAACTCGTTGCTACCTAAAAGAATCAAGTATATAGGCAAACAAGGACAAAGTGGTTTCATAGAGAATATAGAAGTCTGAAGTGAGCTACCAGGTTGAACTGGGAAGTTGAGAGCAGTCAAATCTTCCTAAGAACCATGCTGCCTCCACTGAATCTTGAAGGATGACTAGAATTGATCATATAGACATATGACAAAGAGTGACAAAGACAGAAAAAACAAAAACAAAAAAAAAAAAACAATGCTGAAGGCTCAGATGTATGCAAGCACACTATGTCTTAAGGGTACATGAGAAAATCTTCAGGAATGCAAAATAATTGTAAGTTAAAGATGCAGAGGAATATACACTCAGAAAGTAGAGAGCCACAAGATCACAGTAGCATGTAATTGGACACTAAACCGGAAAACCAATGGTATTCATGTTAAAATTATTTCTGGGTCCACTCAGAAGTTTTGGTTTAGTAGTATGTAGCAATTGGGAATCATGTTGTCAACAAACTTCTTCCCATGCAGGTGATCACTGCCCATGCGTGGAGAAACTGATACAGATGATGGTGACCTATTAAAGTGATGATATAATGGGAGAATGGCATAACAAAGTTTATATTTTAGAAAAAAAAGAATATTAAGGGCAATGTGGAAGATGGATTGAAAAGGCTAGAGACAGAGCAAAAATTGGAAGCGATAACTGAAGTTATGTTATGCAATGGTCCAGAAGAAAAGGAGGAAAGTTTGAAGTCAAGTAATTCAGAGGACTTAAAAAATAGGTTAATTTGGGACTGGGGTTGTGGCTCAGTGGTTGAGTGCTTTCTTAGCATGTGTGAGGCACTGGGTTTGACTCTCAGTACCACATATAAATAAAAAAGGTCCAACAACAACTAATAAAATGTTTTTTTAAAAAAATAGGTTAATTTGAGAGACATTTAGGGAGAGGATTTGGTATTGATTTAAGAGGGAGAGAAGGCAAAGAGAAGAGTTTAGGATTAATCCTTAGTTTTTAACCTAGCTGATAAAGTGTTTCTGGAGAGGAGAACATCCCCACTTATTCTTATTGCCTCTTAAGTACGTGCTTGGAGAAAACAAATTTGTTATTCAAGACTCAAGTAAACCCATGAGTTGTGCAATGCAGAATTAGTGACTACCATAAACCACTAATTGAAACCACTAATTGATTCCACTACTTGATTAGGAAAGATGAAAACATTTTATTTATTAAAATGCAGAACAGAGAGATCATAGTTGAGACCAGTTAATTGAAGAATTGATAGGATTTTGTGACTAGAGATAGTTGATGAGGGAGATGAAATATAAAACTAATACTTTAAGTCAAATTTTGTCAAGAAGGATGGAGTTGATTGTGAACAAGTGTAATTGGTAAGGTGGATGGGTTGAAGGGTGAAGGAGCAGTTGGATTTACTTTGGGAAATGATGACATGAAATTGATATTGGGATATTCAAGGGACTGAGACTCAATGAGCTTGAAGCGACTAAACTGGAACTCAGGTAAGAATTAGTCTCAGCCCCTAATGATGACACTGCTTCAGGATGGGGAAATAGAATTGCCTTCAGTTACTATCAGTGGTGAGTTTGTGGATAGAGCAGAGGGCATCACTATTTACAACATTTGGAAATTTGCTTCCTCTTGATCTCCTTCCAGTTGCTGAAATAAAAATAATGTCAAATATTAATCAAGAATATGTCGGTAATAATTTTGAAGGTGAATCATTTCTTATTTTTAAATAGAAAGCTTGCAACTCAAAGGTCTTATTTTTCTTTTGTATTGCATTAGCCGCAGTAACCGAATATCTGTGCATTTAGATGCATTCTTCAAGCTAAAAGCTATCCTCAAACCTACAGGGATCAAGCTCAAATGGTTTCCTGTTTCAAATAAAATAAAGGGTAGAGAGGATTATCTAGGCACAAGTGTTTTAGACTGTACTTACTTAAGAATACAAAAATTTTAACCACTTCTAATTTAAAAAAAAATCATATTCACCTTAATGCCAAGTTAAAATGTCTCTTCTATACAGACTGAAAATAATAAAGGAAGGCTGCCGGATCTCATTACTGATTATGAGACTTAGAATGGCAGTTACAGGAAAGACTATTTCATTTGTACTGTGTGTGTTTGTGTGTGTGTGTGTGTGTGTGTGTGTGTGTGTGTGTTTCAGAAGAAGTCTTACTTTACTCTCAAGCCAGTGAAATATTTACTGTGCAAAGATACATTGGTACTTTGGGTTTGCTAGTGATAAAATCTTCTTTAGTGAATTTCGATTATTCTTTCCAGACTGTTTTGAGAGACATGTAAATGTGTTTCAGGGTCTCCATGTTTCAAAAGTGGTTTCTACAAATTTATTTAAATTCCAAACTGGGAGTTTTTGACCTTGATGTGCTGTGGTGTAACAACTTGAGTTATTTCAGAGGACCAAGGGACTCCATTGCTAACATTTACGTCACTCAATTAAAATAGATTGCTCTATATTTTCAAACTTAATTATTTTCTCTCAGAGGAATTTCTAGGACTCAGCTGGGTAAGGATTCTCTGAAAACATCAGTAGAATAGTTGTAATCTGTTTATTCTTTACTGACATCTTGACCTAACAATTACAGTGGGAATTCTGTCCTCCTGACCAGGACCTCTGGCTTCTTGTCTGTAATCATGGGCTTATGACCAAATCACATTCTCTTTTGCATACTAAAATGACATTGCTCAGTTAAGCTCATCAACGAATCTATTCCATTTCTTATTAAACAATTTACTTTACCTTTTTTGAATTTCATTTTGTTACTTAAGTGATTCAGTACAAATTCCTAATTTGGTGAGAAGGCAATGACAAGAATTCCTTATTTTACATTACGTATTATAGTGTACACCACTTTAACATTCATGATATCATTTGTTCTTTACCTTGGTACTAGATATCCTTAACAGGTACTACTGTAGTGAATTTATGTTCCAGGTATTTTCTACAACTTTACTGCAATCTTCTTTACTGGCTTATTACAAAAGTGCATTCTAGCATGAATCATTAGCCCATTACTCAATAACTTTGATGTGTTGTCACTGCATGCCAAGAAGATAAAACAATGGTGAAGACTACTTAATATAAAATAATATGGTGCTAATCATGTCTTATGGGCTCTGTCTGACTTAATCTTATCATCAAGAATTTAGATCAGGGGTTCTCAACATTTCAAAGAGAAGGAAATAATAAGCAACACACTTGTAACTATGTGGGTAATGATCAAATTTAATAGGATCATATTTTGTACATTAGTCAAATGTAAGAAATAAAATTTAGAGAAAATTACCTGGACATTTATTAGATACAAATGATATTTCAGTCAAAAGCTTTGAGTTTTCTTGGACACAGACTACTAGAAAGCAATATGCTAAGCATGACCAGAAAGATAAATAAAGTAGATCTCTTGATATTTTTTTTTAGGTATTTTCTGTGTCCTATATAAACTTAAAATTTAGGGATAACTAATGTTCTTATTTTGGAGTCTATGGATGATCCTTCTGGCTCTATAAAACCTATAAAAAGATAAGGACTATAGAAATCTTTCCTGTTTTCATACAAAAATATATGGCACACTCATTTATGTCATTGATGTGATTTACATCAATTATATCATTTCATTTTTTAAAAATCCAGAGGTTTATATTCAATTAAACTTGTAGATTTTTCTTGTATGAGTACTCCTCCATCAATTTTCAGGAGCTTTTTATAAACCTCAAAAAAGTTGAGAACTACAAAATGAGGTATATAATTTCTTTCATAAAATACAGGAAATGATTTCTTCCGGTTTTTGATAAATATGTAAATATGGATCTAAATTAATTTAGATAGCTAGCATGAGAATTTTTTGTTACATAATACTCTGTCAAAGTAAGATAGTTTACAATTTCAACTTCCTTTTACATTTTATCTATCATTTGTTGTCTGTTTATTGTCCTGACTGAAGCATTCACTGTAACGGTTCCAGAAATCTCTTGTGTTTTCATGCAAAAATATATGGTACACTCATTTATATAATTAATTTAATTTATATCAATTTCATTATTGAACTTAAAATATTCAGTGGTTTATATTATAGTTAAACTAGCACAAAGAACTGGCTTTATTTTCACAATCATTTAAAAAGATTGCTAATGTGTACAGTATGATAAAGAACAAATGAATCTGCACTGAGATTTGTGTGTGGAGTAGTTTAGGTAAATTTACTCCTCAGCCAACTAATTTCCTTCCAACACCAAACACAGCACTTCTCATATTTTTACCACAGAAAAATTGCATATGATGTAAGTCACACATTCTGTATTTCACACACAACAGCTGAAAGTATAAAGTTAGATCCAGGAAGACTAGAGTTTATTGTAGTCCCAAAGTAATGAGAAGACTACAGATTATGCCTGATTAAGAAACAAACAACAACTACACCAAAGTTGACAGTAAAATAAGATAATTTCTTTTGATTTTAAGATTTTCTCTAGGAACGATTGCAATGTAGAAAAATAAGAAAAATAATTTTAAGCAATAATCATCTCATTGCAATAACTATGTAATACTCCCTAGGTTTTACTTTGAAGAAAAGCACAATATTCATATGCAAATAACCATGTATTGTTTAAAAGAAAATTATCCTAAAAATGATATGAAGAAGTACCATAGCATTTCACAAATTTGGAGGTAACTTCTGGTATGGTAAATAAGAATGGTAAATATAAGGAGATGCAATTAAACCCAGCTTTGAAAATTACTAAGATAGCTATACCGGAAAAAACTAAGAATGCATTCCCAGAGTTACAAACACAGTAACTGAGTAACATCCAAAAGAAGTAAAATGCCAGTTATTCACTCTGATAAGTTTGTTTTGAGCTATTTGTATAGGAAAATAACACAAAAAAAAAACCAGTAATGATGATAGTTATTCTGGCAAATTAGGTTGAAGTTGGGTTGTAAAGGGTTTAAATCGAAGTCTTCTGGGCTCTTATCTACCAAGTTCAAGACTAACTTTGACTTCCAGTAACACTTGTATCTGTCTTATTTAGAAGCATTTATTACTTATAATCTTATGCCATCAATTATTTTTTCATCAATATTTGTCATTTTACCAGCTAGATTGTCAATATTTTAATGCGAGAGCTGTTTTATTTTATTTATTTATTTTTTTTGCAAGCTGTATGACACTTACTTAAGTTTTTGGCATATTATAGTTAGCCACCCCCCCAAAAAAAAGTATGTATAGAATACTATCATGTAGTTTAAAAATGTTATCAACTTTGTTGAATCAATCGACATAGCACAATCCCTGCCTTGCCCTCTCCAAATCAAATGTTGGAACAAGTGAGGTAGTATATTATATAGGAAGAAGATTACTGGCTTAGATTTATATTCAGGGTTCTAATTCCAGTTATATTACTGGCTTTATTTTGGACCTTGGCTTATTGAATTCTTCTCATTTGCAAAATTGGGTTATTGTTTTCTGTCTTTTATTTCAAAAGATGGAATTTTCCATGTTTAATGTTAACTCTAAGTGAAAGAGGTACAATACTTTAAATAAGAGATGAATGGCTATCAGACTCTGAAGGTATAGAAAGGACTTCACTATATTAGATAAATTCTAATATCCCAGCAAAATTGAATATTTCATAATTTTATCATTTCAAGTGATAAATAGCAAAAGCTCAGCAAATAGTGAAGGGAGCTGCAAGTCAAAGGCTGATCTTTAATCCAACACAGTTAAAAAAAAAAAAGGGCACCTTCTTGTCTGTCAAGCCACATTGGCATAAAGATAGCAGTCATAAAAATACATAAAGTGTAAGAAATCCTATCAATTAACCTCTTTGGATGGCAGGTTCTACTGTCATGTATAACTAACAAGAACAAATAAAAACATAAGAGGTGAGCAGTGTCCTTCAAAAATTTTCTAAATTTCTAGAATTCCTTAGCTTCTCCATCATTTCTGCTGGAGAAATGGAACAAAGTCGAATTTTGCCCTTTATTTGAAGACTAGCTGAGCCAGTTCACAGGGTTGGGTGAGAGGAGACGATTAGCATTTTAAGAAGCCAGTTGATATCACACCTGTAGCTGGAAATCAAGCCAACTATATCACAGAAGTCAGCATCTATGCAAATCAGGATCCCTCCCCAAGAATCAGTGGCTAAGCTTTCAGCAGCCCATCACTAGTCCAACTTGATCATACTGTCCTGAGGTGGGGGAATGATACAGCTGTGGAAAGGGAAAATGGAAGTTTTAGTCCAATGTAAGCTGGGCAGACAACACTGACTTGACCTTACACATTTAATTTGTCACAACATATAATTGTATTTAAATATAAAGAACTAAAGTATAGATTCTGTTGTTACTCATGATCATAGATATGATAATTTTTAAAATACATCTTTTAAAATCAACTATTATTGGCATTAACAAAATCTGCTTGTGATGGCAACCCTGCCTATTTGTTCTTGGTTGATTTGTTATTTGGCTTGTTAGTGAACATTTCTTTCTTTATTGCTAAATATCCATCTTCATCACCAGTTATCAAATTAGATGTCATAAAAACATCAAATTGTTAGAAGATGGAAAAACTTAAGCCCATTCTTAAGGAGAATAACAAATTATATATACCTCTTAGGCTAGAAGTTTGACATCTGCTGTTCATGTTCATTCACAATTTATATCTTGATGATGGATCTATATCAACTTTGTTTTAATACTTTAAATAAAAATTCCTTTCCTCCGTCTACCCTTAGTACGTGTATGAAGACACAAAGGATGTGACTCTATTTTGTGTACAACCAGAGATATGAAAAATTGTGCTCTATATGCGTAATATGAATTGTAGTACATCCTGTTGTCATATATAACAAATTAAAATTATAAAAATAAAAAAATTATATCATTAGTTGATGTTTTCAGTTTGCCACTTAAAGTGATATTTAAGCTATCCTTAACTTTTACAGAGTAAGTCGATTTCCTGCTTTTCAATGCTTCTGATTCCAGTTAATTGAACTTATTTTTCTTCTTTGATATTTTCATTGATTTTAATGGAAGATTGGCAGCTGAAAGAATCTATCCCAATATAAGCCTATAATTTCAGTGAGTACCTATGAAAGATGACCTATAAAGAGATTATACTTTCAACTCTGTAAAGAAAACTATACCTTTTACAAATGTTTTTAGGAGTACTGCAGCTAAAATAAAAATGTGAATTGTGATTTTCACCATGATTTAGGGGTTGACACATTTGGTAAGATTATGACATTTTCCCTCAATATCCTCTCTTTATGGTCCAAATAATACCATTTCACATATTTTCTCTGTAGTATATATTATTTTATTTTCACAGATACTTGAATTTCATTTTCAAAAAAATCTCAGAACATTACATTTTCAGATAGAGACAGTCCACTGGTCAAAGAAATAAAACATAACTAAGCTTTATTATGTTTTCATGACATTTCAGATTTTGTGCTAAATCTTGTACAAATATTCTTTCATTTATTTTACATGGCATCTCAAGGTATATACTTGCTGATGGCTGAACTGTGCACCCCAACAAAACACGAAGTCCCGACTCCCAGTATCTCATAACAGGGCTGTATTCGGAGACAGTTATTTTAAAGAAGTTGTTAGGGTAAAATGATGTCATCTGGGTGGATAATAACCAATAGGACTAGTGACCTCATAAGAAAATGAGATTAGGTATTGTGATGCCTCCTGCTTCGCTCTTCTTGCTAAGGATTGCTTTGGCTATTTTGGATCTCTTATTTTTCCAAATGAATTTCATGATTGCTTTTTCTATTTCTATAAGGAATGACAATGTATTTTTAACTGGAATTGCATTGACTGTGCCTAATGCTTTGGTTAGTATGGCCATTTTGACAATATTAATTTTGCCTCTTCAAGAGCATGAGAGATATTTCCATCTTCTAAGATATTCTTCAATATATTTCTTTAGTGTTCTGTAGTTTTCATTGCAGAGGTCTTTTACCTCTTTTTAAAGTTGATTCCTTAGTATTTTATTATTTTTGAGGCTATTGTGAATGGAATAGTTTTCCTAATTTCTCTTTCAGTGGATTTATCATTGATGTATAGAAACGCATTTAATTTATGGTTATTGATTTTATACTCTGCTACTTTGCTGAATTCATTAATTAATTCTAGAAGTTTTCTGGTGGATTTTTTGGATCCTCTAAGTATAGAATCATGTAATCAACATATAATGATGATTTGAGTTGTTTTTCTATTTGCATTCCCTTAATTTCTTTTATCTAATTGCTCTGGCTAGAGTTTCAAAGTCTATGTTGAATAGAAGTGGTGAAAGTGGGCATTACTATCTTGTTCCAATATTTAGAGGGAATGCTTCCAACTTTTCTCTCAAATGATGTTGGCCTTGGGTTTAGCATAGGTAGCTTTTACAATGTTTACATATGTTCCTATTATCCCTAGTTTTTCTAGTGTTTTGAACATGAAAGGGTGCTTTGTTTTGTTGAATGCTTTCTCTGCATCAATTTATATAATCACATGATTCTTTAAGTCTATTGATATGATGAATTATATTTGTTGATTTCCATATGTTGAACCAATCTTGCATCCCTGGAATGAACCCCACTTGATCATGGTGCAGTTTTTTCAATATGTTTTTGTATGCAATTTGCCAGAATTTTATTGAGAATTTTTGCATCAATGTTTATCAAGGATATTGGTCTGCAATTTTCTTTCCTTGATGTCTCTGCCTGATTTTGGTATCAGGATGATACTAGAATCATAGAATGAGTTTGGAAGGGTTCCTTCCTTTTCTATTTATGGAATAATTTAAGGAATATTGGTGTTAATTATGTCTTGTAGAATCCTTCTGGTCCCAGGATTTTTTTTGGTTGGTAAACTTTTGATGGCATCTTCTATTTTCTTGCTTGAATTGATCTATTTAAATAGTGTATGTCCTCTTGACTCAGTGTGAGTTGATCATATGCCTCTAGAAATTTGTCAAAGTTATAGTAACAAAAATGGCATTGTATTTGCATCAAAATAGACATGTAGACCAATGGTACAGAATAGAAGACACAGAGACACATTCACATAAATACAGTTATCTCATACTAGACAAAGGTGCCAAAAACATGCATTGGAGAAAATACAGTCTAGTCAACAAATCATGATTGGAGAACTGGAAATCCATATGCAGTAAAGTTAAACTAAAACCCTATCTCTCACCATGCACAAAACTTAACTCAAAGCAGATCAAGGACATAGGAATTACAGAGACCCTGCACCATAATAGAAAAAAAAAAGTTGACCCAAATCTTTATCATGAGGGTTAGGCCCCAACTTCCTTAACAAGACTCCTAAAGCACAAGAAATAAAATCAAGAATTAATAAATGGGATGGACTCAGACTAAAAAGCTTCTTCTCAGCAAAAGAAACAATGAGATGAGAGAGTCTACATTTTAGGAGCAAATTTTTTTCCACATGCACAACAGAAAGAGCACTAATCTCAAGTATATGTAAAGAACTCAAAAAACTTAACACCAAAAAAACACAAGCAACCCAATCAGTAAATGGGCTAAGGAGACAAATGGACAATTCTCAGAAGAAGATACACAATTGATCAACAAATATATGAAAAAATGTTCAACATCTCTAGTAATTAGAAAAATGCAAATCAAAACTACTGTTAAGGTTTCATCTCATGCTAGTCAGAATGGCAGTTATCAAGAATACAGATAACAATAAGTGTTGATGAGGATGTGGGGGAAAAGGTACACTCATACATTTCTGGTGGGACTGAAAACTGATGCAGCCAATCTGGAAATCATTATGGAGATTCCTTAGAAAACTGGAATGGAACCACCATTTGACCCAGATATTCCACTCTTAGATCTATACTCAAAAGACTTAAAATCAGCATATTATAGTAAAGCAGTCACATCAATGTTTATAGCAGCTCAATTCACAAAGCTAAACTGTAGAACCAACCTAGATGCCCTTCAATAGCTGAATGGATAAAGAAACAGTGATACACATACACACACACACACACACACACACACACACACAGTGGAATATTACTCAGCTTTAAAAGAATAAAATTATGGCATTTGCAGGTAAATGGATGGAGTTGGAGACTATCATGGTAAGTGAAGTAAGGCAATTCCAAAAAACCAATGGCCGAATGTTCTGATAAGTGGATGCTGATCCATAAGGAGAGATGGGCATGGGATAAGTGGAGGAACTTTGGATGGGGCAAAATGGGGATAGGGGTCAAAGGGGTATGAAAGATGGTGAAGTGAGAAGGACATCATTGCTATAAGTACATGTATGATTGATTGCACAAATGGTGTGACTCTTTTTCATGTACAACCATAGAAGTGAAAAATTATGCTGCATTTATGTTCAATGAATCAAAATGCATTCTTCTGTCATATATACATAATTAAATTAACTAAATTAATTAAGAAAAATAAAATGAGATTGAGGCACAGACCATACACAGACAGATGGACATGTGAAGACAAAAAGAGAAGGTAGCTATCTACAAACCAAGGACAGAGGCACTGAGGCAGGAAACCAATCTGCTAATATTTCAATCTTGTGCTTCAAGCCTTCAGATTTGTAATAAAATATTTTTTTTGTTATTGTTTAAGCCACCCATTCTATTGTATTTTGTAAGAGTAAGGCTACTAGACCTATATTGTTGTGGCAACTTCTAGCAGACCTATCCTTTTATTCTTTCTATTTCACCTATCAATACTGAGGCTTAAAGAGATTAGACGTGTCTAAACCACATAGACATGAGTGCTTCAACAGAGACTCAAACTCTCTCATGTTACGCATTAAGCAAATCTCTCTTTGATGCGTATCATAAACCTGGTGCTACTATATCCAAAGGTACAAAAGTGAAGAAAAAAACAAAAGTGGAAATGGATCAAGAGTTCAAAACTATAGGAATAATTCATTGGTCTCCACATCAAAATCAAGCATTGTATGAGAACATTCTCTGTGTTGCTAGTGGCAGCATTGTTGTCTCTGGATTCTCCTTCCTGATATTACAGCAGGCTTTTACTAACCATACTGGGTAAACGTGTTGCTGTTGTGAACCAAAGTCACTTCTCAGAAGTTTATACTGTTAATCACAAGTCAATAAACAAATGAGAACAAAAAAAAGGAAAAATAAGAATTTAAAAAGGAAGCAATTCTTAGCAGTTTACCTAAAATAATATGCTAAACAGTTTTTCAAACCATCAGATATTAGGAATAAATGACTTAAAAAATCCATGGTAGAGTGGTAATTTTTTTTAGAATCTGGAAATATGACATACTACTTGCTTTTATGACTCTACTTACAAGTGCCCACTCTGTCGCATGTGCAGGCTTAATTCATGTTCTGTTCTGTTTGAATTTGGTTTATACAGCATTAGTCTGGTGCTCAATGATTTTGAGAGGACACTACTTTGTATATGACATATTAAGAAAATTCAGACATTTAAAAGAAGGAATTAAACTCCTTTATTTTACTATGACTTTGTAGACTTAAGAAAAGATTGATTTTATAGAGATATCAACTGTCAATTTTCCTTATATATTCTTTGAAATGTAATAAACTTACATACAACTTTCCAAAAAAGTATTTGTTGCATAGAGTGTGGCACATCTACATAATTTTAGATTTTTCTTCCATAGTCATTTTATTCAATTCAACTATAATTGATATTTAGCTTTTAGTGTGTGGGAACTTACTCAGACTATTTTAAAATTACAACTATTCCATACCTTAGAGAAAATACCTATTAGTGGGATAAATTTACACAGTGTAAATTATGGTTTTTTACTATATTATAGTGGTTATATATTTCAAGAAAAAACTAATTTTAAAGTATTTTCAAATAAACACGTTGATCATTAAGAAATAAAATGTTCACATACATATAAGTAATTAATGCCATTTAATGCAATGAATATATATTTCATTTCATATACAGATGTATGTTTTTGGTAGAACAGAAGATGCTAATAATATGATTCTAATTGTAATTAATTCTCATACTTATACCATGATCTCTAATCAGTATATAAGCTGTAATTCTTTGATTATGTTCTGTTTATATGAATTAATAGTATTCTTTATATCATGTAATAGTTATACACAAAGCATAATTAATTTAAAAATTGTTGAATTTTAAACACATTTCCTTAAGGAATTTTAAATATAATTATTATTTTATGAGTGTCCCCAAATTTTATATTATTTATTCATGTGCATACCTAAATTTTAGCTGTATACAAAGGCAAAGACATATATAAATGAAAACTATGTTCTAGAGTACAGTGTAGGATGCTACATCAAATTAAGTCTTATGTAAAACTGATTATAGTTTATAATAATAGGATGTTACTAATAAATTGAAAATATTTTGTTAAAATGAATTTGCTTTGCCAAGAAAATAAAGTTACATCTTTTGCTCAGTATGTGCTTTTTTTTTTTTTTTTGGTTGTTGTTTTGTTGTTCCTAAAACTACAAGAAAGTTTATTTTTAAATTACATTTTTTTTGCTTTAAAAAATTCTGGAAATATTTTTATGGGGTATGTCGCCAATTGAAAATTTGTATTATTCACATAATGACAGCTAAAATAAATGTGAGATTACCTCTTGACCTTCCTAGGGATATCTTGTGCTGTCCACAAAATTCTGGAACGTTACTCCAGTTGTTCCCCACCCCTCCCCAGTCCTTTATGGAGGATCTTGTGATACCTGCCTAGTTTAAACAGATCATGCCTCCCCACCCCACTGCAGGACTGTGACTGATTCATTAATTGAACCAGACACTGTCTCACCTGGGCCTCTTGGGTTGCCACTGTGATCTCTGGGATCTAAAGATCACGTAAGTCTAAAAGTATTGTATTCACATCTACCCCAGGTGGGGAGATACCCCTAGATATGAAGTTGAAAGTGAGGACAGCAGAGTCTAGGGATAGAGATCATCCTATTGGCCTTCTTTGAAGACATGGATTCAACAGAGGCCAAAACTAATGCAAATCCTGGAGCCTCCAGCTACACGAACAAAGCCAAACCAAAATTAAACCATAATGGAATAAACCAGTCTTCTTTGAGTTGACCAGAGTAGCATTTATGTCCCATGAAATCAACAGTTGGATGATAGAAGCACATTATTCAATCTGAGAACCAGGAAATTGAAAGTAATTTAATATGTTTGACAAATGCTTCTTGAGTTCCAAATACGTTCCAGGCACTATTTGAAGCACATGAGATTATAAAACAATGAAGCCTCTGTCCTTTTGAAACCTGTATTTTGGAGGGATATATATAACCAATAAAACATCAGATAAGTAAAATGTAATGTGTCTTAGAAGATAAGAAATGCTATGAAAAAAATTTTTCCCTATTAGCTATGGGAAGCAGAAGTAGAATTGAGTTATGAAAATTTGAAATAGGGAAGTGTGTTTGGGCTTCAATAAGAGGGTGATTAAACCAAGTGTTGAAGGAGGTGAGGCAGTCAATTAGGTTGGAAGATACTTGGACAGAGCAAAATGCCATTGCCAATATAGACTTGTACCTACTATAGCTAAGCAGCAGTAGGGAGAGAGTTTTTATATAGAATATCAGGGAGGCAGGGTCAGAAGCTCATGGGAAATGGGGATTGAGGAAATACTTTTAGGAATAAACCAAGGTAGAAGGAAATACCAGTAACATAGGGGGTCTAGTCCATTAGAGGAAGGACCAACCTTTGACAGGAGATGGAACAGTTAGGAATATAGAGCACTTGGGTATAGATGTAGGTAGATGGGAACCACAATTCATCAACTGAGAGGCTAGAGAGGAAGCAATACAGATTTTTAGACACAGGACAAAGCGCAAAATACGTCTCCAGGAGTTTGAGAGAAAAAGTGGAATAAGAAATTACCATAGCAACTGAGGGGCTCCATAAGGGCCTGCTTATAGCTTTTTATTTTGTAAAAGTGAGAATAGTTGATGCATTTGTTTTTGTCCAAGAATATTCAGCTATATAGGTGCAGGTGTGAAAGAAGGCAGAAAGTTGAATTTAACTAAGCGTATTAGTTTTTTGTCATTATATTGAGGTACTTGCAACAAGAAATTTATTTAAAAAAAAAAGAGGTTTATTTAGTTCATCGTTTGGGAAGTTCAAAGTCATGATCTGGCTGCTCACTGATTTAGCTTCTGGTAAAAGCCTAACAATAGATGGTATCACATTGTGGTGGGATATATGTGGGTGAACCATCACATTGCCAAATAGGAAGTCAGAGAGCTGGGTGGTTGTTAGGAACAGCCTTTTATAACTGGCTCTTGATTGGAGAATTACCCTAATCCCTTCCAAGGGCAACTGACCTCAGTGACCTGTGAACCTTTCATTAAGCCCCACCTCTTAGAGGTTTCACTTCCTCTTAATACCAAGATCCTGGGAACCAAGCTTCCAAGGCATGAACTCCTGAGGGAAATCCCACTCACTACCTCCAAACCACAACATCAAGATGTGGTTTTAGAAGGATATATAACACTCTGAGAAAAGGTAAGCTAGTTGGAGATAAAGGTTAATTATAAGGGTTGATAGTGAATTTTGAGCTGAGTAAAGAGGTTACTGGGGATTTGAAGGAATGAGGGGTGATTCCAGGGGACTGGAAGTACTGGTAATGTGTAAGGAGTACATGGGAAAGTTAGGCAGTGGAGGCCAGTGAGTGGGTGCCACTGAGACTATGGAAATGTGGCAGCTATTTAAATGCAACATATGACTGTGATGAACGTGTTGCTTGGGGAAGAATGAAGGATGTGATCATTGAAAGAGAGGAGTTCAAGAGAATAAAATGCATATATTAAAATTGCTCCTTCTTCTTGGAATACAAAAATTCCTGGACTGCAAGATTTACCTTGGTTGGACCTTGAGGTGCCCTTTGTAATGGCATCCAGCAAAGCAACCAAACGGAGCCTCGTTCTAGGAAGTTTGAGGGGCAGAATCACTTTTCTGACCTTCGACCACATACTTGTTTCAGCTGCTGTTTATTGATGTCTGTTACTCACTTCTGACCTGAATTCTAATTGATATTACTACAAGCCAATTGCTCACCCCATTCATCCTCCTCATTAGCTTAAATGCCAGAATTAGCTTTAAAAAAAATCTCTTTCATCCTTTAAGACCCAGAGTCAAGCACTTCTTAAAGTGTTACTTGGGTCCCTCGGGCAGATTTAACCACTTCTTCCTCCACTTGTTTATGTACTCTCCAAATTCTGAATCATAAATTCTAAAGCCTGAATTCACCATACGTAATCTTTATACATGTCTCACTGGGGAGTTTGACAGATAGTAAGCTATCAAATACTGGTTGAACATCTGACTGATTTGACATGAGCCAAGTGTAACGGACTTAACATAAATCTCTGATATAATAAAGGGCAGCTTGGAGAAAGACTTGCTGTAGCTCTTGCCAGTGTTAGCAGATCAAAAGGGAAGTGGACTCTGGCTTCATAGACGTATATCAGAGAGATCTCAGGGAGAGGACTACTTCAAAAGACTGAAACACATCATTGAGGTTTGCTTCTGAAGCATGACAACTCCATTCTGTCCCCAGGGTGGGGGGGACCCTGGCTGTGATGAAATGCCAATACAGAACTTGACCAGGGGCATTTCTGAACATGGAACTGTTTCTTAGTAGGGTGGTTAGTATAAAAGCAACAGCAGTAGAGAACTCTCAATGGGATGCTATTAAAAGCCAGCTGTTAACTGGTGAAGGGAAGTACTCGAAGACAAGTTGGAGAAACTAGTGCAGGCAATGTTTCATCTGATAATACGTAACTTCCACAAAAACACATAGTTAAAAATGTGTCACAACAGGAGATGTGCTTCAAGCCAAAGCAGCACTATTTAAATGGTGTCTGGATCTGTCATTCTATTAATAAGGCACTGGAGCTTTTCTTTTGTAATTTAGTCTAGGAATACAACAAACAACAATGAACGCAATAAAACTGGGTTCTGAGTTCCAATTGGCTAATTTCCCTCTCGTAGCAGCAGAAAAGCTTGCTGCTTGCTCTACTTCCCTTTTTAAAAATGGCTTTAAACAGAATTATTTACCTTGTTCTTATTCAGGTTACTAGACTTTTACATGAAAAAAAGTTTAGGATTAAGGATGTAGTTCAGTGGTAGAGCACTTGTCTACCATGCAAGAGGCCCTGGGTTCAATCCCCAGTGCTTCCAAAACAAAACAAAACAAAACTAGCAATACTTTCTCATCTAAATTCACATATGTCAGACTGATATGTCTTTATTTATACCATAGTTTATAGTAGTCACAAATTTATAAGAGTCAATAATATTCTGAGTCTGTCTTTGGGCATAGACATAATTCAAATTGACATTGCAATCAATCATATAAATTCAGAAATGGGCAGCATTTTATTTTATACTGTTACCATATTTATGAAATCATACTGTATTTCTGATAATATTCATTTTATGGATTTGCTTCAAAATAGATCTATGAACCATTATAGAAGAAATTAACATTTTTAACTAGTCAAAGTGTCTCAGATTATTTAATAAAGACATGTAAATCACAAAAATGAGAATACTAATAGTATCAGTATCTTTCTAGTTTTTACTTCACAGAAATCATTCTCTGATAAAGAAAAATATGTCAAAATATGACTTCTAGGTTCAGTAACTGCCATTCATTTGTATCCTCATTCAACAAATACTTTCTGTATTCTTTCTATTCACTATTCAACTCTGCAAAATGTCCCCTTCTGGTGACAGAAAAATTGGCAAAGTCTATCTGCTTTTTTTCCTCCTAAAATGACCAATACAAAAGAATTATTAAAGATAATATTTAATAATTTAACTAAAGTACTAAAATATGGAATTGACTTAATAAGTTTTAATATTTAAATGAATCCCTACCTCTCGCCACTGCCCCTGGAAAGCTAAACTGCTTGTGGTCTTGTATATATATAATTGTAGTGCTCAAACTTCCCAGAAGATGGCGATATACAGTGAATGACAACTGTACTCAAACCAAGTGGTCCCATTTCTCAGCCTTCCTTCCAATTTGTATGCTTTCTAACAAGTCTATAAAATTATGCCAGAAACTGATAGAGCACTTGAAGTATATTGAACATATTTGGCAGGATTTATAAAGCCTTGTTTATATCTGTAGATACATACATTTGATGAGTCTAATATGAGAAGGGGGAAATAAAAAAATAGATTTCTATTTTTCAATTTCCCAGAATTTGTTATAAAAATTATGAAGAACATTTGGTAAAGATTAAAAGGAGAGCTTCCTGTACAATTTATTTTAAAGGTGCATTGTTTTTGCTTTTGTTCTGACAGCACAAATCCATATAAGAGATGAAAAACACTGTGGTGGTTAACATAAAAGTCATGTAATTTTGTTTGGGAGAGAAATAGAGAATGACATTAATGAAAGAGCTATAAAATAAATATTATAAATGTACAGAGTAGCTATTTGATTAGAAATTGATCTTAGAAGGTTTGACCTACTTTTCTATGAATTAAATACAACCCCCTGAAGGTATTTTGAGCACATACAGCACTTTTAGAAATACAATTATCTATTTTTTCCCTTTAAAATCTTTAGTGCAGTTTTCTTAAAATGCTACATTTTGAATTTTTGCTCTTAAAAAATGCTATCCCAGACAATAATATATTGTTAGGACAGGAAAAAGAGAATGAGTATATTATAGAAAATACAGATTACTTGAAAGTATAATATTGTAAAAATCTTTATAAATAAGAAACATAAATGAACCTCTGGGAAGATTTTCACTGAAGTGTCCATCTGCCCACATTTGGGGACACAGGAGTTATAGATTGGAAAATAGGACAATTAGGCTCTTGTTTGATCACGTTCACAGTGGGAGAGAGGCAATCTCTGCCTGTCTGTAGAAGGCTGCCTGCCTGCTTCTCAAGAGGCTTCATGAGTTGGAATTCATTACCTGATTTTATCAACACACCAAAAGGAGAGCTACATCTTTGAGATGGACTCATTAACCCAACCCTGGAGACAGAGGTATGAAAACATAATGCCAATTTGTTTCATTCACAATGAGAAGTCCAGTTGTTACAGGAACTGAAATACTTGTGCTAGATCATGTAATTTTCTCCCTGTAGGCAGAATTATTTGAGAGGCCAAATTATAATCAGAAGATTTCCTGGTGATTATGTATTTTAAGACATTGTTTAAATCAGAGGTAGTTCTAATCTTGGTCCTTTCAGAATGGCAATGAATTTGAAATTTCATGAGACTGAGAAACCTAAAGATCAGTTGAAATGTAATTATGTTGCTATTTCATTCTCAGTTTTAAAAAGTATTACCAAATATCAATCAATACTAAAATAGTCAAATTGTTAGCATATTTATATTGTGAATTATTAAACATAGTATACATCAAAACAAATGAACTAATGCTCTATATATCTAACAAATGATAAATGGCATAAAACTCAAAATACAAATTACTACATGTAATATGAGTCTAAATTCTTTAAAGTAAAAATAGAAAAAATGTGCTTTTGTAATGCACATCTAGTTCCTAAAGCTTACAGTTATACAGAAAGTGAATTAAAAGATAATCATCAAAAACATTAGGAGAATAATTACCTCCAAGGAGAGGGAGTACATGGTGGATGTGTTTGTGTGTGTGTGTGTTGGAAATATTTTTATTTGTTAACTGGATGTGGGTTACATGGTTATCTGTTAAACTGCAAATTTCTGTTTTATAAATAAACAAGTTGATCCACGTGAAATTGCTGATCTATAAGACTTTTTATATATACAAAATACTAATTTCATATTGTTTGTTCTACTTAAAACTATATTCTTATCAATTAAAAGTACACAAAACATAGTATTTATATATGTAAGATGATCATGAAAATAAATACTAATATGTACATACACATCCATGAGTTTAGTACCTGCCATTTATTTCCTTGCTCTGTCAGCTGAGGGGTCCTCGAAGCAATGACTCAGTAGCAAAGAGCCCACCCAACCTAATGACCGTGGTCTCTAATAGTATTCTCAAATAAAAAGGAACTGGGGCTCTGTGGAAAAAAAAAATGGCTGATTCTGGGACTGAAACAGTAAATATGCAAGATAAGACTGAAGCATTCTGTAGTGCCACCAAGTAAGGAAATGATCAAAACCAAAAACATAACTACACAAACATATATACACAGAGACAAATAAAACTATGGAATAAGTCTAAGGGATGTAGGAGTCAATTGAAAACCTTCAAATGAGACTAGTATAGGAAGCTGACCAGTTATAGAGAAGAGAGGAGGAAAGGGGAAGTACTGGGTAATGTAATTGACCAAATTATACTGATATATTGTTTGCATGTGCAAATATGTAACAATCAATCTCACTTTATGTATAATTATAATGCATCAATTAGAAGGATAAAAAGAAAAGCTCCTGATAGTCAAGTTGAAACAATTTGAGCAGCACCATCACCAGCAAAAAATGTAGTATCTTCTTCTCAGCAAAAGAAACAATCAATGAGGTAAAGAGAGAGCCTACATTTTGGAAGCAAATTTTTGCCACATGCACATCAGATAGAGCAATAACCTCCAGGATATAGAAAGAACTCAAAAACCCCCGAAAAAACAACCCAATCAATAAATGGGCCAAGGAACTGAACAGACACTTCTCAGAAGAAGATATACAAATATATGAAAAAATATTCAACATCTCTAGTAATTAGAAAAAAGCAAATCAAAACTATTCTGAGATTTCATTTCACTCCAGTCAGAATGACAGTTTTCAAGAATATAAGCAACAATAAGCGTTGGCGAGAATGTGAGGGAAAAGGCACACTCCTACATTGCTGGTGAAACTGCAAATTGGTGCAACCAATCTGCAAAGCAGTATGGAGATTCCTTAGAAAACTGGAATGGAACCACCATTTGACCCAGATATCCTACTCCTTGGTTTATACTCAAAGGACTTAAAATCAGTATACTATAGTAATGCAGCTACATCAAAGTTTTAGCGGCTCAATTCACAATAGTTAAACTGTGGAAGCAACCTAGATGTCCTTCAGTAGATGAATGGATAAAGAAACTGTGGTATATGTACCCAATGGAATATTACTCAGCATTAAAAGAGAATAAAATTTTGGCATTTACAGGTAAATGGATGGAGTTGGAGAATATCATGCTAGGCAAAATAAGCCAATCCCAGAACACCAGGGGACAAATGTTTTCTCTGTTAAGTGGATGCTAATCCACAATGGGGTGGAAAAATGGGATAAGTGGGGAAACTTTAGATGGGGCAAAGGAGAGAAGGAGGGTGGGGGCAAAGAGTAGGAAAGATGACAAAATGAGATGGACATCATTGCCATAAGTACATGTATGATTGCAAGATGGTGTGACTCTATTTCATGTATAGCCAGAGAAGAGAAAAATTCTGCTCCATTTGTGTACAATGAATTGAAGAGCTTTCTACTGCCATGGACAACTGGTTAGAATAAATAGTAAATAGTAGTATCTAATAGTAGCCTACAATATAAAATTAAGACCCATGACCTATGCTTACATTAATTTATTAATGACTAAAAATAAATAAGTAAATGGGGAAGACTAGACAAATATCTCATGCATAAAGATTAAAAATAATTTATGCAGACAATGTAACTGTTGAGATGGTATAAAATAACTCTCCATTCAATATATGTTGCATAAATACTCCCTCAGCCACGTGACCAAGGTAGCATCAACAATGGTTAATTCATGTGGATAGTATATATTGGCTTTGTCATGAGAAGGATGGCTCTTTACATCTGTGACCTTCCTCCCTAAAATCTGTTTAGCCATGAGAAAAAAATATCACACAAATCCCCAAAACTTCTCACCATCCTACTCAAAACTGTCAACCATGAAAAGTCTGAGAAATTTTCACAGCTAAAAAGAGTGTAAGAGAGGATTACTAAATGTAATATGGTACCCTGAATAAGTTTCTGGAACTTCTGTTAAAAACTAATGAAATCTGAATAAACAATGGACATAATTAGTGGTATAAAATCAATATTGTCTTTTTTGTCTGTGACGATTGTCCCTTAATGACATAGAGGATAATGGGGGTGTCTAGATGTTGGCGTTATTGGAACTCTCTGCATTATCTTTGCAATTTTTCTGTAGATCTAAAACTGTTTTAAATTTGGCTTATTTTAAAAAATAGTCACTTTATGTTTTTCCCCCAAGTATATGAACAAATTATTAGCTTCTCACTTTTAGTGGTGATACACAGAATATTGCCCATACCTGAATGTATTTTTCAAAGGGGTAGGTGTTCATATCTTATTTGTAACTTGCAAAGTATTAGCTTTCTTATTTGCCATGGTGAAGTCCAGTAAATATTTCATCATAACACAATGTTTGTTGAAAGAAAAATTAAACAGTTCCATTTGGTTATGTCATAGTCAAAGGGATTTGATAACCTAGCACTTATTAAGCCCTATTCATTCTGATAGTAGAGTTGACTGGCCATGTTGGATTGTCTGTGATTCTGCAGGTGAGAGAAATTGAGTTGTTTTAGTGTCTCTTCATTAGATTAGCAATATTGGGTAAAAGTGATATATTTCTATAGACTCAAAACCTATGAATAAAGTATCCAGTCAGCAGAACCAAAGCCAGTGTTTCTTACATGAAGATGGAATTTCATGCAACCACGTGAAGGTCAGCTGAATTATGCTGAATATTCTCAAATGCACATTAATTGATATTTTGTCTCCTCAAGTCACTGCTAGGAGTTTGGAAGGCAATGTCTCATCCAAGTGGCCAGAGTTTACCATGATTAGATGCAACTTTGAGAACCAAAATATTCCTAGATCCTTGGTATCTGTGGAGGATATATATTGGCATTGAGGCTTCCTATATGCAGAAAGGGGATTGTCAGAGGGTATATACACAAACAGGGGAGTCTCACATTGAGTTGTCCAAAGTGATACAAAGTTCTTTAGATACAACAGTAGTTCTTAATTCTGCACTGGTCAGAATACATCTGAATTCAGTGCTCGCTTCAGGGCAACATTACTAGAAATGGCCACAGGCACATGGACCTGTTAAGAGAAAGTATATGAGGTAGAGAACTGGAACAATAATTCCATATGAGAAAAGGTGAGATGTTTAGTCTGAAGGGAAGGCATGAGTTTTCATCAGGAAGAAGGAATAGTGCTAATTTATGTTGCCCCAGATAGATCAAAGTAGCAACAGGTAAAAGTTCCAGGGCAACATATTTTGGAATATTGTTAAGTAGGCTATTTCTTTATCTTTTTTTAAATATTTATTTTTTAGTTTTAGGTAGACACAATATCTTTATTTATTTATTTATTCTTTATGTGGTGTTGAGAATCGAACCCAGTGCCTCACGCATGCTAGGTGACCACGCTACCACTTGAGCCACATCCCCAGCCCCAAGTAGGCTATTTCTAATAGAGCTTTTGGAAGATGTGAGGCTATCTTATAAGGTAGTGAGGTCCTTGTCACTGCAACTTCCTAGGTAGGGGTGAAACAAACTGTGGGGAATTCTGAAGAGGGAAATCATTCAATGTACATCTAGGCATTTACGTGAAGGAAGAGAATAAGTCCAAGAAGAAAAGGGCAGGGAACTGGAAGGCATGCGTCTGAGTCCTGTGGTTACTGTGAATGGGGGAATTGGAAAACCCATTACTTAACAAGGGCAAGGCAACTAAGTACATTTTAGACAGGATTTTCCAAGACAAAAAACTGATTTTGTAAGTGTGTGTGTGTTTGTATGTGTATATATGTGCATATGTATGTATATATGTATATGCACATATATGTATATATTTTCATGTGAGTCAATCAAGAATTATCTCAAGTAATTAGGGAGACCCACAAGTGCTTTGGTATAGTTCCAGTTTGAATTTGAAACCCTGAGAAACAGAAAAGATATGTTGCGGCTTAAATCCAAAGGCAGTAAAAAGTCAGTCATAGCTAGAGAGGCTTAAAAGCTTATTCTGAAGAAGGTCAGCATTTTGTTCAGGTCTTCGACTGATTGGATGAGGTCAGTCCACCACAGGGAGGATTATCTGCTTTACTCAGTCCATCAATTTAAATGTTAGTCTTATTCAAAGACACCATCCTAGAAACATTCAAATAATATCTGGCCAAATATTGATACACCCCATGGCCTAGGCAAGTTGTCACATAAAATTAACCGTCCCAGATACAAACCATGAGGAGATGAGTCTGGAACAATGCAACAGTTAAAAGTCCCAGACCAGCTGAGTTGGCCTTGGATGAAGGGAGACAGATTGCATGATAGTGAGGGAGATGAACATCAGTATGGCTTTGGGACCAACAAGTTAAGAGTGTCTATCATTAATAATCTGAAGTCCTTTCAGGTGTTGTGGCTTGCCATCACCTGAAGTGGGGGACTTAATTTCAGACACAGATGAGCTTTGAGGTGAGAGATGTAAATTCTTTTGTAGCAAATCAAATTCTCTTGGCCCCAGCTGTGACACCATCATCATGGTGGAGATCAGTGTTACATGTGTTCACACAAGTACAACGTGGCACTTGTTTGGACTTCCTCAGTGGAACAGATTAGGATTCCTATAGCAATCTACACACCTCATATCTGCATAAACTAGAAAAGAATTAATGCCCTTGGGATTACCCTTGACCCATGGTGGGTAGAAACTGACAGATAAATCATTTTCATTATCCTCTCTGAAATATACTTCCTCCTAAGGTTCTTTTGAAGTTCCCTCAGGATGGAGTGTCATTCCCGAATATTTGTGGTTAACCTGATGACCCTTATTACTGCTCCTGGAAATCACTTTGCAAACAGATTTGCTAATCACACCTTTGTCTCAGTCTCTGCTTTCAGAGAACCAAGGTGGACACTGCCTTAATTCTCATAAGTCCCTTAAAAACCAAACTTATTTCCTTATGGTTTTCTGAATATGTTTGCTTCAGGTGTTCCACCATTTACAAATGTTCTTCAGTTGTCTGAAAATAAAAATAGAACCCATGCCAAAGTAAATACGATGCAAAATGGATTACATTGAAATAAAATCCATTTACCTTTGCACGTCTCTTTACAAATGACCTTTCCACCAGCTTAGAATCATCTGTGGCAGGTATTACAGAAATACAATACTTCATCTTCAGAGAGACTAAAATTTCTAAGCTGATCTCTTTAAAAAAAATTGTCCCCTAATCATGTTTGATCTGATGGATTTGTTATTTCAAGCTTTCTATTAACCAGATGCCCTGGCATTATTTCCAAACTCCAGAAATAAGAAATATAGGTGTTAAGCAGATTTCCTGTGTACTGGTTAACACCTTCACTAAGTTAACAGAATACCCACACACAAGTTGCATGAAGTGGATTTATTACTAATAGATAAAAACGAAGGAATGAACAGAAGACTAGGAATTATGATAAGATCTCGCAAGGCTCAGGAAACCTGCCCCAGACTGGTAGAGTGTCATCTGTAAGTGTTCCACTTATATTGTTGCTGAGGTAGCCTGGAGAATGAAGCCTGCCATAGATTTTATACCTTGGGGCAGCATGGTTTGCTTGGCTAAAGCATTGAAGGGTATCTATTTCTTGAAGAGACAGGAACAGAGCTCAGGTTGTTTAGCCAGCATGTCTTCATCTCAGGATGTTGCATTATCATTTCATTCTATGGTTCTTTTTTTTTTTTAAATCCATGTTTTAAAATGGATACCTAACAATAGTACTCATTAAGTGGGGTACCATATAATGATAAACATGAATGTTGCTACTTAAACCAAGTAAAATGCATTTAACTCCTCAAATATTTGCCATTTCTTTAGGATGAAAATGTCCAAGTCCTTCCTTCTAGCTTTTTGAAATAAACAGTACATTATTATGATTTATAGTCACCTTGCTGTACAATAGCAGGACAGAATCACTTGTTCCTGCCTAACCGTAACTTAGTGCATGATGACCAACCCTTCCCCACCCCTCCCTCTGGTTGCCTCTGGTAACCACAATTCTACTCTTGGCTCCTATGAAATCATTTTTTTAATATTCCACATATTTATTTGATATTGCTCTCTTTTTCTAAGTGCTAGCTTAGGATTTGTGTATTTTGTTTGGTTTGTGTATTTTGTACCATGTTTTCAAAGAACCAGCTTTTTGTTTTCTTAATCTTTTGATTTGTGTTTTTATTCTACATTTTATTGATTTCTGCTCTGTTATTATTTCTTTCCTTCTAAACTAATTTTGAGCTTTGGTTGTTTCTTGTGTGTGTGTGTGTGTTTGAGATATAGTGATAGGTTGTTTATTTATTTCAGATCTGTGTTCTTGATGTGGGCATGGGTTGCTATAAACTTCCATCTCACTACTGCTTTTGCTGTGTCATTTACTTTTTAATAGACTGTATCTCCATATTCATTTGTTTCAAGATATTTTCAAATGTTCTTGATTTCTTCTTGAATCCATTGGTTGCTCAAAAATAAGTTGTTTAATCACCCTGATTCCGAAACCAGACAAAGACTCCTCAAAGAAAGAAAACTACAGACCAATATCTCTAATGAACCTAGATGCAAAAATCCTCAATAAAATTCTGGCGAATCGAATACAAAAACACATCAAAAAAATTGTGCACCATGATCAAGTAGGATTCATCCCTGGTATGCAAGGCTGGTTCAATATACGGAAATCAATAAATGTTATTCACCACATCAATAGACTTAAAGATAAGAACCATATGATCATCTCAATAGACGCAGAGAAAGCATTTGACAAAGTACAGCATCCCTTTATGTTCAAAACACTTGAAAAACTAGGGATAACAGGAACGTACCTTGACATTGTAAAAGCTATCTATGCTAAGCCTCAGGCTAGCATCATTCTGAATGGACAAAAGTTGAAGGCATTCCCTCTAAAATCTGGAACAAGAGAGGGATGCCCTCTATCACCACTTCTATTCAATATAGTTCTCGAAACACTGGCCAGAGCAATTAGACAGACGAAAGAAATTAAAGGCATAAAAATAGGAAAAGAAGAACTTAAATTATCACTATTTGCAGATGACATGATTCTATACTTAGAAGACCCAAAAGGGTCTACAAAGAAACTACTAGAACTAATAAATGAATTCAGCAAAGTGGCAGGATATAAAATCAACACGCATAAATCAAAGGCATTTCTGTATATCAGCGACAAAACCTCTGAAACGGAAATGAGGAAAACTACCCCATTCACAATATCCTCCAAAAAAATAAAATATTTGGGAATCAACCTAACAAAAGAGGTGAAAGATTTATACAATGAAAACTACAGAACCCTAAAAAGAGAAGTAGAAGAAGATCTTAGAAGATGGAAAAATATACCCTGTTCATGGATAGGCAGAACTAACATTATCAAAATGGCGATATTACCAAAAGTTCTCTATAGGTTTAATGCAATGCCAATCAAAATCCCAATGGCATTTCTTGTAGAAATAGATAAAGCAATCATGAAATTCATATGGAAAAATAAAAGACCCAGAATAGCAAAAGCAATTTTAAGCAGGAAGTGTGAATCAGGCGGTATAGCGATACCAGATTTCAAACTATATTACAGAGCAATAGTGACAAAAACAGCATGGTACTGGTACCAAAACAGGCGAGTGGACCAATGGTATAGAATAGAGGACACAGAGACTAATCCACAAAGTTACAACTATCTTATATTTGATAAAGGGGCTAAAAGCATGCAATGGAGGAAGGATAGCATCTTCAACAAATGGTGTTGGGAAAACTGGAAATCCATATGCAACAAAATGAAACTGAATCCCTTCCTCTCGCCATGCACAAAAGTTAACTCTAAATGGATCAAGGAGCTTGATATCAAATCAGAGACTCTGCGTCTGATAGAAGAAAAAGTTGGCTCCGATCTACATATTGTGGGGTCGGGCTCCAAATTCCTTAATAGGATGCCCATAGCACAAGAGTTAATAACAAGAATCAACAAATGGGACTTACTTAAACTAAAAAGTTTTTTCTCAGCAAGAGAAACAATAAGAGAGGTAAATAGGGAGCCTACATCCTGGGAACAAATTTTTACTCCTCACACTTCAGATAGAGCCCTAATATCCAGAGTATACAAAGAACTCAAAAAATTAGACAATAAGATAACAAATAACCCAATCAACAAATGGGCCAAGGATCTGAACAGACACTTCTCAGAGGAGGACATACAATCAATCCACAAGTACATGAAAAAATGCTCACCATCTCTAGCAGTCAGAGAAATGCAAATCAAAACCACCCTAAGATACCATCTCACTCCAGTAAGATTGGCAGCCACTATGAAGTCAAACAACAACAAATGCTGGCGAGGATGTGGAGAAAAGGGTACTCTTGTACATTGCTGGTGGGACTGCAAATTGGTGCGGCCAATTTGGAAAGCAGTTTGGAGATTCCTGGGAAAGCTGGGAATGGAACCACCATTTGACCCTGCTATTGCCCTTCTCGGGCTATTCCCTGAAGACCTTAAAAGAGCATGCTACAGGGATGCTGCCATATCGATGTTCATAGCAGCACAATTCACAATAGCTAGACTGTGGAACCAACCCAGATGCCCTTCAATAGATGAATGGATAAAAAAATGTGGCATCTTTACACAATGGAGTACTATGCAGCAATAAAAAATGACAAAATCATAGAATTTGCAGGGAAATGGATGGCACTAGAGCAGATTATGCTTAGTGAAGCTAGTCAATCCCTAAAAAACAAATACCAAATGTCTTCTTTGATATAATGAGAGCAACCATGAACAGAGCAAGGAGGAAGAGCAGGAAGAAAAGACTAACATTTAACAGAGTCATGAGATGGGAGGGAAAGGGAGAGAAAAGGGAAATTGCATGGAAATGAAGGGAGACCCTCATTGCTATACAAAATTACATATAAGAGGTTGTGAGGGGAATGGGAAAATAAACAAGGAGAGTAATGAATTACAGTAGATGGGGTAGAGAGAGAAGAAGGGAGGGGAGGGGAGGGAGGATAGTACGAGATAGGAAAGGTAGCAGAATACAACAATTACTAATTGGGCATTATGTAAAACTGTGGATGTATAACCGATGTGATTCTGCAATCTGCATTTGGGGTAAAATTGGGAGTTCATTACCCACTTCAATCTAATGTATGAAATATGATATGTCAAGAGCTTTGTAATGTTGTGAACAACCAATAAAAATAAATAAATAAATAAATAAATAAAAACAAAACAAAACAAAAAAAAATAAGTTGTTTAATTTCCATGTATTTGCATAGTGTCTAAAGTTTTTATTGTTATTTATTTCTAGCTTTATTGCATTGTGGTCAAAAAGGTACTTGATATGATTTCAGTTTTTAAAAACTGTGTTGATATGTTTTGTGGCCTGTCATGTAATAATTTACACTGGGGAACATTCCATGTACTAATGAGAAAATTATGCATTCTTCAACTGTTGGATAAAATATTCTGTATATGTCTGTTAGTAGTGTTTGAGTGAGGGTGCAGTTAAACTCTGTTATTTCTTTGTTGATTTTCTTTGTGGCTGATCTGTACTTTATTGAAAGTGGGATGTTAAAGTCCCTGAGTATTATTGTATTGAAGTCTGTCTTTCCCTTTATATATTTTTAAAAAATATTTGAGTATTCCTATATTGGGTTCATATATATTTAGAAATGTTATTTCTTCTTGCAAAATTGACACCATTATCATTATATGTCTTTTTTTCTCTTTTGAAGTCTATTTTATCTAAATATAGCTATTCCTGCTTTCTTTGGGATTCCATTCACATTAAATATCTTATTCTATCCCTTCACTTTCAGTCTACAGATGTCTTAAGAGGTGAAATGAATTTCTTTTTTTTTTTTAAAGAGAGAGTGAGAGAGGGAGAGAGAGAGAGAATTTCTTAATATTTATTTATTTATTTATTTTAGTTTTCAGCAGACACAACATCTTTGTTTGTATGTGGTACTGAGGATCTAACCCAGGCCTCACGCATGCCAGGCGAGCGCGCTACCGCTTGAGCCACATCCCTAGCCCAAATGAATTTCTTGTAAGCAACATATAGTTGGATCTTGTTTACTTATCCCTTCAGTTACTCTGTATCTTCCAATTGGAGAATTTAATCCATTTAAATTCAATTGACATTATTGAATGATAAGCAATTACAGACAGCTAGGTAATGTCTACAGCCATTATGTAATGTGTATTCTGGTTTTGTTGTAGTTCCTTGTTTTCTTTCTCCCTAATAGTCTTCCTTTGTGTTTAAGCAATTTACTCTAGTAATATGTTTTGATTCCTTGCTTGTTATTTTGTTATTATTGGTTTGTTTATTATTGATTTTTTTTGCTATGTGGCTACCAAGAAGCATACAAAAAAATCTTTTGATTGTAGTATACTAGTTTGAAATAACAACTTAACATCATCATAAAGACAAAAAAAAACATAAATAGAAAGAACAAAGGAAAATATAATAAGATAACTTTCTACTTACACTTCATTTCTTCTCACATTCTGAATTTTGTTATGCCATTTTATATCTTTCTATATCACCTATTCCTTAACATATTAACTTAGTTGTTATCATTTTAGTTGTTTTGTATTTTAATCTTCATACTAAATATGTGAATGGTTTATGCACCACGTTTACAAATTTACGGCATTCTGAATTTATTTGTATAATTACCAGTGAATTTCATACCACCCCATGTTTTCTTCTTACTCATTAATATTTCTTTTAATTTGAAGAACTGACTTTAGCATTTCTGTAGAACAAGTTAGGTGGAAATGTATTTTCTCAGCTTTTGATTGGGAATGTTTTTATTACCCCTTAATTTCTTAAGAATAACTTTGATGTGTATTATGTTCTCAGTTGACAGTTTTTTAAATTTTTCCCTTCAGTACTATAAAAATCTCATGCCATTCTCTCCTAGACTCTAAGGTTTTCTCTGAAAAGTCTGTAGTCAGGTGAACTAGGACACTTATATGTATTATTTGCTTTTTTTTTTCCTCTTGAAACCTTGAGAATGTTCCCTATTGTACACCTTTGTGAGTTTGATTACAAAGGTAGACTTGGTTGAGTTAAATTTGACTGGTGATCTTTGAACTTCCTGAATCCAGGTAGTTTCCTGTTCCTCTGTGTTTGGGAAGTTTTCTGCTTTCCTTCCTTCCTTCCTCCCCTCCTCCCCTCCCTTCCCCTCCCCCCTCCCTCCCTTCCTTCCTTCCTTCCTTCCTTCATTCCTTCCTTTCTCTCTTCCTTCCTTCCTTCATTCCTTCCTCCCTCCCTTCCTTCCTTCTTTCATACAGGAAATTGAACCCAGGGGTGATTAACCACTGAGCCACATTCCTTGCCCTTTATATGTCTTATTTGGAGACATGGTCTCACTAAGTTGCTTAGGGCTTCATTAAGTTGCTGAGGCTGGCTTTGAACTTGTGCTCCTCCTGCTTCAGCCTCCCAAGTTGCTACAATTACAGGCAAGCACCATAGCACCCATCTTCTGCTATTTTTTTTTTTTGAGTAGAGTTTATCCTCCTTTGACATTCTCAAAACTTGAATACCAAAAACTTGAGTATTTGTTCTTTTATACTGTACCAAAAATCCTGTAAGCTTTCACCATTCCTCTTCATTCTTTTCTCTTTTTTTCTTCTACAATTGTTTATTTCCAACCAGTCTGTCTTCAAGTTCACCAATTATTTCTTCTATTTGACCTGTCCTACTATTGATGCCTTCTGTTGTGTTTAAATTTTGCTGAGTCTATTTTTCAATGCAAGAATTTATGTTCAATTTGAAAAAAATGCTTTAATTTCTTTATTAAGTTTCTGTTAGAGTATTGAAACATTTCTCCGTGTTTCCTTGAAGCTCCTCATTAAAATATCTGTTTTAAATTCTGAGAGTTCTTCCATATTGATTACTACTAGGTCAGTTTCTGGCACCTTATTGTGAGCATTAGTTTAGGTCATGGTTTCTTGAAAGCTCTTGATTCTTATTGATATGTGATATCATCTGGGTGTTGAGAGATTAGGTATTTATTTTGGTCTTTTTAGTCATGCTTTGTTTATACCCATCTTTATACAAATTCTAAGCAGCCAATTTATTTTCTCTGAGCTTGTACTCACTTCCACTATTTTAGCACTGGATGACACTCAGGTCTAGATTTGCCAGAAGTCTGCTGTCCTAGGTTTGTTGTTCATAAAGAAATAGGGTCAAATGGTGGTTCCATTCCCAGTTTTCCAAGGAACCCTCTCCTTAGCCTATACCCAAAGGACTTAAAAACAGCATACTATAGGGCCACATCCACATCAATGTTTATAGCAGCACAATTCACAATAACTAGATTGTGGAACCAACGTAGAAGTCCTTCAGTAGATAAAAAAATGTGGCATATATGCATAATGAAATGTTACTCAGCAATGAAAGAGAATAAAATCATAGCATTTGCAGTAAATGGATGGAATTAGAGAAGATAATGCTAAGTGAAGTTAGCCAATTCCAAAAAACCAAATGCCGAATGTTTTCTCTGTTATAAGGAGGCTGATTCATAGTGGGGTAGGGAGGGGGAGCATGGGAGGAATAGACAAACTCTATAGATAGGGCTGAGGGGTGGGAGGGGAAGGGAGGAAACATGGGGTTAGAAATGATAGTGGAATGTGATGGACATCATTATCCAAAGTACATGTATGAAGACATGAATTGGTGAGAACATACTTTGTAAACAACCAGAGATATGAAAAATTTGTGCTCTATATGTGTAATATGAATTGTAATGTATTCCACTGTCATTTATTTTTTAAAAAATCAATAAAAAAGTAAAAAACAAAAGATTAAAAAAAATGAAATAGGGGAAGGACTGGGGTTGTGGCTCAGTGGTAGAGTGTTTGCCTAGCACATGTGATGCACTGGGTCAATCCTCAGCACCACATGATAAAGTAAATAAATAAGATAAAGGTAAAAATTATTTTAAAAAAATGAATAGAATCAGATGAAATAGTGTATTAATCTGTGCTGTCCAACTTGTGCCCTCAACAAATAAGTTTAAAAAAAAAGAAAAGAAATAGTGGAGTACTTAGTAAGAACAGTCTCTCCCAAAAAGCCTCTACCTGTGGCTAGGATAGGCTTAGTGTCAGTGCTATTGAAACCCAAATTTATGCTTCCTGTGCACAGGCCTGTAGTCAAGCACTTCAGGGTAAAGCACATCTCTGGGCAGAGTCACCTCAAGCTCCTATTTCATAATTTTGACCATCAACTCTACCAAACTGTGGTAACACCCTGAGCCCATAAACTACAAAGACCAGCACCATGCTATAGTGGGACTAATGCCCACAGTTCTGTGGAATGCCTATTGCTGAAAGAGACTTGTGTGCCCAGAGCTCCACAACCAGCCACAGGTGATGCAAGCTGTAATAGAAGTCTGATAGAGTAGGACTATATGTACTTTCCCTGGCATTGGAGCTATTCCAGAGTTTCTGTCTGCAGCATGTAATGGGTGTGGTTAGGACCTTTCCACTGTCAATTTAACCAGCCCAGCACTGAGTTCCAGGGTAAAATTTGGTATTTACTACATTGTTATTACCCCAGTTAATGGGTTCTTGCACAATGCTATGCTGCCCAAGTTTGATATAGTGTTGGTGAAGGCTGCACTTGGCTACCTACACTGATATAAGCGGAATTGTGTTTGATTTTCAGTTTGGCAAGGACCTGCACAATCTCAGGGGTGCACAAAGCTCCACTCCCTTACTGGTTGTGGTGCTGGCCAGAAAGACAAGTCTGTACTACTGGGGTTCAGGTGTCTGTGTTGTGGTTGGGCAATTCTGTATCTCTGTCTGTGAGTTCTAACCTGATGACAGTTGTTCTGCCTGAGGTTGTGGTACTGGAGAGAGTCCCTTGGTCACCAAAGCTAATGCTATGGTGAGTTACTCCTATGACTCAGAGGCTCAGGAGCCTGTATATAGTCTAGGGAGGAACTGGTGTACCCAGGCCTCCTCCAAGACTGGTAATGATGTTGTTGAAACTCAAATTTATCCTGCCTGTGCACAGGTCCCCACCATGTTGGGGATGAGCTTTTTCAGTGCGCTTTGGTCTTCATACAGGGTCTTTAGCTTCTACCTGGTGCTGTGCCTCACCACGGGTCTGACATTGGACTCTGGGAAGCAGCCTTGGGCTAACTTTAATTTCCTCCTCCCCAGCAAGTAGAATCATTCTTCCTGCTCTGTGTAGGAAGTGGAGTAGGTCTGGTAGAAGCAGTTAGTCTGGCTTAATGTGGTTATAGAATCCTGATCTATGGATATGGACCTGGGGATAGGAGTCATGGGGCTTTGCCAAGCACTGGATTTCTCCATGGCAGGACTAGTAATGGGTTTCAGGGCTACAGCCTGGATTGAATTCTCTTTCCTTCCTTGAAGCAAGAGTCATCTTTCTTCCTGTTGGAGGAAGGGTGGCACAGGTCACTTTTTCCTTCCTACCTTCATATATATGTATTATATATTATATATATATTATAATTTTGTTATAACAACAACAGACATCATAGTCTCTCACCTGTCCTTAGTTCTTGTAAAAGTATATGAATAACTATTTAATTTCATATGTCTAGGGAGAGAATCATTGGAGGATCTTACTCAGTTGCCTTCTTGTTCCTTCTCCCTACATTTATTTTTGAGAACTACAAATGAGAAAGGGATGAGAACTGGGTGGGTCCGAGGTCACTTGGAGAACTACTTTGCAACAGGGAAAAATCTTTGATAATGTTCTTTTTCAATGTTTTCTGGTACACACGTTAAGGCAGAAATGGAAGGTTAAGCTGAAAAATCTGTAAAATACTTATTTTTGTTAAAATTTTCAACAGTGTAGTTTAGGAAGAAAAGGTCTTTGATTAGTTTTTTTTTTCATTAGGCATCTAAATATCAAACATAAATAATGTCTACTTTAGTATGTACAGATTTCTTTTCAGTATGGTCGCTATTCTCAAGATGAAGATTAACATCAACACTCAGAGCAAACAGTCAAAATGGAATTCCATTATGTAACTGCATTATATGGAAATTTGGAGTTAGACTTGAGAGATACCTAAGTGTAAATCCCTCATATTTATTCTCCATGAAAAATATTCATTCATGAATTCTTGCAAGTGAATAGCTGATCCACAATGCATACATTTAGAATGAGGTACTTATAGCCCAATTATTGTAAGTATGCTATATACAAAAATGAATGCCTCTAAATGTAGAGTTAATCACAAATCAACTTAATCAACTTGCTCTTTAAATTTGAAGTAATTTATTGAGTTGAAGCTTAAATAAAGCAGATAGAAACTATGACTAAGTTACAAAGGTATATCAACTAGAAATGTGAAGTCAGAAAAAAAAACGTAAAATTTATAAGTACTTAATGTTCACAAAGTACATGGTAGCAAAGTTTTAGAGGTAAAGGCAAAAAAAGTTTATATCAATAAAATCATAAAAATATGTGCTATGTGCATCTTTTGATTCTTTGGAAAGCAACCCTAGTTTCATGCCAAACTTATATTTGGTAATATCTAAGCTAAATATTCTAAGTAATAAGCAACATATTTTTGGATGCTCTAATTAGAATAATTCAGGTTGGAATTTCCTTGGCTTAAATACCAGACTTTAAAATATTAATAAAACCCATTTAAAGAAACTCAGAACATTTGAAACTCGAGTTCTAATTAAATATTAAATTCTAACTTAAGGGGAAAGATTTGACCATTACTGTGATTTATGAGACAAAAGTTTAGCAGAATTAATTTTCCTTATTCCTTCTTTTCTTCTCGCCTTCTCTTCCTGCAATCCTCTCTTTCCCTTCTCATCTTTTCCCTGTTCTGTGAAACTGCTCCTGTATGATGCTTTTAGTTTGCTAGGACTGTGTTATGGTTTGGATATGAAGTGTTCCCCAAAAGCTCCTGCGTGAGACAAGGCAAGAAAGATAAGTGGTGAAATGATTGGTTGATGAGAGTCTTAACCTAATCAGTGCATTAATCCTCTGATAGGGATTCACTGGGTGGTAACTGTAGGCATGTTGGGTATGACTGGAGGAGATAGGTCACTGGGAACATGCCTTTGGGGTTTACATTTTGTTTGTGGTAGGGAGAACTCTCCCTGTTCCTGGTGCCATGTCCTGAGCTGCTTTCCTCCATCACACTTTTCTGCTCTGATGCTTTGCCTCACCCAGGGTCCAGAGCAATGGAACTGGCTGTTTGTGGACTGAGACCTCTGAAACTATGAGCCTCAAATAAACTTTTTCTCTTTAAAATTGATCTTGTCAGGTCTTTTAGTTGCAGCAGAAAAAAAAAATGACTAAAACAATTGGCCTTAACAGACAGAGTGAACTAAATAGCAGAAATTTATTTTTTCACAATTGTAGGGGCTGGAAACTCAAGCTCAATGTGTTGACAGGTTTGTTTTTTCCTGAGGTCTCTTTTCTTATATTGCAGATGGCTTCCTTCCCACTATGTCCTCAAAAGACATCTTCTCCGTTCAAGTTCACCCCTCTTGCCTCTCTTCTTAAAAGGATGCCAGTTATATTGGATTAGGGCCCACCCTGAAGACCTCCTTTAACATTAATCACCCCTTTAAAGGCCTGACTTTAATTACAATTGTATTCTGAAATATCAGGATTTAAGGATTCAACATATGAATTTGCAGCGAGGAGGGACAGGCACACAATTGAGTCTCTCATTCATATATATATACACACAGGATTTCATTGATAAGATTTTCTACTTCCTATGACTACACAATCTAATTAAGCAATTTATAAAATTATAAAATTAAGTGCAACAGAATTCTTATAGAAAAAGAATTATGGTCCTAAATTGTATAATTTGCCTGTTCGTTAGGTCCCATCTCAGTACCTTGTAAGTTGGGTTAAGTTTCTTTCTACTATTCTTCCTCCCTTCATTCATTTTTACCTCCTTTCAACATCAATCTCTCTCTGATAAACATGTTCTGTTGATTGCTGAGTTTCTCAGTGGCTCAACTATTTTGCCTTCCCTCTTGAGGACTTAACTGTTCCCCAGATTAAAAGATCTGCCCATCTTTTTTTTTTTTAATTCACTTGAAACGAGTAAGTTCTTATTTAATTTAACTGTTTAGTACTTACTTGACATTGTCAATTATTTTTTATTACTTTTGGCAGTTTCAGTTCTCAATATATCCAGAAAATTTTATGTATTTTTATCTACAGTTGAGACCCCTACCTAAATTCCAAACCTACATAACAAACCACTAGACCATTGTACTTGGATACAGCAGAGTCCAAATGCAATAGATTGAAAATTGAGGTGTTTATTTCCCAGGCCTTTTCTTTCCCATTTGGGCATTTCTATCTCCGTTGCCCACTCACTCATTTCTTTCTCAGTTTCCCCGTCTCGTTGCCTCCTTCCTTTCCTACTGTGTCCAATCTACTTATTTCATCAATTCCATAGTCACATTTCACACCACATTTTACATTTGTAAAATTATGATGCTTCAGGGCTGGGGTTGTGGCTCGGAGGTAGAGCATGTGCCTAGCATGTGTGAGGCACTGGGTTCGATCCTCAGCATCACATAGAATAAAATGAAGACATTGTGTTCACCTGTAACTAAAAACTAAATATTAAAAAAAAATTGTGATGCATCAAACAATGGTATGTCATGGTTTATTAAGTGGGAGGCTTTTCTTTCCCAGTATTATATACAATAACAGTTATGAGTTGGTGGAGTTTTAAATTGTATGAAATATAACAATGTCACTTATAATAGATCGTACATCCTCCTATCTGTGAAATATGCCCACTTTTCTCCATTTTCTCTGCAGCTTTTCAAGGTCTCACTACCATCATTTTCACTTGGATTATCCTAAGGATTTCATGATGGGTCCTTCTGATTATAGTAGTGTTCACTTGCCACCTGGGCTGGCTTCTACTCCTATGACTCTGTTGAAACTAAAATGTCCTGTCTCAAGTGAAATCATGGTTTGTCTTAACCACGACTTTTAGAGTTTAATGACTTTCTGTTTCCCACAAAATAAAAACCAGAATATTTATTCTGTCTTATAATCAAGTATCTAGCTCTCTCTCACTCCACACTTTCTTTATCATACTTTATGATATATAAATGCACTGAATCTTTCCAGTGTTTCAAAGTTGCTTATATTCCTCCTCAGTCTGTCTCACACCTGTATTCCAAACTACTCTTCTTTCCCTGGGGAATTCCTATTCAACTCCCAGTTTTCAATTTAGACATTAGTCTCTCTAATAAATTCCTGACCTCTGGGTTAAGAACATGTTCCATAATGTTTCAGAAATCCACAATCAACATCTACTTCTGAATTGCCTATTTGTATTTATTAGTATGATTTGTGTTAACCTCTTCTTCATTTCCCTTCTCCTAGTAAGAACGTGTTTCCCTTGCAAGTTCTTTGCCTTGGGCATTTATGCAGGGTTTAAAGAGCTTATCATTTGCAGAAACCAAAATTCACTGAGAGATTAAGATAGTAATGACTTTAGGATTGGCTTGGAAATGAGGAGATTTCCCTGTACAGTGCTGCAAGAAGTAGAAATTTGTTTCCATTCTCTGAAAGAATTCAAGAAAAGTATTAACATGTTAGAAGTTTGCAGTGATATATCCAGGAAGCTGCATGCTAGACACAAGATCCCCAAGCTTCATTTAGAATCCTGGGGTCTCCAGGATGATAAATACAGATGTGTCTCCAAAAAACATGTGTCCAGGTAAAGACAAGAGGGATACCTTTGGAAATGCAATAGTAGGATGAGAGTTATAACTGATATTGAGCTTCTTGGCAGGCTGACAACGTGAGGACTATGAAGCACGTTTAAATTGACTTTAAGAGAAATTAAGCAAAGCTGTATATCTTGAATGACGACACTGTGGACTGAGATTCAAATTCATGACTCCTTTGTCCTCTGGTGTACTTTTAGTGACTGTGGGGCTCTTTTCTTCTTCTCTCTCCTGAAAAATTTTCCTTGTCTTTCCTTCCTCCCTCTAGTCCTTCTTTTCCCCTTCCTCCTTCCTTCTTTCCTTCTTTATCTCAAAGAATTTCATAATCTTTAATCTGTGAGATGTGAAATATTTTTTAAAAAATTTAGAAAATATCCCATAGGATTTTCTTAGTTCTATATGACTGCATTGGATTCTTGATTAGGAAAGAGACGCTAGTGACAAAGCTGATAACAGTATGATTAAGTCTTTAGCTTAATTCATACTGCTATACCAAAATGAATGTCCTAGTTTTGACAATTGTATTAAAGTCATGCAAACTACTAAAGTTAGAGAAAGATGAATAAAGGATATAATCTGCCCTCTTTTAGGATTATAACAATGTTTATTGGTATAGTATGATCAAACATAATAATGGGATTCATTGTGACATATTTATATGTGCATATATAATTTGATAATCCTCTTTAAAATTTCTTTGGTAGATACAGAACTTTTCAGACTTTCTATTTGATGGGTTTTTCAATTTTGAGATATAATTTACATATCATAAAACTCTCATAATATGTAAAATTCAGAATTGTACAAATATCACCACTAATTTCAGAGTACTCTCATTCCACCCCAAAGATGCCATATCTGCAGAAATCATTCCTCATTCTCCTCATCCTGCCCCATCACCTGCAGCCCTAGCCACAGTAGTCCACATTCTGTCATTATGAATTTACCTGTTCTGTTCATTTAATATGATTAAAAACACCAAGTACATGGCTTTTGTGACTGTTTTCTTCCACTTACCATAATGTTTTCAAGATTCCTCAAGTTGTAACATATGTCAATACTTGGTTCTTTAGTGGTTGAATAATATTCCAGTGCATGGATGTTCTGTGTATGTTTTTATAGTCATCATTTGATGGGAATTATTTTATTCAAATTTTGGCTATTGTAAACAATGCTATGAACATTGTTCTTGTGTGGATATATTTTCCACTTGATTATGCATATACCAGCTAGTGGAATTGAAAGTGCATCTGAATGAAGCAGGCCAGAGATTCCCACCCAGAAGACTTGCTGTATATAATTAATCAGAAACTCCTACCATATTTGCAAAATATAAGTTCTTCTTATTATTAGAAAGCTTTATAATGGAATATCTGCAAAAATTTCTACAAAAACTCAATGTGGGCATAGGACTTCCTAATTCCTGTGAGGACTAAGTTACACTGTCTTGCAAAAACCAAGTTTGGCTACAGACTTGATGATGTCACTTCTGCCTTTGTTGTAAAACCTCTGCTCTGACTAATCTAAAAAAATGGGACAAAAAGTACTGTGAACTCAAAAATAAAAATAAGAACAATAACTTTTATATAGTCTCCTATAAAAGTGTAAACCTCTAAGTTCCCCCAATGCTTGGGTATGAAGTTCCAAGAATTTCTAGACTTGAGGTTCAGAGAATTTTAGGTGATAGCCCCTGTGGACCCTGCAGTCAATAAACCAAATTCCTGAAAATTCCTAGTGTGTCCAGCTTCTTCTGTCCTACATCATGATAACTCTATATTTAACACTGATGAACTGCCATTATTTATTTATTTTCTAGCTATACCATTTTACATAATCATCAGTATTATGAGAGTTCCAATTTCTACATATCCTCTTGAACACTTTTTATTCTGCTTTTCAAATTTTAGCTATTCTACTGAATGTGAAGTGATATGTGAGTCTGGTTGCATTTCTCTAAAAATTTAAAGTGAAAAATAAAAATGGGTTCAGGCATTATGAAATGCTCTCTCTCCAATGATATTAGGAAGCCCAGTGTCATGAAAGTATCTTCTATTGGCAACTACAGAACAGCACCCTCACCAAGCTTGTTTAAATGTTCATTTCATCAGTACAACTTTTATTGTCTAAATTCCACTAGACCATTCCATGGATAATAGGGGTAAAGGAAGAATCTCCAGTTTTACATGTGTTTGTGTGTGTGTGTATTCCCCAAATCGCACATTTCTGAGACTTTTGATCTCTTTCTTAATGCTATGCCAAATCGATTCTCTAGTTTATATATTTTTTACTGACCCATTGTCATGTCTAAGCTTCAAAAATACAACCAGTAATATATTAGCCTGCATTGTGAGCTTTCTTGACATTATCAGACATTAAGTCATTTCAATAAATTCTCCCTTAACCAATCTGTATTGCACATTCATCTTAGTCCAAAGTCATCTCCCACATATTCTCAAGGATTCTGCTGATACTTATTATTAGTCAGGTTAATTATTTTCTTTTTAAGTATTTTTTTCCTGTGACATGGATTGTTTTACTAGTTGGGTTTCACTGATCCCAAACTTGGCTCTTCTCCTGGAAAGTGAGGAATACTGGGAATAGATGTTGAGTAAGATAAATAAGCACTATTATCATGTGTGGCTAGTTATTTGTCAAAAGTTTATGTTTCTTCTTCTTCTTCCTTTTTTTTAACCAGGTACCAGGTGACTTAAATAAATAAATAAATGATTTGTGTAAGTACTTTTGAGAAATTTTCCGAGGTGTTCTCTATTTTCTGGAGATTCATGTTTGCCCTGGGATATAAATGTTGGTTTATGGTAAGACAGGTCTTATCCTCAATCTGCCTTATTTCACTAAGAGAAATAAACCAGTGATTTCAACTTTTGTAGCTTAGGTTGAATTGCTTTTTAAACTTCAAAGTTTAGGCAGTCCTTACAAGAGAACAGGAAATCAAATAAAAATTTGATTGTATCTACATAGCTAGCATGATCTTTCCCTGGATCAACCTGTAGCTGTTGTTTCATTATACAGTATGCTATGTGTTCATTAAAGAAGCAATCATGTAACAAAAGAAAAGAAAGAAGAATTCATGAAATCCTTTTGAACATATAATTACTGAACTGTTAAGGAAAAGGCATAACAAAACCAACACTATGGATTTTAGTAATAAAGTAGTTACACTGTCATCCTATGTCTAGAATTATATCTATACATAGAAGGAACAGAAGGAATCTGTTTCTATCCTATCCTATACTGAAGAACAAAACATGAGAATTAAGAAAGAGATACATAACAGTCCTTTATTTTTTCCCTCCATACCGAAGAAAACTGATAATGGAAGAAAGGATAAAAAATTCTTGACTTATTCTTGATCCAAGGCAAAAATGGTCTTACAGAAAATATACTCATTTTTTTTCTGTGTATCTAAATTGAATAATTAATGCTAACCTAGGCAATAAGTGGCTTTTCTTTTGAGCCACAGAGTACATCTGTGACTATCCTTTAGAGGGTCCTGAAGATTCATTTTTCTGTTTTGTTTTGGGTTGCTTTTTTTTTTCTTACCACTCAGTGGCTCACACTAAAATTTTCAATTGACTTTTGAAAGTACAGTGGGTGGAAGGGCAACAATGTTAACTAAACCAATTTACAAGGAATATAAATGCAAATGGCATGTCTCACTTCATAAGACATAATCTAATTAGAATTGTTTTTTCGTTGTTTGTTTCATTTTGCTGCAACCCTGAACTCTTCTGGTCTGAATGTCTTTATTCCCAAAAAAGGAATATTTTCACCCAGCTTTACAGTGGTCCAGATAATTGGGCTCACACCATTTATTTTTTTCTCATATATTAACTGAGTAAGTAAGAAAAGGAGTTATAATATAATCCTTATTAGCAGGAAGAACTAGATTTTTTCAATAGAAACAAGCCTATCTAATTCCAGTGGATCTGCTAGGGGCGTTTTCTAACTTTGCCATTCCTAGGAAATGAAAGACTTTGGTAATCGAAAGCAAGTCCACCAAAAGCTCAGTTCTTTTTAGAAATAAATATTTGGGAATTTACAAAAAAGTACACTGGTTGAGATACTGCTTAAAGAAACGTGGAGAAACAAGAGGTGGGGAATATAATTAATAGTTAAGGTTTGGAACTTTAATATCCCCTAAAAAATTCATGTGGCAGGCAATGCAGGTATGTTCAGGGGTGAAGGGATTAGATTACGAGAGTTGTAGCCTCATCAGGGGATTAATCCATTTGATCAACTAACAATTGGAAAGGATCCCTGGGAAGTATCTGTAGGTACTTGGAGCATGATTAGAAGAAGTAGATCATGGGGAACTACCTTTGGATTATATCTTGTCCCTGGCTTCTCTGTTGCTCTCGCTGCTTCCTGAATTCTTCAGAAGAGAAGCCATCCTCTACCATGTCCTTCCACAGTCAGCTTAGGCCCAGAGCAATGGAGTCAGCTGACCATGGACTGAGCCCCAAAGAGACTTTCCTCCTCTGAGTTGTCCTTCTCAGGTATTTTGATTACAGCAATGAAAAGCTGACAAACACAATAATTGATATCAGATATCATTTCAGATAATAGGAATTTTTAATGAAACTAGGATATTTGAAACCCAGATATTTAGTCAATATCTGCCATATTATTGGCATTAAAGTGGTCCCCAATAACCTTTACTTCTTGATGTTTTTACTCTTATATAGTGTCCTACCATGTGCCAAGTTCCAGATTTGTGACCACTAGAGAATGGCAGAAATGCTGCTACATATAATAAAGATTAGATTATTCAACTAAAAACTGGCTTTTTTTTTTTTTGGTCCATTCACTGTCACTGATCACTTTCTCTTGTTAAATTAAAAATTGGCCGTTAGGGCAAGAAAGTGGAGTCTTCTGCCAAACGTCACATGGAGGAGATTGGAGATCAGATTCTTAGAATCAATCATTTATCAGAATCTGCAGCCCAGTTCAATAGCTTCACTGCAATCCCATGAGACACCATTGAAACTTTGTAAAATAAAACATATTATTTTTGTTTATAAATTGTTAAGTTTGGGGATATCCATATACGTTATATACATTTATATATTCTTCCTATATTTTGATGATATTTTTTAAAAAATATTTTTTAGCTATATATGGACACAATGTCTTTATTTTGTTTATGTATTTTTATGTTTTACTGAGGTTTGAACCCACGGTCTCACACGTGTGAGACAAGCCCTCTACCACTGAGCCACAACCCCAGCCCATGATGCTATTTTTAATAATAGTGATGAAAGGAAATGAGAAATGTATTTACCAGAACAGGAATGTAGGCAGTAAAAAAATTTCTCATTCTGAATTTGTACAAAAATCATGTTAGCTTAAATTTTTGAAAAATGAAATAAATACTACAGCACAAAAAATGTAATAAAAAGATGAATACTTCTTTGTTAAAAGAATGTCACATTGTGATTTCCATTTTTGAGACTTCTAGGCATGCCAATAATTTTGTTAAAAATGACCTTCATTGCATATCTATGTTCAATACATGCTATAGACATATTTTTCAATTAGCTTTGTTTTTAAAAAATCCTTACTAGTCTTAATTTTGAAAGTGATTTCAAAATTGTTTAATACAATATAGCATAGATAAAAGTGTTTAAGAAAAACAATACCTACTCTCTTTTTCTTCTCCTTTATTATTACTTCCTGAACCCTGTTGACATTGAATCATGCTTAGATTTCTGAATCATGTTCAGTGGTTATTAAAAGAAGATGATTGGTTTGGTTAGATAAGTGTGAGACAATGCAAGAAAGCTTAGAGGAGAAATGATTGGGTTTAAGAGCCTTATCCTAATTAGTGCATTAAGTCGCTGTTAGGGATTAACTGGGTGGTAACTGTTGGCTGGTAGGATATGACTTGAGGAGATCGTCATTGGGGGTGTGCCTTTGAGGTATATAGTTTGTGGCAAGGGGAACTGTCTATGTCTATACTTCCTGTTGCCACATCTCCAGATGTTTTTCTCTGCCACAAACTTCCTCCATGATGTTCTGCCTCACCTGAGGCCTCAAGGAGTGGAGTCAGCCTTCTGTGAACTGACACCTCTGAAACTCTGAACCTCGAATAAAGTTTGCCTCCTCTAATTGTTCTTGTCAGGTTTTTGGTCACAGTGGAGAAAAAGTTGGCTGAAACAGTGATTCCTTGTAATTTTCTCATCACTGCATCATTGGAATCTTACTTGTAGTCTATGCTCTTTGGGTATGCTAGTTTGCATTTCTTCACAATGTTTCTTAACTCTATGTGTTATTAAAGATATCATAAGTGATTAAGTGGCTTCAACCACACTCGAATGTTGCTTCAACTACATTCTTTAATGCTTTTTTTTTTTTTTAAATATTGCTTTGTTGAGTTTCATGCTGGTTCTGGTCAATGCCATTTCATGTTGGCATACAAACTCAGATTCAAATTTCTCAAATTCAAATTTCTCCAAGAAATTTGTCAGAATAAGTATGAGCCAGTTCAATTTTACAAGGATGGTGCCAACCCCACATTCCTACATGACACAAAAGCACAATTATTCATTCATAACAGTTTTTATTCAAAATGGTTTAGATTTTCATCAATTGGTAGCAATCTTACATAATTTGAATTTTATTGAAACCAAAATGTCTGTTGTAGAAGGGACAGATCAATTAATAAATTATATAGCAATGCAACAATTTATTTTTCTGGGTTTTTTTTGTTTCATGATAAACATGAACAATTATGAAAGAATAAATTTCAATTTTAAAGATTGCAAAAGAAAATCAACCAATCAGAGAAACATTAGGGAAGTCTTTATTTGAAAATGTTTGGCATGAGAAGGCCACCAGAGGTAGGTCCCTCCCTGCTTCCAGCACTGGCTACACAACCACAGAACCAAACCAGCACCTTCTGGACAAACTCACACACAGTTAACCTAGCAAGTAATTTTTCTTGATTCATAAGAATGGGCACTACTTCAGCTCAAAATATTTTTTATCTATTATATGATTTTTCTCTTCCAATTTTCATTGTTCCTTTCTCAGGAATACTTCTGATACATGTTGTCAAAAAACTATTTTCTTTTCATGACTCACATCTTATTTCTTACTTTTTTTATTTTAAAAAATTTATCCCTTTCCATTCTGGGGAACAATATATAATAATCCAATTTTCTTTTTTTGTGTATAATAACCCACTTTTCTTCCAAACTATCTGCAGTGTAAATTCTCCTAGTGCATTTCTTTTATTTGTTTTTATGTCATGATCTTCCATTTAATTTGTGCCTAATTTTTGGTCAGATTTTTAATTTAATATTTGTTTTTACTCATTTTTACCATGTGTTCCTCATAAATCTCATTTTTACAGAATTTTATAATAATGCATATAATTTATTCCCTCATACTTTTCTTATTAAAGTATGCCTGTCTCCTATTTTATTTTGTTTTACTTTTTTGGACTATTGGTGATTGAACTGATACTTTACCACTAAGCTATATCCCCTGTAATTTTTATTTTTTGTTTTAAGACAGGGCCTTGATAAGTTACTAAGGGTCTCCCTAAATCGCTGAGGTTGGCTCTGAACCTGCAATCCTCTGTCTTAGCTTGGGATTACAGGCATGTGTCACCATACCAAGGTGTCCTTTATTTTTGAGAAACTTCATGGGCCCCATGTCTATTTTCTAGGGGTTCAGTTAGGTTGTTATTTTCTGAAAAGCAGTGTACAGGTTCATCAGGGATTTTCAAAATGTAAATATGAGTAGTCTTAGAATTTTACTTCCCAAGGTTTATATTATTAGTTTAGAGATTGAGAGTTTCAAGAGAAAAATGGTTCATGCTAGAATTGAGTGATCTCAGTAGGAATTTCAAATTTGTCTAAATTGTCTTCTGTGTTTAACAATTTGTTCTTCCAGGTACAATCTTATTTTGAATTTAAATCATTAAACTGTGTGAATGGACTGAGATTTTACTCTCCTTGTAAGCTAACAGGTTAGCTTGATACATACATACATCTGCACACTCATAAAATAATAATGATGCTGACAAATCTCCACCACGTAGTGATGTCATATCCATCATAATGTTGCAGCACAAGGCATTGTCCACGTGTTTGTGATAGTGTTGGTATATACAAATCTACTGCCTTTATATAAAAGTATAGCACATACAATTGTGTACAGTACATAATACCTGGAAAAGATAATAAATAACTATATTATCAGTTTATGTATTTATTTCACAATGCTTTTAAATCATTAGAGTATACTCCTATTTGTTAGAAAAAAAATTCACTGAAAATAGTATGCCATGTCAGCCAGCGGCAGCCTTACACGTCCTGTTTACTATGTATCTTGATTGCATCATTTTCTCTTGTGATTGATTTAATCTTATGTTGTTTTTTTTTCCATCATGGCCCTAGAGGCAAATAGGATATACCAGAAATGTATGCCATATAGTTTAGTGTGCATTAGACTATACCATCTCCGTTTGTGTTAGTATGCTTTATAATGATCATACGAGAAAATCTTTTTTTTAAAGAGAGAGAGAGGTAATTTTAATATTTATTTTTTAGTTTTTGGCAGACACAACATCTTTGGTTTTTGGTTTTTTTTTTTGTATGTGGTGCTGAGGATGGAACCCAGGCAGCATGCATGTCAGCCGAGCGCGCTACTGCTTGAGCCACATCCCCAGCCCTGAGAAAATCTTCTAATGATAGAGTTCTCAGAACATTAAGTGAAACGAAACCATACTTATACACTCACACATTCATGCATACATGCACATGCAAATACTTACATATATAACTATGAAAATAAAAATAAATGATTTGATATAATCACAAATATATTGCAATTAGAGCATCATTTGCATTAATTCCATGTTCCAGTACTCACAAGGTGATGTGATGGGTATTGGCTACATTGCAGGTAAGGAAGCCTATGTTTAGGAAATTGAGTCTTTATGGGGCTGCTGGAGCATCAGCCCACCTTTTTCTCTGAAGGGAAATATTACTCAGAAAACAAGTCCCTAAGCAAGGAGAGAAGGCAACTCTAGCTTTAATCCCTTGGAATATAAGCAAGTGTTCTTTGAGAGGGAAAGAGAGTTTTCTCTTTACTGCCTTGAGAAATCTCAGAAAAGTACATTGTAGATTTATCCAGAAGGAAACTATTTCTAGTTTCCTAGGCTGTTTGCTATTTCAATCTACCTTTTGTTTAGAAGTCCCTGACAATGTAAGAGAAATTTAAGAATCGTCTCCCAGTAGGAGCCAGGTGTCCCAAGAGCATGAAGTGGTACTGGACTCTGTCTTGGCACTGATACCTGTCCCATCAGGTCTTGTTTTGTCAGTTCCTGGAGAAGCCCTTGCCACCCTCCTGATTTTCTGCTGCTTATATATGTGTAAAGCCTTAAGCCTCAAGAAGAGTTGTTTGTGAATTGCATTGACATGTCATGGCTAAAGGCATCCTGTAAATATGTCCGTTTCATGATCTCCATTCACCTCCAGCCTTTGTCCTTGGAACTGAATCAAACAAGAACCTCATATTATCATCTTTCAGGGGTGCACTGTTTTGCATAAAATGGAGTTAGGCATCTACCTTTGACTCATGTACTATCTACTCTTGTTTTTATTTGCATATTTGTAGCAGATTTTTTTCTTTTTCTTTTCTTTTATTTTTTTGGTAGTGCTGAGGATTGAACTCCAGACTTAGCAGGTGCTAGGCAAATGCTCTGTACCAATGAGCTACATCCTATGTACTTTAAATGTAAAAGTTCCAATTCCAATGCTTCCCCTTTTTAATCATTCCTGGGATTCAGGCCAAGAATGAAAGAAGTTGATAGGTTTGTGCTCAGCTCATTGTCATAAGAATTCTTTTACTTGTTGCAAAAGATGTTTCTATTTAATAGAAAATGGATTAAATATCTTTTTAAAAAATTTTATTTTTTTATTTACATATAACTATGGAATGCATTACAATTCTTATTACATATATAGAGCATAATTTTTTCATATCTCTGGTTGTATACATAGTATATTCACACCAATTCATGTTTTCATACATGTACTTTGGATAATAATGTCCATCACCTTCCACCATCATTTCTAACCCCATGCCTCCTCCCTTCCCCTTTCACCCCTTTGCTCTATCTAGAGTTCGTCTGTTCCTCCCATGCTCCCTTCCCTATCCCACTATGAATCAGCCTCCTTATATCAAAGAAAACATTTGGCATTTGTTTTTTGGGGATTGACTAACTTCACTTAGCATTATCTTCTCTAAGTCCATTCATTTACCTGCAAATGTCATGATTTTATTCTCTTTTATTACTGAGTAATATTCCATTGTGTATACATGCCACATTTTTTTATCCATTCATCTATTGAAGGGCATCTAGGTTAGTTCCACAATTTAGCTATTGTGAATTGTGCTGCTTTAAACATTGATGTGGCTGTGTCCCTGTAGTATACTGTTTTTATTTTTAAAAATGTTTTTTTACATATTTTTCTTAGTATATTTCTTTTTCCCTTTTCATTAAAGAGCAGACTTCTGATTGGTTTTCAGTAAGACATGCCTGTGAAGATTGGACTAAGTTCAATAATTATCGATTATTTACCACATAAGGTGACACAGACTATGTATTTGTAAAACAAGTAAGTAAGTATTCATAATATATTCCCTGTATCCTTGTAGGCCAGATGCAAATCCCTAAAATATGTAATTATATAAAATTTATAAACTTATTTTAAATTAAAAATCTAACATTAAGTAATAATAGTAAGTATTTGAAGACTTTAGATCTCAAAGTAATAGAAGCATAATTCAGATAATTTTACATGGAATAAAAAACTAGAAGTTTTAGGATAGCACTTATTATAAAAGCTTGGGATTTAGTCTTTGATTTATTAACAGCACCATGTGTTTTCATGTGTTTCTTACACAATAGTAAATTCACAGTGGACATATCCAAAAGAACATTTATTTATAAACAACAAGAGGTTGTTATAGGAGGTTACAATCATAAAATCATAAAATCAACATGATTTTGTGTTATAAAGTATCAAATACCATTCAGGTATAATCTGAATTGAAATGTCAACTTTTAAAATGTTCCTAATTTTTTGTATGGACAATTGGAATTATTATTGCAAAACTAATGTTCTCACTTTAGAGGATTTAGTTTCTTGCAAAGCTATCAATACTCTATTTTATTTTAAAGATATATTTGCACTCTAAGTTGCATGCTCAAAATTTATTTTTCTATAAAATCACAAGAGCTTCAGAACAAAGCTGTACAAAATTCCATGAACTGACTGGCAATTAAAGCCTAACATCTTTACCATGGTGGTAATAAAGTGCAGATATAACAAAAAGGTATTATAAGTCCATTTGAGAATTCTTATGTAATCTCACTGGAAAGTAATTTATTGCAATCCCTTTTTTTTCATATAAGCATAAAACTCCATATTTTAGCATTTAATAAGAATGCTCAATGAATAACTTTTTTTGCACAAAACAATTTAAATGATAACCATGACCACATGTATCAACTTGCTAATGAGATATCTTCATTAAATTCACTAAATTGAGTGGTTTGTATTTAACAGCAGTAGCTAGCGCTGTGCCTACTTCACTTTCCTTATTTAAGACAGACCGAGAGAAAAACTCTAATAAAGTTGAAGAGTAAATTCCTCAATGTTTCTGTATATATTCTTGCAGAAAGTAAAAGCAAAGATAACTGAATTTTACCTGTACCTAGTATATTCCATGATTTTCCCAAGAAATTTGCATACGCATTCTCATTTTACACTTTGGTATGCCCATGTTATATGATTTTATAGACTGAGAAAGCAACTAGCCTTTCAAAGAGGCTAAACAGCCCAGTCTATCTAGGAATCACCCCAGACGCTTCCCATCAGGTTATTAAAATTCACCTATTTTTATCTCCTCCAGATGTTTTTAATCCCTATTTTCCTTCTTATCTGTATCTCCTTTTAGGTTTTACATTATTTTATCTGGAATAATACCATAGTGTCCTATCTGGTACCTCTGGCTGCTCTTCATTTTCAAACCAACCAATAAAAATGTTGATAAAACATTTTAGTTAAAATACAAAGTGGAAAATACTGTTCCTTCCCACATAACCCAGTATTATCAAGCTCAAGTCCTTAAACAGTGTCTACAAAGACCTTGCTGGCTTTTAACAATTTCTCGACGATGACTGTCCTAACGGTTTGCCTTAATCCTTGTGGGTCACTGCATGTGACACCCTGTCTTGTCATATTTCTGGGACTTAGGTAAAAAACCTACTAAATCTTTAAAAATCTCATTCTTTGCAGAAAAATCTTGATCTTCTTAAAAACCAGTGTTCCCCTGTTTATTTCCATAGTATCCTGTGAATAGCTCAATCAGGACCAATCACACAAAATTACACTTTGAAAAAGCATATATGTAATTAAAATTTTGTGTCATTTACTAATGTATAGTTAAGGACATACAATAATTATTCATTATGATTATGCTCTCATAAAGTTGATGTTTTTTTTAAACTAGGATTTCTTCTGAGTTCAGTAAATTCAGGTCTTTAACAACCTTATGGCTACCCACATGAAAATGTCAATAATTTATAAAAAATAAATCATTAGTTCCTTTATAATTTTTTTAAAGAGAGAGGGAGGGAGGGAGGGAGGGAGAGAGAGAGAGAGAGAGAGAGAGAGAGAGAGAGAGAGAGAGAGAGAGAGAATATTTTAATATTTATTTTTTAGTTATCGGTGGACACAACATCTTTGTTTTGTATGTGGTGCTGAGGATCGAACCCGGGCCGCACGCATGCCAGGCGAGCGCGCTACTGCTTGAGCCACATCCCCAGGCCCAAGTTCCTTTATAATTTTTAAAATTACAAAAAGTACAATTTTTTTCTCCAAATAATGATTATATATGTTTGATTTTTAAAATATTTTGTTCAAAGTTGCAATTATACACAAGCCCCATATCTAAAATGCAATGAAAATGATCTCTTTGCGTGGATCTGGAATTGGGAGTCACAGATCATTTTGTAACTTGTGGAGAACTTTCAACAATCCATAGTGTTGAAAGAGCTCTGGAGACTATCTGGGAAACAATGTTGACAGTATATGGCTAAAAATGATTAACAGTAAATTTTGTTCTACATATTTTACCATACTTTATAAAACATGTACATATTCATACTCCAAATTAAATTAAAAGTAGATGAGAAAAACTGCTACATTGTTTATCTATCTTGTAAATAGCTTGTTAACAGAGAATCTAAAATACAGGAACAGCTTTAATAATCATTACAATCTATTTTACATGAATTTGGAGTTATATAATATACCCATATTTCCAAATTTCTTACTCTATTTCACATTGATATTTATAACTGTTTTCAGTCACTGGATACTTCTTTGTGGCCACTGGTGTTTGGCTTTTTTCCCTACGGTAGGTATTCTTCATTGAGATTGTTTTCCTTTATTCATTATCTGTAGTTATTCAAACTGACATACTACTACAAGTCTGAATATTTAATGCTTTAACCAAGCATTCTTATCCTCACCACCCACCTGTCACTTCAAAATATATGACTTTAAATTAAATTTCTCAGTGTGTGTGTGACTATGACTAAATGTAACCTAGATTAAGGCACCTGTTTGTCCTCAGAGCCTGTGGTTTTATTTGGATCACTTTTTCTTTCATATTTAAGTGAAAATATCTGGATTCTTCATCATGTGCAGATGGAAACCTAGCATTCTTTCAATAACCCTAAGAAGTATTGTTGTCAATGTGTTTTTCCTAGGGTCATTTTATTCTGGCCCCTAACCATCACCCAATTTCAAAGTCCCTTCTCTATTTTCAGATATTTGTTTAGAAGCATCCTACTTCTTGGCACCAACATGTGTATTAATCTTCATGAGCTACCATGACAAAATATTATAGACTGGGTATCTTAAACACATTCATTTTGTTTATTGCTGATATAAGAAAGTAATATTAATTTTGCATATTGACTTGGTGTCAAGTGTCATTGTTAAATGTTTTAGTAAATATACCTTGGGAATTCCTGTGTCCAACTCATAGTGTCTGAGAATATTGACAGTTTTCTTTCTTTCTTTTTAATCATCATAAAATTCCACTCTTCCTTGACTTGTTGAAATCCATAGGATATTCAGCATCTGTCAAATAGAAATGGGGAAAATGGATAATCTTGTTTCATTCATTGTTCAGAAGGAAGGAAAATCTTTCAACATTCATCTTTAAATATAGTATTTGCTGTTGATGTTTCATGTGCATATTTTTTAAATCAAAACAAGAAAGTCTCTTTTGTTTCTGGTTTGTCCTGTTTATAAATGGTCCCTGAGGTTGTCCTAGCCTTCTTCTGGTTTTCTTTTTTGTTCTTTTTCTTTTTTTAATTTGTTTTACTTAGTTACACATGACATACAAAGATCTTGACATATCATACATTTGAATCAGATGTAATAGGATTTTAAAAACTCTTTTATTGTGTTAACTGGTAAATAAAAAGCATTGCTTTAAAATGAATCCCCAACCTTGTATTATGAAAATAAACCCAACTTGAACATGATGAATCATTCTTTCTTTTGTATATAGTATTATTGGCTTGTTTCAGTAGCATTTTGTTGAGAAGTTGTAAAATCAATGTTCTAGAAGAAAACTAGTCTACAATTTTCTTTCTCTGTAATAAAGTATTGGTATCATTATTACACTAGCTACATGAAATCAGCTGGAAACTTAGCTCATTCAGTTCAAATATTTTCTGATTTAATCAGAATTCCTGCTTTGATAAGTTGTTTGTAAACTGTTTGATTTTTAAATGGTTGAAGATTTAATATTGTTTGTATTGATTTCTAATTTAATTACGTAGTGACAAAAGAGTATGCTCTGTATGTTTACATTTTGAAATTATCCTTGAAATTATTGAGACATGATGAAACAGATAATGATTAGTAATTGAAAACAGTCCACATATACTTGATGTATGTGTGTATGTATATATATATATATATATATATATATATATATATATATATGTATATATGTGTGTGTGTGTGTAGATATACATATTGAAGCAATTTATTATATTTCAATATTGATTTCGTTCATTATTTTTCAAATTTCCTATTTTATTTCTGTTATATGCTAACATTTTATTAGAAATGTTCACTGAGATAATTTGTCTATCTAAGCATTAGTTTTGTCAATTTTTGCTTTATGTGATTAAATAATATTAGTTTTTATATATGTAATAATTTATAATTATTTATTTCCAGGTAAAATAATTCTTTTATTTTTTAAAATCCATTAATGATTTTTACCTTAATATCTACTATTATATTTGGACAACCCCACTACTTTTGGATACCATATTCATCTTCTTTTCGTGTGTGTGTGTGTGTGTGTGTGTGTGTGTGTGTGTGTGAAAGAGAGAGAGAGAGAGATTTAAAAGTCATGATAAGTGATTGAATTGTGTTATATAGTGAGTACTATTTTAAGTTTACCCATATTTTTTCCTTCCTTCCTTCTTTCCTTCTTTTCTTTCTCTCCCTATTTTTCTCTTTCATCTTTCCTTTTTTTTGCTGCTTATCTTTTCCTGCATCTTTGACCTTCCTGATAGAATAAATTTTCTTCACTCAAAAATACTTATTACACTTTTAAAAAAATTTAAAAACTTGTTTTAATTAATTATACATGATAGTAGAATGAATTTATGCACTTTGATATATCATATAGAGTTGGAATATAATTTCTTATTTTTTCCAAGTATACATGTTACAGAATCATATTGGTCATGCAGTCACATATATACATACAGTAATAATGTCTGTTTCATTCTACTATTTTCCCTATCCCCATATCCCCTCTCCTTCCCTCCCATCACTTCTCTTTATCTAATCTAAGGTAAGGGTATTCTTCTCTAGTGCCTCCTAACTTTTTGTGAATTAGTATCCTCATATTAGAGAAAACATTCAGCCTTTGGTTTTGTGGGATTGGCTTATTTTGCTTTGCATGAGATTTTCCAACTCCAACAATTTACTGGCAAATGCCATAATTTTACTCTTTAAAGCTGAGTAATATTCCATTGAGTATATGTACCACATTTTCTTTATTCATTAATTTATTTAGGGGCACCTAGTTTGGTTCCATAGTCTAGCTATTGTGAATAGAGCTGTTATAAACATTGATGTGGCTGCATCACTATAGTATGCTGATTTTAAGTCCTTTGGGTATAAACCACGGAGTGGAATAGCTGGGTCAAATGGTGGTTCCATTCCCAATTTTCTGAGGAATCTCCAGACTGCTTCCATAGTGGTTGCACCAATTTGCAGTCCCACCAACAATCTATGAGTGTACATTTTTCACTACATCCTTGACAACATTTATTGTTGCCTGTATTCTTGATGATTGTCATCTGACAGGAGTGAGATGAAATCTTAGAGTAGTTTTGATTTGCATTTCTCTAACTGCTAGAGATGTTGAACACTTTTTCCTATATTTGTTGATCAATTGTATTTCTTCTTCTGTGAAGTGTCTGTTCAGTTCCTTAGCCCATTTATTGATTGGGTTATTTGTTTTTTGGGGATTAAGTTTTCTGAGTTCTTTATATATCCTAGAGATTAATGCTTTTTCAGAGGTGCATGTGGTGAATATTTTCTCCCAATCTGTAGGCTCTCTCCTCACCTTATTAATTGTTTCCTTTGCTGAGAAAAAAACTTTTTAATTTGAACTCATCTCATTTATTAATTCTTGATTTTTACTTCTTGAGCTTTAGGAGTCTTGTGAAGGAAGTCAGATCCTAGGCCAACGTGGTGAAGATTTAGGCCTATTTATTCTTCTGTTAGGCACAGGGTCTTTTCTAGTGCCTAAGTCTTTGATCCCACTTTGAGTTGACTTTTATGCAGGGTGAGAGATTGAGGTTCAATTTCATTTTGCTACATATAGATTTCCAGTTTTGCCTGCACCATTTGTTGAATAGGCTATCTTTACACCAGTGAATGTTTTGGGCACCTTTGTCTAGTATGACATAACCATATTTATGTGGGTTTGTCTCTGTGTCCTCTATTCTGTACCATTGGTCTACAAGTCTATTTTTGTGCCAATACCATACCGTTTTTTATTACTATAGCTCTGTAGTATAGTTTAAGTTCTGGTATTATGATGCCTCTTGCTTCACTTTTCTTGCTAAGGATTGCTTTAGCTATTCTGGATCTCTTATTTTTCCAAATAAGTTTCATTGATTGCTTTTTCTATTTCTATGAAGAATGTCATTGGGAATTTAATAGGAATTGCATTAAATCTGTATAATGCTTTTGGTAGTATGGCCATTTTGACAATATTAATTCTGCCTATCCAGGAGCATGGGATATCTTTCCATCTCTTATTACACTCTTTTAATGGAGAGATAATTGTTAAAATTGTCTGACATATTCTGTTTCAAACTAATTTTTAAATGATATTTTGCTGGACATAGAATTTTTAATTGACAATTGCTTTCTTTTAGCACAATTAAAATGTAATTATGTGTCATCCATCTTCCAGTCTGCTGTCAGTCTTTCATTTTCCTATTTTGATGATATTCTGCATCTTTTTCTGAACAGCTTCTCCTTAAAAATTATGTCTACCAAGGATATTTGCAAAATAAATTAGCATAAGGATTGAAATGAGATCATATTGAAATTGAGTCATCCCTGAGGCCAGTGGATTATACTTATAAAAGAAAAGGATACATCGAGACAGAGAGAGGACCTATGTGCAGATGTCGACAGTGGAAAATACTGTAGTAGTGCAGCTGCAAGCCAAGAAACATCAAGTACAAAAGGAGACACCAGAGGGTACAAAAGCAAAAAATGTTCCCTCCAAAGAGCCTGCAGAGGGAACATGGCTCTGCCAACATCTCCATCACCAGCACCTTCTGGCCTTCAGAACTGTCCAAGTATAAATTTCCATTATTTTATTCTCTTAACTTGTGGTGATTTTTATGTCTGACTTATGAAAATAATATAGTGCTTAACTGTGTAGTTTTTTATATGTGTCTTCCTAGATGAAACTTATAGAACTTCTTGCCACTACAGTTTTAATAAGATGTCAGATGTAGAACATCTTTGGTCCTTCTTTTTAACTAATATTTCTGGTCCAATATGATTGTTCTCAGTCTAAGAATCCAAATATATATAAATTTACATTTTCACCATATCCATACATGACTCTGAAACACTTCCTGTATCCTGTATGGTTTCTACTCTGTGTGTATCTTTCTGGTTATTTTAATCTCATTGATCTTTCAGCTTACCAAATTTCTCTTCAGTTATGTCCAATATTGTGTTAAACCTATTCATGAGTGTTAATCTTAGATTTTACATTTTTTAGTTTTGAGTTTATACTGGCTCTTTCTTTATAGCTTTCAGTACTCTGAAAAATTCATAATCACATCTTTTAGTTCCTTGATCATATAGATCAAAATTATTTTGCAATCTGGGTAGTATCCTTTTACTGAATTCCCTATAGGTATGGATATGTATTCTGTTGTTTCCTTTGATTTTCATTAACCTGATCTTGTTTTCTTCTTGTCCTTATATTTTTTGTTGACCATGGGACATGATATAGACACTGAAATTAGGGATAATTTGCAGCTTTGGATGATGCTATTTTTCTCCAAAAAGGAATAATGTTTACTTCTGGTTGATTGTTACAATAGGGGTTTTTGAACTGCTAGTGAATCTTAATCTAAACAATATGGAAGTGATTCAAAACTGAGTTTTTGTTTTTGTTGACTGAATTTCTTCAAATATCTACCTTGTTGACTTTATCCAAATCAGTCATTATTTGTAGCTCACAAATCCATTATATTCTCCTTCTATATGAGCCTTTTGAGACCTATGGTCAATTTCTTCTCAGTACCTGCTCCAGATTCAGCAGAAGCATTTGGAGAAAAAGTAGCCTACAATGGTGGCTTCTCTCCTCTGGCTTATCTTTCCTCCTACCCAATGTGCTTGTAATATTTTTTTCTTGTTTAAGTTTCTCTGCATAGGAAGGCTGATCTGAACAACCTCATCTGCAAATACCTGAAATGAACCATTTCCCTTTCATTTTCACACAAAGCAATAGTTGCCTTGATTTACATGGCTAAGTGTTTTGTTTTTGCATTGTCAGAAATTAATGTATTCTACTAAAAAAAAACAGCAATCATTGAGACTTTCACCTTGAGCAGTACTAAAGTTCTGATATTTGAGGGTTTTCTTTATCTCATCCCGTCCATCTAAGTCCATCTAAATGGAAAGAAGAAGTATAGAGTTTTATCTTTTCCATTCATATAAATTATTCCACCCACTTAAGAAGCAGAACTGCCACTTTTTTTTTTGGTTTTTATTGCTAACAGAGTAACAATTTATTTCTTCCTCCAGCTAGGTTAGGTAAGCATATCCATGGTAAGTATTGTGTAATAATGTTTCTTTTTACATGTTAGGTATGTAAAATAAGCAGTTGCTGAAGGAATGAATAAATGAAATAAAGACAGAGTCCATGCTACATGCTGAGAACACCATTTAAATAGTATTAAGGAATTCCAGAGCACAAGGAGATGGACTTTACTTGATTGTCTTTGAAATGCTACTAATGAAAAGCAAGTGTTTCCTTTTACTAGTGAATTAAAAAATCATGAAGAGATTAGATAATTTGATCATTAGAAATTATGATATCTGACATGTGCTCAGTTTATCATGTCATATCATTCATAGGGAAGTTATTTTTTCTTCTTAGACTCAATAAAAAAGCAACACTTATTTTCAAACTATTAGGTATTTATTTATTTCTACATCTTGATTGCTTAAGGCAGACTGTTACAGAAGGAAAAAAAAACATTTTCTCAAAGCTTTGAATAGGTTAATATATAATTTATCTATATATTTATAGATAGGTCATATGAACTTTGTTGGATATAGTCCTGTTGCTTGTATTTCAGTAATAAATAAGAATATATAATATCTTCTAAGCTAATAAGAATAATATAAATTTGACAATAAATTTAAGTCATTAGTCTGAGTGGAATTTACTTTACTAATGTCCTACATATAGGTTGCTAGGCACACTCTAATGCAATCAAATAAAAGGAAATTATTTCAAACCTACTCACAGTTCAATTCATTTGTTATTTTAAAGTCTTCAAATCAAAATTTGGATGCGTTGACAGGCTTAGGGGTAAAATTATGGTGTTCTATCATTTCTTAGAGAACAGAAGAAAATTCTAAAACATGACAGCTTGTAAATGACATAGTACCCCACTTAAGCTGAGGCTGAGATATGTTAAGTCAGTTATTAAAGTTTGATTTATGATAAGTATGCCTCCCCACACACCCAAATTATCTTATATTGTGTTTCAGCTTCCTTTCTCCTGTGATATTCAAGTTGAAGTTTCTTAAGTGACAAGAGAAATGCAAGAGGAGAGAAACCAATGCATGGAACAGCAGGAGTGAAGGAGAGATGACCCAGGCTTTTGTCCAGAATCACTTCTAACTCAGAAAAGAATGTCTTTGGGTATTAGCTACCCCAACTTTAAGTAGAGATAAACTTGATGATTTCCATATCTTTCCCAGGTTTACTATTCTAATATCTAATTTCATTATCCACAGTAAAATCTTTTCTCCAAGACATGCCACCTACTCAAAATTTCAAAAATGTTTCTTTTTCTGTAAGATCTATAATGATGCATATTCTTCAAATCTTAAAAACAGAGGAAACACCTCATTTGTTGATCTCCTTTTACTACCTTTATAATGAAAATAAATAAATAAGATGAGAATTTTTCTCTAAAAGCATCTTGTCCATGTGCATTTAACTTGGGTTAGTAATAAAAACAAATTCATACACAGTGTTTTTAGATATTCTTATCTATTCCCCTAAAAATAATATTTGAGGTAATTACAGTCATGTCTTGAGTATCACCATATGGAAACTAGAACAATAGCATGGATTATATAAGGTAGGGAGTTATTCAAGCAATCATATATTCATACAAATTATTATTCTTTTTTTTCAGCCCAATCACTTTCTGTTCTTTATGGACCATGTAATTTTCATGACTAATTTTTTTAGACACCCACCAACTGATAGAAGATAAAAATAATCTGGAAGCATATAAAGTGCTAAAGGAAACTAGTATAGAAATTTCTTTTTAATTCCATAGGAAATTATTTTATACCGTGGTACAAGAGTGAACTTTTTAGGTGATAATATTTGCCGAAAAAGTTATCTGAAATGCTGTTTAAGGTCTTACCTGGCAAAACATTGAGGAATGTTTGCATTTAAACTAAAGAGATAATGACAAAATTTTTTTAGGTTTGAGGGAGAAATCTTCTGCCTCTTCCTTTCATGACCAATATTCTACAGTCCAATCTCGAATGACAAGTAGTTGAGAATATAGATAATGCCTTCATTTCTTCAAACAGGAAAATAAATTAGGGTGCTGTTTTTCAAATTTGTTTAGTCTCTGAATTTTTTTCTTCAAAGGAAACTCTATGTAAAGAATATACAGCTAATGGTAGAATTGTTGTGGAAGGCCCTGAGGGGATGTAAGTTGAAGTATGGCCTGAAAAACAGTGGTATAGATCACAGGCTGCTTTAGGATGATGAAGACAGGCTACTTTAACATTAGATTTGTCACTTTCTAGCAGAGTGACTTTGGACAAATTGTTTATCTTCTCTGACCTTTAATTTCTTTGTTAGAGATAGTCTTCCAAAAGGGAAGATATTGTCAACAATATCTCCTACCTTTATGCAGACATGCTGCTAATTCTGTCTAGAGGCTGAGCCCGTTTCTCTTCCCTTTAAATCTGAGCCAGCTTTGTGACTTGCTGTAATTAATAAAATATGGCAGAGTATATGCAACACTAATTTGGAGATTAGGTCTTAAAGGTTTGATTACTGTACCTTTTCATTCACTGGGAGCTCCAAGTTTCCATTTAAGAAGTTCAATTGTCCAGGGAGAGGTAGATCCACCCTACCCCATTATTAGCAGCTTCCTTTTGGAAGAACTAGACATATAAATGAAGCTGGGTAGGGTGCAAGCATATGAATGAGTCCAGTCCTCACCAAATGGAGCAGTAGAACCACTGGACTGAGTCCAGACAATACTCATAATAATGGTAAGAAGTAGTAAATCATTACTGTTTAAATACTCATAATGGTAAGAAGTAGTAAATCATTACTGTTTAAAAAAATCCCAATGTTTGGGATGGTTTATTATACAACAATAGATAAAGGAAACAGTCTTCGTTTATAAACTTGAGATAAGGACAACTAGTTGCTAGTTTGTTATAACAATTCAAAATTTTAGACACGATATGATAGTATAAAATGTGAGATTTGGTAGGTTCTTTGTCTTGGAAATTCGAAGAATGAAATCCATAGACACAAA